>NC_142730.1:3709095-4354095 GCF_055471065.1 Atractosteus spatula | reverse complement strand
AAGCAAATTAATAATGCGGATTTCAGTACTTCATGATTAAATGGTTAAATGAGATGCTGGGATCAGATAGCCACTTCCAGCCGAAAGTGACGGACGGGCCGAGCTATCTTTTGCAATCTAGAAGATCACAACAGTAATCTTTCTTATATTTTAATGCTTTTAAAAAGATTTCAAACATCATTTGTATTCCAGCTGTCGTTTTACAGAAACCGAAAGTTAACTGAAAAGGCTGTATGAACTGGCTTGGGTTTATTTATGATTTTCTTTTTTTGAGGTCTTTAATAATATTGCTTCCATTACTGAATTACAAAGTCGCAATGTTGCTTTGCGCGATGGAGGTCTGTTATAAACCTTAACCTTTTAACTTCCCTTATGTACCTGGATTTCTTGGATCTGGTATGAGCTGAAATCACTTTGAAAATGCTAAAAGGTAGGTTTAATTTCATCTGCTAACGATTCATATTTTCTGTTCCCCGCCGCAAAATACGCTTTAATCCTCCTTTATTTTCGACAGTCGTATAAAACGACTCAAAGCCGTGATAACACAGCACCTTAAAATTCCGATCGAATTAAAACACTGTTTCGTGAATGAAAATGTTAGCTGTTGTCAGCATTTCTCTGATTTGCATTTTGATGATCATGGATACTTCATTTATTTATTTTCTTTAGCCAGTGCTATCCCCATCTTGTATTTTAGCTTCATACATTTGAAAAAAGGGAAGGAACGATATCACGTTAAATACGTTGGAATTACTAAATATTAATTCGAATTCATACTAGTTGCAATAAGCAGTATTTAAATACTTAGGGTAATTAAATTCCGTCGACAACAGGAGAGACAACAGTGCCTTACAAACGTCTACCAGTGCCTATAGGAAAAGCGACTTCGGGGACAACTATCAGGAGCGGTACCGACTCACGACATACAGTTTAGTATAATCATTGTCATTTCTGCCACTGCAATGTTAAAAAGAATACTATCAATAATAAACAATTAATACAATCTTCCTTTTCGATAGCATGTAAAAACGTTTCAAATAGCTTAAAACAAAAAACAACAACGATGCACAACAATATTAAAATACCTACAAGTAATGCACATTCTAAGAGGCATGCGGTTAATAAAAATAATTAACATAATACATTTAATTATATCTTGAATTATATAATTGATCAAATCGTCTTCAAATTAGTCTCTGAAAGTATTTTTTTTACAATTTTCTTTGTATTATAGCAAAAATACGTTTGCCTGACAGAAGTGAATTCTTTAGCTGTATCCATAATCGTTAAAGTAATGTGTATTAAAATAACTGATCTTTTTAAAAACAATACACCTAAAAGGCGGACAGTTATTTGCTAAACTTAACATTTTCTTCATTAAAAAGTATTAATGGAATTAATGACGAACAACAACCGATATTGGTATATATAAATTTCCTAGCATATTGTAGATGATTTAGGATTATCTACGAACAGTAACCCCGAAAACAACATTAGCCAGTAATGCACAATCGTGCGCTTTATGTACCGAGGACCTGAATTCACCCGAAATTCACTTAATCAGAAGTCAACCGAATTTTCCCCTAGCTCTAAAGCGGCGCTTACCATATAGCCAGAAAGACAGGAGCAGAGCTGGGGCTCGCATGTTGTCACCTGCAACAGAATTCAAGCGCTGTACAGGACACTCTGAGTGATCGCTGAGTGTACAGGCAGGCGAACCACACAATCAGCCCTTTCAAAAACTCCCTTTCCTTTTTTAGACAAGGGGTTTATTCTGTGTAAGGCTTTTATCTGCGCTTTGGCGGTGAGATTAAGAAATAATAATTTAGTCCCAGTGGTTCACACGTTGCTTGATTGGTTGATTGAGAGTTTATTGCAGACATTGAAGACTACGCGAATCAAGCTCACGTTATGAAATGATATTTAGCTAATGAACGGGCCAAATGGATGAACCTATCAACAAGTCAATCAAGACATAATTCAACCATCAAGCTATCAACCATGTGTTCAGGCTGGTGGCAGTGTTCTGTGACAGATGGACTGGGTAATAGCCCAAATTAAAAATGAAGGTATAGCACAGTACAAAGCTGTCATAATTTGTTTTGGCTTCATCACATACTATGTTGTTTTTGAACACCACACCGTCTCTTATTGCAGTGGATATACAAACACCAGAGACAAGTGAGAATTCCCTGTTTCTCAGAGATTCAATCTAAGGATTTCACTTTTGAGTGAATTTTTCACTGCAATTTTTAATGCTCAAGCTATTAATAATTAGCAATAAATAGCCATCGTTGTTTTTGCTTGAATAATGCCCTTTAACACATAGCACACTGAGCAGAAAGAGGGTTTGGTCACTGAGTAATCAATGTTCCCTTGTTATCTATGGGTATGATTGACTTGCTCATGTGTTGACAGACAGATTGTGCTAACAGCCTTGTACTGTAGCTCCTACTCCTTTAGGTGGTGTCATTTTCAATTCTTACCCCCAGCACACTTTATGGCATTTTAAAAGGTATTTTGTTGAGTCGAGTAAGTCAGGTTTTTTAAGTTCCAAATTGAAATAATTTCAACAAAGCAAGCTGTCAACCGTGATTGGTCACCTAAAACCTCTTGCCACTGTGGTAGCTGATACCTTCCAGTGCAGAAGAGCAGAGCGTAGCCACAATGTTAAGGTCTGTGTTCTGCAGCTCACAGTGTGCACTGCAGCTAAGGTGCTGTGGTTACCCAGACTCTATTTTGCCCTTTATTTTTAGATACGGTGCAGCTTAGGTCTCTGCAATTGCTGTTTTAATGACCTGCAGTAGTATTCTTAGACATGGGTTCAGTGTTGTTATTCACATATTTAATGTAGCCCACACACTTGTAAGGTTACAGTATGTAAAAATGCATAATGGCACTGTATTTATAACTATGACACATCAGGGGAAAATTTCAATCAGATGTACACATCCTGTACAATATTTAATAAGCATTAACAGGAGAAACATAAAGAACCTCTCATTGTTTTATCGAAAAGTAAGGGATATGAGTGTGAAGAAGACACCACATTGATAGGAAAGCAACAACATAAGTAGGTTTCTGTTGGCTATAGTCACACTTTGAAATCTCAGGTTGCTTGATTGCTACGTCTTTGAGTCTAGGAGTTTGTGACTGCTCCTGTGAATACCACAATCAAAATCTTTATGAGGTGGAATGTCTTCAGTACTTATTGGAAAGGACATCCGTCTATTAATTTTCTAACCACCTAATCAATTCAGCAAACCGCCTAACCCAACAAGCAATAGCTGTAAGAGTACTCCTTGGACAGGACACCAGTCCGTTGCAGGACACAGACTAACACACCAGGGACATAAATCAATTAACCTACCAGTATTGTATGTCTTTGGACTGTGGGTGGAAACTGGACAGGACAGGGGAGAGCATACAAACTCCATACAGATCGCACTCCAGATCCAGAATTTAACCAGGCCCCAGCAACATTATTTTTCCTGCTATTGATTGTATAATAATCACGCTGAAGATTATTCAGGTAACATCGTTGTCCAAGCAGTTGACCTAAAATCTTTTTTTTACAATGAAACATCACCATTTCATTGTCAGTTCACAGTCATTTCTATATCACAAGGAGCAAAATGGTTTTAGGAAGTCTGTGTCATAATGTAAGCTATACTGTACGTGCATTGAATTCCATTCACGAAATGTTCCGACTCACGGTTTATACGGGAGTCGACGAAACCTTGTTAAAAAGAAATACATTGATAAGAGGGGAAAGATTAGCCGCGTTGTCTGAATGGGATTTGAATGAACGCTTCCGCAAGAGTTGGTCGAGACTTCCATCGCATGTCCACGAAAAGGCTTGTGCAGTGGGAGTACTCAATCAGTTCTACTTTCCGCGTTCTTCGGGCTGAAGGAATGGCAGAGCATTGTAGAATGATGTAGAAATAAGTAATAAACAAGAGAATAGCGTAGTCTGCCCTTGTGTTGCCATAAGTGGTTTATTATATAGTTTCTCTGCAACATGTTTCTCCTTTAAACAGTGGGGAGACCGATATTCAACGAGTGGTTTTCTTCCTTTCCTCTCGACGTCCGTATGCTCTGGACAGCAGGAAAAGCAAACCTCTACTCCTCTCTTTCGTTTTCCGTTTCACCAGACTCGTAAAGACGGCAAGAACACAGTTCAGTTGATCATCACCATGCTCAGACCATCAGTTTCAATAACCCTGACTTGACGACAGCGCGTTTCTCCCCGCATTTGGCGTTGTCGCTGTTTCCAGCAAGGTACAAAACTCAAGGAGTGCGCTGAAAAACCAGCGCCAAGCCAACAGCCCTCCTCTCCTCGTAGTCGGCAGGATTCGAACCTGCGCGGGGAAACCCCAATGGATTTCGAGTCCATCGCCTTAACCTCTCGGCCACGACTACGTGCTGATCTGGCTCTCTGCTCGGGTCTTTGGGAGAATCACTTGAATTCAGCCAGCAGACGTCGACTTTCTGGAACGCATGAATGACGCCCGTCCCTCCTTGCTTTTACATCACTTGAGCTGAAAAGATAAAAAAAAAAAAGACACGACACCCGCTGTTTCCAGCACCTGGTTCAGGCCCCTTGCTTCGAGTCACTGTGCGCTGTCCTAGAGAGAAGCCGGCGAAACACGGAGATCGGAGGTTGTTTCGGCTTGAAGTATTGTGCCAAGAAACACGCCACAGTAAACTGGAGCGGCTTTTGGCGAAAAGAGGGGTCTGCAAAAGACCGCGTCCCACCATGTCGCCCGGGCTGCACCACAGCAGCTGCTCACAGGAGCTGTCCCAGCACGCATCAGCACGGGGGCTTTCACCTGCTCCGTTTCCGACCTGGGTTGGTTCACCCCTCCTTAGGCAACCTGGTGAACCCAAGCTCCCGCGGGCTCACCATATTGATGCCGGTGACGCTGCGGACCCCCGCTCAACACAGCCCACCGCAGCGCAGAGCTCCCGAGCGCAAGCGGTCCTGCGGCCTCAGCCTCCCGGCAGCTGGGATTACAGGCGTGCGCCACCACGTCCGGCGAGCAACAGCCTCGCTCTTTCTCTCATCTTCGTGTGCTTTCAGCCACGTCCAGGGGACAGCTCGGTGTGTGACACGACTAGGAAACAACGAATGTCAGAGTGGAAAAGAGAACGGAGAAAAAGGAAGGCAGCGCCACACGCCAACGAAACCAGCAAGGCACAAAACTCAAGGAGTGCGCTGAAAAACCAGCGCCAAGCCAACAGCCCTCCTCTCCTCGTAGTCGGCAGGATTCGAACCTGCGCGGGGAAACCCCAATGGATTTCGAGTCCATCGCCTTAACCTCTCGGCCACGACTACACCTGGAGACAGAGGCGCCCCTTTGCGCTCTGCAGATGGGGCGAATTGCTGTCATTTAGCCAATATGCGTCGCACGATTGGAATTAGAGCATCAATCACCCCCGATCTTTTTTTCATCATTCGCTCCAGCGTCCAAGAAATCACGAAGCACACTCGCAGTTTTCAGCCCTTGATTAAGGACCCTTCATGTCACGTCGCGCTCTTCTAGAGCTGAGTGGGGTTGTCCTGGAAAAGCCCCACCACGTGTCGATGCACTCGTTTATTGGAAAACAAAACCGGTCGTGTTCTTGGGTATACATTTAAAGTATTTAGGTAAATCTAAAGAACTATGTAAGTAACTTTGGTTTTAGAGGCATTGTAAAAAAAGGCCTGTGTGGCACATGTCTGGTGGGGATGCTGAAATTGCGCACATTTCCAACGCAAGACATTGGGGGGTTTTATTAGTTAAAACCTCAAATTTAAGCCCATAACCGCCTGCCGCGCGACCAGGGTTAACAGGTTGCCGTTTGCGACGGAATTCCGCTTCCTTTTAAAAAAAAGCTGGTGCGTTCGTTATCAACAACAACAAAAACTAGCGTACGGCAAAAGAAGGTTTTTGGCGGGTCTGTTTTAAAGAAATAGAGGTCAGTAAGTGACACCCCAGCATCGTTGAGTCCCGACAGACGACAAAAAGCTTTGAAAGGGGCTAGGATCAGAACCGCCGTTTTTTTGTCGAATGCAAGTATGCAAGGTAGACTTTCAAATCATGAACCCTCTTTCTGAATTTCCTATTCACATGGATATCCTGGCGATACTCTTATTCCATAGAAATCGAGTAGGCTGCGCTTCTGCTCCGTCGTGACTGTAGGGTGTTCTGAAGCGGGAAGGAGATTGAACGGCTAAGCGACTGAAGAGAATCTGAAATTACTTCATTATGTGTTGGCTGAGATTTTCATCAATATTTGTGTTCAGTCGTATCATCCACCGGGCTCAATGAAACGAGGGGATCCAAATTCGTACTGAGAAATCCCGTGAAGAAAATGTGCTCTTGAAATCTGGAGACAGCTTGGTCAATTCCACACTACTGGTTACAAATGTCAAATAATCTTTGAACTTGAACATTTACCGGTAGTGGGATGCATGGGTGACCAGTTTCGGTAAAACATCAAGAAGTTTTAAAATAGTAAAGCTAGATTTTATATCGATGAGACACTTGGGCATGTCTTTTTCAACCAAGCCCGCGCTGTGACTCCTTCCCAAGTGTGCGGTCGAAGCTCTCACCGGCATGAGAGCCGTTCTCATTTTCGTTCCTCTCTCCCAGGGAAAAGCAGCGAAGGAGGAATGGATGTGGAGCAGAAGACAGAGGCCGGTTGTGTCTGCTGCCAGCCCTCCGACCGCTGCAGGATCCCGACCACGAAAGCCAGGACAGCCAGTTTCCGAAGCGGCAGCGGGAGGAGAAGTGGCCGTCGCCAAAGGCGGCGCCGGGACTACGACTCCCCCCTGAGGCAGGCCGTGCGTAGCCTGGGGGGCTTCGTGTTCGGGCTGCTGCTGGCCTCGCTGTATGGAGGCTCGGCGCTCTTCGTGCAGAGCGCCAGCCTGTGGTACTGCCTGCTCTCCACCGTCACCGTGGCGGCGTTCGCCGCGTTCGGCATGGGAGTCTCTGTGCGCATCCGCTCCTGCGTCATGCTGATGCTGCCCATGTTGTGCTCCAGTAGGTGGCGCTCTTTCTGCTCTCAGAGTGGAGTCGGATCTCTAAAAAAAAGTAGTAGGGGCCATGACACCAGCTTGCAGTTGTCCTCCATCCATTTTCTAACAGTTTTATCCAATCGAGTCCAGGGGGAGTTGAAGCCTATTCCAGCAATCAAAAGATAAATACATCAAAATAAGAAAGTAAGAGCTTTTTACAAACAGATAAGGATGGGCTGCTCATATTTGGGTGATGTAACCTATACTAGTACCATTATTCTTCTTTATTTGTCATCAAGAATAAGATATACAGTCGTTAGCAAAATAGTAGTAAAGTTAATTAAGCAGATTATATCAAAATAGGAGTATTAGCACACAAATGAAATTCAAAATGATTTAGATGAAATACAAGATTGGGCAGGTGACAAATACTTGATTTTGCATGCAGGTAGAACAAACACAAAACTATGCAAAACGGGAAACGGAGATAGAAGAGACTACTTATGAAAAAGACGTAGGTGTTTATGTTGAGCGTTAAGCGAAATTAGTTAAAAACATACAGTTAAATCAAAGGATGTTATGTTAAAAATGTACAATGCATTAGTAAGGCCATATTTACAATGCACACTGTATTTTACTACAATTGCTCCAGTCCACCACGTTTGGGTGTGTGTGAACCAGCATTGGTGGGCATATTAACTGCAGTGGGCTGTCCGATCCACAGGGGGGAGTCCTGCTCTCATTTCACTTAACACTGGTCTGATAAGCAGCTGCACTCTGGCACGGACTTCGCTTTTTATACGTGTTATTGTTTTCAGATTCACAAGCTTCAGGCAACACCCACAGGACCGACTGGGAGATCCTCTGAGGTATTAGTTTGGCTCTGAGCAGCCAGAGAGAAGGGATAGTCTTATTGGCCTCTCTCCCCTCTCCAGATGGTATGGATCAAACTGCTGAAGCAGGATATTTGATTGGGAGCTAGGAAACAGGGCTGCTTGTTACCACCATTTATGGGGTTCACCATCTCAGAGTCAGTTAAATGCCCAGTTAGGTGGCAGTTTTGAAGTCCCAGCTGCACAGTGTCCTGCTATTACAGGACCCAAGTGGTCAAACCACTCTCTCCTTTCTATCCCTGCCAGGAGAGGGAAAGAACTTCCTGCTGTTCATGGTGTTTTCCCTGGCTGTCCAGGGGCCACTGTCCAACACCCTGCAGAACTTCGACCGGGCAGCGGACAGTGTGACCTGTGGGGCAGAGCTGGCGATGAACCAGACCAGGGAGCTGGTACAGAGAGCCACCACACCCCTGCTGCGTGAGTGTTAACACTGCCCTAGGCTAGGACTGTTAGCTCGTCTATGGACAGCATGTAGCACTGTTGTACTTTTTGGACCCTCAATCTGTATATACCGATGCACATTTTGCACATATTTTATTGTTTTACAGTGACTATGAGCATATTTTGCACACACCTTACTACGTATTTATTTTATATTACTATACATATTTTAATTTTTTCGTCTATTTTGATGTCTGTTTTTGCTTGTCTTGGGCTGGGCTGCTGTAACACCTCAATTTCCCTTTGGGATCAATAAAGTCTTATCTAATCTAATCATGTCTCTGAGAGACATGCAGCCACACCGAAGACATACCTGCATGCCACTTTGTGGGATCTTCCCATGGGTGGCCACAGTGTGTGATGGCCATGACAGGATCTTCCCCAATGTCTGATGTTCACAGTCTGTGCTCCTCCAGGACCTGATGTTCGCAGTGTCTTTCAACCACTGTGTGTTTCTTTCCCCAGCTGTGTTGAACAAGGTGAAAGCCATCATGAGGAATGCCAGGCACGTGGCTGATAGGGTGAGCAGGTTCATCCGGACCCTCATAGACTCTGTCAGGCATGTGGGTGAGTGGCTCCTGTTTCCATTTATTTAACTCCTGCTGGTGGAGGATTAAGAGTCCTTGTCATTTTTCTGATCTGAGATATGTGAGAGATGAATCCAGCAAATGGAAAAACCAAGAAGAGGTTCTGGAGCAACTGGACAGAAGGTTGCTGTCTGCTCCTGCATTTGTTCTTTCGAGGTGCAGCACTCTTCAAGATCAAGATCTTCGAGTAGTCTTGTCATCCTTGGTGGATGTTGGGTAGTGATTAGTCCATTTTTGTATTTCCTCTGGTACATATTACACCAGTTGAGATGAGGTGTGATGCACATGTCCCGGGAACAAGAATACCAAGTTCAGTCTGCTATGTAACCATCCATAATTCCCTTATAAATCATTGACATGTGAAACTTTGGTTCTGACAAGCTTCACAAGAGTCACAACTATCAAACTATCATGGCTTGTGATAGGCCTGGAATCCAGTGAGAACCATAAGCCTCCCAGCCTGCAGTGGCTACCAGAGGTTTTTTATCTGGAACCCTCAAATGTAGAAACCTAACACATGTACAATATCTCTGCATTGTCTCATTTACTGGTCAGTCCCCACTAAGCTGCCTCATTTTCTGTACCTGCAGCAGGATTGCTAGGAAAGCACAGACACTGACCCCAACCCTGGACTATGCTCTGCTCTTTGAAGTTTGATGCAGTTTAAGTGTTTAGGGTGTTGATAAAAAGCAGAACACTGGTAGAATTCCAGTACAGTATTACAGACTGATGCATGATATGTAGACATGTGATTAAATATGGGGTTTCAAAGTACAGTATATGAATGCTGATTTAAAGATATGTGTAGAGATTAATTTAATGAATAGGTGAACTGAAAACATTTTAAGATGGGAAATGGTTAGAGCTTTTGATCTCTTGATCTCTATGTCTGTCCCTGTCTGTCCTGCTGTAGCCCGTGTCCTGAGGAATACCTTTCACTTCCTGGTCAATATTGGGGAGGTGTGCAATGAGGAGCTGGGCACACCCTACAGGAAGTGCATCAAGATCTTTGACGATGCTCAGAATAACTGCATGGAGCTGCTGTCAGTCTTCTCCTTCCTGTGCTACATCGTGGACATCTTCAGACCCCTCTGTGGGCTAGCGCACAGTTAGTGCTCTCACTTCTTCCTCTCTTGTTACTCAGAGTCTCTCCCTCTCTCGATACCTCTCTTTCCTGTGTTTCTCCTTTTCCTCTCTTCATTGACACTCCAGCTTCAAATTTCAATAGGCTTTACTGGGGTGACAGCTCTTTGTTTGCTTTTTAAAAACTGTACAGGTCAAAGATAATGTGCTCAGACTCATAAATAAAAACCATTTACCACATCAGAATAAAGAAACATTGAAATAACACACACAAACGTCCCTTTGCCTTCCCACTTACAGCATCAATACACCCTGGTCACTCACCCTCTGTGCACGTATCTGAAATCAGCTGTCTTCCCTGATTCTCTCCTGTCCCCAGCGCCTTCACTCAGAGCAACAGCCTCACCTTCATGGCCTCTTTTTCCTCCTTCATCTGCGCTCTTCAAGTGGACGTCTTTACTAGTTGAGCCTCTCAGGAAACTCTTCCTTGAAATATTTTCGGTCCGAGTTGTTGATTTTGATTCGCTTCTATTCATTTGCCACTCTCTCTTTCTGACAGTTGTCCGGTGGTTCTGTGTCATCCCCTCCTATGTCATGAGCTGCGTCAAAGCCAGAATCTCTTCTCGTAAGTACGCCTATAACTTAGACAAAGGTATGTTTGAACTTGATTTCTCTGATGCATTTTGAAATACGAGGCACAGTCCTTTCTGAGCCAGCTGGTTTGCATTGATCCTGTTGCACAGAAAACAACCCAGTACATTTGCCCATTATTGTCTTACTCTTTCCATGAGAGTCCTGGAGAACAGGCACAGTAGCACAGGCTGACAGGAGTCCTTCCTCTCTCTGTCTCTGCTTCCCAGCCACCATCAGCGCCTTCAAGAAGATGCAGCAAGAGTTTGAGTTCAACATCTCAGCCTCGACCCATTTGGCCACTCACCTTAACAGCAGCCAGTCCATTCAGCAGCTGGCCCACAGCATCATGGGAGATGTGACAGTGGAACTGTACCGCTTCCAGGAGTTTGTGGGCCTTTTTGGCTATGCAGGTGTTGTCCTGCTGCTGCTCATGTACTTGCAGTGAGTGATTGGGGTTCCACATCACCAAAGCACACTGTTCACAATAGATGATTCCCTCATCGGTTGGGCAATCTGCTGGTTTAATCTCTGTTTCTTTTTTGTTAATAACTAAGAATTACCCATTTGGCCGCTCCTTCTATTCAAAAACTGTTTCCTGCACATGTCTGCAAACTAAGCAACTACTGCAAGAATGAGAGCTACAGAAAATGTAAGAATACACTGCCTGGATCATTTTTTTCTAGATTACAAATTGAGAGGAGTTAGCAACTCTCCATACTTTACAAAGTGTGGAGAGGTTTCTATAGCTCAGATTACCAGGAGATACTTTTTCCATCATCATTGACTGGTACTGAATAGCGAGACTGAAGGTACAGGCAGAGATTGCCCCTGTTTCTAATAGGCTCAAACTCTCAGTTGAGGTGATATAATTTTGTTTTTTAATGGGGTTATCAAGGGGGAACCTATATGTGGGACTGACTGTATGTTTATTTGTACATCTGTACTTCTGTCTCTATGTGCTGTTTCCTGCAGGGCACTCTTGTACAAGAATAGGTACCTCTTCCAGGATGACTTTGACAATGTGTACATCACCAGGCAGTTTGTGGAGATAGACATGATGAGGGCGCGTCAGGGCAAGACTACACTGCTTCCTCTCAGCCGTGAGGAAGTCGGGAGCTACATCACACCCTGTGAGTGAATGCAAAAGAGAGGGAGTCAGGGAGACACAGGGTAAAGGTGAAAGAGAAAAAGTGTGAGTGGGAGATGTGGAACTACAGAGTAATGTAATGAAAGTGAAAGATGGGGAAATACTGTAGATGGAGAGAGATAAAGCAGAAGAGCAACTGAAGAAGTTGAGGGAAATAGAGAGGTAGAGGAGGAGCAGAGTAATTCTGGGAAAGAAGATTTACCTTGTTCATTTGTTAGATTTGTAGTTTAGTGAGTTCGAGAGCCATTCTATTTGAAATGAGGTGCCTCCTGTTGTCAGTCATCTTAAACTCTCCTTGTGACTGAGTCCTTGCTTTATTATTGAGTTTAATCTCTGGTTGATTTGTCAATACCTCTTTTCAGCTGTAATGAGATTGATTTCCTGGTGCCTTTACACATCTGCATAGAAAGATCAATTGCACGAATCTCTGTCCCCACAGGTTCCCTCCATCTGACCAAGAAAGAGAGACAAGCCTATACTCTGGACATTGTCAGCATCTTCAGACACATGTTGATAGGCTTCCTGGTGGTAGTGATGGACTTTCTCACCTTCTGGGTGTTGGACATGGTACGACACCTGGCCCAGGGCGAGGTGGTCGCCAGGGGTGAGTGAACTTGACGGGGGGCAAGGTCGTGGTTCTGGGTGGGTGGATGCGGCTTGGGGTCGAGGTGTTGGTCACGAGTGACTTTCAAGCCTGTAAATGTGTTTTGTTATGAGAGTGTTGATTACTATGCTTCAGATGGAATTAAACCATTACTGTGCTGTGTGATGAGAGACGTTTTTACTGTGGATCATGTTCTGAAAGGCTGTTACTGTGATTCATTAGCATAGATTACAGGGTCCGGTATGCACTCTAAACTTGCATCTTTATTAAGCAGATACATTGCAGAGGAAACACAACCACACAAAAAGCAGCACATAAACACCAGTGTGTGATCAGCACCTTACACTGAATGGACTCTCCATACCAATCCTGCCTGTTTCACCACAAAGAAGAATGGCTCTTCCCAGAAGCCTCATCATGTCTGTTTTCCCTTGCAGCCCCAATGCTGATTGCCATGGAAGTGAATGGCTCTGGCTACGCCTCTGACATCTTCAAGGACATTGTGGCCTCCTTTGACATCCTACAGAAGACCAACATCAGTGTCCTCAGCAAGAAGTGCCTGATTCAGCCTTCCAAGCCTGACTACATGGGTTACCTGTTCATAGGTAAGACACCTGACTTCAGGCCAATCTCTTCAGCCCCCAGCACTGATTTTTTACCAGCTGGCCTCCTGGTACAACAAGACATGCACCTTTGTCACTGGACCAGATATGACAAGCTTTGAGCTCCTGTAATCCACTGGACCAGCCGGTCTCCTGGTGCAAAAAGCATCATACTTGAGCTTCCTTTATTGCCTATAACGACTTATGAAAAACAGCAGTTATCTAAATGACTGTCTAAAGCTGTCAGTTGTTATTCTCTGGGCCGTGTGGTTTTTTAATGTAAAAAAAAACTGCACTGTGTAAGTATAATATAATTTGTTTTGACTCTAAGATATCTCTCCTCCTGCCTTATACTCAGCACTCGAGTACAAGGTGGAACTTGTGGGATTGATCAGACGTAGGTGATGTGGTGATTTCACCTGTTGAATCTCAAACCTAGTAAAAAAAAAGGAAGTTAAATAGAGGAATGAACGAATACTCCCCCCGTTTATTAAGAGAACAATGCCATTGTCCCATTCGTATGTAAGAGCAATGCCTCAAGGTTTGTTTAGATTATCTTGATGGACATCAGAAAATGCTGTCCCAGAATGTTGGAGGCTGGACTCTGATTGGTGCACTTTCACTCACTGTCAGGCAGTTTTATAGCCAGCAACATCTAATCTGACAAAAAGGTGAAGTCAAATACAGTCTGCCTATTAAAGGCCATGATCTAGATCAGATGATCATGAATCGCACGACCTCATCATGTTTATCGTCATGGTTATTCTCACACTGCCGGTTCCAGTGCACCACAGCCATCAGGACACAGAAGGTGATTGGTAGCAATCTGCCTGTACCAGTCATTTTAACACGTACAACCAGGTCGTTCCGATCAAGTCCTGAAGCTTTACTTGTTACCTTTCCCATCGACTCATCCTGGCATGACGACATTCCAGCAGCATAACACACATCCTCATGCCTCTTGTGTAACAGCACAAGCTTGGGCGGGAAATGAGATTATAACAGTTATGCTGTTGATCCCCTGTTTCCAGACTCGAGCCCCACCGAATGTTTCTAGGATGAGTTGGGATGGTGTGTGGTATTTCATGCTCAGAGTAAACAGCAAGAAGGCACATGTTACCACAGGCCCTGTGAGACAAAATCCCAAAAGACAGCGTCTGTGACCTGATGCAAAGCATGTGTCCAGCAACACACAGTCACACTACCAGCCTGGGATGTCCACAGTAAACTCACTGTTGATCATCTTTGTTGAACAAATGCTAATCAGCATGATAAATCTACCTATTTCAAGTCTGCTCAATGACTTCAGTGTATCTCATACAATATACTGTATATATATTTGTATTTTCATATAATAACTGTGGGAATGTTTTGTAATTTTTCATAATGAATTTATTTACATATTCATACATAAATGTTGAACAACGACAGTCATAACTGTAATTGGAAGGTTAGAAAGTAGTCTCAGGGGACTTAACTATAGTTTGCTTATGGTTATACCATAATTCCATCACCTTGTGCTTTTTCCTGTTACCCACATCTTGACTGTTTCTGTAGCACACTTCTGTGTTTTGTTCTGCTTTAAGTGGTCATTGCTGACCTGGCCTTTCAAAGAGCAGTCATGGTTCTGATATCAAGACCCTTTGAGTGACTAAGGCTTGACCCCTCCCCAAGCACAGTGCAGTAGACTGTGAGGGCGGGGCTCAGTGAGTGACTAAGGCTTGACCCCTCCCCTAGCACAGTGTAGTAGACTGTGAGGGCAGGGCTCAGTGAATGACTAAGGCTTGACCCCTCCCCTAGCACAGTGTAGTAGACTGTGAGGGCAGGGCTCAGTGAATGACTAAGGCTTGACCCCTCCCCTAGCACAGTGCAGTAGACTGTGAGGGCGGGGCTCAGTGAGTGACTAAGGCTTGACCCCTCCCCTAGCACAGTGCAGTAGACTGTGAGGGCAGGGCTCAGTGAGTGACTAAGGCTTGACCCCTCCCCTAGCACAGTGTAGTAGACTGTGAGGGCGGGGCTCAGTGAGTGACTAAGGCTTGACCCCTCCCCAAGCACAGTGCAGTAGACTGTGAGGGCGGGGCTCAGTGAGTGACTAAGGCTTGACCCCTCCCCAAGCACAGTGCAGTAGACTGTGAGGGCGGGGCTCAGTGAGTGACTAAGGTTTGGCCCCTCCCCAAGCACAGTGCAGTAGACTGTGAGGGCGGGGCTCAGTGAGTGACTGAGTCTTGTCTCTCTCTTGGAGGGCTTCTCTACGGCCTGTCCTTCTTCATTGTCATTGCCGGGAGCTATGTCACCCGCCTACGGAGATTCATCTGCGCCAGTTACTACCCAGATCGAGAACGGGTAAGCAGACGGGCACTGTAAGAGGACAAACCTTAGAGCACCTCACCAGTATATACAGTCTTCCATTCCACAGTCTTATACCATGCCTCTCTGTGCTTTACTGTAATTACCACTAGACTTTACCGCTGCACTGTGCTTTACTGCACAACGGCGGTCTGCTTTTACTCCAGTCTCACTTCACTTTTATCCTGGTAGATCATGTATTCTAAAAAGAGGGTAGTCTGCACTAGGGAACTTAAAATATTCTGGGAATCCTGGCCCCAATCTGTTTTTGGAATGAGTTTAACCTTTAGTATCTCCTGGATAAACCAGGCAAGGTTTTAAATATGTCCCTGATCTGAAAGTTTTTGAACTGTGAATTCATTCACCACCAAGTATTGTACATTTCCTCAACATTTGGGAGACTGAAGTACACCAAGGCACTCTCCTTTTAAGAAATGCAAACAATTAAATATAATCTGAATCTATGCTCCTGCTGCTGGTCGGAGTGAGTAATCCATAATTACTCGCTTAATGTCCAATGTCATGAAAAGTCCTGCAGTGTTGTCATAACATCTGTTAACAATGATAGCCTGTATGCTGGAGCACAGGCTCACTGATAAAGGGAAAAAAATGTCTGCTAACAATCAGAATCACAGTTTATGCTATTGGTAAAAACTTCTCATTTAATCTCGACGTTTTTAGTGTAGGAACTGCCTGTTTTTAGAATTCTCTTTCCTTAGTTTCCTTAGTTTTGGTTGATATAAACTATGACGTGTTAAAAAAATGTAAGCAAAGAGATGAACTTAAACTAGCCAACTGGTTCAGACTGCCAATCTTTATATCACCGGTGATACTGGAACAATGTGTGCAGGTTATCTTGCAAACTGCAAGCATTTTAAAGGTTCTTCGTTGTTTTAACTGGTACAGTATCTGACATGCAGAATAATAAGTAGAAATTCCATTAAAGGAGTGTGTGAGTCATTACTTCCTTGTCGTGTAGAATTACAGTAGTATCACTTTAGATAGAAAGCTCAAAGCATGTATTAATTCCTTTCAGTTTCTTTCAAAGATCTGAACAGATCCAATGAATTATTCTGGAATTACAGAGCCTGGTGGCAATCTTAGCAGGCAGTGACCCTCCAAAGGAAATAAATCATCTCCATTTTCCTACTCTTTAATTTCCTGCTCTTTTGGTGACTCATAGCTGAGCAACTCTGTGATGTTTGCTTTGGCAGGACTTTTTAATTTTCCATGCCCATTGCACTGCTTCGGCAACAATGAGGTTTTGCATATGCTCAGGAGGGTGCAGTCACAATGCGCCTGTGTGATTTGCTGTCCTTCAACGTTCTCCCCTGTGTTTGACACTGCTCAGAAGAGCTGTCGGGTATGGTGTGCTTGCCCTATGTTTGACGTTGCTCTGAATTTCTACATTTTGGTCTGCTTGCCTTGTGCATGGACAGGAGAGGACATGTTTCCTGTACAACCGGATCCTATGTCAGCGTGCGTCCCTGGGCACAGCTCTCCTGCGATCAGTCCAGAGGAAGTCACTGGACAAAGGTCACTCCAGCCTCCTGCTCATACTGGCTGCCCAGTAAGATCCACAGCATCTACCCATTTATCATTGGTCACACTCTTACAACGTAAAATGACTTTTCACTCTGTGTCACTGTGTACTGATTTCACTTTATTATTCAGATGTGCTCTTAACTAGTATATATTAACTAGCATGTGGCAAAGCACTTACCTGATGACAGGTCAGATAAGTGCAGAGACTGTCAACACCCAACAGACACTGCTATAAAAATAAAAGCTCATGGCTTCATAAACTGATGAGTAAAGTCTTACCACAGAAAAAAACATGCTAGAATAAAGTCATCTGGTAATGAGATGCATTGTATTTTAAAAGGGGGAACAGTCCAGTGTTTATGCTCTGTGTAGTGGACATTGGTCACTCTGGTTAAGTCAAAACAGAAATATACTGTAGCTCTTCAGCCATGTCACTAAAGAGCCAATGCCCTGAAGACTTTAGAGGGCAGTCAGACTCCTCAGTCACTAAACCCTTATAAGCAGTAATAATAAAGACCAGTCAAGACACAAACTGGTCCAGTCAGTAAGATCTCCTAGAAAACTCTGTGGCTCTGCAGGAGAAGGAGCAAGTTTAAAAGCTTCATTTTTTGCAGGGCCTCTTGAGTGGCTTAGCTGATACAGATGCCTGCAGAACACAGGTTGAGCTATCTGCGATCAGAGGTTTGATGCTGGGTCATGTCAATAGGTAGCAGAGGTGCACAGCTGGCAGGGGTTTGCAGAGAGCAAGGTGGGATTAGTTGTTAAGGGCTCTCTCAGCTCTCCTTGTGTCTTCCTGGGTGCTTGCTGACATGTGGCACTGTGAGAGCTGATAAGAGATCTGGCTCTCTTCCAGCTGGCTCTGAGCCTGCTGTACAGGACTGGCTGTCTTGGATCTGTTAGAAGCCTAGTGGCTCAAAGGTGGAGGGAGCAGAGTATTCTGACTACACTGTCTTGTTCTCCCTTGTGTGTGGTTCCGTTTAGAAGCTGCAAGCTGAGACATGGCAAAACATACAATTGGCTATTCTAATTACAGTATATCTGCTAGGTACTGTAGAACAAAAATAACTGGCTATTCTGAACTATAAAAAATATTGTTTTATTATTTTTTGTAGATAAGGTTCTCAGCATATGTGTTTTCCTTTAAAGGTTTTGTAGATTAGTATGAAAGTGACTCCTGATCTTTTTTCTAAAGCACTTTGTAATTACATTGTTGAGACCTCAATAAATCTGATTAGAGTGTTTATTTTCTTCAGCTGGAAACGTTTTGTAGTTTAAAATGTCTTTCAATGAATCCTAAATCCTTTACTTGTTTAAGAAACAAGAAACAACTACAAAAGGACTATGGAAATTATCAGAATGCAAGAAGATAAGAAAAGACGGGTGACCATTTAGCCCAGCTTGCTTGTTTCTTTGCTAGAAACTGCTTAATCTCACAATCCAGCCTTTTCTTGAAGGAACCCAAAGAATCATATTCAACAACATTACTGGGCACTTAGTTGTAGAATCTCACAACCCATTCTGAAAAGTCTTTCCTTGGTTATATAAGCCTTTCTCTAAATTTCCTCTGGTGTAATGAGGTCTCACCATTAATCCTGAAGTAGTTTCTTAGTATCTTACTGCCTTTTAAAAACTCGCAACAAATTCCCCCACAGTTTGATTCGTCCGAGAGACTTGGTTCCTATAACCTTTTGAAGACATTCCTTGAAGGCTTAGAATGAACTTGTTTCTCTTTAAAGAGGCTCAGTTCTATAACTGAGAGCTCAGCTGGAGTATAAGTCCAGGAAGGACAGGGGCGCTGAGTCGAAAAATGCTGAATAGGTGTGTGAACGCTCTACATCTTCTTCATATTAGTATCATCACCATCATCGATATCAACATCTACATCTATTGTTCCCAGTTCTGAAGAAACAGCACGTTTTAAATTTGCTTATGAAAAAAGCAGGCACTTATCCTCTGTAGACTACTGGGTGAGGCCTCTTAGAACTGTTCAGTATTGTGGGTTACAGAGGCAAAGGGCCATCACTGAGCAGTCCTCTCATGCTCATTCCTACACAGTATCCCAGGATTCTCTAGGATAGCAGGGCTCTTGGGGGCGACACAGAGGTGCTGTCTGGCTTGCGGGAAGATTGCAGAAGGGATGCTACCCATGGAGTTTGTCCCCTGTGTCACTCCTCAGTGCAAAGGTAAAGCCTTTCAATTGCAAAGATGATCGAACAGACGTACAATACAAAGAGGACTTGCGCTATCAGTTCTGACTTCCCAGCTCTGCCCCTTCAATTCAGAATCCATCACCTCCACAGTGTATTATTACTACTACATACAGTGTGTTAGTGGTTATTTATCACTTCCAGAGGCTTCACTTTCAGTCACTGCATTCATTCATTTCTGTGCTCGGGTCAAAGTGCATTCACAGCTCTTCCCATTGAAAAAAGGTGTTGTCTCATGTTCCTAAATGGTGAAAACACCATACCTATAATAAAAAAGGACCTGTGGCTTCCAGTATGATCAAGAAAAAAAACTGGCACTTTCCTTCTATGGTAATAAATCTTAGGTAGCAGTTACAGTACCTCTGAGCTGCCCTTAGCAGATTCCTTGAAAGATTACAAATAGATTTGATTTATCTATGAATACATTTACTGAATGTTAAGTGAAAAAAATAATTTATTAGCTGCTTTTTAACTAAATGTAGACTTTTCAATCCTAAAACTACCACAGACTCATTCCTCTTGACTCAGTGAAACTAGGAGGGATACAGGTTATTTTATTTTATTTTAGTCTTTCTGCTCTGCTATTAAATTTAAGTCACTTATTTTCCAGTTGTAATAAAAGTGCTTTTAGGTTTTAGCAGTTGGCAAAACTAATTAATTGTTTAGGGGGGTCTAACCTGGGCAGATGTGCAGAGGGGAAGACATTCCAGATCGATATTCCTCCAGGTGTTGGTAAAACTCAAGGGGTAATGATCTTTGGCACTGGGTGTGTTGTGTGTCTCAGGTCTGTACTGCAGGCAGTGCTTCAGCAGTCTGGACAACATCTGCTCCTTGTGTATGAGGCTCCTAACCTTCCCAGAAAACCACGAAGAAGAGCTGTGAGTACGCAGTTCCAGGCAGGAACTAAGCCTGTCCAGTTCACTGGACAATCACTGAAGGGCAAGGGTGTCCAGCCCTGGACCTTCAAAGCCATATTGTCTTAAGATTGTAGAGATTCCATCTGAGCATTTTCCAGAACTGTAATCATTGACTATTCTATAGGTTTGTATCCTAATATCTACACCTATTAGTATAATATTAAATACCATTGCTGATTCAATTGAATTCCAAAAAATGTGAGGTTCTAATTTTAAATGAGAATTTAAGACAGAAAACGGGAGCTATTTTTTTTCACAGAGGAGTTTGAAATCAACTCCTTAGCCACGATCCTGAAGCTGTCTGTTGAGCAGTGGACAGAATTTATAGATCATCAAGCAGAAGCTCTTTAAAATGCCGCCATCCTTTCTGTACTGATTCCACATCCTTCCTGTTCCATTGTACTGTGTCCCTCTTTTAGCTCTGTCTCATTCCTTCCTTCATTGTCTGCTTTCCTGAAATTGTAATCTTCAGACTTGGAGCCTATATGTACAGTTTCAAGATGTATCGGTCACGGTTCTATCATCTCTGTTTTCTCTGTTTCTCAGTAACACTGGGCTTGTTCTGCAGGGACTCCAGTGACGAGGAGACAGTAGGGCTGTGGACTTCTGCCCTGAAGAGCCTGAGGCACTCAGAGCTGCAGCACAGGGGCCGCCTGAGGAAGCTTCTGAAACAGAGAATAAAGCAGGCCCTGAGGAAGAGGAGAGTGGAGTCTGAGAAGGAGAGCCAGCCTACTGCGGGAGAGCCATCCTGCCTGGGACAGCAGCAGAGTGAGAGTGACACCAGCAGTAACATCAGCAGCCAGGACAGCCACCCTCACAGGTCAGACAAGTAGAGTCAGCTGACCTGTGTCAGTGTGGTTCAACTTTCAGCTGAAGTCTCCCAGCTCTTTCTAGAGCATCACCTGAGGAGCTTCACACCTGAAGAGTGAGAGTCCCTTGACATCCCTCCAGACAGTCACACGTCTTAATTCCTCACCCGTTTTATACTCCCAGAAAGAGCAAACCTAAAACCATCCTTTTTCAGCTTTTTTCTTTATTGAGAATCCATAATGACACAAGAGGCAAAACAGTTTTGTATTTTTACAGTTGCAAAAAAAAATCAAAGTCATTCTTATGTCTGAGTGATTACTGCAACCAGGATGAAGTTGTTGTTTTCCATTCATGTGTCAATTATTACCCCAAAATGATGTGCTCTGCATGCCATATGTGTCAATGATCGTGTTATTTAAAAAAAAAGAAACCTGCAGTTTCCATTTGAGCCCAGCTGGCTCACATGCAATAATAACTGCTGTTCATTCACAGTGACCTGGACTTCAGCTATCAAGAGAGGGAAGAGTGGAGCAGCTCTGACACCAGTACCCATAACCCCCAGGCCTTCCTGGAGCACTGCCAGAGCCAAGACCAGGTCAGCCTGTGGGACCTGACCGACACGTCCACTGGGGACAGTGAGAGCAGCCAGGATGGTCATCTGCAGAAGGTCACTGCCCTTAACCCTGTAGCACCAGCACTGAGCACCACGTCACAGCCAGTACAAGAGCTGGCTGGGCCTCAGGGAAGCTTGCTGGACAGCCCTGAGCCACTGTTGGACACTGGTCCTTAAACACTGCCCAGCATGAGAGCTGGAGATTCACATGGAACATTACTAACTTCACTAGCATTAACAGAAACTGTCAAGTCTTTTAAATAATGACTAACGGCGTCCAGTATTCTCCTTTTATATTCTCCCAAAGTGATCATCCCACAGCACTGTTTCAACCTCAGAAGCAGGCAGTGATAATTTAAATCCCTTTTACCAGCTCCTCCAAAAATAAATTTGTAAATGACAGTGCCAACTGTATAGATCTCTGATTTCTCATTTGTCTATACAGTATAGCCCGAGCAGCTTCTGCAGGAGATCACTGGTGAGAAGATTAATGATTAAGAGCAGGAATTTTTAAAGCAGTTTTACTGCAGCCCTACACCCCTTTGGATCTGAAAATATGTTCTCACACCCCTTACAAAAATTGCTAAAGAAGGTCAGTTTTTTAAACCTAAGATATATCACCACAGACTGAAAGAGAAAGAATTATATGTTTATTTTCAATTTTGCAGTAAAATGAAGAACATGAAAAATACACACTTTTTTAAGTATACCTTAAAATGCCTAGGTTTGATGAAACAAAGTGGCTGTACTTGCGTTCCTGCTTAATTTGTGTTTTTTTTTGATGATTTCATTTCTAAAAAATTCTGGTCTGTCTCGTACCCCCCCCAGGTAGGGTTTCTCATACCCCCAGGGGCTGCCTGCACCCCAAGTTAAGACCCACTAGTTTAGAGAAATGTTTGTACATTGTATGAACTTACTCACAATGGCACCCTGTGTACTCAGAGACATCACCCTTGCTTGTCCAGTACAATACAAGTGATATCTGCAGCCTTAGTTAAATACTTCAAACAGCATTCAAAGGGTCTAGCACAGCTGATGCCTAGTTAAAGATTCAGACCTGGAGACTGATAGTTCAGTCACAATGAAGCCAGACGTTGGTGTCCCAAGGAGCAATTCTGTGGGTTGGCCCACCCATGGTCTCCCAGCGCTTGTCTTGGGGGTCTCCTGTGTCTCCTGGTTTCCACTCTGTGTTCTTAATTAATGAGGTCAAATGATTCATTTAATTTAACTGAATTTCCTTCTGTAAAAGATGGCCCCTTTTGAAAACTGTTTTCAGTTCTTAAAAACATAGACTGGGCTAATAATTAGTATTAGCCCTGCACAACATTGGCAACTTAAACTACAGGGCACAACCAGAGTCAAAGTGTTAATTATGGGAGGTTTGACACAGTGTCATCCCTGCCTATGTCTGAACGTCGCCAACTGGCTGCCTATTGAGAGCTGTTTGGATCCAAATAAGGAAGGAGCTACTTAGAAAGCAAGCTAAAGAGAGACTGAACAGAGACTGGATATTTGTTATTTCTCTTCACACCTGTGGCGTGGCAAGAATTGAATGCAGAAATGGGTTGAAAAAGGTTTAATACTGCTCCACTATCTGATAAAGGAAGAGCAACTAGAGAACAGAGGAGTCCTGCACAACCAGAATTTGGGTAATTTTCTCACAGTGCTTTGCAAATTGCAAAGTATTTATTCTAAACTGATGCTAATTGAAAGATATTTGCCAAAGATATTTGCTTATTGAAATTTGCCAAAATGTCACAGGACTTGTTGTAGGTCTATAGGGCTGGGTCAAGGTTAGAAACTTGCATTAAATCCCACATGTAACTTGTAATTCCTTTCAAACCAGCCCAGATGCTGCTGGGCCCATGCTCAGCTAAAAGTGTTGATACCGTGTTTGAGATAATATAGCTCCCACATGCGTGTACGTAGCGCTAATAACGTGTTAAGCACTTTACAGACAGAAACAAGAATGCTACATCAAAAAGGTGCCTATTTGTTCAGAGGCAGCACTACACCCTCAGTTCAGTTAATGCAGGGACCTGTTGAAGCAGGAGAGTGTGGGGACAGCAGTGGGAAAAAAACAATAAATATGAAGAGAGCTGCAGACAGGGCAGCCGTCCAATACTGATTGATTGAAATAGATCATGTGTTGTGATATATATTTGAACAGTATCAAAATCCCCGGCACGCTTGAAGACAACAAATGAACTCAAAGAGAAAGCAATAGTCACTGCTTTTTCAGAAGTGCGCAGTTAAAAACCGGGAGCAATTTCCAGAATGTGGTAAGACCCGTTTTGCCTCTGCGGCTTTTTTTTCCCACGTCCGTGACTGTGTTAAAGCGATGAGTATTGATAACTCGAGCACTCAGCCACACCTGTGTTACGCAGGAGCGCTGCGCTGTCAACCAGCGCATTCCACGCAGGATGTGAGCCTTTCCAGATGGCCCCGGCACTTTCAAACGTCGTCTTGGAATGGGGAATGAGTTTTCAATCTAGTGCAACTTATTCCACCAACTACGGGATAGCGAATGATTTCGCAACTTCGTCTTTAAATACTACGCCCTGAATGAAAAGAATGGTCGGTCAACCAGTCTAAACTTGAAGGGAAGCCCTCGCTGATCCGAGGCGTGTTCCAACTGTTCCTAAAAAGATCCAGATGTGCCCAGATCCTTTCGAGGGGGGGGTGTTTAGCATGCACTGTAACTCTGTAACTTGAGCGGCCTAATTAATTGAATGGAAAAAAAAACGTGAACAATGTATCACAGCCCAGTATAATAGTTGCCCTTCCTTCCTCGCCTGGCTTTGTTAATCTTCCCCCCCCCCCACCTCCTCCTCCTCCTCCTCCTCCACAACCCCACCCCAGTGAATTGTGTTTCGGCTGTAGCTCTTCTGCCACATCGCCTCTCTCCTCCGGCTCTCTGACACTGGAGGTGGAATCTCGCGTCGCCCTGCGCGTTTCCAGGGAGTGGGTGGACTTGGGAGCGGAGCCAGGCTGTGCTTGGGAGAGCTATGGCACGTTGAGAGAGAGAGAGGGAGGGGGAGAGAGAGAGAGAAGGAAAGAGAGGGAGAGAGAAAAGTTTTAACTGTTAAACTTTGCAGGGCAACTTCGGCAGATATTGAAATCAAGGGAAAGAAAACTCCAAATGGCGGATCAGGTAGGGGATAATACGATCCACATGTTGCCGGTTTTCGGAAGGTTTTGTCTGGTTTTGCAAAGTACAGTTTGTAAAGCCAGTAGGAGCGGTCGTGTAGGTAAAAAGGATAACCGCAAAGGGGGGAAAAAAAGTAAATCTGCATAACTGAGTAAAGCTGTAGATCTAGACGCTGTTATTTTACTTATTGTCTGTGTATTTGGCCAATTAAGTAAGCTATTGCTACAACGCAGTTAGCGTTGCAGCGTTGTGATCACTGAGCCGAGACACTCGAAACGCGTGGAAACACCTTTCAAGTTACAGAAGGGCGTTGATCGTCTTGAAAATGGGAAATGTAATTTTGGAAGGTAAAATTTACAAATGACACTCTAACTCCTTTTTAATAATAAACTTTTTTCCTGCAGCAGGAAACATCGAAAAGTAGGTGGTATTTGATTTATTATTCTGTAGGTCTTATTTTTAGTACATATCCTAACGCTGTCCCTTTTACGCCGATGGTCAAAGTTTGAGGCGCTGTTGGATTTTAAAATATTTCGGAATCAACAGTACCCCGAAACTCGAGTCGATCCGCGAGATCAGGGGCTAGGACGTTAAATGGATTTAGTCCGGATGAATTTCTGCGCCTTTCTCTTGATCCACTGTGTTGTCCTTAGACTTAAACTGCAATCACGGGAACTCAATCAGCGCTTTGCTTTCGCAGACAGGCGCTTGTCAGGGATAATATGCTCTTGTCCAGCAAAGAGGAAAGGGAGTTGGACTTCGTGCTCTGCTGTGCAGAAAAAAAAAATTCGCCCGCTTGCCAGCTTTGTTTCCACGTTGATGGAAAAGACAGCGCTTGGCTTTTTTTTGTGCTGTGATTTAACTAGACCCCCTTTTTTACTTTTCACGGTTTAATCAGTCCATGCGAGACATGGGCTTTAATTTTTAAAATGTTCCCCCGGGGAAATAATGCTGTGGCATGCTAGAATTGATCGTTTTTAAACCTCCCCGTGAGCTGTTCTGGATAGAAATACCGTATGTAATAAATGATCGACCGTAGTGGGAGGGACAGTGCAGTATCTCGAAGTTCTGTCGTTCGCTTTTTATATATTTAAAGTGAGATAAATATCAGTCAAAACAGAAAGTGCTCCTTCTATTATCGGGAGATAAACTTCGAAGGGACTCTCCCACAGGATGGATCCGCCCTGCCCTGCCCAGTCAGTTCCTAGGTGGAAAACTGCTGGAATAACATTGAAAGTAGTGTAATGCACTACCACAAGCTATGGTATAGTATAGTTATAGTGAACTACAAAGCACCATAGTAAAATAAGGTATACTATGATAAATTATAAAACACCATGGTGAACCGCTATACTGTGTACTATAAACTCTAATATACCATAACAGTGGTTTGCCGTGATAAAGTTAACTGTAGTATTCTGTTTTAACTGTAATTCATCACAGGAAACTGTGACATTGTATAATTTTGGGAAAACCTGGTATGCGTTAACAAAATTAAACAGATTCTGGTGAACTCCCACGATGCTTGCTATAAAACCTTTTTACTTTATGGTAATCATGACAATATGGTATACTGTAATACACCATAATACAGTGTGATGAATTGTTTTTTATAATGAACACTTCTATACCCTGGTAAAATATGGTATACAGAAATAAAATGCTATATATTATATTCCCTTTCTCATTAGTAAAGTCTCGGTGTTCAGGAGGGAGTGTGTCCCATTCAGATCCTCTTGAGTGCCGACACAATCCAGCTCAGATTCCACCAGGTGCTCTTGAGAATGTTGCAAGAACTGTTTGCTTGTCTTGTGTGTCACAAATGGAGCTCCAGGGAGTTAGTCAGAATGCCATCATTACTCCTGCTAGTTCCTGACTTGCCCCACTGAGTTGCCCAACTGGATTCTGGAGCTGCTGCTACACCCTGAAGACAAACACCTCACAGACTCTAACAAACAGAGCTCTGTCTTATTACTCTCCTCTCTCCGCAATCTGCCCGGATCCCTCAACAGACAAGCAGATGAGGTTCCGAGATAAATGCTCTCCGCTTCTGTGAAAAGGGTCTAATTTTCGTTAATAATTGTTCATCGGCGGCTTTGTTTTGTACAGTTATTTTTACAGCGTCAGTCTATAACTTGAAGCACTACACAACAGAAAACATTAAAATAATCATGCAAAGCATGGTAATAAAATAACCAGGAGGATGAAATAGGTGTGTTAAGCAAATTACAGTACGTGAAAGAGGAGAAACATTTGAAAAAGACAGTGCTTAAGCAGTTGGTTTAAGGATATGATTAGAAAAAAAAAAGAGCGTTCTGCAATGTAATTTTAACAGGGTTTGTGCCAGATGCATTTACTATAGCCTAATAATAAATATGCTGTGTTGTGTTTTCTGCCACAAACAGAAATGTAAGTTTAGTTTTTTGGATCCTGATCTTGTTGCAACAGCAATGCTCTTATTTTGAAATCCCAGGCTGAATTCCTCAGATTCCCTCATTTATATCCTCTCCTCTCAAACCCCCATCTTTTAGCACAGTGTCTGCTGAAGCAGCTGCATTCATACAGCCTTTAATGTTTCCTTTCAGGGGTTTGTGCTGAGCTGGAGAGACTCTCCTTAAAATCTTCTTGTCCTCATTGTCCACTCGTCATTTCTCGGCTTCATTTGGACTCACCCGATCTTAATTTGTTTTTTAATTCGCAGCAGGGCTTGGTAAGTGCTTAGCAAGCCTTGCAAGTCTAGGCACCACTGTCTGGAATTGGAGCTTTGTCATTGCTGCTCTGGATTCAGTGCAAAAAAAGGGGCAACAAAGCTAATTTCTGGTCTCAAACAAATTACACAGATGGGTTAAAGGGATTGATCTGCTTCAGTTTTTGGACAACGGTGACTAAAAGAATCCTGAATAGACAAACTGAACATCCTTCAGTTAGTCCAAGAAAGTACCTCTTTAGTTTAAGAGTAAGACCAGATAGGACAAAGTCTACAAATGGAAATGGAGAAAGAGCCTATTTAGAGCTGAATTCAAGAAGAGTGGCTTTACACAATATGTATGGGAGTCTGGAACAAGCCATGTTGTTGAAGCAGATTCTGTGGAATCTGTCAATAAATAGCAGGACAGAATCCTTAGTTTGAGAACTTGCTTGGATTCAAATGAGTTTGAAATGACAAATGGGCTCTCTCCCATTTCTAACCTTGCTTTAGTACTTACAAGTTGACTGTGATTGATTGAAACATGATTCAATTTTATTTTTACAAAGATGGCATGGTTCTTTGTGAAAGACAAGATTTTTAGTATTTTTGGACAAAACACCAGGGCTGTGTGCATCTACCGTACGTTCCTCAATAATACACGTATGGGTCATTTTGCTCTTGATAGCCGATGCCAGTAAACTGATGATAAGCCTTTTCATTTATGAAAATGTATATTATATTCTATAAAATACATTTTGAAGCTGAAGATGGTTTTTAATTCTGACATTCCAGTTGAACAAAGTACACTCATGCTGATCAATAGCTAAAGGTTTAAAAGTGTTTACATGCATGAGTGTTCAGAAACTTCTCTACAGTGTCTTCTTCCCCTCTCTAGTTGCTACTAATGAAGGAATTAAGAAATTAAGGTAGACCCACTTTGCAATGTAAATGGCCATGCCAGTAGACCTGAACATTTTCCATCAACCTTAATTTGAATTTGGAGAGATCCACCTTGTTGCCAAAGTCACTGATAATTCATCAAGTTCTTAGCTTGACATAAAGGGTGGATTTTCTCAGCATGACTTGGCAGTGATCAACGTAGCTTCTCTGTCCAGCTGTGGGGCTTTGCATACAGTTATGAAGGTAACCTTGGGAACACAAAGGCGTGTCATGGCCTCTTCCCAGGATAATTAGATCCTTGAGATCCAGAATCATGTGAGGATTTCCCCAGCTGACATGGGGTGTCTTCCTTCAGTAAATATACATCCTAATTGTCCTGCATCCTAAACCCAGTTTAAGTATGTTTGAGTATTTCTGTCTGCTTTAAGTGCAGTTCAAAGTGTAGACAAGGGGAGGTCATTGAGCTTACTTTGCTCATGTGATAATAAGATAATTAGCAACAGGTAAATGATCCTAAAATCTTGTCTTGCATATAATTCTTTGGTCATTGACTCGTTTGTTCATGTTCCTTCAATCACAGTATAAGTATACAGTCCTGAAGTATTGAGTTCAGGATTCTTTCAGGACAAAAATGCTATTAAAGCATTTCTCCTTGGGTCATCCTTCTTACTGAACATCTCTAACGGATATCAAACACATATTTTTATCCAGTCAACAGATACAAATGCACATAGCCCTTGATGAGTCTTAATTTGGACTATTCGAGTAATGCGATTAGACGATAATAAGCAAGAAGAAATTAGCCCAAAACATACTGAGGATAATTCTGGCAGAGCTTGGTTTCTGGAGATCAGGTTGAAGGCAGAATGTTATGCAGAGTGAGCAGGCATAGTCGTTGGGGAGTTAACTAAAATTAGAATGAAGAAATCGCTCTTGAAAGGCAGACAAAGGGGATTAAAGGAAATTGCCATTTACGAGATATTTGTGCTGAGGTTAGATGTTCCAGCCCAGTTCCTAAGGAAACCTCAGGGCTGTGTTACTCATCAGCACAGTGGCCCTGGAATGCCTACCTCTAAATGAAGGTTTGCTCATCACTTTGTTTCTCATTGCTGCAACTTTCGCACTGCAGGGCAGGAATGGGGCTACAGACTACCATATACAGTATTGTGATCAGGGTCTATGAACAAATTAAAGGCAGATTATCCTTCATAATGGGCTTCATACATGCTGTAATCTTCCCTTTTTACCAATGTTAGTTATTAATTATTATAAACTCGTCTTACAAAAAAACCCTCCGTCTTAGTTAAAACCCAGTTTGTTTCTTCAAACTGGTTTTAGGATTATCTTCTTTTATGTGAAATTCTGTCTCATGCCCTGTCTTTATGGAAAACCATGATGGGCTAAACTGTGTAGCTGATGCTGGTCTGTGATTCTACCTGTTGTGTGAAGGTGAACTGTAAGCAGCCTCTACGTATTTTACTGAAATAGATGTGATAGCTGTGTGCTCCTTTCCTCTTGCTATTTTAAATGCAGTGCCTGAGAACGTCTTAAAGCCATCAGGAAAATGAGGCGGTTATTGTTACGGGGATCTTATATGCAACTAATTTGCAAATTAAATGCAGCCCTTTCTGCAAGAGTCTCTAATTCTCAGTTTCAGCCTCGTTTGGCATCTTTGAGAGCCTGGATTTTTAATGTTACTGAGTCTGCGCGTTTTCCTAAAATCTAACGGGTAATTTGATTCCATTTTTTTATTGAGTTGAGAATCTTCCACACCACCTATAAAAAGCTTTAGGTATTTTACCATTGGCAGCTCTGTTTTTCCTTTTCTCTTAGCCGATGTAATGAAATGCTTGTGTGGCTGATTAAAAGCAGCAGCAAATTTAGGCAGTCAATAATCTGCCTGTTTTGACAGATTCCCAGTAGTTCCTGTGACTGTGTTTTGTTTTCTTCAACATGGTATAAGCAATTTCTTTTGGACAGGGTCATTTCTTTTCACAAAGAGTTATAGATCTCAGGAACAATATACAGAGTACCATGTTATCTTGTTGTAGATACTTATTTTTGGTTTCTTTCAAGAAATGGTTAGATGCGATCAATTATCTACTAGAAACCAAATCAACTAGATTGATCAAATGTCCTCTTTACATCAGCAATTATTCTTACATTTATTTTGGTCTCAAGCTTCAGAAAACGGGGAATTCCAATATGTACACACCCTTCTACACATATCTATGTGACATCTATATCGCATTATTGTCATGGCTGTCTCAATTACAAACGTGTTCACAGACATTCGAGCAGAAAATTGTGGGCTTCCTGTGTAGTTCATTTACCCTTTGCTTTTCTGGATACCAGTAGCTAATTGATCCCATAATCACAGCCAGTCTTTCCTGGAATTCCAGGATTCCAGAGAGTGGACTCTGACAAAAAGACAGCACTTAAATTGATTGCATTCACAGTCCTCTCCGGGATTAAAGAGATTCTGTTACTTCAGATGAATTCTTTGGTGAACTCCTGATCATGTTAGGCTCCAATGCGTAATTGTTTTATTAATTGCTTTCTGTTTAGAGAGCGGCAACCTTTGGTTGTGGTCACTCACACAGTCAGCAGCAGCCTAGCTTCCTTGACTAAAGAAGTCCCCTGGAATTTGACATTCTTTCTTAAAATAAGAACCCTAATCCCAGAATCCCCACTGCTGGCAGAATCGGAGCAGCTTCCAGTCCTACTGAGGAAGGAAACCCAATAAAACTACAGCCTAGTATGTGATTTCCTGTCACAGCCTGAGAAACCTCAGGCTGGCTCTCCACAATGTTTTATGTGATGTGTGTATATGTATATGTGCAATGATATGTTTGTACAGTAACTGTTGTGTTAATGGTATTCCTCGGTCATGCCAAAAAAACGCCCATTGAATTGAATTGACTGGTAAAAAGCAGAAGTGATACCTCTGAGTCACAGTGCAGTAGTGCTGTTCCGGATCTGGGTCCAAACCCAGAGCAAACAGCCCTTCCACCCAGTACTGTTTACCTGCCTTGATTAACACAGGCTCAGAGACGGATGAGAAGATACAGTCTTATTATTTAACTGAGCCTTTTACTTCAAGCCATCAGGAAAAGGAGGCAGTTGTTTTTACAGGAATCTTACACAAAACTACTTTAGAAAGACTCCGGTGTAATGTTTTCTGGTTCCCCAGGTTATACTGTGCTTAGGCTAGTCGTTTACATTGCAATGGTTTCTCATTTAGTTTGCGTCTGTGCTTTCACCATGGCTTCACCGTTCTTTGATGCACTTTTGTCCATGCTTTCGCTGTCATTAAGGCACTCTGCTGTACCGGGCTGTGCCTTTGTCATGCTGGCTCCCAGTGCACTGCTGCAGGACCAGCTGTAAGTCCTGTGAGTCCGACCCAAGATGGAGTTCCCTGACTTGCTCTCTCTTCCTCCCCCTCCCTCCTCCAGCAGAAGCCCTCAGACCTGGAGAATGCCATTAACACTCTGGTGACTGAGTTCCACAATGCCGCGGGCTCCAATGGCATGACCCTGAAGACTGAGGAGTTCAAGAGCCTGCTGTCCAGCCAGCTTCCCAACCTGGTGAAGGTGAGCTGCCTGAGCTTGCACGGGTGTCCGTGTGCCCGCCGGTGTGCGCGAGCACTGCTGTACTTATACGAGAAAACTGCATCGCAGTGGCTTTCATACTGGGTCCACTTTCATTTGAATGGGCAGAGAAAAGCAAAGACCAAGCAGAGTGAGAGGGTTTGTGAGACGGGCAGGCAGAGGACTAGAAGTGAGGGTGAGTGTGTACTGAGTGCGTGCTCAGGGTGTGGCTGCAAGTCATTCTTCCTGTAGGCGCGGCCCAGCCAGGTGCCTTGAGAGAGAGAGGGCGTGGAAGAGAGAGAGAGAGGGAGACAGAGCCGTGAGCCGTGTGTCATTTAGAAAAGCTGGCTGCCTTTCAGAGCTACTCAAAAATGTTTGGGAAGAACATGTACCTCCATATCCTGAATTAGTACTCTTTGGATGTTCAGAGGCAGCGCTCAGACTAGCAAAGGAAAAATAACCAGCACTGATGTTGTTCACAAAGGGTGTGGCCAAAAAAAAATTGTTCTTAAAGAATGACAACCTGTTATTGTACCCTATTTCAAGACCTACTGTAGATCAATGAGATGATTTAATCAATTACAAGATCCTTTTCTATAGGACAGGCACTCCCATAGGGTATGCATACTGTTGCAGTCCATTTCCCTTTAAAATGGAGATGCTAGTTGTGCTATTAAAAGACATAGGTCTCAGCTTTATAGGAAACCACCATTTTACATAATGTGCATTAATGGACAGTATCATAATAAAGCAAAGCTTTCACGTTTTGGATTATTTCCAATTTCCTTATTTCTAAATCTTTAAACTTCTTTAAGTTCCTAATCCTGAGATGCAGTGCATTACAACACCAAAGTCAAATGCATGCAAACTCAATACATGCATGCATGGAAAACATTTATTGCAAAGTACTTATCATTCAGATTAATGTCACGAGAGGGGCCTGTGCAGTATGGAGGTGTGAGGACCGTCACTGGGGACAGACAGGCTGTGTGAGTGGGACAGGAAAGGTTCTGTCACGGGGGACAATCTGTTACACTGTGGGGTTGTGAGAGCTCTGTCCTAGGGGACAGATTGTTACCATGCAGCTGCAAGTACTCTGGAAGACAATCTGAGGAGCTGTGAAGTTCAGCGCCTGTGCAGCATGGGGACTGAACTTGCTGTTGGGTCACAAGGTCTCTGTCAATGGGGATAGAATGCCTGTCCCATTTCTTATTTCTGTGGTCACAGTCTTTGTAGTTTGATTTTTATGACATAAACTATTATAATATCCAATAACTAAAAAAATGTGTTCTTTAAAATCTGTTATGCATACAGTGTATCTTACGCAAAGTAGCATGCAAAAGTATTCAGACTCTTGCACAGTTTTCACACGTGGTTGCTTTGTAGTCGGGACTCTTTGAAGCAGCCGTATTTGTTATATACACTATCTACTCCACACATTCAAAGCAAGAAACAAAAATAGAGGAATAAATAGATAATATATAAAACGGAAATGTCATGATTGGATGAGTATTCAAAAATTTAGGTGCACAAAATTACTTTTAACACGCCACACAATTAGTTGAATGTGCAATAATGTTGGTTCACTTGACTTCAGAATACTATAAATACTACTGTCTCTGTACGGTCACTGAGTCAGGTGATTCAACCATGAAGACTGATGAGTTTTCAAAACTCAGGCATAAAGCTGCACAAAAGCATAGACTACAAGAGAGATGAAACAACAGGAGACTCTTAACATTTCTATGACCATAATGAAGTAGATTATTCAGACGTGGAACCCAAACAGGTCCTAGACCAGGGTGTCCCTCCAAACTGAGAAGCTGAGCAAGAGGACACTGGCAAGGGATGTGCCCTGTGGTCAACGACTGTGAAAGAGCTACGGAGTTCAGTGGGTGAGACGGATGAAAATGTCCATGGGCACTGAATGTCCAAATATCGATAGCAGTGGAAAATAAATAAAGTCTTGTTTCATGGACAAAGTTACTGTTTGAAATGAAGTTTTACAAAAGTGCAATGCCACTTGTCTGCCCCCCTTTCCTTTGTGAAATTCAAATATTATTCATGCTGATCTGCCTTTATTCCATTTTAAAAAATGACAGCAAAAACATCAAACAATATTGCACTATTTTAATGAGGATTGTACTGTATAATAAACCTTTTGTCTGGTGTGAATGGAGAAAAGTTTACAGTGCATATCCTAGCTTAATGAAGCTGTCTAACATACTAGTACTAAAAACACATAGTATACTTGTGAGTTTTCAGTGCAAACCTCCAATGGAAAAATCTTAAACTGAGTTACACTTCAAATGACAGCAATGTCAAAGCACTTTAAAATACCACTCGCCTACTACACTGAATAGAAGTGAACATGTAAAAAAATCTAGCATAGCAAATAAGCATAACTCCTGTCACACAAGTAAAGCTTAACTACACTGTATGTCCCTCAATTTCAGGTAATGCTCATGCAATTTACAGAAGACAGTAATTATGTACTGATGCAGAGTACTTTATTGTACATAGAAATAGTGAGCTGTATAAAAATAATCTCCCTTTATTCCTTAAAAATGGCCATTCACTTTTTGTGCGATGCTCATGGTAATCTCTATATCTAACATTTAGACATCCGTCCACTAGAGGGAGACAGAGCACTGCTTCAAATACTCTTTACCTGATGACTATCTCAGACCACCATCAGAATTTCTGTTATATTCTATATGTAGGGTCTCGAGATCTGCAGAATGTTTTTGCAAATAGCCAAATAAAAAAAACAACCAAGTCCACCCTAATACTTTGCATAATGTAATATAGAATATAGTATTTATGGTTAGAAGACATACATAATTCTCCCTTATGTGATAAAGTACTAACGCTTGGGTTTACATTTATAAAAAGTAACATCCGCTAAAACAAACAATGCTGATCACAAGGGTACAGTGAATAGCTATAATAAATGAGAATCCCTCCTCTGCCTCCAGCCTGCACTTGCTTTCTCTGCCTCCGTGATTATCACGCCGCTCTGTAGTGAAACGGGACATGAAAGTGTCGCAGAGCCTGCAAAGTCGTCTGCAGGACTGTCACTCCTCATGCTGCTGACACAGAACCGGCATGGTTCAGTACAATATAAAAACAAGCCCACACTAAGGTCCGGTGGCGAATACTTGGGCGGGAGGCAGGGGGAGAGGCTCGCTCAATTAGTTAGATTCATGTGACGACCCCGGTCTGTTGGGTTGCTAATTTGAAACATATGCTTCACAGCCTTCGGCTCGGATTCATCCCAGTCTGCTGTTCTTCCAGTCAAGCTCCGTCAGCCACACAGAATCGCGAATAAGCAATTTTGTGTTCAAATGTTTAGCTCTCTGATGTCGAGACCCTACTGTACGGTCATTTAAATACTCCTGAGATTCTGTCTGTGAGAAATGTAATCAAAAGCCTTCCTTCAAATCTAAACACATCATATCACGTGTACTGTGTATTCAGAATTGCTGTTGTTCAAAGACCTCTAGAAAGAATGCCAAAAAAGTTAATGCATCCCCATTAAGTCCAGTGGGGGGGGGGGAATATAGATTAATCACATTCGGATTGTCACTGTAAGATCAAATAAACTTTTCTGAAGGGAGAATTTCTCCTTACCTTTGCAAATGGAGAAACGAGAAAGGTTTTCAAAATGAAAATACCTCAGTCATCTTGCTGGTGCTTGTATAGAGGCTAGATTGGCAACATTGCTGTACTGTGAGTAGTTAAACCACACCAGTGCTCTGCAGGTGATAGTACTTTGCAATATCCATTTTTCGCAACAAAAAGGTTATCAAAACTCACCCAAAAAAAGAACAAAGAGATTACTCTCTGTAGTCATTGCTCGGTCTTTTGCTGGCTAATAAGAATCTTGTGCCGAAAAGGGTCCAGTCATTTGTGTCAACTAGTCTCTTTTTTTTTTTTCCTGCAGAACTCCGGTGATGACCAGGCTGTGGCAGAGCTGCTGAAGACTATGAATGTCAAGGACAGTGAGGGAATCACCTTCAAGGAGTTCTGGGGGCTGATCCAGCAACTGGCTGGTGCCCAAGAAGGCTTGACCAGTCACCAGAAATCTGTCAAGTGCAGCTGCCTGCTCTTATAAAACCTGGCTCACAGGAACGGAGCTCTAACCAGAGCCCCTGAAGCTGTTTGTGCCAAGCAAGAAGGTCTATCCCATCCCCACCTCCCTTATAACCACTCCCAATAGAGAACACAGAGCTAGCACTGCACTCCAGAGTCATCCCAAGAGCAAAGAGAAAAAAGCTGAGCCTCAGAACTGAAATGACCTCAGACTCAACCCAGTGGTCCTTGTTTTATACTGTGGTATATGGTGTGCAAACTTTTCACTCTGTAGCACACTAATTAAATGAGCAATTAGCCTACAGTCCATTTGCCGGGAAAATCAGGCCTGCAGTCTGACATAACTGAGGTGCTGATGTGTTAATGAGAGAAACTCATCAGTTAGAATCAATAAGGAACAAGAATTCAGTGCTGCTGCTGTCATTTAGCAGAACGACAGAATGTACTGTCCGTGAATGTTCTGATAACTCAATGTATTTTTTCTTTCATCGGCATGATATGCTTCCAGACATAGATATTAATTCCTGTCTTACAGTCAAGACAAATCTGTCCATCTGCACATCTACAATGAGAGACTGAAAAAAGAAATTCTTATATCATACATGTTAAAGAACATTCCGCTTAGTTGTTTTCATACACACTTCTTCTGGAATAAAACCATTTGTTAAAAAAAAATGCCTGTGCTTGATTTAAAAATTAAACTTGATTACTGCTAACTATGTCCAAACCTGAAATCTTTTCCATATGTATCAACACATAATCCCATTTCCTCATTAGACTGACAAACCAAGACACACACGTGATTAGTGCAGATAGCTCAGATTTGAGAGACCTAAGAATCTGAAATCCCTTCGTACTTGTTGGTTCTATTGCATTGATTCAGACATGAAATGTCTTGGTTCACTATAATGATATTTTATGCAAAAGCCCTCCTCTTCATCCTTCCTTCCACCTGGCGTCGTTTTTCTGATGTCCTAACTACGGTGAATAACTTAACTACAGTACGATGTCATAGCGTTTGGTTACACGCGTGAATAGGTGGGCGGGAGAATCAATTCCCCTCTAGACCACCAGAGGGAGCTGAAGAAACAGACTGGTGAGTGGCTTACTGTTTCCTGAGCTGTATGTTGACTCTGCGCCTAAGCATAGTTTTGGCTTTAGTTGAGGTGGGTGAACTTGAGCTGCAACAAACAAGGAAACGTATTCATAACTATTTGCAAATCCGCTTTTTCATCCTCTTGGCGGTGTGGTGCGGTCTCCTACCGAAACATGGAGGCGCTGCTCTCTTCTTAGTTCAACAGAGGGCAGAATAATACTTTCAGTAGTGTAACAGCTTGTAAAATAGTGCACGGGTGGGGTAAAATACAGGCGTTCTCACGAGCGAAACATTTTTTTTGCCTAACCGAAATACGTCTATGTATACTGTAATAAACCTAAAGCCAGGTTTGCTTTTTCCGTAAGTGGATTTTGTTGGTGTTAGATTAAAATGCATTTAGTCTTACGTGACTCAAAAGTTTTTTTTCTGCGTTTGAGAAAAAACTAGAGCTTACAGTATATCCTTAAAAGCGTAGAGCACGCTAGCAAAGTTCCTTTAAAGAAAAGTGCTAGGTACCGCCAGTGAGCTACTCGGATGGATTGGGTAGCCTGGAAAAGCTGACTGCCAGATTCATAGTGAGGCAAGTTCAATGTCTGAATAAGAGTAGGGGAACTAAATTATACCGACAGGGACGGATAGACTATGGAGCACTTGGCCACAGCTGATTGCTAAAGTAATTATCTAGGACGCAAGAAATTAAGCACAGCCACAAATGTCCTCATAACCAAGTTACTGGCACTGATATTTCACAAACAGTAAAGGCTGCAGTAGCTGAAAAAGCACAGGATGTATGATGGGATGCCAGCCTATCACAGAGTGCACACACACTAACACAAGAACACAGAGACACTCTAGAGACCCCATTTAACCCAGACAGCGTGTTGGGTGGTGAGAGAGCAAGGTAAAAAAAAAACAAAACACACCGTTATTTTATTTTTTTTTACCATCCTATCATACTCTAAAGCAGAGGAATCATAAAAATGATTCCAGAACTTATATCTGATTGGCCTGACTGGATTCTTGAAGGACCATCACTTGACCCAACACTGCAATAGTGGGAGCAATCTCAGACACTGATTAAAAAAAAGTCTTATGGTTAAAGCAAGTCCCGAGATGAGCAAATTCCATATCATTCTATTTCAGAGAATAAGCAGAGACAAAGAAAAGGGGTTTTGATTTTGGTAAGAATATAAGTGAATTTGGAATAACTTTGTCCAGCCTATTACATATGCATATAAAGTATCCAGTATATAATGTATAAATATCCATATACTTGTTGAGATGTTTACTAATTTGCTAAGTATGTTAATCTTCAGTTTCAGAAATGCACAATAACAGGTGTGTACTCCACAGCCAGTCATAACTACTTCATAATGTCATCGCAACTGTGCTTCTAATGTAAGGGGGTCCCATGTTACGGAAACTGTCAAAACTGCTTAATTACAATAGCTGGTCCTGGGCTGCAGGTCATACTGGAATCTTGTTGACCAGTTGTTGACCAAGCTCCGCTTGATTTTATCCATAACATATTCAGAAATGAAAAATGCAAACAGCGTAACAACAGTAGATTGATCGTAATCCAGGGGTTGTCATGGAATGCCCAAACCTACCGTGAATCAGAAGTTTGGGGGTTGCAATTTTATTCCCATTTCCTTTTCAGAATTGTAAATATCATTATTTCTGACATCATTCCATTTCATGAACAGTACGTGCGCTTTTTCCTGTGGACTGAGGGTCCCGTCCAGAAAAAGGAAGCGAGGGAGAATCGGCTTGAAGTCATTCAGGGGGTGTCTTGACAGCAGCTGCTGTACAGCGTGTTCCCTAAAGTGCGTCGCAGCTGAGTCACAGCCTGCCTGCCCGGACAGCGCGTCCTGACCTAGCGGAGCTCTTCTAGAGTAAAAACACCTTCCTGTTCAAAAAGAGGAAATCCAGTCATCAAGTAACAGATACATGCGTTATTAAGACAAACATTCGCAGTGATTGTGATAGCTATAGAAGTAGCAGTAATTGTAATGGCAGTATTAGAATTGGCGGCGGTGATAGTTGTAACTAACAGAAACAGCAGTACAGCAGCTGAGGTTAGTAATAGAATTAGCAGCAGTAGTAACAGGACAGGGGTAAAAGTCACAGATGTACTTGTGGAGAAAAGACTACAATAGTAACTGCCGCTGGCTCTATCATAAGACAAAACCTTCAAGTTACACAATGATCTTTGGTAGTAGTGACTCTGCACTCAAACCCGGTGATGGGCTTGTAACTGCTACAGTACGTTTGTTAAACCAGGGAGGAAAACGACTACACCGCACCAAACCGTAGCTCAACAGCTTTCGATGAAAAAGATGTTATGTTACGTTTCAGCCCCATCGAAAACAATATTAAAATTTCGTTTGTGATAAATGTAATTATTATAACGGCACGTTATTATATGCATAAAATGAAGCGGTCTGGGAAGTACCCTTTGTTTGAGCATTTTAAAATGGAAGTAAGGGGGTATTTGCAGACTATTTCGATGTGGAAAAATATGAAAGCAATGTGGACATTATTTTTAATTTGTTTAATCTTTTTTCATAACTTGAATTTATGTAGTAATATGTACCCCTGACGATATTGTTGTCTTGAATTGTTATAAGTACTCTTGTTTGGTTTGTAATTTTTCTTCTTTTGTTAAGCATAAATAAAAAAAATAAAAAACTGTAGCTCAACAGCGCCAAAGGCGCCTAGCTTCCTGTAATAGTCCGAAACGGATCCAGTTGGACCCGGAAAAAGCTACCACGACTTCTTTTACTCGTACTCTTCCTGCAGATAACATCACTAGAACCAAGAGAAAGTTCATTTCAGTATGTCAAGGCAGGCTCAAATGTACGAGATATTTGTACGTCTTCGCTGGTATAGTGCCAAAGGGACGTTATCGAGCAACGCAGTACCTCCTGCGTTTCTTAAGCAGAAGCCCGAGTTGAGCAAGGATCCTGTAACTGGAATTCCCCTCCTCCCGGCCGATCTCTATATAAAACAGAATTCATGAACCTGGAGTTCAAACCCGCACACTCTAGAGTACAGTGGAGATACTGCGCAAGACCTTTATAACTTGAGTTTGGGGTAAGTTTATTCTAAAGAATGCGTGAATTTATATTCGACTTGTATGTTGCTCATAAGTAACTCATGTTTACATCAGGAAAAAAACTAACCTCTTTTTTTTTTAAACTGTATCTTCTTTTAAAAATTGTAGCCGTGCGTTTTACACCTAAAAATGAATGCACGGTCTCAATATATCGTGTGTAATAGTGCAGTACATAAATAAATAATAGTTCAAAACACACAGCTATTTTTTTAATGCATGGTGTTTTTCTTTAGTTTACTAGGGATTTGTACCAGGGATGTTGGAAAGTTGCTTGTGAGCACGGTTACTACAATTCGCTTGTACCGTGCTGGCCTAGTAAATTTTATTTCACTCCTCACTCCTTTGTTTAAAAACAGGCATGCATCATTTTGTAATTTCACAAAATGCGACACTATGAGAAAGGTCGTAATACTTTTTCAAGGCGCTGTGTAACAGTAAATATCAATGCAACTTCTCTTCTTTTCTCCTGCCTCTCTTCTTAGGAAGCTGCACACAGTTAAATATGGCCAGCTCTGTGACTACAGACAATGGGACGGTAATAGTCACCCAGGTCTATCCACAGAGCCAGGGCTCTCTGCCTGCTGGTGTGCCAAACAGCTCAAGTCTGTCTGCACCTCTACAGAAATTCCTCAACGGCGAGCCTAAGGCCCTGGGGGTGAGAATCCGTCTTCTGCATTCACAATCACAGCGAGTCTTGCGAAAAGAGCTCACCATCTGTAATAACTCTCGCCACCCCCAGCCTAGCGGGGTTAGAGATCAGCATCTGTAGTAATAGCCCAGAGCCCTGGATTTCAGAGCTCACTGTATGTAAGGCAGCTCAAAGCTCTGGGGCTTTACTAATACTATTAAACCAGAACTCTAGGAGTCAGAGGTCATCATCTATACTAACACTTGCAGGACCAAACTGACCTAAACCTGGTGTACTTTAAGTTGGTCGAATAAAGACAGTTTCTTTGCAGTACACTTCTTGGGCTTACTACACAACTCAGTGTCACAGTGTAATAACACTGTAGTAAACTAGTGTAAGGGGGTCTCTTAAGTATACAACATTCTGATCTGAGTTTTATGTCCCTGTCCTGTCTCTTTTCATGGCCAGGCTGTTCAGATCACAGTAGGACTGCTGTCCATATTCTCTGGAGTGGTGATGACGCAGGAGAATGGCTTCTTCGCACTGCTAACTGGAATCCCTTTCTGGGGAGGGCTAATGGTAGGAGTTGCACATAAAAATATTATAAAAAAGATAAACACATTAATTACTACTGTGTGTCAGAGTAACATCTTAGGCACTGTTAGCGGCATTGCTGTCCCCGTTCTTGCACAATCAGCATGAAAGTGCAGGAGCCACACACTGTGGATAACGCGAGGCTACTCTATCTGTGGCTGATCCAAAGTATGTATGTTAAGTATGTATGAAAGTATGTTTCAGCCACCTCCTTCATTATTCTGTTGAGAAATAGCGCTATTTGACAAAGTTGGAGAACTACTATCAAGGCGATTGAGGAGAACTAGTTATTGCTGTTTGTTAACTCTAGCATTCACAATCTGTAGTAATCACAAGATTCAGTACTTGCTTGGACTAAATTGTGCAGGCAGCCTCTCCTGTACTCTACGTTAATATTGGAAGGATATTCCATCTGTTTATAAAACCCTTTTCTTTCTTATGGCAGTTCATCGCCTCTGGGGCTCTGTCTGTTGCAGCTGAAAAGAAGCTGAGTTTCCCTCTGGTAAGTCAGCATTGACACGATCAGACACAGCTCCTTCCAACCACCTGGACTGGTTTCTCCCACAAAGGGTCTGGAATCTACTGGACACAAAGTCTTTAGTCTCCCCTGGTGCTGTGAATCCCACACACTGAGAGTCTAGGGTCTGTTAGGCAAGGCAGGTCCAAATCTTCTGTCTCGATTTAGCCCATAGACTAGACCAGTAGAGACAGCTCCTGAATGTGCTCTAGCTTTATTTCTTGCACAGACAGTGTTTAGGCATTTCAGCACAATTCCTACAGACCCTACTGCCTCAAAAACATGGGAAAGTCTCTTATACTGCTGATTGTGTTTCAGTGCTTTTTAGACATTGTGGTATTTCCACGACGGTAAAAATGGATGTTGGATAATAAATCTAGATTAGAGCTATGAAGCTATTTGCCATGTTTTCTGCTTTTATTGGAAAAAAAGCACATTGTTCTTTTAGAAGAAAGCAGGATAGATGTCAAGTGTTGTAAGATGATCAAAATCACAGTGTGTTAAAGCTTGGTTGAAAACAAATCTGAATTTAGCTTTAGGTTTTTCTCTCGCCTATACTGGCATGGACACTGGGGTTAATAAGGACACTGATGATTCTCCACTGGGCTTCCAGCTCTGTCAATGAGAGGTGCCTCTGCTCTCCCTGTAATGCACAAATGATAGTGCTATTGGGCTCTCGGTGTGAGAGAAGCAAAAGGTCTACTTTGCCCATTAATTTGAAGTAAGATTGTGGTGAATATAAGTTGAAATCTCACATTTGAGATATCTCAGGAAATAAACAGGCATTTGCTTCTGTTCTCTTGCAGTTGAGGGCTTCCCTCTCTATGAATATAACCAGCACGATCACAGCAGGCTTTGGGATAATCATCTACTCCTTAGACTTGGTTCTGTTCTACCATTCTTACAGCCGTGTGAGTACATGTGTGGTTTTGGTATTCAATCTGAATCGTCCAGTATTGCTGGATCTCTGTCCTTTATTATGACTATGTTGGAACTCAGAAGCTCAACACATTCCTTGTGTTATGTCTTTCCAGTCTGTTCTGCACAGTGCTATCAAGGGTATCCTGCTGGTCTTCACAATCCTAGAGTTCGCTATCACTATCAGCACCTCGGCCTTCACCTGCAACGCTGTTTGCTACGACAACTCTGCGGTAAGAAAGACTGGTTCATGTTGGAGAAGGTATTAAATATTACATATGAACACAGCATGAGAGGCCATTATTACTGATTAGGTTATCCTTAAGCTATTGGTGCCAGGGTCTTATCAGGCAGCTTCTTGGGGGTACCTTTGTTTAATTATCTCTGACTGAAAAGCTCTTAACAGGACCAGTGTATGATAACAAAATACAGATCAGAATGACAATATATCAAACACTACCACAGCAATTTAGTATTTTCTTGCTTCTACTTAAGTTCAATCGATCACTTTCTACAATTACAGTTGATTGGGAGGTGACACTGAATCTCACTTATTTGCACGGGGTTAATACCAATTTAAAATCCTGTTCGCTTTTAAGGGCTGAAAGGACATTTAAAAGATATGCCTCAAAGAGTAAATGTTTAGCCTGGGGTTAAGGACTTGGTCGGAGCAAAAGCCAGAAGACACAGAGGTTCCCCCGGAGTAGGGATGGGAACTACAGGTTGTAGAGTGGCCAGCTCTTTGTGAGAGAGACTCTTAGTTAAGGGAAGTTTGGCCAGCACTGTGAGAATCTGCATAAATGTAGAAGAGAGTGGTTAGTTCTGTGAATGAGCGATTCATTATAGAGGATAGTGGGCAACTTTGCGACAGAGAGTCACTGTATAGAGTACCGTACCTCTCACTCACAGCAGGAGAGAGCTACTGGCTCTGTAAACAGAATGAGAGTCATTAGAATCATGAGTCATTAGATAAAGAGCCAGTTGTCCTTTTAAAGTTTTCTTATTTCTCTTTCTACATCTTATTGTTTATTGGATCAATAAAGTTCTCATGGGTTATCACAACCACCGACATTGAAACTCATGAAAACATTCAGAATTTACACAGTAACCCTGACCTCACGCTGACCCAACATCGACAGTTTCCTCAAACCCTGGGGTTCTTATGTTCTTCCCTCATTGTCTTCCAGCCCATCGTGGTTGTGCAGCACATGACCAACGCTCAGCCCAAGGTGCAGGACAGCGGTAACACCCCCTACAAAACTCTGGAAAACCAAGTGGAGTCTGCAGAAGCCAAGCCATCCCACCCTCCGGAGTACACAGAGTGAGGACCTGCCACGCCCTGCAGAGACAGGCAGGGCTAGGATGCTCCCTGCGTGATGATGCCTCAGCGAAGAGTGGCTCTATCACAGAAGAGCAAACTCCTCTGCAAACTAAACAGACTGAGTACCCTTCCTGCATGGAAGCTATACTATATTTCACCCTCTAGTACAGAGGGGCAATATGTCTTTCTTCAGTGCCCACAGTTTTGCTTGCTTCAGGGAGATGGGCATGTTTCTTTGCATTTAAGGGACATGACACACACAGGCATGCCAGAACTACATACAGTACTTTTAATTCCTTCTTTTCACTGTCGTATTTCAGTTCATGGCTTACTTGCACTCAGCTTACTGCACTCTTAATTATATACTTAAGGTCTTGAATGCACATGACCCAGCTGATGGGAAGACATGAGGCAGGCAAGGTTTCATGCGGACAAGCACAATATCTGTAGCAAAATGCTCCTATATGAATTTCAAATACGTAGATGGAAGGCAGTGCCTAATAGCAGCCTCCTGTGGAAAATTCCAGGATCTAAAACATGTTTAGGTTTATACAATGCTCTATTTAGAGACGTTTTGAAATACTATACACAAATGAAGTTGCCACAATATAAAGAGTTTGTGGAAGTGCTATCAGAATAACTTAAAAGTCTGAAAGGAATGTCACATACAGGTTAAAGGGGCTGAAAGGTTGGAGATTTTAAATTACTTAAGAATCACAATGAAATGTTAAAATGTAGCCTCTTACATTTTTAGGAACAGCAGTAAACAGAAAACAATTGAGGAATTCAAATTGTACAATGAGGCATGTATTAGAGACAGGCACAAGCTCTGGGCTCTTCAAGAAAAATTGTTGGACAAAGTTTTAGGTTCACACAGGTACTAAAATACCAAATAAGCAAGAGGGGTCCTTGATAGCACAGTGTTCAACTAAGCAATGCATGTTTCTTTGCATTTAACATTGAAGGTCATTTGTGAGTAATGCACACCATTTGCAGTGAGCCTCAATTGCATGTCGGCAGGTCTGACAGGGCTAAACATAACATTTAAATTTCATTTCCACTTAAAAGTGGAATGTGTGAGTTAAGAAAATACTCCATTGTTCCCTGTGGTTTATGTATATGCAGTATGTAATTAATTCATGGTGCCATCCTCACTTAAATATGTTCTTTACATGTCTTCTACCATGGAAAGGAGAGGAAAATCAATACTTTATCTGTGTGTCAAATCGGTTTCTTTTCTGTTAATCCTGTGTTATTACAGCAAGAGGATCATCTGTAACAGCATCCCGAAGACAGACTTTTGTGATTTTGTAGCAAAGCAGGTACAGTATAATAGGAGATACATGTTTTTTTGGTTATTGCTATCCACTCTGCATTCAGTAATTTCACAAGATTTCAGCCTGAATACTTCATAGCAAAGTGTTTTTATTTTTAGCTTTGTTTCACTGCTGTTAAGTATAGATCCATTGTTAATTATTTTCTATGCAAAGTGTGTTATCAGACCACTGAGGTTAACTGAGGGATACCGGGGTAATTAAAATAATAAAATGTCTTTATTTTTTTCTATATTGGCTTATATATTTAAGAGGAGATTGTCTATATATTGCTATTATGTGTTATAGTCAAATAAAGTATTTTTAAAGAAGGTTTTTTATCCCTTCATTTTTTAAAATTTATTTTTGTAACTCTGTAACAGTCAGAAAATGAAAGGGAATTCATTGAGGTTGGAGAATAGGAAAATCTTCTCTAGACAAAGTTATGGATAGCACAGGCTTCCCAGTCAAATGGCTGAGGCCCAAATCCTTGATTTGGACAGGAATAACTGGATGAAATTTCAGTTTCACATAGTTACTGTTACTAGCAAAAGACTGCAGCCTTTCCTGTGTTTTTATTAAGACTGTGGTTAGATATTCACAAGTGACATAAGCCATTTAGCTGACGTACTACAGTACTACTCTTGTGACTGTAGTTGCAGGACCTGTGAACATTAGTATTTATAATTTAATCTCTAACGAATTCCAGGTGTTATGTGCTAATGCAAAGACTTACAAAAACCATATGTAGCAAGACTGTTTATAAACCTATTAGCTTGGAATCTGCAGTAAGAGCTTCACATGAAGCAAAAAGAATACCCACTTTTGCAATTCTTTCTTAATGTTCTGCAAACAAGTAAGTTCTAAGCATTCAACAACACTGTTACTAGAGCCATGCTGTTTCTTCCATCTAGATGAGGAATGTGGGAAATAGTTTTGTCAGCTTTGTCAGTGCTTGTATCGAGAACTGCATGAAAAAAACAACACCTAATACAGCGTGCTGGTAGAGTAATCTCTTAGAATTTACCCAGGAGCTGCTCTGCACATAACAACTTGGCCTTAGACTATCAGGTAACACGAGACACTTCATTTGTTTTAGAAAAAAAAACATTTTGTTTATTGATGAAACAATGTACATGTAAAATATGCATGCAATAATTAGCCTTTTTTCTTGCATCTTTTTTTTTTAGTTAACAATTACATTTTTATAACTATTGTCATTGTGCCAGCAAAGACAGGGGGCCAAATATGGAAACATAATGATTTCACATATACTGTAGTTTTATCATTACCAAAACAAAAACAACAACAATGCAGACAGAAGCAAAGGTCTGCACAGGAAGATGACAGCATTTTACTTCACAAAGTGAAATCGGGTCTTACTTCTTCTTTTAAACACAAATATCTCACGAAGCTTGATGCAGAAGTGGCCATGTTCCCAGCCTGAACAGCTTTTCCCTTCTCATTGTGGACAGGTGAGCCCGTAGCTACAGAACAAATCCTGCGCAAGTCAGTATTTGTAATGCGCCATTTCTGCACAGAACACAATGTTGTGAAAGAAAAATAAGAAAGACCGCGGAACTAAACGTACACAGAGTGTCACAATATAACAGGATGTGGCAGTGTCAACACATGCAAGGGTCAGGAAGAAAAGATTTAATCATCCAAGAGAAATTAATTCCAGATACAAAACTGAGTGGTTTTGTTCCCCTTCTGCAGATTATCCTAGCCGTTTGGAGTTGCAAATTTAAATTTAAATTGTGAACAAAACTGATAGTTGCATTTGGGAAGTTAATTTGACTACCACATTAACAATTATCATTGCTGTTAATTAATTAGGATTAATTAACATTGTTAATTAACATTGCTGTTAATTAACAGCAATAAATTGGTATGACAGGAAGGTGCTTTTAAACAGCAAATCATTTTGTGTTGTATGCGGAAAGGCCTAATCAGCCAAATAATGCAATCTCCATGATGACTGTGATTGTGTTTGTGATTGTGTGGGGTCATTGGGGATAACTCTGATAACAGACAAATTAATGAAGGAGCACTTTAGAGGCCTCAGAAAAGTCCAAGATGGGGAAAGGAGACACACAAACTAGTGCAGGCCTAGAGGAAAGCACACAAAAAGATCTGTAGTGATAAAGAAACGAACTTTTAGACTTGCCTTAAGCTTATAGTTTCCAGGTTTTTGTATTAATGTGTTTTAAAAATTAAATCACTATCCAACTAGATGCCTAGATATTCTTAAGGTGTGGAATGTTTCAATGTACTTTTACTTACAATAACAATATTGGCATGGCTATTAATGGAGAAGATCGCATTATTGTTATATAATTTTATTCCTGTAGTTTTATCAGAGTTCAATAGAAGACAATTCACGGAAAGTCAGTTTAAACTTTATTGAGTATTAAAACTTATTAATGTATACAAAAGGACAAAGTTTGTACTGTGCTTTACTATCCTCTAGAGCAGGGGTTTTCAAACTTTTTTGACATGCACGCCCCCCAACCCAAAACCCATTGAGAAAACAAAGCGAACACCCTCGTCACACCCACTCACGCAATACAATTGACATTATGCATACATGCATGCATGTCAGCGCCTTTCATTAATTTGCTTTAACAGTTTCACGTTCACCGCTGTTGTTAACTTTAGCAGTAAGCCACCGGTCCATTTTTAAGTTTGTAATCGTGGTATAATGTGAAGTCTCGTTTCTGCGGCAGCCTTCGCCGACGAGAACAGACGGCAGGTAGCCTACTTATCCAGGGACATGAACCAGACTGCAACACCCCCCTCTAGTGGATGAATAATGAATTGCTATTAATGTCTGAAACAGCATGTTCGCTGCACTTAATTCTTTTTCATTTCACTTGCGTGTTTGCGCCTAAATGTCTCGTAATCTCGCGCCATTCCGAATTTCCACGGGGTTAAAATACAGCTTTGGATGCCGTCCGACATTTCACCAGAAAATGTCAGTTTAAATCAGTTAGATCAGTTTACAATGTGCACCCAGAGATCTCCGTGAAGCTGCTCCACCTGCATTCGGCGCAATGAGTTATAACTTCACCTAATACATAGTAACCTTTTTCTTAATTCTCCATTTAAGTATCACAATTGTGAAGTGGGGTTATTTTAGCTTTTCCACAATCGTTTAAGGCGGGCTGAGCTTTGGTATTTGTTTCTGGGATGCATTATAATGGATGAAGGCGTAGACTTTCTTTTCCTGATTAGTTAGAAGAACCAATCAGGATTTTCCACCTGCAAAGTAAGTTCTTTTATTTCTCGGGCGACCGGAGTGTAACGCAACGGGGGCTCAGGCGGGCGCCCTTGCCGCATCAGGTCGGCCCCACACCGTCCGGGTCCTCCGCGTCTCTCTGCAGCGACCTAGCCCCGTGAGCTAAAGAGAGATCTCTCCACAGCCCAGTAGCTGTAGTCCTGCTATCACAGGGAAGGGCGGTGACGTCACCTGCTCTGGTACGCCGGCTCTTACACAGTACCTGTCGGCCGTAAGCGTTACAGGAGTATGTAAACCGTGCTTGTAAAGTTCTGCTCATATTACTGAACTGGGCGCTCACACCTAGTTTAGATTTTGCGATGGCAGCTGAGGTGGTGCTGAACACGGGAGCAAAAAGTCCCATTTTGGGTCTCGGGACATGGAAGGTAGGAGGACAAACATCTAATCGCTTTTATTCTTAGATTATTTCATCCACAATTTTACCAGTCAGGACTTTTTTATATTGATGATTAAAACCCTGATTTGTATAGGTTATTGTTTAAACGATTGCCAGCAAGAAGTAATCAGGAATGCTAGAAAATGCTGGAACTGGGCATTGAGGTGACAGTGTGGAGGGTTGCGTATTTAAGATGAAGTGTAAAAGAGGTGTGCAGTGGCATCAGAGGGCTTTGGGATGTGTACAGAATGAACAGTGATAGAGTTATGCTAAAAGAGGAGCTGAAGATGTATACAGACGAGAAATAAACAACTTGTGACCCTCATAATCGACTCCAGTTCTGAAGTTTGATGCAGCTGGCTCCTTAATTCCTATGTTGATATTGCTGATTATCAATTAAATCAAGGAACTAGTTGCAGCAAATGTTTGGGATGGAGCAGACTGGGTGGGCCATGGTCTGGGTTAAAGGCGCTGTTTATTGAATCAAAAGTAAAATGTCTTGGGCATCGAGTTAAAAGTTCAGGCTTTTGTTTTGTTTCCAAGTCGGAACCAAGGTCACAATGTTTCCCTCAACCAATCTTGTTTCAGCACACAATTATATTGCTGAATACTAAAAATCCACAAATGATTTTTTACCAATAAGTAATAAGGTACCTCTTTATGGGTTTATTTCAAACCCATAGGCACACCCTTATGGACTGCTGTGACTTCAATTGAAAGCCTATTTGACGCATATTGTGTCAAAAAAATGTGAAATATGTGTACTATATTGGGGGAGCGAATCAAATTGCCTGTATGCTGTGCTGTGGGTCAAGCTAATGCAGAAGACCCAACGCAGGAGTGGAAAAACGGTCCTTCTGTTTGTGATTACCAATGAGAGGTCTGTTTCATATTAATGTATGAATGCATGTCAGATGTTTCCCTGAGTCATATGATTCTTGTTTTGGAGGAAGCTGAGGCTTAGTTTAAACCTCTTCCTTCACTGGAGTAAATTGGACACACCTGCCTGGATTGACTGATTGGGCTCCTGTGTGGAATTCAACAGATAGGAAAGGGTTCAGCTCATTGGCCCTGTGCTTAATTGGACACGCCTCAGGAGTGCCAGCAGTCAGTATAATAGCAGTCAGGGGAAGGGGAACCTGTGCTTTTAGGAAGGGAGAGTGTTGGTGGATTCCTGAATTGTAGAGAGTTTAGATACCACAGTGGTGTTTATCCAGCGCTCAGCGCTTTAATATCAGCAGCCATTTGATTGTCCTAAAACCAGTTTTGTTTTGGAAAGTAGGAAAGAGATAATGAACAAGTAATAAGTTAATTACATGCTGAAAAGAGAAGAAAGAAAACACAATGTTTTGGCTGTGGAACCTCCTTCAGGTGTGAGAAAGACAGGGCAGCAAGCAAAGGTAATGTAGCAGGAGAACAGAAGCTGAGAGAGGGGAGGGAAGCAGGGGACAGACGGTGGTCAATCAGGAAGTGTGAAGTCGGGATGGGTGAAGAGAGCTGTCTCTGTTGCACCCCCAGTATTTCCAAATGAAACAAAATGAAAACGGTGAGAATTCCTGATTTACTAGAAATTGTGGGAGCCCAGACAATTACTGCTTTCATCAACATAGGCTTCAGATCCTCTGTGAAACAGATCATGAAAATAAGAGTTTCAGAGCTGAGCTCCAGTCAAGCCTGATGACACTTTCTTACACAGGCCATTGGTGATGCGATACCAGTATGTAGACTCTTGCAGGACCCAATTCTTCAATCAGGTTGTGGTTTTCAATGACATACTTGAAACAAAGTACATTTTGGAGTAACTTGCTCTTGTCATTCACCAACCCAAATATATTAATTAACTGTAACTGAGAAGAAACTGATCAGTTTGGGAAGCATGAGGAGGGAAGGTCTCCACTGTGCCATTAGATGGTGCTATTGCAGTTTAATGATAACAATGTTTACAATAGTTCTGATTGGCAGTCTAGGCACTGATATTTGTTGTATGGAATAATAGCGGGGAGGGCTCACACAAATAACAATGAAGTTTAATACCATCAGTTCATTTTCAATGACTGTTCAGTCCGATACAAAAGTATGATCCAGATTACCTTTGACTCCAATCTCCAGCAGGCAGCTATCTTAATTTCTCCCTCATTTCCAATGTGTTTATTCATACAAATGTAGCTGCATTCACACTGCACCTAAGATATGATCATATAATGTAATCATGTGAGACTTGTTAAATAATAATGGTTCGATATAAAAAAATAAGAACTCGCTGTGGTTTGGAACACTGACAGTCAGCAGGTCTCACACTTGTCTACTACAGTATGTGTCAATTTCAGATTTATCCAGACCACACATCAGATTCTTGATGCAGTTTTCATTCCGATACTTCTCTGTTCATTTTCTAAACTGATGCAATGTTTTGGGAAGTAAGTACAATCCATTTTTACCGCAATGTTTTCCTGTTTCATCTAATATTTATCTGAAGTGTCTGAATTGGGAGTGCTTTAAGAATAAAGAAATGTTGTCTGGAGTAATCCTTGTGTAGGGCAAGATAAAAAGCTAACAGATGATATCAGCATACAGTTATATGGGTGCTATGCTTGGAATAAAACTGGCACTACATGTCAAAATCTGTTTTTCATTGTTGGTTTACTGCTGTTGTAGGAGTACCTTCTTCTAAGTAATATTAGTACCATATAGTATGTAAACTGTGTATACACAGATTGATTTAGCAGTTATACTGCAAGAAAATTGAAGAGAATATGAAACATCTGTATTGTCATTGATGTATTCCAGGCATCTGAGGAGTTAGTTGAGTAATCTTTGATTTCTGGATCATGATTTCTAAGTGTGGATTGTAGATCTGAATGGATGTCTTGGCAGTGCGATGGCAGAATGTGGGTCATCTTCACCAACAGTAGGGTGGAGTATCTTAATACGGGGCCTTGAGACCTCAGTGTCAGCTGATTTTGTTTAGCAGAGCTCTCACTCACTTCACTGAACAAAGCTGGATATATGATTGTGAACCTTCATTTTCCTTTATTTTATCAATCGCATAAAATCTCTAATCTGAGCCTTTCAAGTGCTTGTACATCCTACAAAAAATCATGGATCACTTAATCATGGATTAAGAGAAAGTACACCTGTAGAAATTGGACTATGGCCTGGGGTTATTACTGTTGTCATGGCTTGAGGGAATTCTAAACGAATACTTGCTGTTGTACTTGACATCTAGGAAATAACTGAAAGGTGGGGTAACATCATGAATAGTCAGAAGCATTTTGGTAAGGGTCACTCAAACACCATTCATAGTAATGACATAGGGTGACCATGGTGGTACTTGGACTATAAAACCAAGTATAAAACTTCCTGTAACTGCCGTAATTCGGGGAACTGTGGGTGATCCGCTTTGTGTGTGTCTCCTTCAGTGTTCTTGGGGAAATTGCGTCACAATTATACTCATTTCATACCTTCACTAGACTGCACAGTGTTACAGCCAAACACTTTAAAGGAAATGTAAACATCTAGATTTTAAATGGGTAGTGTATGTAAAATATGATGTCTTTTAACAGCAGTTATTTATGAAAGATACTTCTTCTTAACTGAAAGATCATGTTGTACTCTAAAATAGAGAAAATGTCCTTCTCTTCCTCAACTTATTATTACAACTTACTGACATTATGAGGCTTAAAAGAGTATCTTTTGTAAATGTAAATTAGTTACTGCAAATCTGTTAAATGACCCGCCAATCTTGGCTTGTTCATCACCTGAGCATGACATGTTCATCTTAATCCATGGCAGTTTCATTGGAGAAACATTAATCTAGCATTCCTGAACAATGGTATGATGACCCGAGCCAGAAAAGACTAAAATAGAACTAAGAGGCCTCAGAGCATTTTCTTTGAGGTTCTTACAGTATTTATTTGCTGACACTCCCTTGACACCACTTAAGCAATACTAGACAACAGAAGACCTCAATCAGCCAGGCTGTTGGCTGTAGTTTCAAGATGAGCACTGTACAGCTGAAAGACTGTACAATGCTCACCAATCAAGAGACAAGGAGGAGTATTAGCTATTGGTATGAAGGGAAAAGGGGGAGGGAGGTCATTTTTTCTCAATACAAGACAGAGGCGTTTTCAATCTTCAGTCTGCTGGGAGGAGCTCAACCCACGGAGAATTACAAAGCATTGAAGACACTTGTTCCCCTGTTAACTCTTGTATTAGTGCACTCATTTACTGTGCACTGAGGCGATGCCAGTCCGGACTGCTCTGCACCTCTTCATCTAGCTCTGAAACCTTTGCAAGACACAGGTGAGGAAAATGAAGAGCCTCTTGTTTCTTACATTTCTACAAGCTCACTCAGCTACTCGGATAAACTTTCAGAGCTAGGTAAAAAAAAACACTTGACAAGAAAGGAGAACTAGAAAACAATTAGTTTGCTCATTAGCAAGACTCGACCTAGCACTATTAAAGCCTTGAGTGATTAGAATGATTATAGACAGCCTTTTAAGAACTCAATAAAATATTCCAATAATTTGACATGTAATCAATGTTTGATTTTATCTGTCAGTTCTACCGTGATTTATTTACGTACTGTGTTGTTTGAATGTAGGTACTCCCTTTTACATTCAGGAAGCATTTACCTGATTTTTAATAAACAATAATATAGGCTTACGCCGATAGATCCTAAACTGTTTTCTATAATAATTTCTATTACTCTTTCCATTACAACAAATAATTAGCAAATAATCAGTGCTGTTTTTACACTTTACTGTATAAGTTACCATTATTGGCATGTGTATGTTTTTTTCATACACCAACATGTAATGTATTCAAACATTCTTTTGATGCTTTGAATTATTAATTTGTGTTTCCTGAGATCAGGAGTAAAAATACATTTCTTCATAATCTCAGCAGGTATAAATAAATACATACCGTATACATAGATCTGGTGAAAAGTGGAGAGGTTATTATTACTGTATAAACAAAAGCACCAATACTCTTGCTACTACTATTGCTACTACTACTAATACTACACATAATCATAATGCTAACATTATTAATATACTTCCTAAAGCTGGTACTCAGGCCCTGAACCCTGAACTGAATAGTTTAGGAAGTAATTCTGGAAGTGATTCTTAACAGAGGCTGTAAGTGATCATGGTTTATAAATAGTGGTTCATTAGAAGTCCAGGTTGCTTGACTGAATCATAATATAGTACTATAAGTTTTATTCTTGTCTTAATCAAACAACCAAGCAATATAATTTGATTCATTTAATCTTCTGGGGATTAATATTTTGTGGTTAAAATGTGTCCATGTGCAATGTCCATATTTGGTATCCTCAGAAGTGCTAAACACTTCAGTTTCTTTAGTCTTCTTTATACAATTGGAAAACTGTTCTTGCATTTTTATATTGTATATTACATTATTTTATATTTTTATATATTATATTATTTTTATATTTTATATTGCATTATTAAATTACACAACACAGATAACATTGTGGTACACTGCATATGGATATAGACAATATGTGTAGACAAAATTGCACAAACGGTTTCTCTTGTTACAATTGACAAATTTCAAGGCAGAGTGCAAGAAGATAATACCATACAAAATACAACTAAGTATTAATAGATACAATTTCTGTCTGTCATTAATGTTGCAAATTTCATCAATATTTACAGTACTGTTGAGCTACACAGAATTAGAAGAGATCTCTCTTCTACGTTTACAGAACACTCAGTCTTTCCAGCGATATGTTGTCCAGAATGAAGTATTTTAAAACATTGCAATATCTGCAGCTGTGCACCTCATACTCACATTGAGTTATCTATGGAGGAGGAAAATATCTTTAAAAATGATTTGAAAACGAGTCCTTTTTACATTTTCTTCTCTCCATTTCAACACAGGTTGCAAAAGCCAGCCTGTGTTATCTTGTGCGGCCTGCAGGTTTATTTTTATCGATTATTTTACAAATGTACTGTACAAGGAAATACAGTATTTGAGATAGTGTTCTCTTTTGGTACACAGAGCATAATGGAAACTTACTTGGTGCCCAGCACTGTAGGTACATAAGGAGATTGTTGTTAAGCAACGAGGCTCTCTTAAATAGCTTTGTTGATGTGCAGTTTACTTTGCATTAAAGGGCTTTCTAAGCTTCCTTTATTGTATTACACCTGTGTGGATTTTCAATAAACAATGTTTTATATACAATTTATAGTAATATTAACTTATCATTTCTATAATGAATATAAATATATAAATGATAATATATATAGTATATGTTAATATTATATTAGTATAACATGATGGGAAGTTTACTAACCCCCACAGGAAATACTACTTGCATAGATTTGTATGAGATAATATCGCGGCAATGCTTATTAAAGATTTAGCATTCAGTATCGCATACAGCTATTCAATCTAAATGGTCTTTGAGAGAAAGACAGGAGTAAAGGAACTTATAGCCATTGTCATTAGTTATGAATTAATCTATAATTAATTATGAATATATTCATATCTCCTGGGCAGATGAAAGTTATTGTCCTGGTTAGGACTGCAGCCTCTTAAATCACACCTAATGTACTTCAAGAGCCCCCCCCCCCCCCCCAGTCCATGAATGTAGAGGCGAATAGATATTTGTCGAAGAGGAAGTTGCATGGTCAAAAGACATGAGTGAATATGCAGAAAATTGTCTTTGTTGCCACATCCCTGGTCAGGAAAAATGTACTGACCATGTTGGGATGAATACTGTTATTTCACTACAATGTGAACCCGTTTGCAATTAGTACCATGGTATATTCACATGGTATTTCTGCAATTGTACCATACTTTTACCTGGCATTTATGTTGTCTTCTTTTCTTGTGATTTCTATACTGCTTTACTTGCTCTCTTCCCCGTAATGCTTTGCTATAATTGTGCGATGAGGAAACTCTGCTTTACTGCATTTTACTCTGTTTTCACCCTAGTGTAGAACAACTGTTTTTGATTAAATGCAGTGGCATCTCAGACTTAAAACAGAAATACGGTTTTCCAGAGCTCTTCAGTTTGCATTGGATTCCTCCAAGTGCCGAATGACAGAATGAATCCATCTCCTTTGGGAGCTAAGCTAAACTTTGCAATGCAACGCTCCGCATTCGTGTTTTCAGAACTGATCAAAGGTGGTGATCAACTGAACAAAACAGACGGCAACTAAAACTCTGAATTCTCAAAATTGCAATGTAAGTGAATGCAACTATTTACATTTATAGCAGTGTGTAACAAAAAGTCAGTAACGAATCCTGCTCCGGTCCTGTTGCTTGCCAGGTTAGACTTTGGCTCCCCCACAACCCTAAAATGAACAAAGCAGTTGGAAAATGGATGGGCGGGTGGACACTGTCAAAAGCAGTGTGGAAGATCAGTCAGCATTCTTGACTCAAACTGACAGTTGTGTGGTCAGATCCAGGGCTGGATACTGTACTGTTTAAGCATCCTAATTCTCTCTGATTGCTCTTGTAAAAACATAACATGAAAGAGTACAAATATCCTTTGGATGAAAGTATTCTAATTAATAATGAAAACTAACTTCATAATTACTTTTTTAATAGATGAAAAAGCACAGTCCCACACAGAATACCAAAGGGAAATTGAGTCCTTTTCTGTCAGTACATAGCCCAACTTCTTAATCTTTACATAGGGTGTATTGTTTTTATAACAGACTTTATGCGTTAAAGGACGTTAACCATCTGAGCCTGAATCTTCAGACTAGACAGCTTTCTGGGTCTATGTGACTATTTCCAGCACACTAGTCCTCACAGGACAGCCCAGCACTTCCTGATTTTTCACATGTGACATTTTGAAACTTGAGTGCGGTCAACATGGTGGCAGTGTGAGTCAGAGGGGCTCCAGCCAAGTGTCGCCTCCCCTGGCGGTTTTTCAGCCGGGGCCGACACCGTGCCAAGTCGTAGCGGAAATCTAAAAGGCTATTTTCAAGGGTGAAGCATGCTGGGGGAGGCCCCTTGGCGACGTTTGTCATTTCACTTTCAAAGAATGGGGGTGGGATGGGCAGGGGGGTCTCATTTGTGCGATTTGTTGCTTTTCCCTGAGGAGGAGGTAGCCCACTTTTTGCTTTCGTTCCGAAAAAAAAAACACCCCACACAAAGAATAAAGGACAAATTGCACAAAAACATCCTTTTACATCCTCATCTGTATTCTCCACTGCAAGGGCTGGTTTATGTTCTTGATGTAATATGTTGCCAAACCCTGCTTTATAGGCAATTCCTGCTACACCTTATTTCCATCAGTATGGCATGATTTTAGCTATCTCTTTTGCACTTGTTTCTCCAGGTTGCTTTCTCTTCTTATGGGGCTTTCATAAACTGAGTCAAAAAACTCTTATGCAAGCTGTCAGCCATGGACCAATGGAATCTAGTATACATACACATGGAACTACAGAATATACCCCTATGACTGGCAGCAGGACACACCAAAATGACCCCTGTGACCATAATTTGTATCCACAAATTGTCGGCATCTTCTGGTGGATGACATTTCACTCTTGTGTGTATTGTCAGCATCCACTGAGACGTGTTCTCCATTCTCTTATTTTAGTGTTTTAATATTGACACTTAAGCACAAAATATTATTTATATACCACAGCCTGCTGAAATGAGAAATGCAGTACAATTCAAAGATTGAGATTATATGATATAATCTTAATGACAATCTTAATGGATCTTAATGACCTCATACGTAAAGGAAAGCAAAACATGAGATTAAGAAAATGTGTCAAAAATAGAGCTATGCTCTATCTCACTTTACCCCTGCACTTATTATAGCACAGGACAGAGAACTCAAATTCAAAAATGTAATTATTTCTTGTTATTGGTGGATTTATTATTAATTGCAATGCTTTACTTTTAATAGGAATATAGGTTAATCAGCAGTCTTACTCATCATTTCTGAAGATTGGGTGTTGAAAGCACCACAATTTTAAATAAAGAAAAAGATGATACATTTAGCTTGTACTTGTACTCGAACAAAGGAGGGAACTTATTTGCAGGACAGGAGATGTGAGAACTGACATTCTAAATGTAATATCCGGTCTTCTAAAAGAGAGACTAAATATAGTTAGGAAATGATAGACATATTACCTCAATCATGTCTGAGGTTCTGAAATTGTACAAATGAAATGAGCCATTTGCTATAAAAAGTAATAAACATAAAAATTGCTGTGAAAGGGAAGTGGTTTCAGACAAAATGGAGACTCTATTCTGAACAACCTTAAAAGCTTTTGGTGAATGATCTGCTATCCTCAGTTAAATTGAATGCTTCTTCACTTCCTACACTGGCTCTGTCCATCACCGTAAAATATATATCCAATACCAGGCTCATTCAGGGCCCCTCTGGACAATTCCAGATCACTCAGATGACATCTTGTACCTACAGCAACCTCATTTACTGCATCTCTTGCTAAAAATGTCAAGCTATCTACACTGAGGAAACAGGAAGGAGACTGGGAGACAATTTCAGGGAACATGTCAGAGCTGTGAGGATCAAGGATTTCTCCAAGCCCATAGTTTCCCATTTCACCTCTACCAGCCATGATCATACTGATTTCTCCGTCTGTGTTCTCAAAGAGGGGTTTCAGAACTCCTGTTGCAGATAAACATCCAAAACCAAAATTATCCTGGCACTAGGATCAAACCCTCCCCTTTCTCTCAACAACTGGCTCGTTTCCTTCTAATCCTCTCTATTCATTTGCATTTTTGACCTCGCACCTCTCTTCACCTCTCTCAACTTCACACCTCCTGTGTGACCACTCTGCTTCTCTCCTGCTCCCTCCTCCTCTCCACTTCCGGTCGCATGCTGAAGCAGTTACCTACTTGAACCTTCCTTTTCCTGTTCTGCTCCTTCTTTGCTAATAGTAGCTATCTTATAAATAGTCTGCTTTAAATCTCACACTGGATCGGTTATTCAATGTGTGTCACAGAGGTATGTGTTTTAGTATTTTAATGTATTATCCCCTGTATGTTGTTTAACACTCATCACACATAATACATATTACTTGCAAACGAAATCAGATGCTACTGCTGTGGTTTCTGCGTTTAGAATTGACAGCCTGATATTAACATATGGATGTAGCAGAACTTTGACCTCATCTGTGATACGGCTGAGATTATGCTCTACAACAATAAAATGGAGAGTGAGGTGATTGCAAAAGATGAGGTCAGCAGCTGATTATTCATATTTTCTGTTTGTTGTGACCAAATTGCTTGTGTGTGTTACACATTTCCTTTAAGAGGGAAACAGTTTGTAACACTGGCTTATGCCAGTTTTCCACGTATGAAATATCTTCTCCAATGTAAAATTACAGCAGGTGTAAAAGAAGAGTTTCGAAAAGCAACGTTTCAGAGCTTTAAGTTTTAGGTAGTCCAAACAATTTATTGAGCAAAATCAGTCAGAGTATAATCTATAACATGTATTAAATGGATCACTCAGAACTGGGTCCAGAAGCAGAGGTAAACTTCAAGAAGCAGTGGGTAATGATGTCATTTTTTTTCCCAGAATGGACCTAAACACCTCCATTTCCACCAAAGTGGGGCTATCTAAGGAAAAAAATGAGGTGGATATTGATGCCGTTATGGAAAAAGTGTTAATATTCCTCTACAGTCTCACTGTTATCCTGGGGATCTGTGGCAACACTATGGTCATCTGGGTAACTGGTTTCCGCATGAGGAGAGCTGTCACCAACGTGTGGCTCTGCAACCTTGCGGTAGCCGACCTTATTTTCTGTTTCACCCGCACCACCTCCCTCATCAAGAACCTCTTCTTCAGCTACTGGCCCTTTGGCTCCTTCCTGTGCAAGTTCAACGGCTTCTTCAAGTACGCCAACATGTTCTGCAGCGTCTTCCTCCTGGCCGTCATCAGCCTGGACCGCTGCATTTCCGTGTTGAAGCCGGTCCGGATGCGGCAGCGACGCACCCTGCCGATGGCCACGCTGACGAGCCTAGCTGTCTGGGCGCTAGCCATCGGCTTCAGCCTGCCATACTTCATTTTCCGTCAGACATCCCCCGACCCCGAGAATGGTAACCTCACCAAGTGCTCCTTCGACGTTCCGGGCAGCAGTGGGAGCGAGACCAAGCTGGCGCTCTACATTGTGCGTTTCCTCTGCGGATTTCTCCTTCCCTTCTTGGTCATCTCCATTTCCTACACCTTGGCTGGCTGCAAGCTGTGGCAGACAAGGCTGTCCCGGAAAGGCAAATCACTGAAGCTCATCATGGCGCTGGTCTGTGCCTTTTTCCTCTGCTGGGCTCCGTACCACTTCTTCCTGTTGGCCAAGATGGTCAACAAGAAGTCCATGGCGGTGAAGATAGGCCTGCCTCTCTTCAAGGGACTGGCCTACCTCAACAGCTGCATCAACCCCATTCTTTATTTTTGCATGGGCCTTGACCGCAATAAAAGGTTTAACCAGAGCCTCTCGGCGGTCTATCGCAGGGCCCTGGCCGAAGATTCAGAATCATCTACAATGGGGAAATCCATTAAGAGAGAAAGGGGCTCCATAGACAACAGTTTGGATGTTGCCGAGTTATGAACACTTTATGGACAGAATCCTGCTGTCATCACAACTCTTTCCTTTTGATCCATTGGCTCTGTGACCGGTTGCCCAATGCTGGGAATATAGAGATTTTCGGTTGACTTAAACTGTTGAAAGAATTAAGTATGGGAGCAAACCCAAAGAGCGTGTATATAAAATATCCTCCCACAATCTTTGAAGTCTCACAAAATGTAGGGAGTTGTCAATATATCTCATTTAGCAGTCTGATGTGTTAAAAGAGCTAGCTTTTGTCACCATAATAACATTGGCAGAGGCCTTAGTTCAAGGCAGGTTGCTTAAAAACAAAAATATGGAAGGAAATAATTTATCAGTGGAAGTAAAAAATGTGCAGCACCTGTCAATGGCACCAGCAGCATGATTGTTCTTCTTGGCTTTTTCTAAGATCATCTCATATGGAATCATAGGGACAAACTGCAGAAATTTATCAGGCTGTTTTTTCTACCTCTCTTAGCCAATTGCAGAACACATGCCTGAGAGGAAAGTGCCTGTACATATTCATAACACTTTGCAAAAGTATAATTATCTTTTTATATTCTGATTTATCGTGATGACTCGGTCATAGACAATTTCAAAGCTGGGATAAGCTCCTCTTACTGGAGGTTCAAGTACGTAGGTCATGGGAACACAGCATTGTGGATCATTTGAATGTTTTACATTTTGAAGTGAAAGCATTCGAAATAGATGGGAAGGAGGGGGGCACAATCCACATCAAATCTGTGAAGGAGTCACACACAGTCAGGAGACATAAGAGACGAAAAAATGACAGATCACACCTAGATCAAATCAGGGCCTCAGAATATACGATTAGTCAGATGTATGAAATTAAAAACATCCAAAGAGGATAGTGATAGGAGTATGCTACAGAGCACCAAATCTGTATATGATATTGGTTCTCATATAAAAATCAGATATGCATACATAAAAGAAGATGTTGTTTCCATGGGAAATATTAATTTTCCTTACTTAAATTGAGAAAGACCAACAGGAATAATGCTTCCTAAAATGAGGCCTTGCTAGCGTTTTTTTCAGAACGCATTCTTGGGACAGCGCCTGTAGTGACCTTGCATTTAAGAATACCCACAACGGTGTGAGGAAAACAGAGATTAAAGAACCATCACATTTTGATTTATTCTCGGGATGAAAATAATGTCCTTCTCTGACTTTTTAAAAGAATGAATACATTTTAATCTTGGACAGCAGAGGCAATGGAAGGTGATCCAGATGACACAAATGGAAACTGAGGGGGAGGACATTCAAAACTGAGAACGGGAAACCACTTCTTTACACAGGGGATTGTGGGAGCCCGGAATTAGCTACTCGAACATTGTGAAAACCAGTGCTTTCACTGCTCTCCAGAAAAGGATGGAGGAGATCCTCAGATCAATGTACTAAACCCCCAATGGCCTTTTCTGCCTTGCAAACTTTCTTATGTTCTTATCAACAGGACAGTCTACAAAGCAAGATATGTCACACATTTATGTCTGTCTACATCTAAACTCAAAATGACAGAGCTGGATAAATTTACAGGATGTACATTCAGCAAATGCAAATGATAACACTGGTTCTTTAGCCTCCTTTGATAATGTTTTTATAAAAGCAGTGAATCCTCTAGCACTGCAAGCTGAATCCTGTAGACTGTTAGTTGAGTTAACTGTATCTGACAATGTTAAGATGTGCAGAGCATGTTATGGCTGACCGATGGTTTTCTTTCCTTATTTTTCCCATATTACTCCTAATGCCTGCACTGACTACATGGCAGAAAAGAACATTAAATCCTACCTTGAGGCCTGTTAATAATAAAAAAGTGACCCGAACAGTGTCAGAATAAGAGACAAATGTGGAGACATAGTCCCACAATACATAAATGCGAAAAGACATTTTGAAATTTCGGGCAGAATGTTTGTTTGTTGTTATTCCTAGTTTCCATTAACTTTTTAAGTGATTTCTCTTCTCTCGTTGATTTTGAAATTTGTTTTGTTTCAATAAAGGGCTCACAGGAAGCAATTGTTGTTTTTGCAACAGTTAACCTGCTTAGCGGTGGTCTGCTGATTCACTGTGACAGACTTACTTAAAACGTATCGCAGAATCAGATTACCATAACAACATGTCCCCTTCTTTAAAGTCCTTTTTACTTCTTAGAAGTGAATTTTCTCTTTCTTTCAAGCTTCACTTTTTCTTGAATCTTTAGCAACAATGATGCTTGTGGGATGCAGAATGCTCATGTATCTGTTGCCTATTTGGGTCTATTTTATTTTTATGGAGTTGAGGAATTAAAGAATTCCTAGTTTCCTCATGGCTCCAACAGTAGAGGTGCTGACCTAAGTGCAAGCTGATCTCTGTCATATGAGATATAAGAAGTCGCTTGCTGACCGTGACCCTTATTCCCCTAATAGTGGAGCACAACTGAATCAACGGCCCCATGGTCACCAGGGGTAGACTTTGGATGACATGGACCATGGCTTTCTTGGAGCAAGAGCAAAGCCTGTGATTTCCTGGGTGCCTGCAATCTCTCAATGCTGTCAGCAAAGGATGAGCTTCGTCTCCAATAGGCCCTTCACCGGTCACACTTGACAGCACAGCCCGAGCCATCTAAAAAGGTGAATGATTGTGTGGTTGCATAGATGGCTGGAAAATGCAAAGATGCAAAGATAAACAACTAGCAACTACAGATTTGGTGGGATTGTAAGAGAAATTGCAATATCTAATTACAATAAAATATCAATTCAGGAGCGAAGCCTATTACAAGCTCACACCAATAGTCACTCTTTCTGAGTATTGTATTGTAGAAAGACAGATGGGATGTATCTGGCTGTCTTGTATATGACTAAATTACTAAAGCAGATTGAACTGTGTGGCTTGTATCTCCTGGGGTTATAATCTAGTTAAAAATAGAACCCTGTTGCTCTGGAAAGCAGAATAAGTGCTATAATAACCATCATAGAGCTGCACAAGAAGACACATGCATGTTTTCTGAAGGCCAGCCAGGAATAACTTCCTGATGTGAAAATAATTTTCATTTTATTCTCTTTCAAGAAACTGCCTGAGTAGAATTGTTTGGGTTATTGGATGTTGGTTTTACAGGTGAATTTATCACTTTGAAAAGAAAATGAAAATGATCTGTGTGTCAATGAGTGCCATCTGTGTTGTCTCGTCTCTTCTCTTCATTGCCTTAAAACGAACCTCATTAAAGAAGTACGGGATTATTAACAGAATGTAAAATGAATGAATGGATTCAGGAAAGTGAATGTAATGTTCCATAGAAAACAATGTGCCTTACCTTTCTTGCAAATTGTCTGGGATCTTTGCATCAGCACTGTAATTTTTCATTTTCTTGTAATTTTTATAGAACTTTGATAAAATATTTTAATAGAAAATCACTGTGTCTTTTGTGAGTCTTAAAAAAATAAGTTATAAGAATACACACCAGCTTTGTTCATGCCAGTGTTACTTGCTGGGTTGGTCTATTATTGGGACAGGATGAGTGAAAGAACATTTGATCTAATGCCATGAAGGACAGAAGCAGCACATATTTAGTCATGAGGAAATACAGATGATATCTTCTCATATGACGCAAGACATCTCCTGCTCACATGACTACATTTGACAGTTGATTCTCATCATTAATTTGTATTGGCATATAATTTGGTGGACAGTTGCCTACAGTTGCCGATTAGGAAATGGTTAATGATACATTCTCAATATGTACTAGATAACTGCAAATTTGTGTTGGATTAATATTAAGAAAAGTGGTCTCCCCTGAACACAAACGGTTGTGAATATTTTCACAACACAATGGATCTCCCAGCATTTGTAAAGTCTGGGTTATTACTTATGAGAGAACTCATACATGGTGATGAATCAGTCTTAATGGTTTCCTCCAAGCCATTAATGTAAGTTATGTACGTGGATTGCTTTTTAATCCACTCACCCTTATAGGAAAAGAGATTCAAGTGTATTCTACAAAAAAGCAATCTCTGTGTGTAACCAGTATGGCTCTTAGTATTGTTTTTGGGCTGTCTAGCTCATCGAAAGGTACATCGTTTAGAAAGACAAACAGTAATTGATGAAAAGTTGGCGCTGAAAGTCCTCCCTAGTATATTTATTTCTCCATCTAAAGTTATTTAGCATTTTGCAAATGAATATAAATGAATATATGAATAAATATGCTAGTTACTCAGGTTTCATCCAGCACAAAATTCCTTAAAAGTTCACATTTTACAAGATCCCAAATCTGACATGGTTGTCACTCTGAATGATTTGAGATCCTAATGTAATTACAGTTTGGATTTTAAGTTGACCAGCTGAATGAATTTCACATATAATTCCTAAGTTTGTTTCTACCACATGCTATTTCTCTTTCTGTATATTTCTTGACATGCACTCCTCTGTAATTCAGTCTCTGTCTTATTGAAGGTGTTCTGCAGTTTCCATCCGGTGGCATTTAGTGAACTAGTGCAGCCAAAGCTGCAGAGTCCTCTTGGGAAGTATACAACCAGCATAACCTCTCAGTCATAACCCATTAGTACTATTACATTATACATTGCAGCACATAAGCTGTACAGTTCTCCCAAGGTCCTTTTTGTGATCCATTACTGCAAGTAAAATTAGTCAGAAGGTTGTAGAAATAGCTCCCTGGCTTTGGGTTTTGAAGACATTCACAGATTCACCGATTAAGGTGTCTGAGTGTCTTTTCTATCTTCTATGTTTATTTTGAAGTGATATTATTACATTTCAGAGCTGTCAAGTGTTGTACAACATTAAAGAAAGCAAACCATAGCCCAAACGAAACCACAGCTGCTATTTAAAACTTCCAGACACTGTTGATGTCAGTGATATCACCCCTCCAATCCATTGTGACTGCTTCAAGGTTATGACAATGAGTAATCTCCAGACTAAAGAAAACTCTGTATGATACAGGGTTAGGAGATAGAAAATGTATGTACAAACAGTATAAGCAGTCTCCTAACAGAAGTAACTGACAATAATATCTCTTTACCTGGTTAAATGAGCGTTCAATACACTATTGAATATAGCACTACAGGAGCACTGTTTTCTGATGCATTGATGCCTGTGATAGCCCTGTGTTCTTGTGATTGTCTTGCTTGATAAGGCAGAAACAGGCTTAGATCTGTAAGAATAGAAAATCCGTCAGAGTTTGGAAGTCAGAGTGCTGCACTTGGTTGAAGACGCTATGTAGATTCACTTCTGTTTTGGATTCTAAAGATACAGTCACTAGAGTCAAAAGTAAACCTGGTAACATCCTGTGTATTTTCAATTTCTTTTTTGTTTTTGCTCATTAGCAGTTTCTATGCGCTCTTCGGTACCACTCATGTCCACTGAGTAATGATAATTACCACACAACCAGAGAGAGCCTAATTGCATTAAAATAAGCAGCTCTCTGGTACAGATAATGCAGCTGCACCAGAGCTCCAGACACAAAATTATACATTTTGCTCTGTGATGTATTGTGGTGGCTTTGCACAGGGCAGGGCAGTTTGATGGTCATGAAGAAAGCTAATGCATGATCATAGACAATGTGGGAAAAATGGATGGCTTTAGATGAGCATTTTCCCAGGAGGTCTTCCGTCCAGGTACTGGCCAGGCTGACGTTTGCTTAGTTTCAGTGGGATGTGCGTTGTGAGTTGGAGGGTTATATGGCTGCTGGCACTTCACACCCTTTATAGTCACAATGGAAGATTTCAGATGGACTACAGAGGACCAATGAAACTGACCTTGTTTCTATCTGCTTTTTAAATCTTCATTTTGATAAGAATCAAGGGGAAGAGCTACTGAAGTGGGAACAGTTTTTTTTCCCATAGCAGAAGCTGACCTATTCATAATTCCCCTTCCCCTTCATAATTATTTCAGAGTTTGCTTTCTTTAGACACAGTTCATTTCACCAGCACAGTTCTCTTTTAGCGGCCTGAAGGAAGCTTTATGCATTTCCCCTTTGGGGTTTAAGCAGCAATAGCAGAAAAAACAACATTTCCGTACTCTTTCAGTTCTGCTCAACAAAGGACAAGACAAAACTGTCGAGGATTCATTGCAGAAAAAGATCAAATTCAACACAAAACTCTCATATTACATAAAACAGAACTTAACAGGAAAAATGACTGATTTCAGCACGTTTTGTAGATCCTGTGACTTCCACCAGGATCAGCTTCTTGTTATGTGCACCCACTTGCAAGCACTTGAGAGGCCTCACTGTTGGTCATTTGCTCTTTCGCCATTTCCACTCCTCCTTTTGTATTGATTATTGTAATCTTCTGTACGGGCGCCAGGGAGCTGTGGATAGCACTACTGCCTCGCAGCTTCTGGTGCAGGGCTTGATTCTATCCTCAAGCCTTTGGCTGAGCGACATTTGCGTGTTCTTGCTGGGGTCACATGATTTTTTTTTGGGGGGGGGGGGGGATTCACGACATGCAGATTAGGTGGCAGACTCCCCAAAATTGTCTCCCGACCTTGAGAAGCAGAAGTAGGCCCATTTCCTCATGTAGTCTGCCCTGTCTGGTGTAGATACTGTGTGCCGCAAATAGTGACTCCACTGTGACCGGGCAAATGACGAAGGAAGAGACCAATGGCAATACTGTATGTGCAGCAGTGAAATTACAAATGCCAACATCATGCCAAGATACTTAATCATTAAGGTGCATTAAGTTCTTAACATGTGATAAGAAAGGCAATCGGAGAAAGTTATAATACAGTATGAGAAGTAAGAGGTAAAGATGTATTCCATGCTGAAAGGAAGAAAAAAGAGACAGAATGATTAAGCTGTGGAGTCCTCTTCAGGTGTGCTCTACAGCCAAAACATTGTGTCTCTTTTCTTTTCCTTTCAGCATGGATTAAACCTTTATCTGTTCCTTTGCAGCCTATGTATGCTGACATAGCTCCCTACTTGAACTTCTACAATACAGTATGCTATACTTTATACTTTATAATATAAGTGGTATTATAGAGCACATGTGAAACTAATACAAATGAGCAGAATGAGATTATAGAAGCAAGAAACAGGCCTTTTTTGTAGTAGTCTCAGCAAATACTTAAAAGATGAAATAAAAGCAGTTTATCACCATAGTTAACTCATGCCGTGACATCTAAGATCACAAAGCCATTAAAGGAAAAAGTGTAATGTATGCCACAAGTAAAAAGATAAGATATTTTCCCACAATAATATTTCCCAGAAAAGAGAAACGCAGCTTATTTCCAAATAAATAGCTTGTTTATTCTGGCTGACCTTTAATGACCTCTGACTTGATATTTCTAACAGTAAAGATGGGTATTTCAAAGTAAAGATGGGTATTTATTTTATAACAGATCTGAGCACACGGAAAAGGAAAGAAAAACTTTAGAAAGAAAAATTCAGATATATTGAGAAACATTAAAATACAAATGAACCAGTAGCTTCAGTTGTATTTTAAATGTTGTTCAATTAATGTATTCCCCTCACCAATTCTGTCCCCTCCCATACTCACTTCTAAACCATTTCTACTTCTGTGGCAAGAGAACAGGCCCTTTGCTACACTAACCTCATTCCATGGGAGCCAACCATTTAAAGAAATTATGTACAAAATACAAAATAGGATAAACACAGTCATCAAAAGGTTCATCACTACAAATACTGTACATATAAACTGAATTATTTCTGTCAGATGAAAATCACACACGTAGTACTCAACTGTGCAGGTTTATGAAAATATACAGTAGTGGGGAAATAAGCCCCCCTGTGCTGTTGTATTACCCATCCCTGGATCAGTGATTCTATACAGGCATCTATAAAGACAATCCAGGATAGAAGCTCGGTTTCCTTGGGGCCTAAACCAGGAAGTGAAACTCAAAATGGTGGATACTGTTTGTTGTGTAAGTATATGTGTGATATGCATGGGATTAACTGTCACATAGCAGTGCATGATTTACTTACATGTGTGCACCCATGAAATAAATCACTAGATTCAAAGTAGTAATAGAGCAAGTGAGGTGCATTGAGTGTGAATTACTTGAATACTAAAATGGCGGCCTGGCTATAGAGTGCATTAGTTAGTGCAGTTTGGCGTGTATGAGTGCTGTTATCAGCAAGTTACAAGCATTCTGTCACAGAGCAAATATTAAATTTGGTTCGTACTAAAGCTTTTGGGTTTTCTAAGGTGACCACCTTAGGGACAAGTATGTATCAAGTAAGGGTTACTGAGAGCTCACAATTTACAGAGCTGGAATGACTGTGAGCATGGAGCAGGGGTCTGCCAAAGTGGGCCTACTAACTCTTGTAAATTGTTTCACAGGAGGTATATTAATCACTGGTTGCATTATATAATAAGGGTTGAAAATGTACATTCTCGCATGGGGTGTCAATCAGTGGTTTGTTTGGTATAAAACGGATGCCTCGTGGTGGTTAGGAAGTCTTCAGGGTGTGAATCTAAAAAAGCTATTTTCTTTTAGTTTCTTTTTCTGTAGTTTGCTTAAATGTAAAGCTTTTTGGACATTAAACATCTGTATTTAAATTGTATGTAAATGTACAAACACCTTAGACACATTAACTGTTGTCACGTTTCTGACTGCTATCGTCCTCTGTTTCTGAACTTAAGGGAAGGTGGGTTAATTCCAGTTCTGAAGCTCAAAAGTTGCACATGAAGCAGTTTTGTCTATCATAAGCCTAATTTAGTATGTCGCATACAAACATTATAATGTTTTCACAGGCCTAGCTCAATGCATGGTCGGTCTCAAGAACAATAACATCCACTCTGAGCGTTGACCTATTGGTACAGAAATGTGTTCATTTAAATAGTTTTAATCTCTGAAATAAAATGAAAGCCGATTTATGAAAATTTCCTTAGTGTTTATATCTGAAATTTTCAAAATGAAAGCAAATACTCTTCCTTATGGAAGAAGGAATGTCCAGTGTTTTTAATGCAGCTACATGTATATGCGGGTGTTAAAATGTTCTGAACTTTCAGGAGCAAATGATTCAACCTGTTATACAGAAAGTGTATGGCCCAACAGTCCTGTTATGCATATCTCTCCTTGTCAGTACCAAATAGTTTTTCAGACCCTTCACAGTTTCTATCTGAGAATAACTTTGTAATCTAACTGGTGTAGGGCCGCCTTAATCATAATCTAGTGATTATGTGAATATGTGGTCCGATTTTGTCATTTTGACAAAGTAAAAACTGGAGAGAATATTGAGTTTTAAAGAGGAAAAAAAACTGCAAAGATGCAAATCAGAAGAGGTTATGAGGTGTTGCAAATGAGGTGAAGAGCTCTTCACACATCAGCCAAATATAAAAACATTTACAGCAGCTTTTAACACACAGATGATGACCTGGCACTTATTTTGCTACTGTATCTCAAAACGTTAGCTATAGGCGAGAAACCACAAACTAGTTTGATTTATTAATTATATTCATTATAATTTTGGATGTTATAGTTATTATAGTGTTGGATGCAAATTAAGATGCAGCTCTGCTGTTTTATTTCAATGGGGTAAAACAAAGTCTGACGTTTTCTAGCAGGTGTCCAATCTTTCCATGTGTGTATGCAGTGATTATGGCAACTGTCCTTTGCTAGAGATGGATTCACTTGATATGTCCCCTAACTATATTGAACCATATTTTTAATGGTGAAAATATACAGTATGAGAAAAATCTGAGAAGCAAGCAATTAGAAATCATGTCTAGATAGGGACAGAACTCGTGTAGAAAAGGTTCTTGGGTGTTATCATTGAAACAATATGCTAACGTCGTCATAGTCCCACAACTGATGATAAAACAATCAATTAAAATATATATTTTATCAACATGTTGAACAGACTAATTCATTTTGCTTTCCTCACATTCTATCATTATTCCGGCTGTGATTAGCTCTTGGAGTAGCATGTCTTGGTACATTTTACATTGAAATTCTGCATATCAAATATCCAATTGGCTTGAACATGGTTGCAGGCACAGCACAGTCATTTTCGTCTGCTGGAATAGAGGAGCCTATGGTTGTGGATCAGTGCTCTTGTGCGACAAAATGGCCTCTAGAGAAAGAGAAGCCAATGAGAAGACAAGACAAGGTTAGCAGGGGAAACTGGGAACAGAAGATAAAGAATGACCTGAATGAGAAGATGTTGGGCTGCATTGTACTGTATTGGCCCCCAAGAGAAAAAAGCCACGCAGATGGCAAGATGGTTTTCTTGATCCCAGTCTTTTCTGTTGTTGAAGTCGGCATCCACAACCCTACAAGGTGATCAGAGAAACAGGTGACACACTATTGGATTTCAGGAGCATGGTGACATGCTTTTATTAGGTAACGATGAACCCTGATGATATGAACCCCAAGCAACCTGTCTCCATCACCTGCATTCAGGGCTCATGCGCTGCTTCTCTGCTGCTGTGATCAAAGCCATCCAGAGAATGTGGGCAGTGGGGAATGTGTACAGGATGACATACCTTGTTTACCTTAAATTGCCTCCTGGGGATGAAAAAGGTAGTTTGAATGGATTGGTATGGAACTGAATTGTGCTCCATACCAAACACTGGCACTCCTGGCACAACAGCTATGCCTATAAGCTGATCTTTCTTGGTTTGATTTGCCTTGCTCTAAAACAAATCCTCCTAAAGCTTCTGAATTGATCACGGGGCATGGTTAATTCTACACGACCCTATCTCAATAGCTTCCTTCTCTCTTGTGGAGCTCCCTTCTCGTTTTCAAGGGCACCACTAACAAAAAAAACCCAGTTCTAATTCTACATGTAAGGTGTTTCACCTCACTCAGCTTCCATTTTGCATCAAAGCACAAAGGTCAGTTTCCAGTGCCACAGAACTAAATGCATTCCAGAAGAGAACTGCACAGTGCAGACAGGTACACTGTGTTTTGGGACAATTCCCAAACGTTGGGAAGTTGACCTGTCAGCATCACACCTTTGAAGAATGGAATGCAATCCTTTCTAGGTGTTCTGTGTTCTTGTTAAATGTGTGTGCAGGGAGACTGATGTTCCCACTTGTTTTTGGCTAGAGTATTAGTTATAGAGCAATTAACACCTTCCTACACATTTAAGTCAGTGACGCACATAAGAACCAACCTGTAAATCTACACTTTTTATCTGTGTTTTATTATCAATTGGGCTGCGTCTGACAACAGAGGAGGGTATATGACACAGTGGACTTCCCGGGGTTTCATACCAGCTTGTTTCTTTCTCATGCCCGTCAGTTCAGGAAGTACCACCTGCTGAGGAAGGCAATTTTAAATGATCAAAATGGTGTGCTGTGAAAATTGCGTTCTTTCAGTTTCACAGAAAACACCAGATGTGTCTAAATATAGAAACCACAACAAAAGGACTGTTTGCTCAGAAATTGTCTTGAAAGTATCACCCTAGTCTTTGCTCTCGCCTACTTTAAGCATATAAAATATCAATCATATTCTTGTTTCATTTTCTCATTGTTATTGTTCTCACCTCTGGTAACTTGGTTGTACTGTAGTCAAAGTTATTCTTGTGCAATCCCGATGTTACATTTGACAACCATGTGTCAAGAAAGTGGTGCACCATTTCTGAAAGCTCACTGTCTTTACATCTGTCCTTCGGATGAGATGTAAGACCGAGGTCCTGACTCCCTGTGGTTATTAAAAATCCCAGGGCGTATCTCGAAAAGAGTAGGGTTGTTACCCTGGCCTCCTGGCCAAATTTCTATTACTAAGAACTATTTCCTGCTCTTCATCCTAAACGAATTACCTGTTGTGATCTCATGTCTGTGTTTCACAATTGAGTCTGGAATTGTCTCCTGAGTTTATGTTCTCTATACTCATCTTCATCTCCTTGTTATATGCTAAAGGAATTAATACATTTAAGCCAATTGTAAGTAATAAATCCTCAGACCATGAACCCAGTGAGTGCTCCTTAATTTGCTAATTTGCTTGATTTGCTATTTCTTCTTTCCTACCCAGTTCTCAGTCCATGTGCATACAGTACATTATGTGGGGTTCCTACGACTTTTATATATAGAATTCCACAAGGCTTTCGATACTAGGGATTGAGTGCCAGAGAGGGGCAAATAAACATATTTTGCTTAGCACACCAGACCTTTCCAGTGTGTTCTGATAGATGAATATTACATTTCATTATCCAAAGTAATTTCAAAACAAGTCAAACTGAGTATATGAGGTACTCATAAAATATGAACGTTTAAGTCCAAGATTAAATTCTTAATCTACTATTCCACATATTTATCACTATTTATCAAAAATCATGTCCAAACATACATCTACAACAGCTTTGAAAGGCCTCATTGTATTGATGTATGAAGAGGAAACGTTCTGGTTAAGACCACAGAATGTATTTCTCTTAAGAGGCCTGTGGTTGAGAGGCCAATTCATACTTAAACACAGATGGTAGATGGTAATTAAAAGTATTTTAAAAAAATTAGATAGCTGTTGAATTTATCGATTTAGGTACTCACAACATTTACATTTAAGTCTTTGAAGCCACACATGCTGGATCTTAAAAAGTTAATGTGCTTTATTTTGTTTTGCAGTTTTACAGATGTGATTCCAGGACACTTATGTTGATCAGTGGAGTCAGTGCATATGTGCTGCTTTTTGTATTTACAATATGTGATCTTTTATTTGTCACCACCAGTCAACAGTTAGATGTACTGTTCAGCACAGAAACTGCAATATTTAGGAACAGGCAACAGTTCATTGCATGCTGAAAAGAACAGGAACACTGTTTCTTTAACAATGAAGCCTACAACGCTGACACAGCTCCCTACTCAGACCTCTACAGTATTTAGAATTATTAACTAACAATGTTCAGGAATGTATCATGTTGGTATTTTTAAACCAATTCCAGAACAGCAATGCATGTTCTATAATGTATTGACAAAAATTGTATAAAACATTATAAATGGGGTCTCTTTAGAGTTATACAGTACCATGTTAACATAACATCCCTTTAATTGCTCTCCAAATTGTCCAGAAGACGGAATCATCATCAGACAGAATGCTTAGATATGCTGGGTTTTGCCTGAAGGTAGAAGCTGCCATAAATACAAAAAGGGGAAAGACTGAATTAGAGAAGCCATTAACAAAAATACTTTGATGTTTTTTAATGACACATAATTTTCATCTTTTAGACAAAGAAGGAACAATAAAATAAGTAAATAATGGTAAGATATACAGGAAAAGAATTTAAGGGGAGTTATGCTGAGACTGTGTAATTCACCTGCATTGCCTCTTTAGAATATTTTCTACAATTGTGCTCAGCATGTTATAGAAAAGAGATTTTTGTGGTTCTGGATTCCGAAAAGAGATGAGTCTATTCTGTGGGCTTCTTCAGAATAGACTGTGAAAAAAACACCAGAGGACACTTGGAAACGAATCAGAACTGCACTGAACACTAAGAACAGAAGGCACACAAAAGGTTGTGGGAGTGACATTTATATGTAATGAAACTTCGATACTTGCTGTGCATACACAAGAAAGTTTTAGTTCTTTTAAGGGCATGCTGCCCGAGATTTTTGACGCCACTCACTACTTTACAAGAACATTTTTTCTAAACCTTACCATGCTGTAAAGAAGACAAAGATAACGTTCAGGAAGAGCACTGTTGATTTCTTGTTGTGTTGAGTCAAAATTCAGTTTAAGCCTTATTATTCCATACTGGGAAAATATGATGTACTGCAGAGCCAGACAACATAGCCACCCTCACCAGCCAATGTGACGTGTAAGATGTCTGGCTGTGTGTATGTCTGTACAATCAGAAGAGTATAAAATGTAGAATAAAAGGGATAAGGCACAGCCCTGTGGTGTTATTTATTTTTTCCTGCTCCTTTGTTCGCCTATAGGATTTTCAACTATAATGTGAGTGTGTGAACGAGAGAGAATGTGCCCATTTAAATTAGAAACCCCTGTTCCAGCCACCCCTGTATCTGTCCAGAACCCAGAGCGGTCACAGATGCACATAAATCTTTTTATAGAAGGCAGACAGAAGATTTTCCCACTCGGGGAAATGTGTTAAGACTCGAAGTCTTTGGAGAAAACAAAACATGATCAGAAGAATCAGACATCAGTAGCATCCAGGTGGAAGAGAACTGTATTCCTCTCTCTCCCTCTCCTCAGTACTCAGCACTGAATGGGAAGTCCTTGTGTTTCACACACCTGGCAGAAAAAGGAGACAGTCTTTTTAATCCCATTATTGTGTTTCTCGAGATCCAGGATTTTCATTTGCCGTGTTTGAGCATGACCATGTGCAATGAAACATTGTCCCTTTTAACCTTAATCATAAACACATTATTTACTGAACAGCTGGATGATACCAGATCTTCCTTGGGGCTTTCACAGTTGTTTTTTTTTAAAAACACTGCAATAAAAATATACTTTCAAAACAGGGATCTATTATTCTATGGCCCTAGCAATTAGAAAACTGTCATATCTCAGCCTGCTATCCATGAGCCAGCCCAGACTCCAGGTGGAACCACTTATTTGTTTCCAAATAAGCCACTAAGGAGCCTAGCTCAGATTGCTGAGTTTGAGATTCATTCCTATAGTTTCTGTATTACCCAGGCTTTGACTTTTTTATTTGCTGTGTGAAGCAATGTGCAGTGCTTAATACTCTTTCCGTTTCCTCAACACATTGGTACATCCCTGTTGTACCTTGTGTTACATCTCCAGACACTTTTTTCCCCCAAGTTTTCATTCAACCCAAACTTCTGCAACTCCCCAGAGCCCACAACTGTCTCTTCTGTCTTGCCACCTCAAACATCTGTGGTTAATTACATTAAAGAAACACTCGGGTTAATTTTCCCCTTAAGTGAGACTTGATATCAGTAGGTTAATAATTAAGGAAACTAAAGGGAAACCATAGTTTCATATTAAAACTTTAGGTTTTTAATGCTTCAGACACTGTTTCCAGACCCTGGCTGCATACAGTGATAGTGTTTTACAGAGCAAAGTTAACACCATGGATATGTGCTCTGGTGTGAGTGTACTGCAATACCATGTTAATTAGGAGCCTTATTCTTCTTGCTTGGACATGTGGAAGTAGTCTGCCTTATTTTGGCTGATCAATACTTGTGATCTTCACTCAGCATATAAGGATCATTTAGCAATGTAGCTAATATGCTGTCTTTAAAAAAAAAAGTTGGGTTTTCCAGTGCTTCACATCTGCAGTACTTACATGTCCATTGGTAAGGCTCTCCAGTTTCTGTTGAAGCTCATAATGGTATTCATATCAGCCTCATCCAGTTGAAAATCAAAGATCTGCCACAATAAGATGATAGAATTTACATTAGTTTTTCCAGCAGCCTGAAGAAGTCAGTGACCTTCTGTGAGACACTCTTAGGAAGTGTCTTTGAATCTGGTCTGTAGCCATCTACTTTCTAACCAGAAGAGGGCACTGTGATCAAACCAATGAATGGAAATTAATGTCTCATCATGAAGAGTTGATTGCTGCACAAAATTCACCAAGAACAGTTTGAACTAATAATGCGTTTTCCAACTTGATCCAGCAAAATCTATTAGAACAATCGGAATGCACTGGTTTTATTGACAGGCACACAGCAAATCATTTCCACAACATATCCATTTGCAGCAACCCTCCTATCCCCGTTTCCTTGGTTACCTTGAAATTCTCCTCAATGCGCTGAGGGGTGACGGATTTGGGAATGACCACAACATTCCTCTGAGTCTGGAAGCGGATCAGGACCTGAGAAAACAATACCCGTATTGTGCATCACAGCTGACACTAGGTATGGTGTGGAAAATGACAGGATGGCTTATTCATTTTGATCATTTATAGAGCTTTATCCTTAATTTAGATTGTTAATTTTTGGTGGATATAGAGTATTTTGCAGAATATAGGATTATGTTTAATTTTATTATGTATACCTTCCAATCTAATTATAGTTGTCCATAACCACTGACAGAATCCCAGGATGTACAATGTACACACTAGGCATACAGCCACCCCCCCACCCCCCATCCATGAAGATCAGTTACTTCCATCTGCAAACACTACCCTGAGCATGAAAAGGTAATGTACTTTCAAAATCCCAGTGAATTCCAGCGGTCTACCTGAGCGGTAGTCTTCTTATGCTTCTGAGCAATGGCCTTAATTTTTGGATCGTCCAGCAAAGAGGGATCTTCTGGTTTGGCCCTATAAATACAACAGATGTAGTGTATATTTGCACATTTTGTTTATACTTCAAATCTAGATGTTTTTTTAATGTTAATCCACCGATGAAGCTAAAACCTGGAAAAACATTATTTGCATGAATGCATATGAAGGCCTGAGAACACCAGGCTCATACTGTTTGACAATAATAAAAAAAAAACACCTCCTCCTACACAGCGTTGTCTAGAACACCCTGTATATCCTGATCTACTGGATTACTCACCATGGTCTGTCTGGGGACCCCAGCGGGCTGTAGGCTGTCACACCAATGCCTCTGGATTGGCAGTAATTAATCAGCTTTTCCTGGGTCATGTATGGATGACACTCAAACTATAGTAAAAAAATATTTTAAAAAAAATCCCGTAGTTTTCATAAATATGAAGGAAAGGAAATTAGAGGAGAAAGTGGACAGCTGCGATAATTACTGTAAGACAATTCAAACGCTCACAAAGTCAAAGTTGAAAAAGTGGGAGATTTGGAAACACTGTAACAGCAGGGAGACAACAGTCTAAAGGGAAGATAATGTGAAATATGCAGCAGTGTCAGGCCTTGGTAATTTATTTATTAGGTTAGGTAATTAGATCTCCCCTTTGTAAAAAAAAAATTACCTAGTGGAGAAATTGATTTATAAGCAAACTGAGCCACAGCATTGTATTAATGAAGAATTACTGTACCGTATGCAAAACCATAGACTGCATGCAATCTGTAGTTTCTCTACCATGCCAAAAACAAACCCTTCAACACCAGGTAGCCCTAACATGTACGTAATGCTGTAAAAAATCACCGAATATGCGACCGAATATGCACACAGTGTAAATCAGAATGACAATTATTTTTCTCGCTCTCTCTCTACTGGCGCAGCCACTGCTGACCTGGTCACCATGTGACCTGCTGTGAATTCAAGAGTGCCTTCCAGTACATTCAACCTGAAGGACAGTGCATCCGTTTGCAAGATGGCTGGCAGTTCACAGGCCCCTGGAGTCACTGTTCCCGCGAAGATATCCGGCAAGATATCTGTGGCAGACTCATTCCCACTCAACCCTGACAATGCCTGGCTAATTGTGCCCCACTTGAGGAATCCAATTCAAAATGATGAAAGACATCAAATGGGTGTTTTCTGGACCATAATACTGAATGTGCACAAAGAGTGAGTACATTTGCAAGTTTAGTTAACCAAGTATGGTGATAGGGGACAGTGCTATCTTCCATATCAGGTATTTAACTAAGGTCTTCAGATGTTATGGTCATAAAAGGTACTAAATCACAGTTGAAAATTTTACTTTTTCTTATACTACTGCAAAGCAAAGAGAAAATAATGAATGAACCTGATTGGAAGCAGGCTTGTACTTTAAGCCTGGCTTCTTCAGTATGGCCTCCAGCTGCTCGTGGTTGAAGTTTGACACCCCAATGGCCTTTACCTTTCCAGCGTCCACCAGCTCCTCCATTCCCTGAGGAAGAAGGTATCATCTGTCACAGTCATCCACTAACAGGAAGAGTCGAATAAAATTAACTCTGGGGCTTGAAAGAGCAGGCACTATCATTTGGTTTAATAAATGATTTTATGTTACTCTATCTTGAGCGACGGTTGCTTATCTCACCTCCCAAGTATCAAGGAAGTTTGTGTCATCTGGCACTATTTGACCATTGCTGTCCAGAGGAAAAAGCTCATCGCCAGGCTGCAAAGCAGAATTTGGTAGGAAATTCATTTGTGGTTTCAATTGTGGCATCCCTGTGTGGTTCAATTATGGCAAAAGCAGCATTCTTCAAAAAACAAAAGTAAATTTTTATAAACGAGAGGAGGACATTTGACTCATCTACCCTGTTTCCTCATGAGCACAATGGTTGTTTTTGAACTTCACAGACATTAAGGGGCAAACATATGGAAATAGTAAACATTTTCTACAATATTGGAAAATGAGTCTTGACTATTTAGACATCTAACTTGGCTGCTAAATCCATTGCTTTTCTAATCATTTCTTCCAATTCAGGGTTGCAGGGAAGCACGGGCCTATCCTGGCAAGCAAACGGCACAAGGCAGGACACACTGGATCGATGCAGACACACACAAACACAGGCACGCCACTCACACCACTAGGTTTCTTGACTGTGGAAGGAAACAAGGGCACCTGGAGGAAATCCACATGAACATCCAATACATGTTCACTTCTTCTCCATTATTTTTGAATTTCTATATAAAATAAGTGAATGGTACCTTTGATTAAGATACATTCGTGCTGTACTTTCTCACTGTTTCCCTTCTCCAACTTTGCGTATTCTGCTGTGACTCAATTCGTGACAGTAGTACGCAGGGTTAACTGTACAGTGTATTAGTCAGAATATAACATTAAGGGTGTAATTACCCACAATGGCAACTGCATGTCAGAATTGATGAGAGTGTCCCTCTACATCTATAACAGACACCTCACCTTGAACCCCATGGGCCAGTGCATGAGGTAGAGGTCCAGGTAGTCAAGCTTCAGTTCAGTCAGAGTCTTCTGACAGGCCTCCTTCACCATTGACTTGTGATGGAAGGTGGACCACAGCTGTGGAGACGAAAATCAATTGATTAGATGGCCAATGATTTAGAGTCATTTATAAAATTTGTACATACATTCATTTTCATCCTGTAGCAGTCACTTCTGAGAGCCCTATCACATCAGAACTCACAAGCTAAGTGAGCTTTGTTAGGCCTGGTCAGTATTATAGATCACTTCTAGTGAGTTTCAGGTTGCTGATGGAAGTCCTATTGGTCGTAAGTTGTTCTCTTCAGTCTGAACCACAAATTCTAGTTTCCTGAGGTCTTTAAAAATCCTGCGATACTGTTTGAGTGTTAACCTCACTATGCTTCTTCCTTAAATCCTGCTTTCATCTCCAGTTCTGATCAAGGGCTTTCTCACCTCGTTGTGGTTGAGAAACATAAACCTAGTGATGCTTTGTTACTCTACATGTCAGACCTTTCATAGACTGTCCATAACAAGGCAGAACACTATACTGGATTTGCAGTCTAAGAACTCAACAGATGAGAAACTGACACTGTCACCCTATGAGCTGGAGAAGAAAAACTCAGGGAACTGTGAACATGACTATATTTTCTTTTGGAATTGAAGAGTGTTGGATTTGTGGAATTGATTTGTCATTAAGAACGAAACGTTCAACCTCCTTCATGAAATTTCCACTGGAATTAATGAGCATCTCAAGAATCTGTCTCAGATTAGCAGGGAACAGTACTGCTACATTTTGGCCACATAGGTTCTGGAATGGAAATGTCTGCTTTAAAAAAAAATCACTTTTTCTAGTACAATGGAGAGGCAGTATTTGTATTACACTTTCTTGGTTGTCTTTAGAAGAAGATCATATTCCTTGTTTTCATCCCATCTTCTCCCATTGGTTTTCCACAATGTCTACATCTCCCTGGATAAAGTTACCTTGCTGACGATGAAAAGGTCCTCTCTCTTCACTACCCCCTCCTTGACCTTCTGCTGTATGGCAGCTCCCACTTCATTCTCATTCTGATAGATGAAGGCACAGTCGATGTGGCGGTAGCCCACAGAGATGGCCGCCTTCACCGCCTCACAAACCTTGCCTGGAGGAGACTAAAATATTAACAGATAAAAAAATCCCTAAGAAATTAGAAAAGTTCTGTGTAATGAAAAAAAAAAACCCAAAGAATTGTAGGAGTCTAAAAATACTGATATAAAACGTCCTGTCCTTTGTTAGAATTTCTATCATTATGTACCTAATTATATGTGATAATTTAACATTTAAAGCTTGTTGACACATAATGGTTACCTACAGGGTACAGAAGCACTTGGTGATCCTTAAGGATGAAATACTATTGTAAGAATAATTAGAACTAGTGGTACAACGTCTATCTTGTCAATCACCAACTGAAGAACTGAAGGCCTTGTTGCACTCAAGAACTACAATAGACTGGCATCAGGTTCTGCAAGTAGGGACCTCTGCTGAATGCAAGGCATTATTAAAATCTGAGCAGGGATAATGGTTTGTGGTGCCAACACCTTGCATCTGGCCTGCAGGAATGCACTCCATTCTGGCTGCAGAAGACAGATGAAAATATCTGAAGAAATTGATTTATGTGGGTGTTTTTATAGGGACCTCGCTCACCAAAGTGGGCATTTTTTTATGTTTTTTTTTTCCTCCCAGAAAAAAACAGGAATGGGCTGCATTCCCACTTTCTTTCAGTCTGTATAGAAATTGCTACTTTAAAAAAAAAAGTGAAACACAAAAATTAAAAAGTTAGTCATTTATAGCAGGCTTCAAGCTTTTGTACATATAAGCATGGCGAAACTTGGGAAAAAAACAATCAGGCCTCCATCTGTTCAGAGAGTGGCTGTATTTCAGACAGGCATTGTTGCTGGGCTCTGTCCTTTGTAGAGACTAGTCTGCAGTACACTTTTGAGTATCCACAGTGTGTAATAAAAGCAGGGGAATGACATGAAAGGATTCTCAAGATGTAAAGCAATGATTATAAAAAACAGACTCAAGAGAACTCAATGACTTTAGTGTATTATGTACTGTTAATAATTATTGATTCAGTTTTACCCTGGGGGAGCACAGTGGTGCAGCAGTTAGCTCTTCTGCCTTGCAGCACTGATGCCATGGGCTTAATTCTGGAAGTGGGGTCCTACCTGCGTAGAATTTGTATGTTCTCCCTGTGTTTGCATGTACGTATGGGTTTCCTGCAGGTGCTGTGTCCGAAGACACGTCGACAGGTTGATTCGCTACTATGAAAACTGGCTCTTGTGTGCATTTGTGTCCGTGTGTGCCCAGCGATGGACTGGCTCCCAGTCAAGGGGGTATCTCCCCCTGCGCCTGTTGCTTGCTGGGACAGGATCAAACTTCCCTAGCCCTGAACTGAAGGACAGATTTAGAAAATAAATGGATGGAATTTTACCTTGGCTCAAGATGCAAATATATTCTTCATGCATGCATTATACTGTTGTGTGAAACGTTTTCTATCATCTACAGTACAACTCGCCTTAAAACAGTTATTTGCAAAAAAAAAAAACATTTTACAAACAAATAAGTATTTTTGTCAAAAATATCTTGGTCTGTGCTACCAGGGCGGTTTTTTTGCGAGTTCTAAAGATTATGAAGCCTGCAGTATTTTTACAGAAACATTAGGCTGAAAATTTATTTTTCAGGTATTCTCTTACCGGACCATTTATCTATTATTTTCGGTGACCCAGTCATTACTCTTTATTTAAAAAAAAAAGTTCATAGATGTTCATAGATTCCGTGCGTTAAAGGCTCCGCCCTCCCCAGTATATTTGTAACACCAGATTATTTTCATTGTTACAGAAGGCGGACGTATTGCCGAATCTACTGTACAGCACTTTTGTGCAACTATCGTGCAAACTCAGGTTGCGCAGTCCAGAAATTCTCAATTAGTCCATTGTTTCTCCTCTGACAAGAATACTGCACGAAGCAAGTCTTGGTAACCGCTTTCCTTGCACTTTAACACGAAAATCAAAGTACGAAATCACTAAAGTAATCATGAAGTAGTAACAGCTGGCAGGAACGTTTTGAAAAATATACATTGCACGCTTGCTGGCGCACGAAATGAAAGGATTTAGGTGTGCGAGTGTCGTCCTACCTTCCATGTGCCGAGACCCAGAAGCGGCATCTTCGCGCCGGTGTTGAGCAAAAATGAGGTCGCCATTTAAAATGAAGATGTGAAATTCCTCGATCGTTGTGTTGTTTCTTTAACTGCGTTTAAATACAGAACGTGTCTGTGCAGTTCTTAAAGTTAGCCCACTTCTGCTCTCTAGGGGAGTAACCCACTTCACATGCTCAGTGTTGACATTACGACGAGCAAATTATGATTGGTTGACTTTGATTGGTTGGAGTGGCTACACAGGAAATGTTATATTATTTCAAGATGCAGATTCGGCCGTTGGTCTTGAAAGCAAAAACAAGCCCTTATATTGTATGCACCAATCACATCCCTCCGGTGGATTAGTGAAAGTATTCTTTAACTATGTGTGGGCGAGTGCTTTCTACAAACACACCTGTGTGTTATTGCACTCGGTCTCAGCACATTGTTAGTTAAAAAAGCGTATGCACAGTGTATATTGCATACTCTTGGACGAGGGTTATTAATTTCAGCAATGTTAACTTGCATGAATTTTCTAGAATGAACGTGCATTCTAGCAGTACTGTTGGAAGTGATCCAGCAGCTGCAGCTGTAGAACAACAGTACGTGGGAGTAGGGAGTGGCAGTGATGACGAGCGGAGAGACTGGGACGCTATAGCTACAACTGTTTTGCCCTTCCTTTTCAAATGTATAGTGCCCGGCTGACATTAATACTTTAAAGCAAAAATTCAACTCTTCAGTACTTAAGATAACCCCTGGCCTTGCAATGCTTGATATGACGTGTGCAGACCTTACTCTCGTATTTTTTCCCCGAATTTAAATGTTTTAAAGGGAAAGGTATACACATAGCACAGTGCAAAGAGTAATTTCTTCAGTTTAAACCCGCAAATAAAAAAGGGAGTGACGCATTTGATTATTTTTAAAATAATGCTTTCATGAATTAAGTCGGCGTGTCTGTTGTAAGTTCTACTGCAGATAGCTGAAATCCCAGACATGGACTAAAGAGGTCAGGGCAGCTTTTCAGCACCTGTAGCGCGGTGCAAACTACAATATTTTGGGAAAGGGTGGTGTGTAATATTATTCCTCCAGCAACTAGTAATCACTGCCTACAGAACTACATTTCAATGTTACATTTCATGTTGTACTATGTTGCGTATGTAGAATGTGCCGATTTTTAAATGATGTACTAGAGTGCTTTCAGACAATATCCCAGGTTTATAGCAAAATACATAGAAATGTAAGTTCCAAGATATACAAAGTAGAGTAAAGGAAATAAACATCAGCTAAAGTAATGATACAGAAAAAAGGTTAAACTACAACAGGTAATTAGAATGTAGGCTACTCTCAACATCACTATTTTTTGCTGCGATACTAAGGTATAAACTTCATTATTTTTTTCTTAATATCAGAACTATTGTTTGTCCTGGAATGAGCGGTATTATGTCCAAAAATATATTGAGAGTTCTGCCAAGGAAGGGGGAGCAATTTGCAAACACACTAATTTTAAAACTGTTTAAATTATAGCAATTAAAACAAGATAGGGTTCCGTGCTTTAATGCACTATTAAAACCAGTACACCAAATTACAGTAGAAAAGATTCGATCTGAGCTTTAATTTTAGTTTGTTAAAATTGCAACACAATCTTATTTGCCAAATTTTTCGTAACTCGAAACAGGAAATTAGGGAGGACTGCACTTGCAGATTGTATCACGGTTAACTTTACCTAAAGTAGGGTTTAAGAGATGCAGAACAACATTCCGATAAAAATTGTATCGGAGTGCTATTTAGAACATACGAAGACAGAATTCAATAGTTGTTTTCTCCGCAATACTACCAGATTGGCCCACAGTAAGGACTCTTGAGCCACGAAAGATTCCCTCCTCTAATACAGGAAGGGTAGTAAGATGTAGCAGTTTGAGGCTGGCAATAAGATTAGGCAGAAGGAGTTTGATGAATACAACAGCAATCATGAATTTGTTTCTAGTCTTTCATTCTTCATTGTTAAATACTGTATAGCTAGCTGTAACTAGTGAGTAGGTGTTTATTATAATGAATATGATAAGAGCCTCATATTTACTCCCTGTACAACACAAAGAGCTGGGTGTTGCTAGGTGTTGCAAATGTTCATGCCAGGTGCCTTGTTGGGGCAGAGCAGGTACAATGATGGGTGGTGATCAGAGTCAGACCAGCTTGATGCTTTTCTTGGTTTGGAAGACACTGTGGCAATAACACTAAGGAAGGTATCCTTTCAGTATCCAATAACAGGGAGGCAGCAACCGATCTGTGACATGGCAGCAGTGAGAGGCAGGTTGTCAAGCAAGGTCAGTAAAGGTCAGTTAGGTTTCCAGAACACTTCTGGTAGAAACTGAAGGCCTGTACAAAACATCGAACAGAATGCAACTTCTTGTCATTCAGAATGCTTGTGACAGTGTAATAACATTTTACAATTTTACAAACATACTGGAAAACAATAAGAAATCATATAGGGCTCTGCAATGTTCAATTAGTATTTATGAGTGGACCTAATAATCCATTCATGTCATTTTGAAATCCTGTTTCTCCTGTGCCTTTTTCAATATGACCTATTCTGTTTCTCTTCCTATATTTGTCAGTATGACCTACAGTATGCATATTTCTAGCTATCCTTTCATACTCACCCTTACGGTATGTGACCATTATACAAAACTTTGTAAAACAATCTCTCATACAGAGTATATCTTTATACAGAGTATTGCCCATGAAGAGGCAACTGGAGTTCTCCCAAGGTTTTTTAGAGTTTTAAAATTACATAGTTTTTGTACATTGCTCAGTACTCCAAAGCAGCAAAACACATAAGCCTAATGAAACTTAATCTTAAATGTCCTCTCTTGACATGTAGCACTTGAGCTGTTTCCTGGAAAAAAACAACAAAAACTTCTCTCTCCACTTAAAAGATTCACAGTATAACTGGCCTCAAGTCTGTTGCCTCCTTCCTACAGTACATTCTCCCTCTGGTGTAACGTGTAGTATTTTAAAATGAAGAATTACTTGAGATGGGTTCGTGATTTTGAGTGTATTAGTGAACAAAGACCGTGCCTGTGTCAGAGGTAGAAACCAGAAGGTGCAGAAAAACTCATAAAATCTGGGTGGATCAAGTTGCTGAATGGTGACATATCCTATGTCCCATGTATGAATTGCAGAGTCCGTCTTGATAAACACAGTAGTCCTGATATCAGCTATAATTTACTTTAGTTGTAGTAAGTAATTTGCTTATTTTTAACAAGTAGCTGTGCTCCTTTTATTCCTAAACCTTGATATTTGTAGCCACGTATACATTATATATTGAATATACAAATATGAATTTAATTGTATTGTATGTTGTCTGAGGCAATTGCATTCTACAGTATGCACTGTAACTGTGGTAAAGAAAAGGAATGACATTGCAAATTTCATAGCTTAATCCCATCTGTCAACAGGCAGTTCAGGCAAAGAATAAGGGTTTAGCTAAAATAATTTGTTTAGTTTTGTTTAGAAGCTAGTTCCATTTACTTATTGCATAATCAAGAGCATTGCCATCCAGCAAGGTAACCCCTCTTTAAGAAAGTTATGAGTCAGTGTTTACCCAAGATAAAGTAGGGAGGAGTTTAAACCTACAGACCTACAGTATATGGGATCTACCCAGCAAAATAAAATGTTGTGGCAATGTAACTCAAAGTTACATTGTGTATTGTAACTTTGTACTGACATCCAGCAATACAGATTTGCAAATTTCAGGAAGATTCTTTATAATATTGTAACTAATAATGTACAGGGTTTAAACACTGGTTTAATAATGTGTATGCAGCAAAACATGTTCAAGTAATGTTTTCTAAACTTGTATATATAGCATAAGTGTCTTTAAAGTATTTGCAACGTAGCATGAAATCTGAATATTTACCGACATTCCAAACACATTAATGAATCATTAGGCATTAAAATGTCTAGTAGCAAATCTCTCACAGCTGCTGAGCAATGAAACTATTTACCTTTATATATTTGTATTATATACAGTACATTCCAAATTGGCTGTAGTTTAAGGAGATTAGAAGCAACCTAATTAAAAACGTCACATCCAAAAATTCAAAACAGATATAATTATTTCACAAAATGGTGCTACAAAATAAATACAGACTATATATGCTTATATATATGAACATATATATATATACACTACATACAGTATACACAATATATGTTTCTGAAGACAAATAGTTCAGTTTATTTTGTGCAATGAAATGCTTATTTGCATGTGTGCTCCAATACAAAGACATTAATAAAAGAATAGGTCAGTTTCCTAAAGATGAAGTTTCTTTAGTTAAAAACTGGTGTAAAGGTGGCATCATTGTATGATTGCTGAATGAGCATACAAAAGTGGAGAAATTGTTGCCGTACATGTACAGTACAAGCTTGTAAATTTCACACTTATGCTGTATGTCATCTAGAAGTTACAGTAATGTTTGGAAGCCTCAAAGATTTTCAGATTTATCCTTCTGATACGTGTGAGCACTTGAATAATGACTCTCCGCTAGGGATCATGGCAAACTGAATCTGTCCGTGCCTGTCCTCCGTTTCTGCCCTCGTTCTTTTGACCTCTCCATCTCACTTCTGCGTGGCCACCCTCTGCTCCTCCTTCTCTCGAAGAGCCCGGGTTTCATTCGTGACACCTCTCGCGCCTTTTTCCATCTCCTTGCTAATCTGGGCAGCTCCTGGTATTTCTGGCCCGAGGGGTTCCAAGATTACAAACAGCGTGAATGGGGTTAGCCTGTTAGCACCTGAGTTTTATTAGTTCGGGACTAAAAAAAATAGTTAAAGCTCTGAAGAAGGAGCTATTTTTTTTTGTCTTTATGGGTTTTTGGACCTGAAAGTCCACTGTAAATAAAACCTCTCTGCATTCAGTCTAATGTTTATCCATTGTGCTGAGATGCATGTTTTAGCACTGGATAACAAGCCAAAGGTTACTGGCTGAGATGAACTGCAGGTATTTGCATCACCTCAGCTCTACATCTACGAATCTCATCAAGCCCAGGGAGAATGAGGACCTCTGTCACACCTGGACCACTGTTCATTTCACACAATACAAGCTCTGGAGTATCTAACAGGAGAACAATACTGCATTTTCTGTACATGAAACATTGCATATACAGCATATAAATGGCAACATTAGGAAATTAAAGCAAACTGACCATGGGAGACGTCCACAACAGAAAGCCCAATACTAATGAGAAGAGGAAATGAGAAGATGTAGGAGAAGGGCAGAATCTGATTAGAAAGTTTAGAAGGTGCACTGCACTGTGTATTTCAATTCCCTTTCACAGGCCAAGAGAAAAAAAAACAGGCGCTCATTTTATCTTTTCTATTTCCTTTTTATGCGCAGCCACCAATCAAAAGTCAAGCGCCTTTGTAATATGAACTCTGTTTAGCAGCTTACTGTTTCTCTAGAAAGCAAGAGCAGAGTGTATAACGTTTCAGAGCCGTTCAACCGCTAATTTCGCATTGGTTTGGTGCTCGGAGGCTACAATGGCTTCAGTTGTTTTGAACACTGGTGCCAAAATGCCAATTCTGGGTCTTGGTACATGGAAGGTAAGGATATTGTGTTTGGCTGTTATTGGCATTAGCAAATATAGCTATGCATGCATTCATTCATCAGAAAACACCTTATGCCTTGGTGGAATCCTGAGCTCAGTCTTAGAAGCATAGGGCTCAAAGAGAGATTGACCATAGACCTCAATCTGTTGTAGGGTATGTCAGCAGGTTTTTAAAATGTGAAAGCCAACATTCCTGATTGCAGAAATGGAGTAAGCCTTGATTTTGTTTAGCATTCTCATTTTGTGACTACTCATATACAGATTCCAATTCACTTTGTAGTTGTTACTCAGTGCTTTCACTATAATCTGTTGGCAATAATAGCAATAACTCGTTTAAAGAAAAAAAAACAATTACTGTGACAGTCAAGCAGTTTTCCGGACAATGCTGAAGGTTATATGGTGGATAACATTTTAGTGTTGAGAGCAGCTCAAAGCACTTCGCATAGAGAGTAAATTAGCAATACAGAGATATCTAAATCCAGCATGAATATATTGCATTTAAATATGTAAGTAAAGTCAGGATGAAATAATCAAAGCAAGTCGTCAATTCTTGAATACTGCAATTGACTCTCTTGCTGCTGCGCTATTTTTAATATGAGAGGAGTTTGTGGGAATATCTACTACAGCAAAGGTTTCTGTGTTCAGGTTGTTAAATGCCCTGAAGCAGATTGTCATAAATATGAATGTCAATTCATTTTTCATTTCACAGTGTGTGGTGTGAAGAAAGTGATATTTTATTTAAAGTGTGAAATAAAAACAGCTAAACAGAACCCAAAGCCAAAAGTTCCTCTTATTAGGTGATCTTTTAAGGTCCCTTTCAAACAGAACCTGGGTAGCTCAGCTGCTTACAAGCTCCAAAAAAGAGTCTTTGACTTTTCCAGCCCTTATGCCAAAAACTTTCGAAATATTCATCAGTTGCTCAGTCATCCAGTCAGTTTATTTTTTTCTTCTCTTTTTTCCATCCTTAACTCACTCCATTTGGTGCGTCTTGCACAACAGAGAATCTCCCCTCTATCTTCAGACGGCAGATGTTGAATGACCAAAAAAGCTTTAGCCCCTTGGTTTTTCAAGCTGTCATGAGCCAAATTATCTTGCACTGTCCTGTCAGGTGACTGAGGGCAGGAGCCCTTTCCGCACTGCATTCTGGGGAATGTGGTTCAGGCAAGGAACTCCATCTTGTCTAAGCCTACTGCCCTGTCACACAGTGTGAAAAAAAAATAAAGTTGAAATCGAAAGTCAGAAGTCACAATTTAAGAAAATATAAATTGCATACTTGTATATTATGATTAGGGTTAATAGGTTTAGGGTTAGTGAGGTTTAAGATTGTATAGGTTATGAGGATTAGGGACAACAAAATTCAGAGAGATAAATGACCTAATCATTTACATAAATGCTTAATATTAAACCAGAATCTCTAATTAAAAAAAGGTTTGGTTAATTGAAATATTTGAAAGAGAAGACAGGAGTTGCCTGTTCCCAAGCCCTGAGAATTTCATCTTAAAAAACAGATTGTTAACTTGTAAGGGTCAGTAGCGTGCCTTGAACATCACAACATTCCTATAATTTTACTCTAAAGCGTCAATAAACTGAAATACATGTTATTATTAAAAATCTCTTTCGTTTAATTCCCTGGTTTAAAATGGATGTAACTTCAAACATCTCATCCAGTTTGTTCCTGGAATTATCCAGTTATTAGAAAAGAACAGCTGCAGTCCTGCTGAGTCATTCCACAGCCTTCACCACAAACATTCTAGTGCTGGCTTTGCTCTCCACAGGCCAGCCATTCTGTAGAACAGCCAACTCACTCAGATATCCATGTTTTCCCTTGATTAATTGGGCATTTTAGATGATGTACTGTATTTCGGAGGCGGCATCTTGTGATTAAAACAAGAAATGTAATAAAAACATTTCCAGCAGCTGTTTTCACATTGTGCCTTTTGAGAAAGTTGCACCTAGAATAAGAACTTACAAAATCACTGATACAACAAGCTCGGTCACAAATTGTCATCTATTTTATGAGCGTCATTTGACTACCGTTTTTATTGCCATTTTTATTTTAAAACTGTTTTTGCTGTTTTATTTTTTAATTATATGGTTCTTTAATTGTGTGCTTGTGGCATTTTTTGGTTGGTGTACAACCTGTCTTAAACTGAAATCTCAAAATCCCAGAGAACTACCCCAGTTTTTATAAAATAAGATAATCTAAGAAAGAGGAAGATGAGAAGGACATTCATCTTACTTACTATGTTGGGTTGCTAGTAGGTGATTGATCCAAATGTACAGTATAGCTTTTTCACAAAGGGAGTTATTCTTTGGGTTTTAGCAATGTGACAGGGCAGCTTGTTCTTGATTTTCCACTGGCCTTTTTTGTAAATACAAACCTCATGTTTTTATGTTTTTGGTATTTTGTTTATTTTATAAACACACATCCAATTGTTGCTCATGTTTCAGCTCACAAAAACAATTCCCGTACAGAACTTACAGTATACTGCACAGGGTTTTATTCACAGGAAATGGAAATAAGGTTGCCTTTTGAACCGTTCATTTGTTAACACCCTGCAAAGCCCTACAGTGCCATAGAGGAAACATCACTCATTGGAAGAGTTTCATATCTAATTGTTGTCACTGGAAGCCTAAGGGAACTCAGGAAGTTGCAGGATGTATTGTTGTGCCAATAACTGAGAAGGCTCTGTCCCACTATTTCCAATCCTGCCTTCAGCTGGCTGAAGACATAACCCAGGTTCATACTTGTGATATTTTCAGTCATACAGCTCTGTATGGGCACCGTTATTGGTTGGGTTTCAGGACTCTTATTGCAGAAAGCCATCCAAAACCAAAATTATCCTTTGAACTTGGATCACACCTTCCTCCTTCTCTTAACGACAGACTTATTTTCTTCTAAATTCTCTCCATTTATTTGCAGATTTTGGTTTTCCACACCTCTCCTCCTGTTTTTCCCTGAGTTTGGAGACTCATTCTAACCTGCTTCATTCCCATTTTCCCCCTGCTCTCTGCCTCTTCTTACTCTGTCTCTTGTTCTTCTGCTACTTTTCCTCTGTCTCTCACACCTGAAGAAGGCTCCACAGCCGAAACTTATCCTCTCAGATGCTCCTTGCTCTCAGTCTTCAATGCAGTTCTCCTTAGTTTCCTGTTTTGTTGGTGCTTCTTCATGCTCTGAACAAAGAAGGAATTTTAAACATCTAATGAATGGTATTTTGTTTTTATTCTTCAATGTTGTAGTCTTCGCAAGGCAAAGTTGCAGAGGCAGTGAAGGCTGCTATCTCTGTGGGTTACCGCCACATCGACTGTGCTGCTGCCTATGAGAATGAGAATGAAGTGGGAGAGGCCATAGAGCAGAAGATCAAGAAGGGGGCTGTGAAGAGAGAGGAGCTTTTCATAGTCAGCAAGGTAACAGGTCCTTGGGGGATGTTTTAGTCATTCACGACCTCCACTGGAAGAGAAGCACCTGGTGTCCAGTAGTTCCAGTCAGAAACACATAGTGCAGTAAATTAATTCAATTAAACTCTTAAGCAACTTCTAGTAGCTCTGAGGAGGTTTTCAGCAAAATTAGGTGAGGTATTACTGGTAAATATGTATATTCTTTCTACATGAGAAATTGTAGAGAGAATTGTTTTCTAGACAAGATGCAATGAAATCAAAATGTCCATCAGCCCAATCAATCACTAACTGGAATGTTTTGTACTGTAGTTGCTTTTCCATCAGGTCGTCAAAAGAAACATGCAGCAAACAACAATAAGAAAATGTAGCAAAGAATGCTGTTGCTGAGATACATTACAGGTTCTGGACCAGAAGGCTGTGTGGTAGCTAGTTTGTCATGCCCAATGATGAGGAGCTGCCGAGTAACAGGACAGCCTTACTGGCTCAGGGCTGAGAGAAGACACTGTCTGGCAACATATCTTCTGAGAGCTAGCAACATGGGGGAATTTATATAAGAAAAGACCAGCTATGAAATACAGGTTAATTACGAAATACAGGTTTTCTATCCATCCATTTTATAACCACTTCATCCAGTTTAGGACTGCAGGGAAGTCGGAGCCTATCTTGATAAGCAATGGGTGCAAGCCAAGGTACTCCCTGAGTGAGACGCTAGTCCATTGCAGGGCACATACAGACAAACACAGAAACAGACATCCACACTGACGTCATGGTCAGTTTTCCCAGAAGTCAATTAACATACAAGTATGTCTTTGGATTGTGGGAGGAAACCCATGCAAACACAAAGACAGCATACTGTACCTGTACAAACTTCACACATACAGCACCACAAGTATAGGATTGAACCCCAGGCCCCAGTGCCCCAAAGCTGTGCTAACCACTGTCCCACTCTGTGGGTCCACAGCTGTGGTCCACCTTCCATCGCAAGTCAATGGTGAAGGAGGCCTGTCAGAAGACTCTAACTGAACTGAAGCTTGACTACCTGGACCTCTACCTCATGCATATGCCAATGGGGTTCAAGGTGAACTGCCTCTTTTAAGTTATTTAGTTTTTTTTTTCTCTAAGATATTGAAAGGCGACTGCTGTCACAGACTAATTATAAATGAAAGCCACACAACATAACCCAGTGGGAGAAGACTTTCAAAAGAAGTAGCAAATAAAAGTATATGTCAAATACATTTTCTGTTTCTAAACAAGTACTGAATGTTAATATACTGTACCGTGAGTGACATAGGTAACGTATTAAAATAGTTTAATTAAAGAACAAATAAAGGTTTATTCCATACTGACAAGAGAAGAGCAACTCAAACACCTAAAGAAGGCTCCACAGCTGAAATGTTGTGTTTCTTTTCTTCTCTTTTCAGCAGGGAATAAACCTTGACTTGTTCCTTTGCAGCCGAATGCACGCTGACGCAGCTACCCACTTGAAATAGTTTAATTAATATTTGTTGCTCTGTGTCAGGTATTATTATACTTAGCTTTTGAGTGTTTTAAAATGCAAATATCTCCATTAGCAAATGCAGGCTGAGCCCTAGATTATGCCATTAGGTGTCTAAAACCTAGATTTATCAGATTTTGCCATATGGGTTCATGTTTATGGTCAGCTTTTTTTGTCAGCTTGCAATACAACAGTGACCTCCAGTGGCAAACTGGAGGCCTACATTAGTCCATGCTTTGCAGTTGGTTTCAGCAGAAAAAAAAAATATAAACTTGATTTTAAATGCAGATGCAGTAATAAGGAACATATTTGTGCATAAGTAAACCATGGACATGAATTTCATGCAGAAGTGGAATTTAACTCATTTTGCTTTGCAGCCTAGCAGTGAGATTTTACCTTTGGACACGAATGGACAAATAGTGCCTGACAACACCACCTTCATGGGTACCTGGGAGGTGAGGAAACTGTTTTTTTTTACTTATTAAAAATTAGTAACTTGGCTTGTCAAATCTTATGACAGTTTGACTTTTCAGTCTTTTGCGTGGATGAATTTGACAAGCAGTGTGTGTTTCTTCAGGCGATGGAGGAGCTGGTGGACGCTGGAATGGTAAAGGCCATTGGGGTGTCAAACTTCAACCACGAGCAGCTGGAGGCCATACTGAAGAAGCCAGCCTTAAAGTACAAGCCTGCGACTAACCAGGTGCATCTTTTTGCCTTTCTTTCTCGAGCCACGTGAACCCCTTGATTCCATATGAATCATCACTCTAAATGATCATGACTGTCTTTTAAAAGATTGAGTGTCATCCGTACCTGACCCAGGAAAAGCTGCTTAATTACTGCCAAACCAGAGACATTGCAGTGACAGCCTACAGCCCGCTGGGTTCTCCAGACAGACCATGGTGAGTCTACAGTCAGCCAGGGAGAGTAGAGAGTTGTTTCCTTTAATTTTGAAGAGTAGCCACTAATCAACAGGATATAGCCACCTCCAGGAGGTGAAGAGCTAGGTCTTTATACCAATGTTGCCTATGGGACATCTGAATTATGACCTATCCTATCTCACCGTGTCTGTATTCAGCTGTAAGCTGGCCTGTAGCCTTTTCATGGTTTTAATCCATATCCTTTTGTTTTCTTTTTGGTGAAGAGAAACTTTTTTCGGGGTTGTTTGGGTGTGGCGATGATTCTACTATATACCTTCTTGCATATTTTTTGTCAAGACTATCAGTCACCAAGATCATGAGCCCTAGATTATGTTCCCCCATGTACAGTAGCTCGCTTAAATGATTAGCCCCTGTATTAGAAATGATTTCCTGGAGTGTGGTATTGAATGATGATGAGCAATGAAAGCAATGAAGGCCAAAGTGTTGCAAATGTACAAATCCATGCAATTTGTGTTTTCCAGGGTGAAACCTGGGGACCCTACTTTGCTGGAAGATCCAAAAATCAAGGCTATTGCTGAGAAGCATAAGAAGTCCAGTGCTCAGGTAGAGGTGACTAGAATTTACCTTGCAGGAATTGGAACAATTAAAATTCTATGCTTCAAATGATATAATACATACATATTTGCCATATTGCTGTGCAACAGTAGAAGATTAGACGTGCATATTTAACTGAGATTGAAAGCCACAGAAGTAAGAAGAAATCAGTGTAACTACTAATCCAAACAAGCATCCTCCAGTAGTTTTCTTTTGAACATGTAAGGTGAACTTGTTCTTCAAAGAACAAACAAGTTTGGAAGTGCCCCTGGTACTTATTCCAAGATAATCACGGTTAGGATAAACCCTACATTCAGAAGCTACTGTTGTTTTGTGCACAACTATGCCAAATAGCAATTATAAAGACTACTTCCCTTCTGTTCATTCTTTTACAGTGGAACTAGGATCTGTTATGAAACGCAGCATAAGCTTTTCTCTTGCACAGAGTGAAACTAGTGTCATTCCATACAATAATTGAAAGGTTTTCTTTAGAAAAGCAAATTGTGTTCACTGTTGATTATAGTGACATATAGTACAAGTGAGAGAGAGAGGTGCATGGATATTAATTAAACATTTTCCAAACATACTGATGAGAGGAAATTAAATCTTTAGAATTCCTAATTCTAAAATGTGTACTCCTCTTAGAAGAATTATTCAGCATTATCTGTTGAAGAATTACACATTACACAAGTCAAGCAGTCAGCTACATGTCTAATACTTTTTATAGATGTGAGATTACTTCACTCCTGTTTTCATTTGCTGTAATGAGGCCAAGAACACTGCTTATTCTAAAGGTTACACACTATCTCGCAATGACACAATCGATATTCACTAACATAATAGGTGAGAAGTCTCCAAAAGTTAATGATATTCTTTAAAATGGGTATTTAAATATTTTGTTTTAATTGTACATACAGCAGGGCTGAAACCAGACCAGTGACACCTTTAGCTCAAACACATTTTAGTTCTGGCTGGGAGAAATGCTTCTGGAGATGGTCATATGACATTGATCTTCAAGCTCTGTGCTATGCACTAGAAATAAAATTTTATAAGTACAATTGTTGAGAACTGCTCAAGAGAGAACTAAACATGGTTTAAAATGTCAACTACAGCTTTGAAGGCAGGTAGCGAGCACAGAGGCGCATATACAAAAAGAGTCTTGACATTAAGAGTTATTCCAAGCAAAATTTTATTTCCAAAATATCTTCTGACAACCTGTACTGTACACTCACAATTAAATTTGCATCTTCTTATATTATTTATACAACTGCCACCAACTCCATTACATGGACTGTTCCAACACAAGGCCAGCTTGCGTCACAAACACACACACAGCAGGCATTCTGCAGAAATGGTTCTTTTTTAGAAATCAATCACAACTCGGACTATTCCTCCTCACATACTTTTTTAAATCTTAACAGAATATTTTCCCCATTGGTTTGAATTTGGTTTACTAGTACGGTATTTACTTCCCATATTGAGCTGAAATACTTGTAAATATAATGTTAAAATAATGACGCTATTAGTTTAGACAGTTAAAAAAATATCACATGGCAAGCTTCCTGGCGATGACTGTTTCAGAAATGTTCAATGCTACAGTCATTAACAGTCAATCTTTGTTAACATTATGGTACATTTCTCAGCTTCAGAGCTACCTATACAGTATATATGAAAAAGTATCGCAACACGGCCTTTATATTTGATTATGGACCATTCTTCACGTGTGTGAGACTCTGTTCTCTAAAGGAAGAGAGAAACTGACATTCTAATTAACATTTGAGCATCAAACGATAGACAGCATCAGACATGCACACTTGTCAAACCCTTATATCATGAGCCTGTAGTAAAACCGCAGAGGTAAGGCGTTGGGATGAATTTAAGAATATGCTCACCCTGCTTAAATTCAATCACACCTTACTAGCAATGCTTGGACAAGTTCTGGTCTGAAAACAGGTTGCAACTGCATCCTTGTCCTTGATGCAACCTTGATTGCAACCATATTCAAGCATGACATGAGACCCGAGAGCCACTCGAGTTTCTTGAGCAAGTTAAGGGATTTCGGTTTATAGAGAGCCAATATCAAAAGAAGATTAGATTTCATTTTTCCCCACTTTGACAGCCATTTTGGAAAAGTTCCAGCCTTCTCCTGAGAGAGCTGGCACAGGAACCTGGTTCTGCTTCACATACTTACAAATGCATAACTTGAGAAAATGCCAATACAAATGATCATCTTAAAGCATGCATATGCAGGCAGACTCCTTAAGTACCAGCAGAGTCAACCAGATTGAACTTTCAAGCATATGCACTCAGACTAAAGATAAACACTTTGACAGGTGTGATGTCAAAAGATTAAATTAACCTGTGGAAATGTCTGACATCATGAACTTCCAGAGTAATGCTGTGTTTTTTTTCCCATTTGGGAACAAATGATGACTTCTGATGTCTGCGGTCTCTGTAGCCTTCCATGGATAAATATATACTGTACATGCCTTTAGCTGTTTTTTATTTAAAAATTCAAAATGAACATCTAACCACTTATCTCTATATGGGAACTATGTGATTTAAGGGGACATTATATATTACTTCATTGGGTTATTTTTAAACAATCATAACTGGGTTATTTTACATCAAGGATTACAAGAAAATGACAAAATCTTTTAAATGTTTGGTGAGCACTACCTCATAAGCCTCACTGACATTTCCATTCCCTTCTTTAAAGTTGTTGTTGATGATTAAGAGAAACAGTGTCTGAGATGCAGACATGAGATGTCTGAATGGGCAACATTCTCAGTATTTCACCCCATTCTCAACATACAGACTGTAAAAGAAGGGAACAATCAAGTACTGAAACTAAAATTGTGTTTACTCATACGATTAGAAGCTAGTTAATGTCATACAAGATGTCATCGCTGTGGCCATATAAGTCAAAGTCAAAATTTGAAGCTCCTTGATGGAGAATCATGGGAGTAGGCAGAGGGAACTCTTTCCAGGGATGTATGCAATTGACACTGTGGTTAAAGATAAAATAGTTCAAAATGAATTACAGGTCTTTGTATTTGTCCAGTACTGTGGACATTGAATCTGCACGCTCACCTCTCCTCCCATTCTAAGTGAGGCAGCTCTTTAGACCAGTATTAAGAAATGATCTGGGCTACCTTTAACTCGGTCATCAACACCCTGAATGAATGCATCCAAGGTGTGTTTAGAAAACGAAAAGGACTTTGTTGAAACTGTTCTAAAAACGGCTTTAATTAGTGAAAAGACATAGAAAATGATATAAACATGAATTAAAATGGTCTCCCCCCGTCCGGCTTTTCATAAATATCATAAAAAAATTAAAACATCTTTCCTTTTTTATTGCACATTAAAATCCTAGGTATCAACAGGGATTATTTCATTCATGCAACATCCTACATGCCGCAGTGAACAATTCTTAGTGTTTCTCCAAGTTATCTGCCTGTTGCATTGGTTTTGGGAAGCATGCCTATGCCTGCAAGGAAGAAAAAAACCTCAAATCTTATATCCAGAGAGGGCTCTTTTGTAGGGTAACTGGGTCAGACTGCAGGCTGAGCCCTGATGTCACTAGTCTGTGGACCTTGTCATTTGCTCTCTGTGGCCAGGGCAGCCCAAGTAATGGAGCACAACTGAACAAGTGCTTTAATCAACGCAGGCCTCAGTCAGTCAGGGTCCCTTTAGGTTTTGGTCCAGCAGACACTGCCTGATGTGAGCACATTTCCTGTAATGTCAATGAGAAATGATCCACTCTTCTAATTCCCAGCGATGTTCCTCTGATGCACTGTGGAACCTGCTCTGTGCCAACTGACAAATGGCTCTGGTGGTGTCGGAGAACAGAGTCTGCAGGTCTGCATTTTCCCCAGAGCAGCACAAGTGTTGTATCCAGAAAGCCAAGCTGATAACCGCCAAGTCTGAATCGGGAAGGTATAATATTTGCAACTTCAATATTTCTAGCCAATGACAAATAAAAAAAACTCAACCTCATAGTACACCCATTGTGAAAACAGAGTTGTAAGAACAATTTTTGTTATACCTCATGGAGGTCAGTATGACCAGTTTTAGGTTAGCTCAGTTGCAACTTGGACCACAAAGTGGAAAATGTAAAAAGCCAAAACATTAGGAGTACACTTGTAATAGCAGACAACTCCAAAATTGTACCTATGCTACAGCCAGTCCTAGAATTAATTGGATGAACTTCAGCAACATAAATCTTCTTTGCATTCTGCCCATGAGAAGTTCCTTTGCTCTGTGTTGTCTACACGTTTGTGCGAAGCTAGTATTGTGAGAACAAGCACATTTTGTTAACGAGTTCAGGGGAGGGGGTGGTATACTGGTTTTTCGCCACCAGATGGAGCCAATGCAACATCGCTGGGAAAGGAGGCCGACTCAACTGCTGCTCTGGACAGTAAAGATCTTTACAAGTCGAGGTGTGCGCTGTAGGCTCAATAGCGTCCATGTTCATCTGTCGCAGTGACAATCACATCCATCCAAATCCTCATGGCTTCAGCAGTGGGAGCCACCATGAAGAAGAGTCGGTCGTACGTCTTCACGCAGAAGGTCAGCTTAGGGTGAGGACTCTGGAAAAGCAGAGGGACCCAGTTCAACACTCCATTAGAACAGCGGTACTTAACAAGCTTGGCTTCTTTGTGACTTCATTACTGCTTTACAATCTGTATGGCCTTCTGTAAGGGAGCAGCAGTACAATCATTTAGAACTCCCAAATCGCCCATCACATAGTCTACTAAAGTTTTAAAAGAAACTTGGCAAAACTAAAACAATCCAAAACCAAAGCCTGAATCAGGGCCAGAAATAGACAATCACGTCTGCTCCTTAACTGAATTGTCAAAGGCATTTTCCTTCTACCTTGTGAAACTAATACTAATATTATCACATACTCTTACAGGATGCAGGGTGCTAGGCAGATCTACATCTTGGACAAGACGGCAGTTCATCCTAAGATACACTCACATGAACTTTAGGAGATAGTAATTTGACAATGGCGATAGGACACCAAAACACCTGGTGACCAGGAGAACATGAAAACATGAAGGCACTTGAGTCTGAAAATGAATCCACGACAAGAGCTGAGGCAGCAGTACTAACAAACATGTTGCCATGGCACCCTGTCCCATTATCTCCTTTTACAGATTACTTCAAACTCAAGCTAAAAGTCACTTAACTCCTGTCATACATCATACAGCATGCAGCTACAACTGAAAGTAAAGAACGAATCATTGACATTTCAAAAACAAACGACCGTACTGAAAATGGTAACTCACTAAGCCATAGAGGGTAAAGAAAATGTCTTGTTCTTCCAATACTGTGGTCAGAACTGTGGAAATGTGACAGCAACCTTTTCAGTGTAGGGTTTAACCATACTGTACCTTGGAGGCACTTCGTAAATGATCATAGTACACCTCTTCGATAGCCTGGAAATAGATCACGCCTTTCAGTTTAGTCTCTTCTTTGTCTGAAAGGCAAAAAAAAAAACAAAGCTACAGTTGGAAATGACGCTAACTAAGTCCCTTTCTTCCCTGGTTTTGTACAAAGTGCCCGAGATCAATGAGAGACACTGACTGGTTTTTGGTAGATTCCACATGTCCTCTGAAACCTTCCCACAACACTAAGAAAGCTCACACAGGAACTGAATAACGGTACCACATAGCCCGGCTGAATCTGTTTTTTCCCCCCAATTAATGACACCATCAGGTATAACAATGCATATAAAATTGTAGTACAGAAGAACTACTACTCTGGGAAATGTAAAAATGTACTAAAAATCTAAACATTCATGTGCTATAAATTATTTGTAGTAGAAATGTCATTGAGTAAAGATTACACAAATATTTTGTTCCTCAAAAATTGGTTCATTTGGCAGCCACCGCCAGGTGCTGCTGCCAACACACCATCATCTACACCGCACTGTCACTCTCTGCAGCTCCCCCTCCGGTGGCCCTCTCACCTGCGAAGTAGGCCAGCCGCTTCTTCTCGCCGTCGAACACGAACCACCGCTTCTTCCAGGTCTTGATCTTGCCGCCCATCTTGGTGAGGAAACCCTTGCACTTCCTGTGGGTGACGGTCACCGGCTGGCAGGTCTCCACGCCGTGCCCCAGGGCTTCCAGGTGGCCGCGCAAGTCGAAGGCCTCGCAGCTGATCAGCGAGCGGAAGGGCGGGGGGCTGGCCTGGCAACGCGAGAGGAGCCGCGCATTTTCAGACGCGTCTTGGTCCACAAAACGCGGCCCACCGCACCCACGGCTCGTTTAAAAGTCACGGGGACTGATTTTTTGGATCCAATTAAATAATATTTCCAAAGTGAATACTGGGTATGGCAGCACCAAAGCTCCTGGGCCTTTGCTCACTGGGAAGATTCACGAGTTATTGAAAATTGATTGTTATAATCCTGCTTTCAGAAGAGCCTTATTCTTTAAGAGGTGTAAAACGCCAGCCTTTTGGTTTATTTTAAATGGTGTTACTCACAAGTAAATTTCGATTAAAAAACAATGTTAATTATTTGATAATTCCTTAGATAGAATGTTAAATCTCCTTCCCCTTTAAGCTTAAAACACCAGGGGTTTCAAGAGCCTACCTCCACACTGCTGCCCAGAGAGCTGAGCTCCGATTCCGGCGACGGAGGTGGGGACGACTCCAGGTCTTTCTGCCTGGCCTCCTCCTCGGCTCTCTTCTTAGCCTCCTCCTCGGCTCTCTTCTTAGCCTCCTGCGATAATTATTTTGAAATATCTGTTGTTAAAGAAGCAAGGGGCAGGCACCATAGATACTCCCAAAAATCCATCTTCAAAGCGTGTCAATGTGAAACATAGCATATTGCTAAAAAAAAAGCTAAAAATATACTTGTCAAATGAGATTTTCTGCCTCTGTCTACATGGTTCTTACTAGTACTAATCAACAGCAGGGGGCAAATGGTTTATGGTCATTCGAATGATCTTGTCTACTTGTTCTACTTTCCTTGACAAGCATAAGAAAGATGAAGATTTAGTTGTAGCCTTTTTCTAGTTTTTAACCTTTTCTAGTACATACAGACTGTACCGCAGAATGACATACTACAGAGGTCTATAATCCTAGTCCTGAAGAGCCACAGTCCTGCATTTTATACTTGGGGAATTCCCAGTCCTCCATGGTCCTCCAGACAAGTGGTCAGACTCACCCGGACTCTCAACAGGCGCTCCCTCTCAGCTTTGGCCTCCCGCAGTTTCCTCTCGATCTCTTCGATGTTGGGGACTCCCTGTCCTGGGCTACAGGTACAAGCAGACGCACAGGTGAGCTGCTGTCTGTTTGGATGGCTGACGTCCAATTAGAACAGTGGGCTAATGCCCTTTCAGAGCCTGAACTTCTGGCCTTGCAAAAAACAAACCGCAGACCAGGACCACTCCGTGTTGGGCAGTATGCTTTGATGTGCTCAGGACTTCTACTTTTTAGGTTAATTGAACACAGGAGATTTGTGGCAACAGGTCCTACACGGACTACAGTTCAGCGATATGAAAAAGGTACCACCGTTTTTAACCATTATTATAAAATGGCATTTTTGTATAGGTTGGAAATATCCAAAAAATTACATCTTGCATTATTAGTAATAAAAAAATAAAACAAGTTACGTTCATATCAAAAACCAATGAAAATGAAACATCTTGTAATTGCAGGTCTATAGTGCATCCAGTAGTCATATTGAGTTTAATATTTACTTTGCTGTTGCTTTCCTTAAATGATGCCCATATCTTCTGCAGTAATACTGCAAGAACAGAGGAATATTTATAGATTGTTGGGCTGGAATCACATTTAAACCTCTAAGATTTTTTGCTAGATGAAAAACAAATCTTATTTGAAGCTGTTTTACCTTAAATTGAAGTGATTTCTTATGAAATTAAGGGTGGGATTGTTTCTAGCAGGACCCAAAAAGCACAAGTCCTATGTGTTCCCAGTCTGCAAGAACGTTTGATGGATTACATTTTCCCATTACCATTGATCATGGAATTTAACAGGTTTTTCTTTTTGCACTGAAGTGTCATGTACTGGGTAAAATCATGTCAGGGAAGGAGGTGGGGGGAATCTGGAATGAATGTACCTATTCAGAGAAACTCAAAAGGGCTAGACCACACCAGCCCCTATAAATCAAACACAGAGTTGATGAGAGATTGATCAGAATTAGCTGATCCTTAAAAGCTGCAGACTGGATTAATCAATGCACAGATCCTTGCTGGGACCGCCTGCAGCAGCTCCAGAGATGCAGGTCAGCAGCAGAACTCACCTGGATGCCTGAGAGGTCGTGACACTGTTATTCGGGGTGATACTGCCATTGCAGGAAAGGAAGCCATTGGCCTGGCTGAGTGGGGAAGAAGGAGGGCTTTTCGAGGTATCTGTGCTGTGAAGCTCTGAGACTGTTACTTCTGGAGGGCATGTGGGTTGGGGATAACTATCCATGGTTGTTAATAGGCGACCTGTGAGGAAGGCAAAGCACAGCATAGGTCATGGACAGCAGGTTTAACATCTGTACAATACTAGGAGAAACCGCTCTAGCCTCCATCTTGAATCTCATGTAAAACTGCAAAGAATATATGAAGAATGGCTGCCTGATTTTTTTGTTGCTCTCTAAAGCTATGGGATAGCAGCATTGAAGAATGCAGTGTCATATTCTACTCAGGTCCTTTACGTAACTTACCTTTACTGATCTCTATAACTTGGAACGTTTTGTTTTGTATTTAAATTGGACATATCACTTAATTTTCTTCATATTTATTCATACATTGGGCATTTTGAAAGCTTTTCATTACTGAGAATGACTTCAATCACGTGGATGGGGAGGTACAGTACAGATACTGAAAATACTGGAAGTGAAAGGTGTGCAGTTGGGGTGAGTTTGATCTGATGTCTCTCAGGTATCTCCTAACACACACATTGCACACCCTATACAAGCAGTAGATACTGTACATCCTATACACACAAAAAAGGCTAGTTCCCAACCAGAGAAACAGGAATGCCAATAGGAATTCCTGGAAGGGCACCAGTGTAACCGTCTCCTTTTAAAATATGAGACCTTTTACTCTAATAGCATTTGTATTGAGTGTAGAAAATGTATAAGTAAGCTACTTACTGTAGTAAATGGGTAATGGGTAAAGTGGGATTTTAGAAAATAAAGCAGGACGGCAATCCTTTCTTAACTGAATACAGACACCACCCCATCCTCTCCTTGTCCTTACCGTGCACAGACACAGGCCTGTCAGGAGGCTTGCAGTTCTTCTCTGAACTCCTCCTCTTCTGCAGGCTTGACATGGCATTCATGTCCGGCAAGAGATTCTTTGAGAGCAGAGAACAAGAAAAAGATTAAATTCTTCGGAAACCGGGAGTTTTCCCCACATAAAGCATTGAGGCGCTCAAGGGCGCTGCTTTAAAAGAGCTTAAATAAACACCCTTTAGAGAATAAGAAATGTTACAAATGAGAAGAAGCCATTTGACACATACTGTACAGCGCATCCGGTAGTTTGTAGTAAACTGATTCAAAGATCTCTTCCAGCCACTTCTTGAAACAACTGGCTCTGAGAACATACTGGGTAGCTTGCTCCATTAAGTCCTTTAGTAATATGGCAACATTACCTACGTGTTTACCTCCAAATACACTGTCAAACCTGTATAGTCATATTTTGTGCTGGGCTGTAGTAAGACCTTTGAGTGCTCACAATCCAACACAAGACTGCACTCTGAGTCGGGCATTAGGGAAGAGTCGGCACACCCACCTGTCCTGGCCTGTGAATGGACAGGGGTGACAGGGACAGCATACAGGGAGCAGAGCCCGCCAGGTGGCCCAGGTCAGAGAGCTGTTTCTTGTCCTTTAGTAAATGCTGTAAGAACACAAAAATATTCCATCTTAAAACACGCAAGGCATGTTCCATATCCTTGATTCAAACTGTGATGACTCTAGGCTGGTCCAGTTCCTCCAGAATTATTTTTCAATCATGCGACGCTCTTGGCTGAGGCGGAGGCAAGCAGAAAGCAAGAAGCGAATCCTGTCTTGACGTTTAACGTAGGGAAAAGAAAAATACGGCACAAACAATAACTCAGCCTTTGCAACAATGGCTGCACATGGTGTTCTGAAGGACTTCTTCTTTCAGTGCACTTCAGCACTGAAGTACGGAACACAAGATGGGAGGTAGTGCCATCAAAGAGATATTTGTGTCTTTAAAAGCTGAAAAAGACCATGGAATTGCAGAGACGTTTTCCCTAGCAGAACTGGTTGTGGTGCAGTCCAGTTCCAGAGCTGGAAGCTAGCTAAAACAGCTGGAGCAGACCTGGAGCTGGAACAGAATTTCACTATCTTGCATTCTCTCCCAAACACTCCAATATATTTGAAGCTCATTTACTATAATTAACCATGCTTATTGTGATAAGCACTGTATAACACGTTGAGGTGATAAAATCATATCAAGCTGTTCTTTAATAACTTTATTGGTTTATATCCGACGGCACCTTCCTTTTTGGACTTCAAGAATTCTGTTATCTCAGAGCACTTCTCATTTAATTCATCATTCTTCAAAGAATCTGTTATTTTAGCCATCAACCAATTTCATCCTTGTTTAAACTGTTGGTTACTGGGATACTGAGCGCACATACCAGAGTAATGAGACTCTCTGCCTCTGAATTTCCATAAATAAGACCTCTATCTTACCCATCTTAAAACCATTTAACTTCAATCTCCTTGTTTACTTAAGGAACTAGATAAGGAATATTAGATAAGGGACAAATACTTTTATTTCTTCACTGGAGAGTTCTATCAATTTCCTGCCCATGATGCTTCAGTTTCATATTGTCCAAACCACCGTGGATGAGGAACAGAGAGAACAAGCTGGAGAATGCTACAAAGACGTTGCTAGTTTGTTCCAAAGCAGGGCAAAACAATGCAGGCAGTTGGATGGGAATATAAGTGAAGTTTTGCGATAAAGCAGTAGGAAAATCACCAAATACTGACAGAAAACACTTTCAGGAACACAAAAATAAAGAATTCTGCAAATGCTGAAAAAATCCTGATTAACTGTAACCAATGGCTCAGTAAAAGCTGAGAATCAATAAACTAGAAAAAAGGTCTATGTCAAAGAGAGTAAGGGCTTCAAAGTACTATAGCTCAATAAGACTATAAATAATAAGTTACACTGAATGGAAACAGAAATTTGTTCAACATGTTCTTAATTTTCATGCTCCTACCTCTAGTATTATATGTTATAATAGTATATATATAAATTACTATTACCTCAAACATGTATCAAAAGAATGTTGCCCTTGCACATTGTCTGAACGTTGTCTGTCTGTGTTTGTTTATTTATCATAAAAAGGTTGATAAGTACCTAAATTATTTCACAACGATATAAACCTAAATTCTTTGAACCAGCTTTTTAAATATTACATTTTTTTAACCCTTAAGCTGACCAGTTCAAAATGATAAGATACAAAACCCAGCTGTTTTTTTTACAGCACCAGTTCTGGAGTCAGATAAAAGCGGTCATGCTAATAAAGCACCTTGAATTGAATTGAATTAAAAGCAATTGGGAGTTGAAGCAGGAGCGAGGTGCCCAGAGCAGGGACTCCTGGGAATTAGAACCCAGAACGGGAGTGGGGAGCCTGGACCTGGTGCTGACCTAGCCAAGCCACTCCAGAACTGGAATGCAGTCAACCCTGGTGTGGTCATTCACTGGTGGACTTTCAAATGAGGCTCCTGCCTTCCGCACATTTCAAGTTTCACATCCACAGTAACTCTCTCTCTCTTTACATATGAGGTATGGAAGTTCTATGCTTGCCGCCTTTTTTGGACAAATGTACCCATGCTAAGGATTAAAAATGTAGATTAATTTGCTGTTCTGCTTTATTATTAATACTATTAAATTAGTATACTATAAATATAGCACTATAAGCGATCAAAATCTCCTCCTCATTGCTCTCTCTGGCCTAAAATAATCAGAAAAAACAGTACCTTACCAAAGGTGCTGGCAGTGTCTGTCCAGAACAGCTCAGTTCATATGGTGGATCATGTGAAAAGCAAGGATCTCTTATGTTTTGTAAAAATAATCGCCTTGAGAATAAATACTGGCTGTAAAAGAGGTACTTGGACATGTGAGAGGAAGACTGTCAGATGGCGAAAGCTTCGAAGCGCAAGTCCCAGAACAGGCACAGATCCAGTGACTGCACAGACAGCACCCTTGTCTAATTCTGAAACTAAACCAGTTCCTTAAAATGAGTGCCTGTGCAACCAGAGAAGGAGGCAGCTTTTACAGAGAACTGCTGCATTTGTTTATTAAGCTGCGTTTCCCCCCCCCCTAAAGTGGACAATACTGCAACCGAGGAGGATCATCCAAACAAAAACTAAACAGAAAGACTCAGACATGAATACAACTGACAGGTCTGGTCTCACAAGGTTTGACACCTATTAACACAACTAAAATAATACCCATGACAAGCAATTGTCTCCTCAATACAAAAACTTTGTCAATGTCTCAAACAGAACTAAGTAGCTGGACCCTTCTTAGAATATCATTCAGACGGTACAATGGGGACTGACATTGCTTAGCTGAATTTACTTAAGTTATATTACTGTAGCAGTGGGAAGTTATAGCAGGGTTATAGCTACAGTATATAGCGTAGCTGGTGCATCTAAAACGTCCTGGAGGGCAGCGTGTCTGTCTGTGGGTTTTCCGGGTCTCTGTAAAGTAGTCACATCTGAAGATCTGTTAAAGTGGTCCATTCATGCTGGTAACCAACTGATTTAGCTCGTTAAGAGTCAAGTTGGAATTTAAGCCTGAAGATACAGCTGTGCTCCAGGACCAAGACTAGACACCTCTGCTTTATAGGTTCTAACTTCGGGCTATACAGTATATATTTTCTCCATGATATTTTTTTTATTTTGTTGCATTTACTGAAATCCATGTTGCAATAAGTGCCTAACCCCTGGGACCTGGGGAATTCTCTCTTTTGAACCAAAACAAAGAGTACCTGTACTCTCACCAAGCAGCCACCTCACACAAGGATATTTATTTTTTTAACATAAATAATCCGTTAGGGTTCAAAAGTCAGAGGTGAGTCCCCGCTGTGTTTCGGAACGTCAGCGTTTGAAGGTCAGCTCAGACCTGACAGGCAGGGAAACAAAATTTAATTTTTCTCTATTATCTCGGAGCAAGAGCTTGGATTGATTGGAGGAATAAGGTGACATTCACATCAAAACCTGGCAGAATCAAGCTGACCTGAAACAGCTAAGCGCCCAAGATCTCATTAGGGACCTTGTTGACTTGTCTGTGCTTTACGCAGCAGTGTGGTGGGGTGGTGGCTACACTGCTTTTCTTGGAGTTCCACCCCCCCCTAATGTTTTTTTCCCCCCCCAAAGATAAAGTGTCATCATAGGGGTGAGAGAGTGACTTCAAATTTGATCCCACTCCTCCTTGTGTAAGAGTTGGCTATTTGTGTGGAGAATCTTGGTCACATCTGGCTAATGACAGCTCAGGTTTGAACTAGCCAAGCCAGGCTTGAAGAGCTCCACCTGTGATCTTTACATTAAAATGAAAGAAAAACTGTCCATTTGGGAGCAGAAGGAAGTATTTTTAAAAAAATCTCTAATCACACTCTACTTCTACCACATTTGCAAGCTGTTGTTTCTAGTTCTGGCAAGTTTGTTGTGACTTTAGACTTTAGAAAGCCAGCTCTGTCAAATGAATACATATTATTTTCAAGGTAGAGCTCCTTTAAACCTCTGTTTTCCGGCGATATAACCAAATAATTAAGAATCGAAACTAAGAACTGACCTTAAAGAGCTTTGGTTTGAAAATGAAACATTACATTTTGTTGGTTTGTGATGGTTGTTCCTGGAAATGTCATGTATTATACAGTATGTTGCCCTGAAAAATATGAAAAGTATGTGCCTTTGATGATAAATATTAAATGTTTCATTTTTCAGCACAATTCCAGATTTCTGTCTCTGCTTTTTTTTTTGCTAAAAAAAACATATTCCTCTGACCAGTAATTGCAGCCTTCCAGCAACCTGTAATTCAAGCCAGGCCTCGTCTGAGGAGACAGATCTTCACTCCTTTTCTCTCTCTAGTTTATTTGCGATACAGTATGTCAACACGTTACATATTTGTGTCCTTGGGAGATGAGAGAAGCAGTTTCCTATGCTTTCCATTCTGGGAGAAAAAAGGCACTGTATTGAATGACAAAGTAAAATCTGAGTGACAAAATATAGAATGAAAGTCTCTTAACTGTAGCACCATTTAGCTATTTTCAAATGGCCTTCCACCCTTAAAGCCTTCAAAACAGTCTTTTTTAGCAGTCTTTGTCACTAGACTTTTGCAAGTGACATTAGATTTTATGTAAATGTATTTATTACTAAGTGTAGGATATTTTTATCTTTATTAACCAAAATTGTTTTAAATTTTATTTAAAAAAATGATCGAGTCAAGAAGTCGTGTTCAAAAACTGGTGAAAATAGATGTGTTATCATATACACATGTGAAAGCATCTCAGAGATTAGTGATCAGTGTCACCTATAAACTGTGTAAGTGATTGTTAAGGTAAAACACCCAGGGGCTTCAATGCTAAGAAAGAAGTAATTCATTTTGCAAAAAAGCAAATGTTTAGGTTTTTAACTGGAAAACAAGAGGGATCAAAGGTAAGTCTAAAGGGCTATCATGTGACTAAAAGTAAACACTGAAAACAAAGAGTCCTACCTGTAGTCAAACTATGAATTAAATAGACAGTTGTTAAAGCTGACGAAAATTGTCTGCACCAATACTTTTAAATGCTGTGGGGGTTTTTTTCCCCTATGCAGCCAGCACAGGTTAGAAAAGAAGAACCGCATATACTGTGACAGCTGGCAGTTAGCTGATTCTGACTCCTGACTACACTCAAGTAAATCTGGTCAGCCAGGCTCGGTCAGTCAGGGTGACTAAATATCCCATGATTGACTGTTCAGCATATCCCATCATGGAGGGGTGGGGTGTCCATGTGCCTCAGATCAGCACAAACTCTGTTCCTTGCTAATTCCTCCTGGACTCTCCTCGGATTACAGAATGTCCCATTGCTGATAGCACAGTGTTTCTGAAGAATTTGTGAGGGTGCCTATTTAATCTGTTTTTATAACTAGAAAACATAGCTAACCCTGTGAGGTCTATGCATCTGCACACCATTGCACAGACATCTTAAAAGTGTTCTACTGGTAAGGATTCCAGAAAATAGAGTTTCAAAGTTTCTTTTAAAATTAAATAATTTAAACTGCGCTTTAAGCATCATATCTCTGCTTATATTTATTATCCTGCTCAATTAATCAGTTGTCAACAGTAAGCTGTAGCACTTAATTGACAAGTTGCTTTCATTTTAAGGGAAACTTTAAAAAATGTGGTTCTATTTTATAATAAACAATAATAAACTTTATTTTATGTAGCGCCTTTAAAGGTGGCTTCTCAAAGTGCTTTACAGAACGACACAAAAACACACAATGAGAAGAGACAATAGATGGGGGTACTGAGTACAGTAGGAGCAGAGGGGTAAAGAACAGAACCAGTTAAGTAAAGGCTGTTCTAAAGAAGAAGTTCTTAGTGTTTAGTCTGGATTTGAAGGAGTTTAGGCAAGGTGACTCTCTGATAGCTTTGGGACATAACAGGAGAAGGCCCTGTCACCCATAGAGTGTAGACGGGCTTGAGGGACAGACAGGAGACCAGAAGTAGAAAAGCAAAGGTTGAGAGGTGGGGAGTAGTTTGATAGTACAGTAGCTCAGACAGGTACCGAGGTGCCAAGCCATGCAGAACCTTATAGGTGAGCATGAGGATTTTGAAGTCGACACGAAACGTGACAGGAAACCAGTGCAAGGACTCCAGGATAGGAGTAATGTGATCACTTGCACTAGACCTGGTCAGGATTCTGGCTGCAGAATTTCAGACATACTGTAGTTTGTTCAATGTGGATTTAGAAACCTTGGCGAGTAGACCGTTACAATAGTCAATTCGGGAGAAGACAAATGTGTTGATCAGCTTTTCAGCCAGTTAGCAATAACACAGGATGTAGTCTAGCAATATTTCTGAGGTGAAAGAATTTTAACGTATATTAGGATGGTAAGGCTTGATAGTCATTCAAGCTATTGTTTCCCAGTTTGTCAGTGACAAACTGACATGCCTAGGGTTTGATCCAACCAGCATCTAAATTGCTTCTTTTAACATGCTCTCAGCTTTATTCTGCAGTGAAAACTTAGTGTTCTTAGGCCTCCATCAACTGCAATGTGGGAAGTCATCACTTTGCACAACAAAAAAACACACATTTTGCTCATTTGCAAATAATTTTAGAGAAACTGGAAAACACATAAAAACAAGTACTAGAGTCTGACTGTGGCGTTCTCTTCGCTCAGAGATCTTTGCTCAGGTCTATACAGCAAGCTGTCAAGTTTAACTACAATCTGACTTCAAGGAGTTTGAAAAAGTAAAACAGAGCCTAAGCAATTCCTTTCCTTCTGTCATCGAAAACATCAAGACTCTAGAGACCACAAACAAACACACAATAGCTTGGATGGAGCTCCTAAGATTCAGATGATGGCCATTATCAAAATCACAGGGTCTGCTAAGGTTCTGACAAGGCACTACAGCCACATTCTTTTAAATCTGCACTATGGCTTAAATTTGGGAGTAATGGTGGACACCTTAAGAGTTGGCTGTCACCACTGGTTCCACATTGCTGCAAGTCATACAGCAGAAATGAAATCAGATGATCAAGGTAATTAATGAAAACCACAAAACCACTGAGTTAGAACTTTATGCATACACTAAAGGAAAACTTGAAAACTTCAAAGACGAAATCTGCGAATTAGCTGAAAAGTCTGATGTCTGATTATTGGTAACTTTAAACAGACAATTATGAGACCTATTAATTGTGCTGAATTTTACTTAACTGGCTTATCTCAGCTAGGCGACTGCAGCTCTGCTTACAGACAAGAGCTTGAGATCCCCCACTTAAAAGAGTAAAGCAAATTTTCAATCAGAAAAACAACAGTTTCTTACCATGTGGAGGCATTTGAGAAGATCTTTCCTGTCCTGGCTGAGCCTCTGCAGCTCCTTGTCACTCTGCTTCTGGATCTGCCTCACTTGATCTCGCAGCTGAATTACCCTCTCCTGCAAAAAGAAAGGGCCCGATCTCTTAAGAACAGCCGTGTACACACACACACAGAGGATGTCTCTGAGCTCCAACTCTTACACAACAGACAGAAGGTCTGACTCGTCCCCCCTGGCCGTCACATGACGGCGGCCCACAGAGCTGTGTGATTCAGCGGGGCTCTTCTCTGTGGCTGGAAGGCGGGGTGATCTATGATTGCATTAGAATGCAGGATTAGATTAAAGCCAGCGCACTACCAGCTCCCTCCTACCCAAGCTATCTTGTCAGGGGCAGAACTGCTTAGCAAGACCTTTTTCTCCTTCACAGAGCCTTGTCAAATAATAAGCAGCTGTTTTAAAGATCTGGAGACGGATAGCTGCAGGAGCTCTGACTAGCACCAATGACTCACAACGGTCACTGGGAGGCCATCGCTCGTGTGGTAAAAAGGAGCCCAAAGCCACCGTTGCCAGCGATTAAAACCATATATCCTAATCACTCGAGAAAAAATGAGTTTGTGTTCTGTCAAACTGGACACCACTTCAAACTCCCAGACAAAGTCATTTGGTTGCAGTCCAGTATATCTGCAGCTCCAGGTGCAGAAACTATACCAGATTAAAGGAAATACATAGTTTACAAGGGATTTGTTCCAGGGACAGTGAATCATCGCTGGTCATCACCATCCATGAATTACAGGCAGAGAGGGTCTAGGATCAGTGCAGTAATAATGGTACAGAGCTCTACAGTCCAAAAGACACAATAATGACCTTAGGCACAGTACGTGTCGGAAAGCTGATGCACAGTTTAGTCGCAACGTTGTAAAAACAAGATACTGCTGCCCTGGAATGGGCTTCAAAAAAACAACAGCTGGGATAATTCTCCATTTTAGATAAACGCTAAGAACAGCCACGTCAAAGGAGTAGAATAGCTCTAGTCTACAGACAGACAGTAGGGGGACTTAATTTCAAAGTTAACCCAAGGATTTATGTAACGCTTAATGGCAAAAAAAAAAGGACAACATATTTGGAACAGATGTATTACCTCTAAAAGAGTGTCTAATTTTCACACAGAGAGTCCTGGGGGTTAGTATGAAGCTACTTAGTAACAGATGTATTTCCCCCCCTCCATCCAAACAGCTCCATTTCTGTCCCATACTTTGACTCTGCCACTTAAGCTGAGTCTTAACAGGAGGGATGTCCAATCCAAGACCGGAAACGTCTGTGCGTTTGTGGGTTTCTATTCCAACTCAGTGCTCGACGAGCTAATCAAACTGGTTACTGCCTTAACTGGACCACTTCCACAGCTTCTCCCAGCTTTGCTTTAAAGAGGCCTGGAAAACCTGCATACTTTCCAGTCTTGAAGGACTTGCATGGAACCTCCCTGTTAAAGTGGCCATCACTTTCTTATGTCCCCACTCCTCTAACTAAACCACGAATACCTAACTGGAATGCTAATAAGGCCTCATACAATACCATAATTGTCCTCTCTGATCTTTTCTGCAAGAATTGTGAAAAATTACTATGTTAGAAAAATAAACTATTTTATAGTATTATGATTGTTATATTATTGTAGTAATGATACTATACTATTAATACAGTAATAATAATATTTGTGGACATTCTGCCAGCCAGCTGAAGTAACCCTGCTTTACAGTTTGAGGATTCATAGAACATTTCACATTCCACATTATGCATAGGCAGACCTGAACCCAGTCTTACAAGCAAGAGAAAAAATGGCAGAGTGAATGCAAAAATCTGCTCCCTTATCCAGCTAGAATTTACATCACAGAAGGCCAGCAGGGCTGGAGTTGCTCAATACTGGGATGGGTGTATCTCATTTGGAGTGCAGACTCCTGTTAAGATCTTGTTTAATTCAAGCTGAACGAGCCCTTCTTTCAACTACAAATACTCCTCAACTGAACTGACATACGAGCTATGTTCCACACAACCTTATGTGAGCCCAAATCAAGGTTAGTCGTAAAGTATTCCAAGATAGTACATGCACATGTTATAGCTGTCAGCGTTATCATTATTATTGGTTCCATAACCGGAACCAAAAAGATTCACTTGATGGGTTTACCATTATTATTATTTACTATTAATAATACGTTCAAACAAATACGAGCTTTGTATACTAGGGAAGAGATTCTGCACTAGAAGAAGCTCGTGACACTGGACAGTTGGCAGCCAAAGAGCTGCACAACAACCCAAGAGCCGGCCGATGAGACCAGAGTGTCCCAGGACAAGGCCCGAGGGCTGGCGGTACCTTGATGGAGTTGACGCGGTGCTGCTGCTGGGAGATGTCCTGCAAGGCCTTCCTGTGGGCGAACTCCCTCTCCTCCTCCAGCACGCTCTCCCTCTCCAGGAAGTGGAACTCCAGATCCTCAAACGCCCGCACCGCCCCTTCCAGCGCCTCCCTCTCCTTCGCGAGAGGGAAAAGGCGTGAATGCAAAACAGGAAGAAAGAACATCGGAGAGTGGCCATGCCAGACACCAGGAGAGGAAAAGATCGGGCGAAAGTATGCATTGAGAGCGTTTATAATTTATGAGCTTTTAAATCACTTTAGTGCCTTGAATTCTTTTGTCAGAAAATTTGGCTTGAATGGGAACTGAGAGGGAAGGAGAGAAAGCAGCAGTGCAAGAGTGTGGGAGTGTGAGTCTGTAAGAGATAGGATTTTCTCTCATTTTACACTCTTCTCTAGGTTGGGTCAAATATCTGTAGGTCATCTCACTAAGGCGTCTGACATGTGAAGAGTATATACTTTCTAGAATGTTTTTCCACATGACCCAACTGCCTCTTCCTTACTGTCATCTCAGTTCTGGTCTATGTTACCTCCTGCAGGCGCTGCCGCAGCTGCTCCCGGAGGCTCTCAGGCTGGGTCTCCACCTGCCGCTGGAACTCCTCCTGGCGCTGCCGCAGCTCATCCACCCTCTGCCGCTCCGCCTGCAGTCTCATCTTCTCCTGGATGAAGAGAGGGGAGGCAGAGAGAGATAGACACCAGATCAAACACATCCCTAAGGAGCGATGGGTAAAATATCATTAACGCACTGACACACATTCTTAGCACACGGCGATCTGCGATTGGCTTAAAGAGCTTCAGAAAAACTCATCTTACAAGGCCAGAGCAATCCCACTGTGACATACAGTACTAACTGAAAATTGGTGAAACGTGGATTGCAAACCCCAATGGTGACTCCTTCCGGAAAGGGAAAATGTTGAGAGAGGATTTGACATCTACCATAGGATGCTGTGCCCGTGGCTAGACTAGTTTTTTGTAAAACAAGTTTCCTATATCTTGGAATGGTGTTAAACACAGCCAACCTTAAAAACATAAAGAAACCCAACATCAACTGAATATAATGATGGAAGAGGGGATGGGACTGGACTGCAAATTTTTCAGACCCTCGCAGAATACATGCAACATCCCGTTCAAGTGATTCGGATGCCCACAGAGGCCTAATGTGTTTATTTCCAAATATTTTGGCCAGTGAGTGTGAAAACCAACTTAATTCTGCATGGCAAGAATCTCCATTCCCACTTTCCACACTCATCAAAAAGAGGAGATTGATAAGTGCCGTGAGTTTCTCTCCTGAAATCAGTGCCCTGGGTACCGATGTATGTACCTGCTGCCTCTCGGAGTGAAATCTCATCTCCTGTTGCCTCAGGGCCTCCTGGAGGGTGTCCAGACGTTGGGTTTCTCTGGTCAGCTCCTCCTGCTCGGTCTGCAGCTCCCCCTCCAGTAGAGCACGCTCCATCTGCATCTGAACCACACAACACACAGGCCAGGGTCAGAGTTCAGGAGCAACACCAGCAGAGCTTTCATCCAGTTTCATTAGCTTTCACTTTTCACAATTCCCATCTGCAAATATCAAAAACTAATTTGTTGTATAGTGTGCAACATTCACGTCAGTCTATTAATCACTTTCTAATTAAAGATCAATACGTGTACTGAAATTTCTGCCAGCAATTACAGCCCAAAAAAGGATCATTCCTAATGGTTTCAGTGCAAGTTTGGAACTACAGCTGCAAAGGAAATTGAACAACTCCAGGTTGTGATGGCACAAGTAAATGAACACAGTATTCAGCCCATATTTTATTTCTATGCTCCCGATAATTCTTTAAACTGTAAATCTCAAAATCCCAACATTTATGCTCCATGGGTTTTTCCAGAGAATTTATCTGATGCACAGACAATTCCCTTTGTCAAAACACTTTCTAGTTTTAGTCTTAAGTTGGGTTTTAACAGTTAAGGGTTAGGCTTACCAAGTGCAGGATAAAACAACTACTGTATTCAATGTGTATTCCCTTTAAAATGATGAAAATTCACAATCATACCTCCATTCAGCTTTTTTATTAGGACTAAAAAGTGTCCCTTAATGCATCCTCCTCCTTCCTTCTTGAGGAGGACCGAAGATAAGTGCCCTACAGGTACCTCAAGTTTGAGCTCTTCACGCTGCTGGTCCATGTCCTTGATTCTCTGCTGCAGCCTGGAGACCAGGGCTGCAGCCTGTGTGTGCTCCACCTCTGCAGGGTGCACAGGAGCTGTATCTTCTCTGGAGTTCTCAGTCTGCAGGCAGATAAGATAGATACAGGGACCATGAGGATTGCTGTGGTTCATGGCATTTTCTAAGTCTTCAAGCCTTCAAGAGAAAATCATGGGAAAAGGATGACTAACATTTTAAAAATAAAAAGTATTAATTGGTACACAATGACCACATCTTTCAGACATCTACGACAAACACATAGAACAGGACGGCAATGATCATGATCACCCCTTGTGCAGTGAATTTGAACTCAAAGATTACAGCTACAAAGATTAGAGAGCAACAGAACTAAGTCATCTTTTACTCCTACAGCTATCAACCTGCTCAATTTGGACAGACAGTGTGGATATGCAGCAGTGATATAAACACCCTGTTGGTATGTATACGTTGTACAGTATGTACTGGCTGTAAACAATTAGTACGTTATATTACTAGTTTCATATTTGAAAACTGTAATTAACAATTAAATATGCTGTAGCTTGCACTCTCCAAAGTGGTTGTGACAGGTTTGAATCAGATGCATGAAGCAAAAGGGAGACAGTGAAGAGACTGGAGAAATACAGGAGAGTAAGAGAAGTGAGGAAAATTAAAGAATGATCCGAGGTGGACTTCTAGAGTAGAAGCTGTGTAGAATAGATATTAAGGAAGTGGAAGTTTATATAAATATTGCTAAAAAAATAGCAGCAGGAACAAGCCAGAGAAGTAGTGTGGTGAGTGGGACAGGAAACCACCAAAAGCACCACCGTCCTACAGGAAGAGGGGGACAGATTGTCTGTATTAATCCAATATTGTACTACAGTCCCCAGACAGTCCTGTGCCAGTGTGCCTCTCTCACCCTGGTTTGGGAGCTCTCAGTGCTGCTGCTCTCTTCGCTGTCCGTCTCCTCCCCGGAGCTGGGAGAAGAGGCAGAGCCTGAGCTGCATTCCAACACCTCGGACACGTCTATGGCCTCCCGCCTGGCAACTTGGGTAGGCATGACGAGCGGAGAGCCGATCTGCAGTTGGTTCCCTGATGTGTTCATGTTGTGCTGTGGCATCTCTCAGGGCGGCACGCGACCCCGGCAGGCCTCTGTAGAGAGACAGAGAAAAGCAGGCGTCACGCTGGGATGGCAATGATTAACGAGTGTCCTTCCACAACGACATCAGGCCATCCTTTATGACCCCAAATTATCAGCGCTAACCAGAAGGAGAAAACAATTCAATTCCTTCACAGAAGACAACAGAAGTAAATATTTAGAAAAAAAAATCTGAAGCCCTTTCCGACATTTTTGTTCAAGTACATTTAACCACAGCATTAAAAGTGCGCTGGACAGGAAAAACAAAAAGCTAAATGCAACAACAAACAAAAACGAGTCAACCACCATACTGTAAAAAACGTCTCTCGTTTCTTCAAGCGTAAAACAAGGACAATTTTGAGATCTGATTTAATTCATTAGCATCTCGCTTTCATACAAAAACACATTCTGTACATAATTTCTTCAGTTCCCAAGTACTGAAAGTTGGGAAGAGAAACAGGTGGGATGCTCTAGTGACAAAAAGGCATACTGGATACACTGTATGACTATGATTGCACTTAATGGTTTGAACAAGGAGCTTGACTTGACTTGTTTCTTGTAGCAATGCTTTTGTACAGAATGCAGTCTTAGAAACTGTGGAAATACAGTACCTGCTGAGCAGCCTATAGCATCTTATATGAACTAAGACTTTCAACCTCCCATTTTTTTAATTATACTATAAACATATATATAGTATAATGGTGAAGCAATACAGCCAAATTATCATTTGTGTTTCTTTATTTCAGGATTTCTTTCTCACTAAGGTTATTTAAAAAGTTGCATTGCTTTAATAAACTGTATGGATGAATTGATATATTTGAGCAACGTAGTCCAATTCATTTTGGAATTCAGTTAGTCTATGCTTGTTACAGTTTGCTCCATAATAAATGCATAGCTTGTGGATGCTTTATAAATGTGCTGTGATTTTTTATTTTATTTTGGCTGGTTTTGAAACCCGCCATTGCAATTGGATAGCAGGTAACCAGTATTCAATCACACAAAAAGGAGTATTTTGCAGAGCTCTGGCTAAACTCACTTGGGTTCCTAATTTCACAAAAACAAGTGGCATCCCCATTTGAGATTATCCAATACCAAAACGTATACTTACAGAAAATAGCAGTTCAAAATAAAGCAGGACTACACTGAAGACTTAAAGACTTTTCTATCTCAAGCACTTATAGGATTTTTGTAAATCGGCATGCAGATGTAAGAACATTGTAGTACATTTATGTACAACACAAAGCTCTGGGTGTGGGTTTACTCTGATTAAGAGCGGATTTGTAACGTAAACAAGTATTTCATTAGATTCATGTCCAAAACACAACAAAGAGGTGTCGGGGAAGCTTAGTTCTTGGGGTCTGGCTCACTGTGCTCTAACCCTGTGTAAAGCTGCCACACAATGCATTATTAAAACACAATGGTGCATTGTTCTTATTACACATGCTACACCTGGCTGAGTGGGTACATTCCAGGGCTGGTGATAAACAGATCACCATTCTCCTCTGATCACTTGGAAAACTACGCTAACTTGTCTTTCTTGTCCTTCTTTCCTCATGTATAGCTTCTTAATAGACATCTTTTTCAAGCATCTCCCCTCTCTCGTATCATCTTCCAGTTGAAAAATGAGATTTTTAGTAAGGGCCCCACTTGTGGAAGGAGAAGATGAGCCTTTTTTTTTTTTTTTACAGAGATTTAATAAGGCAACAATAAATCTTTCCATTTGACAATGATAAGTAGCGTCAGTAGGCTGACACAGCTCACATTTGAGTGGGGCTTGAACAAGCCAGAGCTCGTTTCTCCAGCAGTACAGAAAGAAGGCTTGGAGCACAGCCAGTTTGTGTCATCATTCTCCAGCTTTCTCAGTCCTGCATCCTCTGCTATTTCTGCTGCCACCCAATGAAGGACAACCAGCAGAAGGAGCTGAAGGGGACAGACAATCTTGCTGTCTGTATTGTCTAAAAAGGAGCAAAATAGGGAAAACTACAGAACACAACGACATCTTAAACATATTCCTGTAGTCTGGTACAGAAATGTTTTTCCGGTATGTTGACACTATCCATAAGAAATCTGTGCAAGACAATGACAACTCAGCCATTAACAGGAGCCCTTAATCCTGAGGAGTCTAACATGTTCTCAGCTCGCTGAGCTGTCTCGCAGAAAGTTGACGCTGTTTTGCTTTGCAAATGCAGAACCTGACATGTTCCTGTTAACGGCTGCTGCCAAAATGGAAAATGAACAGCACAGCAATTCTGAGAGAGGAGGAGAAGACGAAAGACGAAGAGGTTTTGTTTGAAAGAGACAGAAAAGGAAACAAAATAGTGACACATCACAGGGAAGGCCTCTGCAAAAGCCTCTCATTTCAGAAAACAGATCCAGTGGGAGAATCATGGAATTAATTAGCTACAGTATAATATCAATAAAGCTTCTAACATTCGTGTAGATTGCAATAGGTCACAAATTGCCTGTGGACTTCTCACATTTAGGAATAGACATGAATCCCACCCCCTGTGTCTTTAAATGATGAACTTAGAATTCCTTCCTATGGTAAGATGAGTCTGTCCTCCAGCACAACAGATAACTGGAAAAGCAGGGACAGTCTCAGTCATACCTCACAGCGTTATCACAGATACCACAAGACTTTTTCAGCATGGCCATAATCTCTGTACAGCGCTTTTCCTCCATACAAACAACTTAACATATAAGATTATAGAGAATTTGGGGGGAATTATGAGAAAGGGGGCCAGAAGAGCATATATACAGTATATATACACACACATGCACAGTATACTGTATATACAAGGTATCTTTAAGACATACACTGCATAAACATACCTTGGGTGGAAAGCACTTCACCTATAAAAAAAATGAAATACAGTGACCCATTGTATTTTTTAAATACAATTTCCATGTCGAGTTCAGCCTTACACAAATTCAACACAAAACACAAATGAGTTAACGGGTTAATAATTTTACCTCGGATAGCTACTACACCTTTAACTGCATTCATACAACATCCAAGCTACAACCCCTATACTGTACATACTTTATAGGCAAATAGGGAAACATGGCTTGAACACGTTTTGCATAAAACAAAAATGCCATATTCATAATGTTTGGACTGTGGACAGTATAATGCCAAAAAGCTATAGAGTTTAAACATTGTTAAAAGTATAACAAATTGTACATGCCCCAATTATATTTTAATTAGCATGTTAGTATATGTAACACTGTTGTAACTGTGCTACACTGATGTAATGAAATCACTCTTGCTCTGAAGTATTACTGTTACTGTACTGGAGAGGGTAAACATAACTCTGATTAGACAGGAGCTTCACTCATTCCAGAACGTAGTACAGGTAGCTGCAGGTCCTGTCAGACTTCCTCTAGCAGACCCAGCCAACTTTTCACACATGATAAGCAAATTAAGAACAATATTTTCATTCCTGACTCTCAACAGGGTCTTTCACCAAAGTGAATGGTGTGATTACCTCACAAAGACATGAAGAAAACAGTTTCGTTCTCTCTCACAACAGGATGTGGTTCTCCCTATTGTAGAGGGGAATTCGTGGAGATTCATTGCAATTGCCCTGTGATGGTCCCAAGAGCACACAACACTGTAGGAGCGGTTCAGAGCTTTACTGGAAAGAGCTGTGCGCTTGTCAAACAGAAATCTGATCAGAAATAAGAAGCCGAGATGCAATTCCAAGCACTTACAGTTTTGGATCCAGTCACACTCATGGTGTTCTGGTCTTCACTGGGATTGCAAAAGAACTGCAAATACCCTCCCTCCTGGAACTTTTTTTTCCCAAAAACAAACATTCATATTCCTGTGACAGGGGCTTTCTGTGGCAGGGAAGATAAGATAAAGCACCATGCATAATTTCAGTTTCAAGGTCAATCATGAGAAAGTTTCAAGTTTTTCACTTAAAGTCATTTATGGCCTTACCATATAATTAACTCACTGAGATCTTGTAGGCTGCTGATGTTCTGGGACTGGTAAGCTTTGCTTGCAACCAGTCAAAATCGATCAAAAACCTGACTTGAGAAGAGAGAAACCAGTAGACATGTCAGCTTGAAGCTAAGGGTGAACTAAAGTCCCAACCTTACCACTGCAGGACTACTGGACATCAGCAGCCATACTACTGATTGTCAGCAGCCATTTAACATGAGTCACAGTTGGCTATCGAGCCATGTCACTAGCCAACTGTGACCACGATTCCCTAAAAAAAAAAAGCTGAGGATCATATCTAGGTTACACAGGACGACCATGTTTTCCTCAGCTTCTTGTATATCTGCCAGCTTTCAATAACATCAGTAAGAGATGATCTTCTTCCAAACAATGACACTCCTGCCACTGTCTCCAAGATGGATCTAACAGGAGGGTGTGATAAAGGAGTGCCTTCTAATCATCAAGGAGTTATAGCAGCAAGCCTGAGGCAATTAATATTAAGAAGAAGAATTTCACTGTCCTTCCTAGCTGTGCTCTGCACAGCCTGAGGAGCACATTCAAGTGGACGTCAGCAGCCATTTAACTCTTGACACACATAAAGCCATGGGCACATGAGAGACAGAACTCAAGCAACACTGAAACTCCTGGAAAGAACTGGGCTTAATATGCTCAAGCAGACTGCAGGGGACAAAAACATACCCTTCAGCATCAAGATCCCTGAGAACATTCACATGGAAGTCTTTTTAAAATACCAAAGGGGATGGGCAGATAACAAAGCCAAGAACTATTTTGGGGACAACACAACATGTAGGATGCCACTAGTGATTCTCCGGGCCAGAAACAGGCTACTGGTTTAGATTAACTGGAGTAAAACCTTCACAGAGAAGCTGAAGGCTGTCTATTTGTAACGTGCCTCATCTCCTGGGACAGGACCTCTCAGCTGACTTTCTTAGAATCCTAATGACTCAGTTCTCATTCTACCCTCCCTCCTGATTAGTCTTGGTTTACTAAGAAGTGAATTCAGTTGAGCAGTATTTCAGAAAACAGGCAACACTACACCAAACTCCCAGAAGGGAATCCCCAGTGTTGTGCTTCCACTAAGGAAACCTCAATCACATTTGGCTAACAAGAGAGCCCTGACTTGAACTGGCGCTAAGGGGATCAGTCTGCACTCCAAACAATAACCCTGTGTCAGTTGGAGGCACAGTGCATTAAAACATTTGGGACTTGCAGTATCTAAGGACCTCATAGCTAACATTTAGACATTTATTTTGGGACCTGTCACAATTTAAAAGCTGAAAAAAAATTAATATGCCTGAAAATGAGTACTTTTAAGGAATTAGTTAAGCAAGAGAGCTCAGCTGCAAGGAATGTCATTACACACTGGGTCACGAGGAGCAGGATTAGGGAGGTCTTCCCTAGCGTGTGTAAGAGAGACAGAACTGAGACTCAGGATTTTAAAAGTATGTTTTATGTCACCAGACAGGATCTGAAAAATCAGAACTGCAATGCAGGCAGGATATTAGCACAGAAACATGTCTGCACTCCCACAAGACGTGGTACCCAGATTAAACAATTACTGGGGCTGGGTGGAAGAAATTGATTATCAAACACATTTTGGAGGCCAAGTTTAGTAAAACACTTACTTAATTACTAAACTTTTCCATTTACCATCAGTTCCAAATTCAGATTCATACTTAATTACACCTTGCTGATAAACTGGTACAGCATACAGTTCCTTTCTGAAACCTTTTTATGCAAGTAAAAACTGAAGTTTCAATCTAAACAGAAGTAACTATGTTTCAGGGAAATAACCTTGAGGCCTGTGACTGGCTGTTCTGCTCATTTTCTGAAATAACATACGTTCTGTTGTTCCAAAACCTCTGTCATCTCAAAAAAAAGATTTCTCCTGATAGTCGGAATAAATGGTCATAAATGTTTAAGGTTTAAATAAAAAAAAAGGAACCATTTCCTATGAGCTCATTCTAATTCACTTGCTATCAAGTGAATGTGCTAAACATTCCTGTGAGACATTTGCCCACAGGAAGAATACAAATCAGTTTAACAACAGAGAGGGATAATTTTGTACGATTTCCAGGACTAAGTTCTAAGATTTATATACTACGACTGAAAATAATGTGTAAAATAGCTATCCAAAAGACAGAACTACAAATTCAATTGTCTGCAAGGAACAAGTACCTGTATACCATAATTTAATATCAATTGCATCATGTACTGTTTGTCAGGCCAAACATCAAACCCTGAAGTTAAGCAAAAATGACCATTTTAATGAAAAACAGTTCTGCATCAATGAGTCATTTTTCCTCAACAGAGGGTTGAATGATCAACACACTATCTGGCATCTGTTCTTAAGTGAAGTGCCCGTTCCCTCATTCAAGAAACATTCCCAACCTATATTCCCCCCCAAAAAAATCACCATCCCGATACATGATTATTTTACAAAAGCCTCCTGAAAGTTTTGAACAAGTTTAAAGGCCAGGATTGTTCAAATCCCATTATTTCCTTGTCCTCACAAATGGGGCTCATGCAAATAAATCTGCACCAAAGAAGGAACCAGGAACAAGTGGAAATTAAGTTTATGGGGCATTCAGGATTTCAGGGTGGTCAGAAGCAAGCCACAGTGTTAAGGTTGACTTCATGGGAATCTTAAAGGGAGTGTGCGATGGAGTGCTTGGACCAATAGGTAACAAAACACGTAGGATGGGTCAGGTGTCCTACTCTTGTATTCTCCAGCCTGCAACCTCATCATTCTTCAGGAAGAAAAAAAAAACAGCACATGCTTTATAGAGACAATTTGTACAGGTCACACGTATAGCAACTACAGTTTAAAATAGCATGTGATTCATGCCCAACAATGCCTGCTGCAGAACAGACCACGGAAATTGGCTGTAGGCTATATAACCAATACACAATGGGGCATTGAAATGCGTCTGCAAAACAAACTGCACGTGTGAAATAAACAACAACACCCAAAGGCACGAGACATTCTGGGGATTATGCTTTAAATTATAAATCATGTAAAATGTGCATTTAACCCCACTGGTTACATTATGTGTTACAACTTGGAAACTGTACTCTTTGGCCAAAATATTATGAAATCCACATACAATGAACCGAATTTCTTGGATGCAGGTGTAGTGATTTAGGGATCATTGTTATTATTAACCATCAGTGATCAAACAGTGAATTCTCCGAGTGGATCTCAAGTTGAATATGCAGGAACAAACCAAGCACACGCAACGCATTCAGAAATATAATCTACGTTTCCGTTTTACAAAACGAAAACAACAAAGTAGTAGACAACAAGGGTTGAAGCTGGATGCCCAAATGATGTGTCTTCGTAAGGTACAACATGTCTTTTGTCAGCATAGAATTAACCTGTATTTGTTGCAGAGTACTGGAGCTCACCAATCAAATATTTCATTCAAATTTCTTTTGGAAAATCATATCTGAGATCACACACAATTTGTAGTTCTAATCTGGATTCAGTGGATGGAAAGTTTTATTGCTCCTTTATTTTTAATTGAGAATACTTACAGTATTATGAACCACAAACATCTCGACAAAAATTCCATCAAAAATATATATTTTCTGACTACCTAATCCTGTTTTAAAGCACTTTTTATTGACTACATAAGAGTTAAACACCTCGTCTCTGCATGACTGCATGACTGAAGATTAAAGAATATCTCCTCTTCAGAATTAGACACCTCATAATTTATTTTTTTTCCTGTTCAAAGAAAAAGCTTTTCACAAATATGCTGATGTACCAAAAGCTGACAAACAGAACACAAACACAAAAGTTTGCTTTTTATGTTAAAAGTAATCTGTTTGAACAGTAGACAGCCATTTACTTTAACAGCTGGACCATGGGATGCCGTTTCTAAACTGAGTCTTTGCACTGTTTTTTTTTAATGAAAGAGGGATTTTTAGCCACGATTCAGTATCTCATTGTTCAGGAAGTTGTCCAACTGTATACTAGATTTGTGACTCGCGTACAATTTGTACAATTTCAATAAGTTAATTCCTACTGACATTTAGAGATTGGCCCAAAAACATTTGGTCAGAAAGTAACTCTATTTCCCATATTTGGAGGAAATCTATTAATAATAAGTGAAAACAGAAATCAGTATCAAGTACCTGTCGATCAGTAACCAAGCAGCATTTCAGCACATCTCTCATTCGCTCGTTCTGATGTCCCTGATATACCCGTCTCTCATTGTTCACAGCTTAGCAGCTGTTTGTCAAATGACAGTTGGTAACCATCAAATTAAAATGCGATAATACAATAAATTGCTTAGCCAAAATATAGGATTTCAACCTCCTTGGTTATCAAAGTAATGATGTTAATTTGTATTATTCAGATCAATCTCTTGTTCTCAACCGTAACCACAAAAGCTTGTTCCTCACGAACCTGACCAGTAGAGACAAGTTTTGTTTTTTTTTGCAGGAACAAGAAAGGCGATGCTTTCCCTTCAGAATGCCCTGTGTCAAACCAAAACAAAATTCCCTCATTCTGGGAAACGAGTCGCCGGCGAAAGAAACAGAAAGCGATGTCTGAAATCTGGTCTGCTGAAATCCGCTTGACCAGAACACTTCATCATTCCAATCCAAACAATTTTCAAAATTATGCATGAAGCAATTGTGCATTTCCTAGGGAATGCTCTGCTTCCAGCTTTTCTAACTGGTCAGGGGATAAAGGAACTCAACCAGAACTGTACAAATGACCTGACATTACTTTCCACGCCCTGCCAATGAAAGGAGTGCTTTGGCACAAGTACTGTTCTTTAATTCTTTATTTACTTACCTGCCTTTCAGTAGATTTTAATCTGCTGTAACTTCTTGAGCAAACCTAAGGCAGAGCTGAAAACATTAAACAGCCTTTGCCTCCGATCGGATCTGCTGACTCAGGATAAGGTAAAGAAAATGAGACCTAGTTCAGGATGTTGACAAGATTGGTATTAATAAAGGTAAAGGTGACTGATTTAAACAAGGCTGTCCACACATCTAACTCTGTGTCCCTCTCCCTCTGCTTTTTCATTATCATCACGCTGTTAGCATAAGGGAATTGCCAGCCACACTTTTTACTTTTAATCAAACAGCTGCCGCAGATAATCATTAAACAAAATATCCTTTCAACACCGGGCCAAGAAAAAACAATTCTTAACATATCACCTGTAGGAACCGTGAACCTGGAGGCCAGCGTCAGTTTCTGCAAAATGTCCTAATTTCTTCAAATTGTGAAAAACGGGACCTTCACATTGATGGAGGAACAATTTATTTGCCAAATTAAAAAAGGTTCTTGGAGATGTGACTTAGAGACCTTGAACCTACACAGCAAGAAGATTCTAGCTATTTGATATCAATAATAAAATAAAGCAAGAAATATGTAAAGTTAACAAGGGTTCATTACTGAAAAAATACCCAAGATACTGTGACTTTCTGAGTCTCGATAGGACATTAACTAAATTACTTTAAGTAAAGAAATATTAGGCAAGTGTAAATAGATAGGGTTAAACCTAATGCCTCTCTAATGTGCTTCAGAGTGTTGTAGGTGCTAGTAAATACAGTAGGCAATCTAATCAGACAGCTTGTTCCATACTGTACTTCCATAAGTCTTTGCCTAAAGCAAAGCTTCAAATTCTCAGCTTTATACTCTTCCACATAGCTTCCACTTGTGTTTCACTCTGTAGACATGCGCTGGGGTGATTTTGTCATTGAAGATATTGAATACAATCTATTCTGTTCAAGATTCAAAGGGTTTAAGTTCATTCAGTCTGTCACTGTAGCACATTCTCTTAAATCCCCAAGTGCATCTGGTTGCTCCTCACAAAGTAAAGCAGCAATGTTTTATTTTCTATAATGTAGTGAACCAAACCTGTACAAAATACTCTCAACAATGCCTTACTTGAGTATTACTATGTACAACTTTCATCATGAGATCCTTTGCTTTCATTTAGGCATTTTAACTACATATCTTAACATTTTGTTTGCTTGTTTTATTCTTTCCTTATACTCTCTTGAAGAAGGGTCAAGAAGGCTTTCTATTAGAAAATGGATGGATGAAAAACCGTGTTCTTGTCTTTGTTAAAACATCATTTATCGGGTGTGTACGCATTAATGACTGTGTGCCGTGTGATCATAATTATTGCTTTGTGTCAATGAATAATTTTAAACAGGTCGGACAAGTGAGTGTATATGTTTGCATTACCATCACATATTTCACCAAGAAAGATTCAACAGGTTGTTATCAGTTGTCAGGTGTGTGCAACAGACCGTAATTAAATAAACTCGTGTTGGTTGCTCAAAGACTAAGATGGAGTTGACACGATAGGTGCAAAGTAAAAGGTGGATTAGGATCGCTGCCTCATGTCTACACTAAACTCCAGTCCATAATGTTCCTTTCTACACCCATTCAAATGTCCTATTCTTTTGCAAGTTTCAGAGCAGCCCGACCAGCCTGTGACTCCTCCTTCACAGGCAACAGTGGTTCTGATAAGCAAGAACAGAGATGGGAGGGTGGGTCAAATGGTGGAGAAAAGACAAAGACACAAAAAATAAAAAAAAAGCAGTGAAAGTACAGACCACAGTGTTAGGTCATCTGACGTTACTAAGGGCATCCTCATGTTTTCTGCTGTAAGAGGGAACCGACTCTCACAGAGATCCCACTGACCTACCAGCCACGACCCCGAACGGCACCTCTTCATCAGAGCCGTGTAGGATGCAAAAGGAAATTATCTTTTCAGATGTCTCTAACGGATCAATTGTGCCTGGAGCTCAGAAAGGTGAAACCACGGTGTATCCACAAGAACCTATTTCTCAAAAAAACAACATTTTGGAAAAGGCGCCATCCTTCAAAAAGGAGTAGGGGTGTAACCCCACCATCCTGGCCAAACTTCCCATTGGCCTTTATCAGTCATGGTCCCTAATAATCCCCGTCTCTGAACTGGCTTCATCACTCTGCTCTCCTCCCACTGAGAGCTCGTGTGTGGGGAGTGGACTGGTGCACTATGGCTGCCGTCGCATCATACAGGTGGGTGAGGCACATTAGAGGTGGTGATAGTGGAGGAGAGTCCCCATTACCTGTAAAGTGCTTTGAGTGGACTGTCCAGAAAAGCGCTATATAAGTGTAAGCAATTTTTAATTATTGTTATTATTAAATGCCCAGCAAATATCCATGGATTAGATTTTCAATCTTACTTCCCTCCCCCCTTCCTCAGGCTTTCACCCACTGTGAAAATATTTCCCACACACTCCCCTGCCAATCCAGGCCTTATTAGGTGCTGCAGGAGCCTGGGAGCCATGTACAGTATATATAGAGCACAGAGGGAGGTAACTGAGCCATAGCACTGTCTACTGGTACACTGACCCTGCACAAACTGGGCAAGTTAGCCGGCAGATGTTGGCCTTTGACCCAGCTGGCACAGCAAGCATTCCCTCAAGAACCTTACTCACATAGCAGTGTGTGTGAAGAGGCTGAGCTAGACACAATGGGACAACAATAGCAGCACTAGGGAGAGTTCTAAGAAAATACACAGAAGAGGTTTCCTTTGTAGTTTTATGAAGGTCTGCCTCCATTCTTTCTGATCGCTGGTTAAAAAAATCCTTCAAATTCAATTCCATCCCATTGAATTCTCCAAACAGTTAAAGTTAAAGTTTGAACTGAGGTGTGATGTTAATTATAGAAAACCGAAATCAAAGAAAGTGATCAGCATTTTCTATTTCACTTCACTTTACAAATAAACAACCAAAACCTTTCATATTTACAGACTGGTTTTGGCTTCATTAGAGCTCATCAGTGCAGTGTAGTCTGTTTTGATTGAGCTGTAATTGTTATTAAAATAATCATTACCACGTTTTGTGATTTAAATCATTGTATTATATTCAACGTACATGTAGAGGCACAAAAATATTTGCACCCACCAACTCCTCTAATTTATAACACACAATAAATTTAATACATACACAAATCTAAGAACAATACCCCTTCTAAAATAACTAAACACTCCTCCATCCCAGCAGAAGGCAATTAAGATGTTTTAGAGAAATCTCATGTTGTGTATGAATATTAATGTAATGCTGTACAAATCTCCTAAGCACTGAAGTTAATTCATTTGTAGCAGTAAGTTTACTTTTACTTGCATGTACATACTTGTAACTTTTCTCACCTACTACATTGTACAGTATACTGTACATATTTGGGGCATACTGCACAAAGCTGTCAGTAATCTTTAATCACGACAAATGTATTAGAATAGAAAATTGATATAAAACTGCTAGAGTAGATTGAAACCAGATTTTGACATGTTCAGTTCTAAGAATATATCCCACAGTACCAAGCATAACCTTAAAGCACTTTTTTTGTCTTGTTCACAAAAAGCTTATCTTTGAAATTACTTTACTTCCTGTGATTTTTTTCCTTACGATATGAAAACAAAAACAATAAGCCTGCTCACTATACAGTGCACATACCCGGGTCAGACACTGGTCAGAATAAAGTTCAGTATTCGCGTCAGCATTGAAATTTACAGTCCGGAGCTCACTAAAACCACGGGCGCCAACGCACTCAGGAACTTAATTCTTTTTTAATCGTCTGTGATTACTTTTAATTGACAAGGAGTGGCATACCGGAGAGAAATGATCAGGCAAGCTTCTTATGCAATATCTAACCCTGTTGTATTCCATGTAATCTACCATTCCCTAACCTCTTTCATCTACCAGATGAAAAGATAAAGTTATTACGTAGTTATTTCCGCAATGATGAACCAAGTGTTATGTATGCACAACAGGGTTCCTTTCAAATACAGCTTCCTTACTGAATCCGAATTTACAAGGAATACGTATTTATTTACAAAAGAGAATATCATATGTATAATATTAGCGAAAACTCGTACGTTTAGCCAGGTATATCGCATGCATCATGTTGCAAAAAATGCGGTTCTTAAACAAGGCTCCGAAAGTGTTGACTCATCAGCTAACTGAATGATGTCAAAACAACCTTAATTAATGTGGGCAAGTTTCAGTTCCCACGGTTTAATAAAGACAGGCTTAAATAATGATAGACTGCGAGTCCAGCTTGCACGATAAAGGGACAAGAATGGTACAAACACAAACTAGTTGATCACTGCACTGCGTTCAAACACCGCACTTCCCGATAGAAGGAAAATAAAGAAAATTAATTATAATGGAACTATGTAATAAAATTCCAATAAACTTTAGGGGCAGTCCAACAAGTCAAGATCTCATCTAAAGTGAGCAAACAGACGGAACATAAAAACATACACTTTCAATATTTTACGTTTTGTTCTTTCAGGCTGTATGCGATGAATGTTTCCATATCGCATTTTTATCTCGATATTTTTTTTTCTTACCTTCAGGAACGCTCACTGTATGTCGTTTTAAGCGCTTCCTCTTACTCTAAGCTTTTGGTTGCCCCTGAAGTCCAGCTCCGGTGGGTGCCCTTTGTCAAGGTGAGATGCCCCTGGCCGCGTCCGCTGTCCAAACAGAATACGCGTGGGTAGAAAATAACCAAACTTGCCAGCACAGGTGCTCTCTGAAAACTTCCCAAACGAGTAACAATCTATCCCGTTTCGTAAGAGAGTCGGATCCCCCTGTTATTTTGTCCTCCAACAGCGTGAATGCAAAGCGAGTTGCATTTTCACTTGGTTGAGCACACTTTCTTTTCCCCCCCCCCCCGTTCTAGAGAACTGTTAATACTAGTCTGATCAGCAGGTGGATTAGTCATTTAACTTCGCTTGGGGGCGGGTTCAAACTGGGAAGCAAGCTGGTGCTTGCCCGACGAGGTGGCGGTGGTAGAGAGAGCTGCTCTCGGAGGTTTACGGGAACTAGACGAAAAGCCCCTAGCGGGCAATCCATTGGAATTAAAATGGCAGTTTTATTTACTGATCTGTAATGCCAATGTCGAGCAACCCAAAACGCCACTCGCATTTTAATTTTTTAACCTTTTAGAGTATATCCATTTGATTCAAATAAAAAAAAATAGAAAAAACTTTAAAAATTAAGGGGGAAAATACTTTTAAGAGTTCAGAAATGCAGATTTCCCGAGTTCCAACTGTCGCTTTTTTTTGTTTGTGTTCTTCACGGCCTATGCGAGCGGCACACTGGGCTAATTAAGAATGCAGTATTTGTTCAAGTTAACCCGAGTTCGTATTCAGATTTTATGTCTCGATTTGCAAACAGCATGACGTAATGTTTCTACCAGGTGTTCCACGTGAGGAGACTGTCCCCCGCCCCACAGGTGGTCGGCGGACTGTGCTTGTTTCTGGGCCGGAGCTTGTGAGACAAGAAATATAACGTTATCTAAAGGGAACGCGAAATTTCCGCACCTTGCTAAATTGAGACCCGTCACAAGATTACTGATAATGGGATTGCGTCTTGTCATCTGAACTGTTGTTATAAATCAGTCATTCAAGTAATGTGAAAAACCTATCACCCAGAAAGCAATGATTGAAGCTAACGCTTCTATGGCGCATAAAGATTCGATAGCAATTTACTTGAGGGTGGTGATTAAAAGCTTGGTCATCAAGTTTTAGAGTAGTAGTTATTAAACATCATTGTAACTATATTTCAGTTTAAATGCAAACAAAGGTTATCAGGCGTTTCTGAAGCAGTTTCTAATGAAGATGTACCCCTGTGGCATCTGTAGGCACCTTAAGGGGTTATAATTTCCACATTGCGTTTACTGATTCAGTTTTGGTTAGATCAAAAGTCCCTCCTGTGCTGAAACTGCATTGACTTTCTGCTTGCTGGGTAAGGTTATGTAGTCCATTTCCAAAGCAAGCCAGGTTGAACTGTCTCTTGGTGAGGACACATAAGAATTGCCCAGGCTGAGCACCTTCATTTTCAAACCTGTATATCTCCAAACACACAAAAAAATATATTGAGACTTATGTCAAGTGTGAAAGCCTAATGCAACACACCTTTCACTATAGTGGCCATCTTGCTAACAGCTGCTTTCTAACAGACTCCTACAATAAGATAGATAGATACTTTATTGATTCCTTGAGGGAAATTGCAGTGCAACAGCAGCTTAACACACACAACACAGCCACAGTGTAACGAATTATATAATAATAGTACAATACATACAATACAATACAAGAGTTACTCACAGTAACTCTTGTATTGTATTGTATTGTTACTCACAGTAACAATAATTTACAATAATATGATTTGTACATTTGTATACTGAACAATAATAAATTATTAAAGTCTATTGGCACTGGCTTAATCAGTCCTAATAAAATGTTAATAAGAATAGCTGTTGAGTTACAGATCAATGCAGGCACTGGCTAAACATGAGAGACAATCTTAAGGCTGTTGTCATTTTTCTTCATCTTACTGCTTGATTTGTACTTAATGCTCCATTGAAAAGTGCAAAAACATTTCCAATGTGTTGACCAGAGGGCATACTCACATCTCCCTACACTATAGCCAGTGTTCTTGTATGCTTATTTCTGAGTGGTGAATATGACAACTGATATTCGCTGAAAACAACACATTTAAAATATAAAAACTCTACCAACTCTACCTTAACATCACAAAAGCATGTTTTAAAGCAATGGTATATATATATTATTTAAGCTACGTTGTTATAACAGGATAAAGATATGTTTTATGATGTTCCAGAGTAGGATTGAGCACATTTACATTATATCAGTTAGTTTTTAAACATTTTTAAAATATTGCAAGAGATGAGGATTTCTCCTGTGTGTGAGAATGCATCAGCCACTTCGTATCTCACCACACTGTCTCCATTGGCCTTCTTGTCTGAGATGTAGAGCTGTTTTTAACTCCTGGAAGTGTACCATTATCATGACTCAGAGATAGGAGTTCAGTGTGTGAGAACAGGCTTATCTGTTTTCTGCTCTGAATCAGGAACCTGTGATTCCTCTACAATGTGTGATACTGGGCTGTCAGCTTGGTTCGAGGGCAATGTTCAACAAGATGAGGGTGGAATGAGGGAGATGATAAGGTCTGAAAGATAGAGAGGAAACTGGTGAGTTACAGTAGTTTAACTGGAGGAAGGAGAAACACCCTCATTACAATTAAGAGTCATTACTGCTTCCATCGTGTCCTCCCTCTTGTTGGAGAGACAACCACGCCCTCTGTAATTACAGCCAAAAATGTTGCAGTACAGTGCGGAGAGCATGGTCCTGACTAATCCAGTCCAATCCTCTCCCACTGCATGCAGCATGTCCTATGTCTTACAATCCTGTGTATTCCTAATGGAGTCACTGAGGATAATTAGAAACCTCCCCCTCCTCTGATAATAGGTCCTACGGCACTGTTTGTAGGTGCTTGGTTAAGTGCCTTTACAAACTCTACTTTTGGCTTGCTCAGCCTAACCTTCTGTACATAAATTCCCCCCTTAGCTCAGTTGTCAAAGTAATTCCTCACATCCCTACCTGATCTGTGTAGCCTGGCCAGCTGGCACAGAATGGCTACTGTGGATCACACAAATGCACGGTACAGTTCAGTGGTGGATGAAGAGGTTCCCCTCCTATATCTTAAGGACTTAGAGGAGAAAAATGCTATAAAAACATAATTATTATTACTGCTGCTAGTCCCTTCACATGTGTCTGTTCTTCATACAGTCTACCCATTACTCCCCCATCTGTTCGTATTGCCTGAACATACAATATACTGTACATCTTGTTTTCTGTTGCACTTCGCTAATTGTGTTTCTGCTTTGCGTCCTGCATTATTAAACAGCCGCACTTTGTAACACTTTGTAAATTATGTGTGCACTCTGAAGCTTTGCTTCTATGGACAATACTGTGTATTACAGTATGTACTATATGGTACCAACAATACAGTGTTATAAATGCATTGGAACCTTGCAAAGCTTGGTTGAAAACATGAACTAAATGATATTTAGTAATAAAAAGTATGGTGATAATCCTGTCTGGTAGACAGAGCGCGCAAGGCAGGTTAGACCTAATGGAGCAGCAGTCCATTCTAGGTCATTCAGGACAGGATGACTTGTGGAACCACCAGCACCAGGATAGCGTGCTCTTGTACAATCAACGATCCAGTGAGAACATGTTGGAGTGTACTGATTACAGCTGTGTGGACGCGTGTCTCTTTACCAGAAAAAGATAAAAAAGGCTCAGTTTGATATCGGAATTCGAAAAACAGTAATAAAGCCGGGTGTAAACATGATAAAAGCTATGCATAGTAAACCATGATACAAACTGTGGGGATCAGAATAAAGGAGCACAACCCATGGTAAAGCTATAGGAGCAGTAAGAAAATACTGCCCTGAATTAAGGTTTTAAGAAAGCAAACTGCATGTCCTGGCTAAATGAATAAAAACTGTTGCTGCACCGCAATGTGTGAGACATGCAAATTGCACAGCACCACAACTTTAAAAGGTTTAGATGTCTGTGGCCTGCCCTTATCAGCGAGAGATTCTTTCCTACTTGCTCAGGAGTCAGCACTCCCTGGCCTCTTGAGTCTCTTGCTCCTCCTTAGCTCATAACTATCTCATTGAGTCAGCTGTTTCAATGGGCCAGCCTGCCTTTCCCTCTTGGCAAACAATCCAGCAGGTCCGAAGCCCTTTTTACCATGTTGAAATGGCCCAAATAAGAGAAGAATTCGATCTATTAGGAATTAGGAAAAGATGCGATAGAGTGACTGTAAGCGTGCAGAGACCTTTCCTCTTAATTACTTCTCCAAACAAATAATCAAGATAAAAAAAATTATAGCACCTGTCTGGGTTTTAGATAGATGCTATCTGAAAGTATAAAACTCTGAAAAACTGAAACTGCCTATCTCTGTAACATGGGAATGATATTCAGAGCCCAGTTTTTTGGGGGGGGGTTCTTTTTAACAGTGTTAGGAATTGTTAATTTAAAAAAAAAATGAATTTGATCAAATACATTGTTTGAAGTTGGTGAAATTGTTAATATGTTGTTCACTTTATTCAATAAATTAAACTGTTTTACTAAGTTGTTAAAGTTAGTATGTTAACTTTGCTAGATATTGAAGACCGGACTGTTACAGTATATACTGTAATTGGCATAGAGCACCACCAATCGTCTGGAAACTGGGGGTTGGGATAAATGTTTTTTATTAGCATTTAAAGTAATTAAAATTGTTTTAAAGACCTGAGAAAAAAAACATTCCAAGTGATTCCAAATAGATCTTGAGGTTTGGAGTTGGCCATCGTTGCATAAAAGAGCACCATGGGAGAGCTGGATTTGATTCCTGATTGGCTGGCTCTCAAGACCATGGGGGCTTATCTCTTTCTGTTCATCTGTGTTCTCAGGCTCTTAATGGAACTGAGTATTTGGTCGCTTGGCTGTTTTTCTTGTTCCTTAAGAATTGAGGAGTTAAAGAGAACTGGAGAACCTTAAGGTTTCTATGAACCCCCACAACCAATCCTGGCCTCCACTGATCTGGAGGGATTTCTAATTCCTGCTAACTCCTCTTCTTTAACCAGGCTGTTTATGACACGTGTGTCACTCCATTAACAGTCACATTTCCAGGGTCTCTTGGCACTGTGATTCCCCATTGGCCAGCCAGTTAGGAAATCCTAATGTTCCTCAGCTGGGTGTCACACGCAGGTGTAAAAGAAGCAGCCTGCCAGGATGTGGCTTTATTGCACAGCACAGATGAACACATCTGGTGAGGGGAAAAAACAAAAAGGTGATTTATGGCTCTTCCTGCAGAGAATGCAATACAGCTCACAAACTCCACAGGACCAGTACTCATCGAGGCTGTCAGTGAAATTGAGGAAAACTTGACTCTTTTTTCTTCCTCTTTTTTTTTAGATGATCAGATGACGTTCTCTGATTATTTAAATTATATAACTGTAATTTGAACATGAGGCACTCAAGTAGGAATGGGCTAAAATCAATAGTGTCTGTACAACACTTTTATTAAAATTGAAATAAAAAATATCCAGACGGCAGAGAGATTTGGCTGAGCCTTTGCTGAACAGAAGTTCAGAAAGTAAAGAGTTTGTATTGCAGACCACTTACTGGGTCCCTGGCAAGCTTTTTCACCTGCCAGTGTATTAAAGCCAAACTGCAACTCTTTTTTTTAAGATTGCGGGGTTAGAAAGAACCATACTAGTAACCCAGATAATATCTTTGATACCGTATGATGTAAATTCTGAAGACAGTGGTTGACAGGCATCTCACATGACATTAACCTGTTACTGTAGTTCAATATCTGTTATTACTGTAGCTTTGTTTCTCTACTCCTTGTTTCAGAAATGCTTTGTAGCCCCTGCTGTCTTTTTGCTCCATTTACTTACCTAACAGCTGTCCCTGAAAAAAAGAGATGAAGTCTGAAATACAACACACTAAAGCATTTTGCCAAAAAGAAAAGCTTTTTTCCTTTTTTTTGTGAGTTGACCGGTTATTCAGGTCCCCCAGGCTACTGTAACCAGACTCCATTGTTAGCCAGTCTATTTCACAGCAAGTGGCTTATTATGTCAGTGTATTACAGGGTCTATCTGCTGCCCATCTGTTTTCTAAATTAACCAGCAAATTACAAAAAAAACTAATCACAAAGTTATGATCCTCTCTTGTCTTAGGTCATTTATCCATGTGCCCTTCAATCAAATTGTCCCCCAAGTGAAAAAAAAAACATCTAACACCATACTGCGATAAAAGCTTAGAGAACATTGCAGACTCTATAACCTCTCTCTTTGTTCTCTGGCCCTGTGCCCTGTTGTTCAAGCACCATAAAGAACAAACAACCACCTCAACTTTTTCATCTTTATTGCTGGCATGTCATTGTGAATTACCACTGGTCTCTTTTAGTCCCTGTCTATTATACTACTTTTGGCTTTGTTCTGAAACAGAGAAGCACTTTAAATGATACTGCCTTAAGCTGTTACATTATACAAGTCTCCCACAATCTGTACATTATCCATTGCACATATGTGCATAAAGAAGATCCTTTGATAAGTTAATGACGTTCTAGAAACTGTATCTTATTCTCTGGTACAGAACCTACTGCCTCATTAGATCACTGTTAATCCAGCTGTATCCAGGCTGTAAAACCTTCTTACAAAATTGCTTGGATTCAGGGCACCATGGAGTATACAATTTTGTGTTCTCCTGATAATCACTTATTTCAAAACAAATTAATATTAATTGAAAAACTTTGCTGAATTGCACTGACTTCCTGCCTCCTGTACAGTGGCAAGCAGACTGCTTCAATATCTACTCCCCCTTTGGTGTCATGGAGAACAAGTTAGAACTGTACTAACAGAAACTTCCTATCATCAGTGTGACTAATAACTCTTTTTTTAGTGCAGTTTGCCAGGTTTGTGCATGCTCATATTGTGACCTGTAAAAACACAGCATTTGCAGAACTTCCCAGCTTTTGAATTCATGTGACTTCTCTCTGAAAGACATTTTTACTTGGTTGCACCCACCTCCATTATTAAAGCATACAGTGGTACAGTATACCGTGGCAGAAGAGGAGTAAAACCTAGGAAATCACAAAAATGGTATATCATAGCCATATTACACATTAATACTAATATTAAATCCTTAATGGTATGGCACCACTCCATATCGCTGTTATTCTCAAACCTATGTCCTCTCCGGCTGGTGTGTTAGTCTTACACAGTCTTCTATAGACTGCCTACTCAAAATGTCTTTGTGTCTTTATGCACTGAGACACTAATTTCTTACCCCACATCATTAGAGACTCAGAAACCATTTGGCCACTTACAGTATATCTCGATTAAGAAAATATCATTTTTCTTTAGCTTCCTAATAAATTGAACATTTGAATACATCTTATTTTATTAAAGATTCAGCTTAGATTTCTTTTTAATGTTTTAGTGTACTGCAGTTTGGGATTCCATATGATAGTACTTCAGAAGGATAAAGGTCATGCGGTTGGTAAAATCATGGTAAAGCACAGAGGTTCAATAAAGCATTGTGCAAACTAGAAACCACATCAAAGAAATTTCAGTGTTTGGCTGATGCCTGGCAATTCCTTGGGAAAGCTGCACAAATATGCATATTTACTGCGGCAAAGATTCGGAAGGATTACACATTTTTGCTGTGCCGCAGTGCTGTGCTGTAACTTGACCCACCGTGAAACACCTTGGGGTGAGGCTTACAGGAATGTGGCTTCTCTTTGTAATAAAATTGATTTATCCTCCAAACAAGAGGACTGTACAACTTGATTCTGAGTCATCATGGCAAATATCTAACAGAGATAAAGAAGCTTCATTTCTTTTTTCATTTCAGACTTTAACAGTACTTTCTGTAACTTCACTGGGATGCTACAGTACCCTATCCAGATTGAATTGCAATCTATAAATATGAATATATAGACGTAATTTGAATCTGTTGGTAATTCTTGCATTCCTGTATTTGCTGTACTGTTCTCATTTTCCCTCTTTAAACTCTTACCTTTCTGTCTTTAAGATCTGAGCTTTGGCCTTTGACTTGAGCTGCTGAGGTGGAGTTGGAACTTGTGTACTTACAGTATCCTCCTCCCCATCAGCTCCATGTACTCCAATGCTTTCTGAGGATAATGTTCTGAGTGAGAAGCATTTTATAGTTTTTATACCTCTCTCTGCCTCTGCTGTGAACACAGCTGTAATGTGCTGCAGAGTTAGCAAATGCAGAAGACACAAACTGAGACTTGTGATCGGCATCTCTGGCACGCCAAATTGAGCAAATCTGCTCTTCTCGGTTGTCTTTGATGTGGTTAATGATGGTAGGTTTCAAGTTCAGTGAACCTAGACCAGTATTCCTTTACTGCAACATAATTTATTTCTCTCCAGTCAAAGCCACCAGAAGCATTTGCTTGCTCTTACTAAGGCTTTGTCTGTTCCCTGATGTTCTTCATGGAGTTTTGCCAGCATCTTTTATCTAAAGTGATTCAAAATTACTGTACGAATCTGTCTGTCTTCATCAGCACATCTGCTATGTGTATATCCATCTGTTTTGGCCAGTAGGGGAGGGAATATTTTGGCATTTCCTTGTAGCTGGCCATCCTTGCTTTGTGTATCTCTTCAGCTGCGTGCAATCTGCTCTTTTTTCAGTGCTTATCTGACTTGTTGAAGCTTTGTTCTCTGACGATAGGTACACTATTGCAGTTGAATCCAATCAATTAGTCTGAATCTCAGGACACATGGTGGCAAGTCATGTAATAATCTTGAATTAACAAGGTGATCAAAGGTTTATAGTCTGTCTTAATGAGGAAGTCACATATAGTGAAGAGTTGTATAGCTGAGAGTCCAACTAGGAGTTACTTCCCTTTCAAATATGTCCTTTGTGAATTTCCTTATGCCTATCTGTAAACAGTCAGCATACCTGCGGAAGTGTACTGTTTGGACTGCTGAGTGTTTTCTGTAGTCTGTAGTCTGTTTTGTTGATGTAGTGCTACTGTACATCTCTTTTTCTGGGAGATAAATTTTGAAGTATACCCGTAACATCTGCTGTCATGTTTCCAGTCCTGAGAAACACTGTTTCATTTCTGCCTTTTTATGGGACGATCAAAGGCCTACCTTGTGTTACCTGCTGTAGTCTACATTACAGGCTGGATACGCACTTCAGGGGGTATTTGAGAACTTTTCAACACCAACCCCAACAACCGTTAGCATTGAACTTGCGCTTTGGAGTTATTTAATGAGATGATGTGTTGCAGGTCCCTGTTTTAAATTTTCTGTTTGTAGTATTTTCACAGTTTCTTGTTAATTTTTTAATAGAATTTAGTTTCACTAGCTAAATGTAGTTATATTGAAATCCCATATGGTTGTGTACAGAAGTTCTCTCACCACACCAGAGAGGAAAGGAAATAAAGTATGGGCTTTTGAGACATTTGTAAGTTGAAACAAAGTGTGTTTGGCTTTGAATCCAGTAAGCAACTTAACCGTCTGGCATAGTAAAAAAGAGAGTATAGAGTTAGTTATAGCCTGGAAAAACAAGATTTTTGTTTTTATAGCTCTCTTGCTCTGTAGTCACTATAAATAAAGAGCATTGTTTTATCTACCAATTGTCTGTTGTGTACAGCAAAAGATGCGAGTGGTCTAAAATTAACATTTTATTAAACGAAAGAACACTGTGTCATTGCGAGCACGTTGAACTGAATCCATTTCTCCTGAAGCTAATGGGCATCCTAGGCAATTACACCCACAGTGTAAGATAATCACAAAAGTTATTTGTGAGCTCTTGTGTACTTGTCCTAGTGAACATTTGTTCACTGTTATTATGTTACAAACTAGGAATGTGGTGGCTCTCAATGTGTATCAGTATGTCACTGAGATTGCACCCTGCTGCTCCTTAATCTGGGAGATGCCTCAAACAGACAGGGTTCCCTAACTAATTAGAATGGCACACTGATGAGAATATTGATTCAGATATCATGTGTATACATTCAAACTCCACATTTAGCCCTATTGTTCAGACATCACAGATATGAGCCTGGTGGGCTAAGATCCCATGAAGAGCTGAAACTCTGAAGCTGGGTGTGTTAAATCAGATAAGCACGTTTTCCTTGGTTTGCCAGGGAACAGCGCCCCCTGGGAGTAGCTCAGGACTTAGAACAAGAGTTAAAACTAGTTAGAACAAGCATGTTAAAACTGTTGCATAACCCACTGTAAGTCACCAAGTTCAACACTTTGACGCATAAAATATTTATGAAGAAAGGGGAATACTGTTGTGTACTTTTTTATATTTAGCTACCACTACATGAACACTTACTGTAAATGCCCAGTCCATTCCAGATTTATTCATACGCCCCATGGAATAAGAATAAAAAACAGGATATAACAAAGGTTTGCAGATTGGATGCATCCTTCAGAAAAAAAAAGACTTATTTTAATTGTCTCAGAAAGAGTTGTATTTGTCAAAAATACAATTTCGTTTCATTTGACCTCAAGACATGGTTCCAACTGTTATTTAGATATATTTTGGCAAATTTTAGTTATCCATTTTTGTGGTTTGCCCTCAGCCTCCACCTGTTTGTAAGGCTGGCTCTCCATTCATGTACAGGACACTGAATACTACAGTACTTTTCAAGTATATCCTGAAGATGCCAGTCTGCGTTGGAGATCTCCAACTGACACGCAAATCACTTGTCTTACTGGCCAAGGTGGCAAGATATACTTACATATCTGTAGCTTTTACTGTACTATTGGAGAATCTTCCGAGAGCTCTCCAACTTAAACCAGATGATAGATGCCGCTTCTGAATGACTTCCATGTGTTACTTCCTTTTTTATACTTGAGGAAAACAAGAAATCTTCTGAGGCTCCTACAGTACATAGTACCAGATGCCACCAATAAACTTCCAAAGACCAGAATGTTACTGTAGCTGTGTTTTAGTTGGGTTTTATGAGAATACAAAGAGGTGTAAATAAATGTGACCCATTTATTTGTGATCAATTAATGATGAATATGGCTTTGCTCTACACAATACTACCATGATTACAGTTGAACATTTTTACAATTGTTTTAAGAAAGACACTATGCAATCTCATTCCAATTGTTGGCGTTTGTTCTTATTTTATCGGGGTTACGAAAAAATCTGGATCTGGTCATTTCCTCCTTTTCCTTTGCATTTTTACAAAGTGTATACTGGATATTAAAATGGAGAAACAGACAGGACAGTGTGGCAGGTTAACAGATTTATTTGATTCAGTTATTCCATTCCCCTACAGAGAGGACCCTGCTGCAGTGTGCAATGTGATTCCAATTCTCACCTCTTTACGGTCACATACAGAATAACAGTTTCACATCACACTCCCCAGAAGCTACACCCATTAGCAGATGTTAAGTTCTGACTATGGTACAGCCACTAAATAAGCTTATTAAAAGGACATAAATGCTTTTAATATAAAAATCTGTTCATTTCGTAAATACACTGCTACAAATTAGTGCCGCCTTGTAATCCCGACTCTCTGTTGGAAGATGACAATCACCATGCAAAGGCACTAAAGGAAATAAATATGTAATTGATTCATTGCTTGGCTGGTTCCACAAAACAAAATCTTGCTTCCGATGAAGGTTCTTGCAGAATACAATGTGTTGACTGGAACATTTATGTTCAAGTTCTCCCTGTCCTGTTAGGAGCCTGTGACATTTCCCAATACTGTTGGTCCAAATTTTATATAACCCCCTTCAGCATTTTCCCACTTTTCTATTTCTTATTTGCTATTGAGTGGGACAAGGTGCTCCTCTTTTTAATTTTAAGCTTTTAATTGTTCTGTAGCACATAGTCAACCTGCACAGCAACACATCTTGCAGAAACCACACTGCCATAACATTTTTTGTTGCTTATTACAAGTTGACTGATTTCTGGAAGCTTCACGTCTAAAGGTGAGAGGATTTCTCTGTAATGGAAGAACATCAGACCTGTAACTGCTGAGAAGAAGCCATTTGTGTCATCCATCTTGTTTAATTTACTGACTCCACCACCTGGTACTGAGCTTTGAAAGACTCTAGTGAATCACCCCCTACAGCCACTGTCGATTGATCAGTTTTTTACAATCACCCACAACTGGTGTATAAAGTGAGGTTAAAGCAGCTCTTACCTAGCTTTTTGTGCTGTTTGTTTATGACCATTCAGCTTTAATATGATTTGAAAATTTTAATTATTATACAAATTACAAATGTACAACCTATTCACGAGGCACTTAAAAAAATCAATTTTCCAGGCATTTCCTTGATCTCCAGCCTACAGTATTGATGTCAGGCCGGCATAAAAATCAAATCTTGATAGAGAAACCTTCAAAGGCAGTCTGAAACTTCATGTTTAAATAAACAGAGTTTAGTGCAACATGGTACCATGGTGGTTAGTATTGCTGCCTCGCAGGGCTGGGGCCCTGGGTTCAATTCTGAACCTGTCTGTGTGGAGCACTCCATTCCTTAAAAACTCTATTGGATGCCGTCCCACAGATCGATACCTATTGCACAGGGCAGCTCCAGACTGTTCTTTAACTGATCATTCCAAGGCTATCACATGAAATCCACCTCTTTCCTGGGACTGTCTCATTCGGTTTCAGTGGAAGGAACAGGCTTGAAACTCAACAGACTAGCACTGCTGATCTGCCACATAAATTCCAGTCCTCAAGAGCAACAACATCAGCTGATATCCCTGATCTTTAAAGTAACCAGCTATGTTCAGGAAGAGGTTCTTTTTCCCAGAAGATTTTCAAGCGCTTATGAGAGGTTAGAAACAAAATTTGTTTGTCTGGTAGCTCGCTGACTTTCGATGAGGTGTTTCTTGATGTATTCCAGAAACAGACCACTTGGTCTGAAGAAACACCATTTATGTTCAGCGACCAGGGACAAACGCTCTGTTTTATTATTCTTGTTACTTAATTTCTTAAAAAACCAGTGCATGACATTCTTATCCATTTTCTTTCTGATTACAGACTTCTTTTTTAGGAGGATGCACTGTCTGGTATGGGCACTCCAGCAGGAGTTTTTTTTTAAAGCTGTTTTCAAAAAGAAAGGACAGAGAGAAGAATGAGTGTTACATTTTACGGCAGACATCCTTTATGGTACATTTACCATAAGGGTGTTAATGTGTGGCACAACACCCATTCTGAGAACATTCTCAGAATTTGGACTATGGGGGGAAACCAGATCACCCAGTGAAAGCCAACATAGCCACAGGAGAATGTGCAAACTCCACACGGAAGGTATCCCCAAGCTGGAATCAAATTGTGAAGCAGCAACTCAAACATCAGGCCATCCTGCTGCCCTCTGCAGCGTACAGCCAGAGCAATAAAAGTGCTTTCTTTCTCCCAAGTGCCAAAATCATATTCACCTTCTCTCACCCAACTAGCCTTATTTCCCATGGTTCAGGCTAAATTCTATCTCTACTGCAGATAATGTTCTCGCAAAATTCTGATCTGGGAATTCAGCTTCTCTTTTTCAGCCCAGCCTATGCCTGCACAGTGGACATGGAACGTGCACGTTCACAGAACAATTATGCAATTAGTCCGAAAAATGATGTCAGTTGAACAAGGTGGCATACATTTCAAATTAAAAAGTCACAATCAACACAATAATGATCATAAAAACAGACAGAAGGTTATAATCCACTTCTTTGCCATCTTCACACATTCTGGATCCCACAGACAAGGTTGGCAGGCACAGCAACATCTGTGGAAGAAACAGAGAGACGATCCTGTCTGTGAAGCAGATAGACTGGAGACACTCAGTCCTATCTGTGGAGCCTGGATCAACCATAAGCCACATTTTCACTCAACACCCCATACTCCTTTCAAGACACTTTCTTCTTGGGTGCTGTTATTCCTAGTGCATGATACAAAACCACACATCTGAGCAAATGAAGCTAGCCATGCACGAAAGAGCTGTGAAGAATTCCCAACTGTCTGATCCTCAAGAGGTACAAGGGGTTTATGGTTTCATCTCATCTGTGCTGTCAATTTCCATTTGGACTCATTATTTAGTACGCACACTGTGTTCACTGTGTTTTCCCCACCTCTTGAATAAACAAGGAGTTAGAAAAGAAACGGAAAGCCTTCTCTACATTATTCTGGATCCCCTTGACTGGACACTGTCATATTAATTGGATAGATTCACACAGTCTGGCTGTGTGATCTACAGTATCTAATCAGATTCCTATAGGCTTCAGGCATTGGAAGGAATTGCAAAGTTGCCCTAACTGTGGAGCACAGCAAACAAAATGATCTCAGCTGGTGGCAGCTCGCTTTTTGAAAATCGTTAGGTTTTCTGCGGCCGTCCCTTGACGCTGTTGCTTAATTGGGCTTTTCACTAGCCTTCAAGGGTAAACTCGTCACGCCCCGTTGCAAACAACGTCAAAAACAAAAACAAGATAATTGGCAAGCGCTGTACACCCAGCAATCTACTCAGAAGTTAAACAAAATGGAATAGCCTTGCTGGCACCTCTCTGAATGTAGTATCGTGAAAACGTGCAGGTGTGCCGCTCCCCAGCTGAACAGACTGGGAAGGTCAGCAATAAAGTGGCCCTGATGGGTCGGCCAATCAATATACGAGCTGCCTCAGATATGCCTCCAACTCTGGTATATTAGTTTCAGTTCAAGCATGCAAAAAGCAGAGTTTCACTTCAGAAGGCTTTTATGGGAACCAGTTGTGAAACTAAAAAAAGCACCAGTGGGTATGAGGTGCCAGTGAGTTTTTTGCCACCCTAGTCATGAATAGCTAGCTACTGCTTGGCAATTCAGTCCTTTTTAGAGGATGTTAAACCAGTAATTAACTGTTCTAACCTTTTTCTCACCTTGAGTATTTTGCTCACTGGTCACCGTTTTCCATCCATCCATTTTCTTATCACTTTTCCAATTCAGAGTTGAGCCTGAGTCTATCCTGGCAAGCAATGGGCACAAGGCAGGGTACACCCTGGACGGGACACCAGTCCATTGCAAGGAAGACACACACACTCACATCTCGGGTCAATTGTCCCTGAAGCCAATTACCCTACCATTATGTCTTTAGACTGTGGAAGAAAACTGGAGCACCCGGAGAAGACCTATGCTAAACCCTACACAAACATGGGGAGAACATTCAACTTCATGGAGATAGCACCCCAGGAATTCAACCGGGGGACCCAGAAGTTAGAGGCAGCAAAGCTAACCAATGCACCACTTTGCCACTCATACTCTAACTTATCACCTTCATTATGATCTGTGATTCTAAATTCCAACCGCAAAGCCCAACTTCTAGAAAAAATGATAGGGACCGGATTTTCTGAACACCTGTCTGGCCAGGATGTGTGTGACAAGCTCTTGCAGCGAGGCCATGGAGACGCGTTCTTACCGATCTGTTTAGGCTTGGGAAGGTTGAGGTTATTCATGATCTTCACAAACTCCTCCAAGCTCTTGGTCAGACGGGGGTTGAGACGGCGCTCCTCATCCACCGTGGAGACTGACTGACCTGAGAGAGACAGCAGCACACTCAGCCTGGCCTGGGGCGGAGCGAGCTTGCGCTTTCACCCACATTGCCCGAGGAAATCAAGTGTGGAAATCATCTGGAATGACAATCAGTGCTGATAGCTACAGCAAAGGGTACACTTGTGACACAGCTAGTTGTCTATAGTGTAGTGAAGTAGTTATTCATCATATTAACAATACCCCTTTCATTATGCATGGTTTAGCCCCTACAACTCATAATAATACGTTATCTCCTCTTTATATTTTATACTTCATAAAAATCACTAAAAAATTGGGTTTATTTTACAGTGATCTTTTGCACCACTGGCCAAGTTATCTTCAAGATATCACTGAGTCTTGATTTCCTATTTTAAAAAGAGTTATATCTTATCTTAATGAATCAGACTTGTCCTACGGATAAAGGTTTAAAACATTATTGTATCAGCCCTCTACTTACTTATCCATTAACCCACTTTGCAATCTTCTTTTGGTTTTCCTGACCTTTGGATTATACACTTCCTGCACATTAAGGGTATTGTTTTTTCTAAATGTGCCCAAATTTCTCTTTACTTCCCCATTTGCCAGTAGCTGCACCACATACATGTTCCTAAAGACTGTCTCACTGGTCAAACGTAGCCTTTATTATATTAACAACATGACAAACACTGACAACATGATAAACACTTAATTGCAGTGTCCAGTGTTTAATTGCAATAAAATCTCAACCAGCCACTGGGAGCCATCTCACCCCGGAGTTGGACTCTGGAGGAGGAGTCTCTTACCCGTGTAGTCGTGAGCGGGGTACACCAGGCACTCTCCAGGCAGGGTGAAGATCTTCTTGTGCACAGACTCGTACAGGGCTGAAGCGCAGCCTTGAGAGAAAGAGACACTAAACAGCGTGGGGGGAAAGCGTCGGGCAGACATCACCGACCATCAGAGGCAAAATTGATCATGAAAAGCCTAGCCATAGAAAGTGGGGCTTGCCATCCCGACCGAACAAAATATAGAGGGAACCCCAAAAACAACAAAAAAGGGGCAAAGCACCCCAGATGACTTACAGTATGGGTCGCTGACAGTGAACCTGAAGTCAGACTCAACACTTTATGTCCAAGTTGTTGGCTTGGAGCAGTGGTTACAGTGCTGAAGAATACACAGCCAGGAGCGTGCATTCAAACCAGCAGGATGGACACAACCAATCTGGCCTTGAGCAAGATGTTGTGGTTTATTTGTTCCATTTTGCCCAGATCAACAAATGGGCAACGGACTATAACATACTATCTGGGACATGGGGGAAAGTTAAAGGATGGGGGGTCTTGTGCTCTCCATTTGCTCAATTGGGGTGCAAGTGAAATAGCATCACTGAATGCTCAATCAAGAACCCGGTCTATAGTATTTTTAGTCTACAGGCTCTTATGTAAAAAAACCTGGGTTACAATTATTCTAACTGGACAGAATTTAAAACAACAACAAGCACAGTGCCACAGACCAGTGGTGTAATTTAAATTACTCTGTTATGGGTCCAAATAAAAAACACAGTCTTGCTAAAATGTCTACTTTGTACCAGAACCATTTTTTTTCTTTTGTAGGCAGTACTGGACTGCACAGGCTTACTTTCACCAAAGAATTTACAAACGTACAGCACCTGCAGGTGGGCAACAAGGAAATCATTCATCTATTACCATATCATTATTGGAAAGCAGCTTACTCTTACGAAGGATAGTGGCAACCCCAGGGAAAAAAAGTGAGATTGCACCCTAGATAGGACACAAGTCTAATGTGGAATACACTAAGAATATAACTTTGAAACGATAAATAGAGCAATGGCTTTTCCATTTAGCAGTTAATGTTTAATCTTTAATGACCAAGATCCTCACTAAGATCTGAAATGTTCAACACCTTCTTATGGGATGCTGTGCTTTGCTATAGAGGCTGAAAAGGACAAGACTTGAGAGTATATTTGGTGTGACAGCATGCAAACCCAATGCAGCATCAAGCAGAAGAATCAATGTTTTGTAACTTGTTTTGTATGTTGATATTTTTCAACAAAACCTGCATCAAATCCAGTAATGCCTTTCAGACAACAGACTATTTTGTTTCTTTGAAAACTCCAGATTGTCAATGAACTTCACCATAATCTGTAACATTCATTATGTGTATTACTGCATATTTTCTGAAACACGCTACATGTAGTGTGAACAACAAAAAAAAGGCTCAATTGGTCTCTGAAGTAAAATACATTTCCTAATGCTTTTTACATTTCAGAAAATACTTACGAAACCTGGCCATGAGGATGTGTCTAAAACATAATAAAACTCATAAAGATGTGTCTGGAATCTTATAATAGTGAAACCCATTGCCCTTGCTATCATAGCATGCTATCATGTAGGAAGGTGGGAAGAATCTGGCGACGGTGAAGATTATTCATTTGAATATGGACAGAACTCCACATACATTCCCAGCCCAGGACTGAACTAACCACAGTGAGAAGGGCTAACCTCCACAATACTGTCTGCATTTTTTCTGCTTACATAATTCTATTTGCATTTGTCTTGTATTTCAACAAAACGCCAAGTGTAATTACACTATTTTTCCCTGGTATTAAACTACATTCTTAAAATGGTAATGTCTGCTTGTGATTCATATTCACACACAGAATTTCAATAACTAAAAGGGCTGACGAGTGGGGAAAACTTTTTTTGATTAGAAATTGATTAAACCCTAAAAATAGGATAATATAAATATACAACTAACCAGTTCAACTAAATAACTAAAATCAGAGGTGGAAATGAAAACCACAGGAGTATACAGCTTGCGGTGCCTTGTCTAGCTGTATCTCTGGAAATCTGCTTTGCTCTGTTGCCATCTAGTGAGACAAAACCTTATTGCAACTACAACTGAAAGGGTTTACACAGTTACTTAATAACATACAGTATCTATGTGAGATTGAATTTAAAAAAGGAGAAAATGAATCGCAATTTTTAGATATCAATAAAATGAATGTCAGAAAATCCCACCCAGCGCTCATGATAATAGAGAATACTGCTCCCTTTACTAAATGGGGCTGGGCTGTGCTGTGCGGTCAGTACCTTGCTGGAAGTCAGTGCGTCCGCAGCCCCTGATCAGCAGTGCGTCGCCGGTGAAGGCCATGCTCTGGTCATTGAGGACGAAGGTCATACAGCCGTCTGTGTGTCCAGGAGTGGCTCGAGCCTCCAGGGACTGAGAGGGCAAACAGGTAGATGATATCAAAAGCAATATGGAAAGCAACCGTCAATTCAGCTACACACTTACAAACCCAAAAGAGACTTCATCTTGTGGCATACCTGTCAACATTGAGTATTCAACTGTGTAGTTAATGCCCGAGGGTTCCAAACAGGAGGATATATCAGGAAAGAGGGTATCTTGGAATATCTTCACATCCAAACTTCAAAAGGCATCACTGCTTAATGTCTCCGGTTTTCCATGGAGACAAGATGCCCCGAATTAAATTTAAAATCCAAGCTAGACCCAAAGGGCTTGACATTATCGGCTATGTCCTCTTCTAGACATACATTATATACACTACTCTTAGCTTTCCTGTTGTCACTTTGCAAATATTTACACATAATTTAACACTGCTTGAAGCAATGATACTTGTTCTTGCAGTCTCATTGTTCCCTTATTTAATTAAAAGCATCCTGCAAACTGAGAAAAGCCGACATTTTGCACGACGTTCTTTTACCTGTGGTTGCTGCATGGTAAAAGCTCATTCGAAGCAGTAAACTAAGAGACGGGAGGCTCATTAAGAGGAGCATTTCAGAAAGCTGGAAGCTGTAGCAGAGGTGCGCCTTCTTAGCAATATGTGCTTATCAGTGTGTACACACTTGTTTCTCGCGTGCGTGGACGTACATATCTGCCGAAGGTAACTCTGTCTCCCTCCTTGAGGTGGATGTCGGCGGTGGCCCCGCTGTCCTTGGAGATGGCGCTGTGACAGCCAGGCAGTCTTTTCTTCAGCAGCCCCGTGCCGGTGATGTGGTCCGCGTGACAGTGGGTGTTGACTGGGTGTGGAAAAAGAAGACAAAAGGCCAGGTTCTGGCATGAACAGTCGTCAGTCAAGAGGGGTATAGCTAGCCGGGGCAGCGACAGCAGCCAGCATCTAGGGGGACTGAGAGCAGAGGGACTGGTGGGTAGGGCTCTTTGCAGGTGGGGAAAAGTGTGAAAAGAGAAGGAAAGTCACATGGCAACAGACCCGCAATTGTGAGGTTGAGCCCCAGATCTTCCACCAGCCGAGCGTCCCGTTCCACTGTCTCCAAAACTGGGTCGATCAGAACCGCCTCCCTGGTCTGGGCGTCAGCCAGCAGGTAGGTGTACGTGCTGCTCTGCGACTCGAACAGCTAGAGGAAGAGAGAACGTGACGGTTCACCACATTCCAAAGTCAACTTCGTGGCCAAACCAGCCCTTCTGCTGTGCCCGAAATTACACAGATACAAAAACAAGACAGATGGAAGAAGGGGGAAGAAAAATCATGCACATCATATGCAAAATACAAAACGATGCTACATTACAGTGAAGATAGAATCCACCAATTTACCAAGAAATATTGTAATACTTATAACAGGGAAAAGGCTGTGTAGGAGTGGTCACTGATAATATTCAGAGTTATTCTGATTTAAAAGTGTTGCCTATATGGAAGTAACAGACGATCAGTCACAGCCAAGTATTTTCAGAAGCAGTGTGGACCTCTCTCTCCTGCTGTTTCCTCTCCCGAGAGGCTAAGTTGCCCTGTAAAAATGGATCATGGCTTCCTGAGACATACCAAACTTTCTGAGCTGCCTGAGAAAGTAGTCTCTTATGGGCCCTGATGGACTTTCTTCACTTCCAATATTGTGTGCAGGGTCATTAATGCGTTTGCACAGTCACAAAGCTGCTCGGGTGAGTTCGGAGCAGTCATCACTAAATGAGAACACACTAGGAGGCTTTTTTTGGCCGGTTTTTTATGCTTGAGTTTTTCATGAGCTGAGCATTCTGTAATTTTGAATCATTATACAGAACACTTTCACTGTGATTCGTCTTGCCTGCTAAGCTCTGCAAAGCTGAGTTCCCATGATGATTTGCTTGTGAAGGCACCACAGAGACATACAATTCATCAAGTTAGAATACACAGACCACTTACAGTACATTCTTGACAGTCAACTGTATGGCAACAGACATTATAGAAGAGTTGTTGGTTCAAAAGACTGGGACAGATGATCAAAGTGCACATAAAAAAACATGAAAAAACTCAGAATTGTACACTAGATGTTCAAGGAAATAATTTATACCTATGAACTACTGCTATTTAATTCTTATAGGTAAAATACAATTTTAAATCCTTTCTTGAAGAACTTGTATATCCAAGCAGAAGCAGTTTCATAAAAAACATAAAAAGTGTTTCATTGAGATTGCAGATACACTAGGCTGTAACCACAACACTCCTCCCAGGAGGTTTTGCGCACACCTGTTTTTATGAACTTGAACAGACTCAGGCCTTATTATAGCACTTCCTGAAAGACCATCCAATCAGAAAGCACCTGTGGACCTTTCACTACGTATCCACTGTTGCGTTCACTGCTGTACTACGTGACAGGTATCACAATCTTTTTTTTTTTTACTGATTCATGCTTCCTGTTGCTATTAACAGCTTGGTAAATCTGCACCTTATTTACTGCGGTTGCTATACTGAGTGAGCAGGAACAGGAACTTTCTTTCTTGATTTTCACGAGACATCTTAATATCATTTGACTAAACCACATACAGTAGGTACACACAACATAAGCGCAGAGAGATTTGTTCAGACTTTTAAGTCTTACTGCCTGTACATAGTGCTGTACAACAAAGTACAACAATAAAAAAAACGTTTTTATTTTTCCATCAAAGGAAGGATATACTACAATATATGAACACTTTCTTATATGAAAATGCAAACATTAAGGGTTAAGGAGACCAAGAAAACCTGCAGAGACACAGGAACAGTAAAGCACAAATACACAGCTAGGCATATACTAAGTATTTAAAGAAACATATAACAAAAATATAACTTTACTTATGCATGCATGTTACTAGAACAATATAGCATATACTGTAGATTTTAAATATCAATTGGTTTTGGGGGTCATTACAATTAATTTCTCATTCATGACTGACTTGACTTTGACCGATTTTGAAACAATTACAGTACCTTATTACTGAGAAATGTGATAGTGGATAGGTGAAGAAGTAATTTAAAGCAGAGCCATCTTAATAGCTGCAGAAGCTGCAATGTCAATACATTTGAGTCATTAACAAGCTACTTGAGGTTGTTTAAAGGCTGGACTGGAATGGAACAACAGCAGAGACACCAGCCCTCCAGACTGCACAGGAGCACCCTGACTGACATGACTTACTAAACACAGCATCATATTTCTTTTAACTAAGATTAACAACTCTATTCAATGCTACACAAGATAGTTTCCAGTAGGCTGTGAGTTTCTAACATTACAATACTGTGTTCTAGAATTTGAACCATTCTGGACAAAGGCTTAAGAAATGACATTTTATCTTTTTCATTAGGCCAGCTGGTGACTGTTTTTTCCTTTTTTCAAAAACATGTGCAGAAAGACATTCATTAAAAAGAACTTTGCTTGTTTTTAATGGTCTCAGAACTGTGGCTTGACAACAGATTCTACGATCAAGAGTTTTCAGACAAATGCTTCAGTGTGACAGGTCCTAACAGATCGCTAGCATCATGCTTCATCCACAGGACAGAGTGTCTTGAGGTTCCTGAACCCACTCTGGGGAACACAACTGTACCACCCAGCTGCCAGTCATTCTAGTGTACTCCTCTGTAACACTTACAGTACTCCATCACGGGTTTAGACATTTAATTACAGTCATAAGCTGTAGTGATTACCTTACAGTAAACTAAGATAGGTACCACTATAAAAGATAACAGCTGTCAAGGTTCACAGTGATAAGCACTAGATGAAGTCCTGTAGTTTCTAGCACTGAATGTAGGAATTCCCACCAGAAATGAAAATGCAATGCAAGTCTTTACTCTTCCAACCAACATTGCTCCCTGTAAAACTGCATTGCACACATTGTATTGAACACAGTGCAATAATCTTTAACCGTCAATTAAATAATCCAGCAACAGTAATCACACATAATTTACTACTATATGCGTTTTTACAAAGGTTGCAAAATGAGACCAAAGCTTTGCTACAGTATGAAGAGCTGAGCATGTTTTAGGAATGTACTTAAATGGGAACTGTGCATTTTGCCAAGAAGGCAACCAAACTGATCTTGACTAGTGTTAGCATTATAGTAATGTATTGTGCACAAACTTCAAAATGCTGCCACCTACACCACATACTGTAACAGACAAAACATGGTGTACTGCAAACAGAAAACTGGGAAGTACTTTATTGTACATTTACAACAAACATTCTCCTATACCATGGTAGTGAGGTCAACCAAGAAATCAACCAATCTATCTCAGTGTTTTTCTATTTTCTCCTATGATGCATCAACTGACTTTATCGGAAACTTTGGCAATAAAGAGATTAAATTATTGTTTAGGTTTAGTGACTTTTCAACACAGAATGGATTTTATATACTGATGCAGTTCGTGTGGAATGGAGAAATACTTCAAACATCAGCCAAAGGTCAGAGAGTCAGGTTACCATTAAGTCCTACACTAAAATAGGCAAGGTCATGCTAACAAAGCAAATTCAAGGAATTTTCAAAACATTCCAAGCTGCACAACTCATTGAATGCTACTGCTGATGAAGATTTTGTGACTTTTGTGTTGCTTCTCTCTTGAATGAGGAACCCAAAGATTTGTGTTGAAGTGCTGACTTTCCTCAAGTAAAAGACGAAAACTGAACTATACTGGCTGGCTAAGCGATCTCTTTTTAACTGGTAATGACATTAATAACACTAATAACAGCATTAGGGTATTAATTATTTCAATTTGACTTAATGCTTGGTTCCAGCTTCCATAAAATGGCAGTATTGCTGCTCCCAACCCTTAAAAGTCACGTTTTTCTATGTAAGGAGTCTGGTACAGGCAGTGCCACTTCTCCGTCAGTTGTCACTCAATACCCATCACTTCAGCAATTAGCAGGATGCTTTTAATGACACTAGACTACACAGTCACAACAACAGCTTAGCAACCTACTACTGACAGCAACTTGGTGACGCTGTGGATTCGGTCTATATTTGCGAATTAGTAGCGTAACCCAGAAATTTAAGACGTAATTTATTTTAAAACATGTTGGTATGACAAAGTTAATGATATTATTATTAGGCTTACAGTTCTTTCAATAAATTTGCTATTGCAAATTGCAATAAGTTCAGAATTCCATATGAAAGGTTTTAAAATGTATCTGAAGTTTGTATTTCGGCACATAGTAAACTTCCTGTTTTTATTCGGCAAAGCGAGCACTTCAGTCAGCGCATCATGACAGCTGGATGATCTCCGAATGAAATCACACATAAATAATAATAAAATAACGAGACGATCGGGATCAGTACTAGTGACCCCACAGCCCACCTGTCTGAACAGGAGCCCGGTCCTCTGATCCATCCTCAAACTGTAGTGTCTCCGGCTCCTGCGGTGCAGCGGCTGACAGGAGCTCAGTGAGCCGAAGAGACAGCGAGTCAGACCGGCTTGGATCCCGTTCGGCTGCCCGGCAAGTCTGACGAGCGAGGCGAAACCCAGGGCGGATTTGGACGTGCGGAGCACCGCAGAGCTCATTCTTATAACGATCGGGTTGTAAGACAAGAAGGCCTGATATAGTCGGGTTTTGCAAAACCGGTTTGGGGGCAGTGTGAGGTCACAGGCCCAGGAGCGAGAAACCAATTGAAAAGTGAACTTTCCTCTCCCTAGCTCAATGGCCTATGTGTTTCTCATTGCATGACTCGTGGCAGAGATACTTCCTTGATGGGGTGACGGAGCACGTAAGCGTAAATAGAGTGCCCTTAGCTAGAACAATAAATGTTACCTTTTATTGCCCAACTAAATGTTTACGCGATACCACCGTAACATCCAAAAGGACATTTTTATTTATAGACTCAAATTGAAAACCCTTCCGCCCCACCTACGACACTTAAGCCCGCCCCCCACTTGTGTTGTTGTAAAATAGCTACTGTAGCTGTACAGTAAGAGTTGTGCTTCGTCAGTACAAAAAACCTGCTATTAGAATTTTGTCTGATTTTATTTCCCCAACGTATTTTGATTCTTCATGATTCTTCATGTTTTTGCACGGTAGGTAAATCAGTTGGATGATCAAAACGGAGGCGTTTTAAAAACACTGCTCTTCCCATAATTATTATACTTGCTCTCAATAGCAAACGACGTCTCATACAGAGTAATAGTGAGAGTGTGTGAACAACAAAAAAAAACTTTTTATGGGGTCAAACCGTATTGGAGAGAAGTGAAACATTTATCTGGGATTAGCAGATTTAACCATTTGGTGCGTTATCATTTCAAAGTAAACAGAACTGACTATTTGGTGTTTTCTGGGTAACCTTAAGTTCCCTATTCTGCTGAGCTGCTGAAGCTACAGTACTGTACAGTACGTGGGCTCATACTGTATAGCCTTTCCAAATACCAATGAGTGAGATACTGTAGATTAAACAGCTTCCTTCTTAGGGACATTTCTTAATTTCTTCTGCTAAAAAAACATGAGTTTTGTTCTTTTTACAGTTCCTAAACATTTTTTTCATACATTCCCCCCCGCAAAACGTTTTTGGAAGCCCTAACACTCTTTCATCAAGCACCTAATGATAAAATGTATTTGTGGTGGGTTTTTACCATCATGATTGAAGTGATGGTTGAAATGTGGCAACACAATCAGGAAGATAAAATTAGTTTTTAAGCAACTCCTACACCTTCTCTCTCTGTCTGTGTGTCTCATGGAGAGCAAGCTGGGGTATGCAAAAAGACAAATTCCTAATACAAGAAATTGTATATGGCCAATGAAGTGATCTTATCTTATCTTACAGTAAGTGAATTATGTCCTATTTTGTAGCAGCCAGTTGTGTCTATGAAGTTGCTTCAGAGTTTTCTCTTCCTGTCTGATCCCTGCCAATTGCACATGTACATGAAACCACTCTTGGAAAATGTTGAAAAATAAAATTGTATTATTAATAGAAACTATAGCTCTATAGGTTTATGTTAATCCAAGAGAAAAATGAAACAGATGAAAGAGGATTCAAATAATAGTTCCGATTGATATTTGACTAACTTGATGTTAAATACGGATATACAGTACACATCCATGTCTCCTTAACACTGAGAGCTGGTGTGTGGGGAGCACACTGGTGCACTTTGGCTGTCGTCACATCATCCAGATGGGAGCTACGCATTGGTGGTGATGGAGGGGAGTCCCCATTACCTGTAAAGCACTTTGAGTGGGCAGTCCAGAGCATGTGTCAAGCATTACCCTATACCACAATTCACACTTAGGTCTTTGTGCCATGAGTTAAAGTCCAGGCTTTCAAATTAAGTAAGTAAAGGGTCTTTCAACTGCTGTGTTCAACATGTTGGGAAATGAGTAGCTCTCAGAATGATGTGGCTTGTCTGTTGTCATTGTTCAAATTACCCCTGTTTGTTCCTTTCTTGGATATCATACGTGATAGCTTGTCTGGTGATAATTAACAGTCACACACTCAGTACGTGACTTGTGACACTCACTGTTTAGGAATGACTTTTAGATGAAACACAACAAGTGCCAACTTGTACTGCATTGCCATAACTGAAAATATGGCTGAACAGGATTCGGGAGTACAATTAGAAATCCAAGACAAAGAACACATAACTTGTGAGTGCATCTGCCACTTCACTGACCTAAAGTTGTCAAAATAATGATTATGTACGACATGAAACAGTGGTAGCTAGTGGCAGATGTGTTTTAGACGCAGTAGTTTCTCCTTACTTATTGCTGAAATCTGAACACTAAACTGTACTCACTCCAAACTAGTTTCAGAGTATGGGGGAATTTAACATTCAAACTTCACACTTTGCAGACTCAACACAATTACCAAAAATATCAAAATCTTGCCATCACTACAGCTTTTGATGTTCCTCAGTTTAATAAGCAGACATTTAATTACCTGTATGTAGCTAGAAAATGCCTGCAAATGGCTTATCACCCTTAGTAACCCTGCAGTGTGTTGTATTCTCAAATAGGTTTGTCACTAAGCAGGTTGCTATCTCAATTACTGTATTAGTTCCAAAAAGTGTAGTGCTTGCATGATGACTTCTGTTATTTTTTTTTCATTTTGCATGTAATACAATATCGGAATTAAGCTCACTAATTAGTTCAACTATATGTAATACCCTTCTATCACCCTCCACAGGGAGGGCTTCAATTTTGAGCGGGAGCTGCATTATCCTACAAATAGGCAGAAATATATTTGGAGGTATTCCTGAAAATAAAAGCAAATATGAAGATAATAGCTTAAAGCTATTTTAATATTTGTAAGCTAATTACACAGTAAATCCTTGCATTTACATTGCAATTTTGTGATTTTTATTACAATCCCAAAGTGCTTTATAAACTTAGGGGACCCACCTGAACAGCACAAGGCAGCTGCCCCACTACACAAAATCAGGCAGAAAAGTGAGAAAATTCTTCACCTACAGAATAAAAGGGAACTTAATTCTGAGACACTAGAGTTAACACCTTCACTCTTTATAAATGGTGCTATAGAATCTCTAATGACAAGCTAGTCATGATCTGAAGGATAGCACTGTACTCCTGGTTGCCAGCAAGTGGTGCATTGGTTAGGACATTTTTATCCAATACTATAGGTTAACCCTTTGTGTAGTCCTAATGATTATCTTTCTGTCATGGGTGAATTTTGCAAAGCAGTGTTTTCTTGGCTGTAGTTTTAAATGGCTTTGTTAGTGAGGAGAAATCAGGTGAATGACTGATTTCTGCCTAGGCCAGCACTTTCAGTGAGTGTGTGCCAGTATCTAGAATATTCAGAAAAAGGTATATAATAAATAATAGAATTATGGCATATTGTCTCAATTTATTACTGCAAGTTGAAAATTGTTTCAAAAAGATTACAAAATTATTTTAAATAAATATCTGTTATTTTTTATGGTGATTCTCCCCTCTTCCCCTCACAAAATAGGTGATTATTATATAGGGATTATAAACATTGTTTTGTTGCTCTCCACCTGGGGGAGACTCAGGGCAAATCCTTGTCTGCCTGCAACAAAAAAAAAAGAGAAAAAACATCAATTGAGTTATTTAAAAAAATAAACTGAAAGGAACATCACTCTTTTGACCATTTAACGTTTAAGACTAAATACAAGAGCTACATGTAACATGTTGGCTGCCTAAGATTAATTCTCATTCCTTCTCAATTCCTTCTCATTAATTCTCAATTTCAAACATTTTCTACATTTTGAAAGGTGTACAGGAGTACAGAACATTGTACTGTATGACTCCTGTTTATATATTTGTTTATTGCTACATTTCTGAAAACTCCTTCACAAATTACTCTTCAAAGTAACATTTCCTAAAGGTTTCTATTTGTCGTGGCCTCAAAGTGCTTTGCTTATTGAACATAACCCTGGTCAAAGACAGATTGTTCTCTTTTAACCGCCTAAATGTAGAGGATGTCATTTGGCCTGTGCACCTTGTTTTGTTCTGTTTCTCTATCATTCAGGTAGAAAATCCCTTGGAACTCCTTCTGGAAAGAGACAGTCAAGAATAAACATTTAAATCTCACCTGTATTACAAGTATTTGGAAAGTGGAAGCTCACAACTCTGCAGTGCTACTTTATTCTACACTGCAACTTTTGCCTTTGCCCCAACCTCCCTTCCAAAGAGGACCATCTTGCCAGCTATCTGGTCACCCCCTCCAATGACCCACTTCTGTCAGGATCGGAATCTCTCTTCTTAAGGGCGCTCCGGCCCTTTCATATTTTAGTTGTTTATGTGCACCTGCCCTCTGTTTGTCCCTCCTTATTTAAGCTGGGTGCTCTCGATATTCCTGGCTCTGCATTGGAAGACGGACGCCCAGAGGCCCGCCTAGCATCAAGTCGCCCTACGTCCGCGGCTTGAGGACATAGGCCTCCTATCGGCGTCTTGACCCTGCTGAGTCCGGAGGTCGAAGCACCTGGCCTCTTCAGTCTATTTTTAACTTTCTTGTCCCTGGTTCCTTGTCCCCGTTCCTTGTTTTTATTCTTGTCTTCGTCTTGGATGGACTTCCCGGTTTTTGGATATTAGACTGTACCCTCGTTTTCCTATTTGGACTGTTTTGGACTCGTTCGCCTGTGCCATGCCCCCCGAGCACCAGCTTACCATAGTCATGCCCCCCTGTCTGTCAACCCGTCCTGATCACTTCGTCTCCTCTCCTGATGTCCTTCTCCACTTACTTCCGGATTATACTGTCTGCATAGGGTCCTGAACTACACTTCGCGGGAGCCTGGACCGGCTCACGTTCCAATTCAGTGCCAAGAGCCCTTGCCTGTATGTGATAGTAGAGCCAGTCCAGCAGCTCTGTCACGTTGGTATAAACCCCAGGGCGGTTTGGCCGGCCACATCCTTCTCCCCAGCTCACCACGCCCACCAGCTTCCAGGAGCCATCTGACAGGCACACCAGCGGACCTCCACTGTCGCCCTGAAACAACACAGCATCCTACACTCCGGCCCGAATAACGTATGGACACAACCTTGCAGTGAATTTTGCAGTGCTATTAATATGTGTGCATTAGCACTTGTATGACAAAGCCATGTTTTCACTAAAAGGTTTCCTTGGTAACAGGAGGCATTGATTGCGCAAAAGAGCTCACGCAGAGACAATATTTTCAGGCGTCCCTCATTCATGTCTGTGGTAAAAACAGTTAAAGTTCACATAGTTTTCCAACCGAACTTCGATGGGATAATTCATAGCTCAGTTATCATAAAAACAAGAGGCAAGGGTACTTCAAGGGTGATAAAAATTACCCATTGGTGGTCATTGCAATCAATCCAATACCTAACGTCCAAGGCAGAGCCAAGAAGATACTGTATATATAGTGGGATACCATGAAATTGTGCACCATTGGGAAAGTTGATGAACAGTATTCATGTTACAGATTTTGGTGCAGCCTGCTGAATAAGATCTGTGGGGTCTCCTCGGGTTTCTTACCTGACATGAGTCGATCCCACCGTCCATGTAGCCTGCACACACCATGCGAGGTGTGATGTTGATGCCATATATATCCATTGTGCTGCAAACCTTGTTGTTAATGAGCAGAACAGGAGCCTCTCTGAGAACCAGAGAGATAGGGCCTGCAGAGGAATAAATGGATGTCCAGTTGAAGTGGACAGTGGACCCCCTCTTTCTCCTGAACCCACTCAATGAAACTTTGCAATGTAATGGGTGACGTTTTGGGGTTTCAAATTCCCCTCAGACCTTAAACCCCACAAAGTCTTATTTGAATTTCAGTCTGAATATGTCACGCGTGTGAGAGTGCTTTCAGTCCAATGCAGCTTGCAGAGGAACAGCAGTTTTTTTCATGGTACCAAAGCCCAGGAAATAGTCTAGCAAAATATAGCACTGGGTGTCAGGAAAGGTCAGTCGGTTTGTAACTGACTGTTAAAGCTGAGTCTTTTTGCTTCCTCAGACCTGGAAAACATCAGGTGATCAAAACATAGAACAGAATTATCCTTGATGTCACAGGCATGGTATACAAATAGGTTAAGGGACCAAAAGATTTAATCTTTTATAGAAAAGATTATGAGGGAAATTAATTTCAGTACTAAAAACACTCTAAGTCAATCCAACTGTAGAGCTTCTTCAAGCTGTACAATAAAACATAGTAAGAGAATACAAATGGAACTAAAGAGAGAGAGATTTTGAGACTGAAAATTGGATGCACTTTATATACAGATCAAGGGGCAATCTGGAAGAATTGATGATAAAGCTATCTCCATTTCCTTGGGGCCATTCCCAAAACAATTCGGTTTCATGTCTCAATAAGCTGAATGACCTCCTCTTGACTGTAAGAGTACATATCTTCTAATAGCTGTTTGTTTTTTGAATGCTGGTGAGAGATTGTGTGTTTGTGAAGGAGGAGTGTGAAACACTCACCCCCCTCTGCCGTGAAACCCCAGCCTGAGATCCAGCAGGTCTCTCCAGAAGGGAAGATCTGCCCATAAGCAGGCAGGCAGACTGGCCGCACCGTATCTAGCAAAACACAATGCATCATCAGCACTGTTACTACGTCGTGTCACTCCGGCACAGTGGGACTCAGGCAACAGGAACTGCGTGTTACTCTCACCACTGATTATCTGTTACTGGATGCTTTTGATGTTTAGTGCTCCAATAACTGTTCTTAGTTCTCATCCAGGAATCAGAGTTTGTGGAATCAATCAAGCAAAACCCCAGGATAGGCAATATTCCCGCCCAAGAGATAAAGTTCCCATGGATACCAGCTGGTCAATAGACACCCTTTAAAATGTCACAGTTCTATCACTTTTTGGCAAAAAATAGAAATGATTTTATTATTATGTTTAACAGCGTATTATTGCATTTAGTTTGGGTGGTAAAAAGAGGAATGTCTTACACCCAGTTAGACTAGGAGAGGACATTTAGTCTTTTCAGGGCTTTCAGACAGAAAAAATCCCAATATAAACTTAGTCATGGCATAAATCTGAGCACCACTACTCTTACAACCCCCTAAATTTTCAAAGAATGACTAGCAGTTGGGAACTCAGTTCCAGACCTAATCTGAACTTCAACTCCTAATACAGTAGAGCGCCTCCTGTCACCAGGGGTAGAGAAAGTTCATGGTTCAAAGGGAAAAGTATCACTTTTTGGTCCAGCATTCCCATTTCTGGCAGATAACTAATAACTTGGTCTGCACAAGTACATAAAGTATATCATAAGATGTCATGAAAAATACATAGGAGTAAATGAAAACACAAAATAAAATTGACTTATTTAAAAATCACACAAGACAGGGATAGACAGCCACTCCCATAGACGGACCATCACTAATTGAAACAGTCATTCACATGGTCATGCAGATAATCAGACAGCTAGAGACAGATGGGGGACAGTGTAGCCACAAACCCAGAAACAACAGTCACAGAAGCAGACACAGTGACACACGGTGATCTCCCATCATGCTGTGGTGTTCTGACCTGTGAATGAGATGGGGGTGGCAGTCCGGAGCAGAGCGATGTCGTAGTCATTGGTGCTCTGCTTAAACCCAGTGTGGTAGTGGATTTTTTGGGCATTATACTGAGTGCCTGACATGAACCCACTCCGGCTAACTGTGCCAACAAGCACTTTCCATTTCACAGGTGACAGCAAGTCATACCTGGATAGCACAGGGAGACACAACTCAGGGGTTAAAGGGAAAGGGAAATAAACTGAGAAAGCAGCAGAATAGAGGTATCTCAGCAGTGTTGAGGGAGTGAATGGCAGGCAGTAACTCTCTGAGGGAAGAGAGATACGACAGGTAGACAGTGGTGCGGTTAATGATTTCCATTGAAGGATTGTAACAAACCAAGACACAGAGAAGTATGGAAAAGTCAGATAACCCAGCAGTGTTTTTATATTAACAGATACTGTAAATAGTTATAATTTGGAAGTGTTTATATAATAACTGCATGTTTGTGTTGCTTTGCTATGGATGCCTTATTTTTAATTTTGTCAGCATACATTTGTATCTACAGTATATACATTATCCATGGCTTCTTCCAATTTAGAGTCGCAGGGGAGCCAAAGTCTGTCCCAGCCAGCAACAGGCTCAAGGTGGACTGGATGGGACGCCAGTCCATCACAGGGGCAGACACGGACATGCACACACTCACATCAGGGCCAGTTTTCCCAGAAACCAGTTAACCTACCAGTCTGTCTTTGGACTGTGGGAGGAAACCACACCACCTGGGAGAAAACTAGTGCGAACATGGAGAGAACGTACAAACTCCACACAGACAGCAGCCCCAGTCCAGAACCGAACCCAGGCCTCCAGCACTGCGAGGCAGCAATCCTAACCACTGCGTAAATAGATGTATTGCATTATAAGTTGAACTGCATTAGGGTATTTAATATGAAAATGAATAAAATAATAACTACGTGTCAGGGAGACAAGTGAAAAGTAGAGGCAGATTAAGGGTTTGAAAAGACCCAGGTAAGACTTTACTCACAGAATGAAGCAATGTGCAGCTGTGACTACCCAACGCTGTGACACCACTGACCCCCCACACACATGCCGGCCCTCCCACTGAAGGCTGGCCTGCCAAGGCCATCGCCCCAGTGCGGCCACAGTGCCCCCCAAGATGCGCCCTGGGGTGAGAGCTGGGCGGCCACAGTCTTAGGGGTAGAAGGATTAGATTAGAATGATGCTGTTAAAATGATCAGCTGTCTATAAGACACAACACCCTGCATAAAACACAGTAGGCTCTACCGACTTATTGTTACAAGATTTCTGGTGACTGAAAAAAACTATTACCTTTGAAGTAGTTTTGGACACTTAAAATATTAATTTTAGCCTACAAAGAAAGTTTAGTTTTTCCTGTGCGTCATGGGACAGAGTGAAAATGTGGAATACATATTAAAACCTAACAAAATCAAGTTATTAGCACAAAAGAACAAATGCAAGGCATGATGTATTAATTATATTCCTGATCACAGTGCAGAACATTAACTGAAAAAGACATATGTCTGTGGTTTTTTATTTTTTGTTCTTTCTCGTATAAAATTGCAATGACCACATGAGTCACAAATAAATGTCTCTGACTGACCGTGATCACAGATTACAGAAGACAGTGGGTAGTAGGGGTAGTCCTCACCTGTGCAGTGCAGAGACACAAGCTTATCCTGGGGGCAGGCAGCACTACAGAAAGCACAAACACATCGAGCAGGTTATGAAGGGCAAAGCACACATTGATTTGCCTATAACTTGACCAGATTCTTGTCTGTTATAGGTCAGGAGTAAGAGCTCGAAATCTGGATAAAGGTTACCAGATAAGAATGGTTGTTTGGTCCATATTTGCTTTAATTGGGAACTCAATAGTGTTTTGTGCAAGATCTCATTTAAACCAGCATGCAGATCAAACTTGTGTTTTGTGCAGCAACCATCAATAATTCATGGATCCTGAGGGGGCTCCACTCAGAGCACAATGTATTGGAACCAGTAAGGAATCTGCAATCCCAAAGGGCTGGTCCACAGTATGTGAAGCAGTGCCGTGAGCATTTTGAGTTCTTGTAACAACAGCGACAACAGTGCTGTTATTGTTATCAGGAAGAGCTACAGCAGTGCACTCCGAGCTTGTAAATTGAAAGGAGGTGGTTGATGACTGTGTAGAGTTCTATGGACATGTGCATGGTATTTTCATTTCTCTCATGATGGGATGATCGCTTTAAGCACTAATCACTTTTAGAACTTCAGTCTTTAACAGATCTGCTCTTTGTAATAAGATGCTTTTCTTTCCAAAGCAGTAAAGCACTGGTCAGCTGTGTAGTCAGCGGACACTCACACCGGTTGAAGTGGCTCCTTGTGCTCAAACTCTGGTTCCTTAATCAGTGCCAAGCTGCCCACATCCTGCTGCTGTAGACTGCTAAGACTTACTGCCTCTGATTGGGGTTGACTGGGAGCAGAAAGGACAGATGGAGACAAATACAGACCCACAGAAGCAAGAAGAAGGGAAGAAGGAAAAAAATAAATTTAACTGACTTGGCCTTTAGAATACTTGGATTTCCTCCTGCTGAGGATCAAGATCCTCATTTAAACAAAATATTTTTCTCCTATTAGGTGTCTCTTGATTTTAAGCATGTTTCAGGCACAATGAAAATATTGAAGCCAGTTGACAGAATACATGCTAGTTACCAATTTGGTACTGTAAATAGGCCAAAAGGCCTACTCGCATGTGTAACCTTCCTTATGTTCTTAAGGCATTCTATGCAAATAGAGAGACCATAGAGAGACCTCAGTCTGACCCCAAACAGTCTCAGAAGATCATTTAATCTCTATAGTGTTTAATCCTGCTTACAGTATGATAGTCAGAGTGGACATGACTGCTAGAATCAAGTTAGTGTCTCTCAGAAGAGATGCTGCTCAAATACAAAATCAAAGATAAATCTACTGATCTCCAATTTGTAAGATAAAACGTATTTACATGGGCAAATCTTTAAACTAAATTCAAGACAGCCTGCAGATACAGTGTTCATTTTCAAAGAGTTACGCAATAAGTAATGCATAATTGTATAAGTAATGCAATTTTTGTAGACCTTTATACATTTATTCCATTTTTCTTTCATTTTTATGAATAAAGAAATCTAGATTCACAGATCACCTTGTGCATTGCATGCAAAAAGAACTGGGATATTTGAGAATTAAGGAATACAAAATATTTCCTTATAAGTTGTCTTTGCAAAATATACAGTATATAGAAAGACTCACTACACAATACCCATCAATAACTGACACACTCATTATATAAATTACATGGTAGTGAATTAGCAATTCCTTAAGGCTGCAATTTTCTGTCAATGCAAGCATTTGATGAGATGGGTGTGAATAGGAGTTTGCAGTGTCACCTGTTGATGCCCAGGACATCACAGGACAGGCTAGCGAAGGTGTGGTTGAACCCTTGGTGGCACACACTGTAGTACTTCTGCTTCTGATTGCTATAGAGACGCAGTAGAGAGCTCTGCCCCCAGAGCAGCACTGGATTCTTATACTCCCCTCCTGCGCACAGACACACAGCAGTGTTCACACTCCGGAACAGGCAAGGCACTGACAGGCAGATAACGACACTACACAACCAGGCTGCCCTGTCTTCACAGACAGGCAAACAGATGACCAAGTGGTTAAATCAGTTCCAAGTGAATCTCGTTCCTGGTTCAATTTCTATAATCTTTGCAATTAAATAAAATATGCATCTGCTTGTGTGATGTGGATTGCTTTTATGCACCTTCTGTCAGGTTATTTGTGAAAAACACTTTGTGGAGATACTCCCCACAAAAAGCCATAAGGACAATCATAATGGATAATTCCTTACAAGAACCACTGTGTGTATTCAGCCCCATTACACAACAGAAGAGGTTACTGATTCATTGCTTCACTTAATTAAGGAGGAAGTTTAAGGAAGGCCAGACTGAGAGAGCCCAAAGTGTAATTTAGCAAAACTAATGGTGTTTATTTCCTTGTTTTCTTGAAATGTTTCATGGGATCCTGAATGATCTCATAATCAAGATAATCCAAAATAACCAAAATTGAATGTTTTTATCCTTGAGTACTATGTCCCTGACCACCATAACAGCACATTTGTTTGGGCATTTAAGCTAACTTGTAGCAACAACTTAGTTTTTCTTGGAGGTTTTGCATCCCAGTAGTGACCAGGACCAATCTTAGCTAATTTATGACATCTGAGAAGATCAGATTTGGGACTCCCAAATGACTCTGTTGTGTCATTGGCCAAACATGACTGTGATTTCCCTAGCAGCTGTACACAAGCAGCACTGGGGTTTGAAAAAGAGCAGTTAAAGGCCAAGTAGAGAGATTTCAAGACGAATGAACTTCCCACTTCAATAGTCTACACTATACAGTACATAACCATTTAGGCTTCAGCTACCTGTTAATTATCCTTTCCATGCAATAAGTGAAATTTAAAAAGGATTAGATCCAGTGCACCACTGATGGCAGCACACAGTGGAACTGGAGCTCTAGCCTAGAAGCTGCTCTGTCTGACATCACCCATACAGTAGGTGCTCTTCAGGCGCCTTACTCCAAATCCTGATGTAGTGGTGGCAGAATTTGTTTCTCCAACAGCTGTGAGTGATATGAGACCAATAATCAAATGCCCACACATCCTTTGATGGTACTCCCTTCTTTCCACACAATAGAACATGGAATGCAAAAGGCAGAGCTGTCATACAGAGTGGACATCTAACACAGCTGTCCTGGAGAACAGCATTGACCTGTAAGTGCCTGATCAGCCACTAGGGGGCAAAGGCATGTAGTGAGTCAAAGATTCTCCAGCTGACGTCAATCCATCCAACCCTGACTCAGCCACTTGTAGTTAATCTTAACTACAGCAGGCCAGAAGCTCAGCCCAGACTAGAGCCAGTAACCAAACATCCTGATTTATTACTGCTGAGGGCTACCAGACCATTTCTACCTGTACTGAAGTTTCCGGTGTCATTCGGGAACTGTTTGACCTGGCAGGGGAAGGTGGTGATGGAGTCACTGCAGTTCCCACTCTCACCACAAGGCGTGCCAAGGTCCCAGCAAGATGGCTCCTTGCCCTTCTTGGGGAAACACACAAACTTCACTGGTAGAGGGAAAGGAAGGAAGAGGTCGGTGACAACAGCTTAAATACAGCTCTTGAAGCTGTTGCTGGCATAGAAACAATCTCTGCTATATCCTAAATGAACATATTCAAATACTCTAGTCTATCCCTAACTCAGTCATGAAACCTCACCCCAATTCTCAGTCTGTACATACTGTATGTACTACTGTAATAAAGTATAATATAGTTCTTGTGTTACTAACAAAATCCTTGAGTATAGTGAAATTGATGGTATTTAGAACACTGAAAAGTGATTATGTACTAAGCACTAAAAACAGCACCAACTTCACAGTTATTATGTTGTTTATCTGACTCTGGTCTTCTGTGTGTCCCTCAAGCTCATTTACAGTCTATGGGAGAGAGGGCCTTCTCTTGCTACACCCCAAAACTCTGGAATTCTATCCCCAAGGATATCAGAGAGTCACCTAAACTCTTTCAAATCCAGACTCAAAACTTTTTCATCAGAAAGGCTTTTATTTAATAGGTGTCTAGTGTCTGTTCCTTACTGTCTTCTTCTCCATTCTAAATACCTGTCTTTAACTGTGCTAACGTTATCTCCTGTCTTTGTTAACTCTCCTTTTTCTTGCCTTGAAGTACTTTGAGAAGCTACTTTAAAAGCTCTATGTAAAATAAAGAATGTGTTTCTTATGCTGTTTCGGAAATTTAGAATGAATAAAAAGTGGTTAAAAAAACATACATTCGGAGCCAGTGTCCAACAGTCTCACATACAGGAAGATGGAACTGTAACATGGTGTCCCTTACCGACCAGGCAAATAGTTAAAGCCAGAGCGATCAGCACTGTGAGGCCCAGAGCATGGGCAGTAAGGAGCTGGAGATGAGGGAGGGCAGTGGGCTCTTCAGGGGCATCTGGAGAACCAAAGAGCCCCACTGGAAAGACAGATAATACTCCGGATCAGATCTTTTCAATGCGCCGCCTAATTTGGCAATTTCAAAATTGTCATCAGCACGCATCTTTCAAACCGTTTCGTAAAAAATTAAGGTTTTAAATCCTCGTTTTTTTCGACATTGAACTGTTCTTTTGGAAAATATCGTGGCGCTCTGGAGGCAAAAGAGATTTTTTCAAAACCTTTTCAATATCAGTCAAGCGTTTCAGGTAAGGTCAGGCTTGATTGTAGCAATTCTCACGGCTGAATGATTCTGTCTCAAAGATGGTACTAAAAGACAGATTAGAATCCAAAAGGTGACAGAACAGAACAGTTACAATATGGTAAGAGTGCAGTTTAACCTCTCACTATGTGCTTTCATCTGGTCCCTGGAGGTAAATTCCTTGTCAGTTTTTGATGCATGAAATTAACTTTGGGGGCACTGTGGTTAACTTTGCTGCCTCACAGTCCTGGGGCTCTGCATTCAGTTCCTGGGGTTGTATCTGCATAGCTTGTATGTTTTCCCCACATTCACGTGGGTTTCATCTGGGTGCTCTTGTTTCCTCCCACAGTCCAAAGATATGCTGATAGTTTAAATGGCTTCTGGGAAAGCTGGCCTTGGTATGAATGTGTGTGTATGTCTGTGTTTGTGTCTGCCCTGCGATCGACTGGCATCCCATACAGGGCTTATCCCACCTTGTGCCAGTTGCTTGCCGACCCTGAATTGGATGAAGCTGTTAGAAAATGGATGGATGGGTTAGGAAATTATCCTCATCCGATCCTTACCAAATAGTTTTACTGCTAGTCCATAGAGACAAGTGAGTATATACAGTATAAGCGGTCATCAGGGTTGTGAATCAAATGTCACCCACAGAGTTCCACAGGTAACTTTGTATTACCTATTAACAGTATTTTAAATTTCCGATATAGAAACTAAATACTTTCTGTGCCTACCAGAAGGGGTGACTGGAAAACATCTGAGCCTTATGGAGAGCCTCACACCAGAGATTATTACAGTCGACGGTTTTGTACTTATTGCACAAACTGCCTAGACAAATCGTATTAGGCATCTTTGTTACTTACTGCCACTCTTAATTTGATGAAGCTGTAAAACACATAATGAAGGGCCAAAGGCATGATGAAACTGGTACAGGAATCACCTGATAACAAATTTGATGACATTTCTGGCATTTCCTTCTATAGTTCTTAAAATGCCATTATATACAGTAATTCTCCTCCTATTCAGCTTTTTACAGCTGTTTAATCCAGAAATAGTTACTGTATCATTGCAAATGAAAGCACAAAAAATGCAATGCAAAACACGCAAGCCCATACAATGGATTTGCCACACAGTGCAGCAAGCAATTCATGATTCAGTAGCAGGATGAGATGGCTACAGTCCAACTCAAATCTGGGCTGAAGCCAAACCTGCCACTCCCACTGGAAACATGATCACACAAGCGTGATTAGAAGCCGACTTAATGGCCCAGAGCTGGAAACAAACTTCCAGCTACTGTATGTGCTTTGTCATGCTGTGCGTGCAAAAGATCATCGACGGCACGTAGCACACAACTCCTGTCTGAGGTAACTGGGTGTCAATATTATTATTAGTAGCAGCGGTAGAGCTTGTCTGCCTGAGCCAACGTCATGTTAAAGTCAAAGGGAATTGTTAAAATTTTCCCGCAGGAGTTCTGCACATGTAGTATAACAGTATTCTCCAATGATCATGGATCCTCCATGATACAGAAGGCCTAAAACGCAAAAACAAAAATGTCCTAAAAAGAAGTAAAAATACTTATTTCAGAAGTATAATGCAAGCAACAGTATCTGTAAATGGGGAAATAAGATTGAAAATAAGAAATTCCGAACATATCTGCCCTTAAAAATGAGGATAAAAAATGCTTAATACGTCATACTGTACTGTACATCAGCCGTTTCCCTTTCATTGTTTCAAAATATCTCTTCCCACCTCCTGCCTGTGGTTGCTTGGAGACCTGGATGGCCACGGCCTCTTGCTCCAGTGGTCCCTCACTGGAAGGTTCTGTCAAGGGCAGAGCAGGGGCTGACGGGTGCTGCACTGAGGGCCCATCAACAGGAACTGAGGTCTCCTGGGACGTCCCAGCAGTGGGGGGAGCTGAAGTCATGTGCTCTGCAAGGCTGGGGTAAAGTGCCTGAAAGGGCGGAGAAGGGAGGGACAAAAATGAACAAGGGATGAAAAAATCTTTGGAAAAATTGTGACCATTTTGACTGCCTCAGTTTCACTTGGGCATAACATTATTATAACAATGTAGTAAAATGTAATAAAAATCCTAGAGGGGAGTCTCTTCTTTTTCTACGTCAAGGGAACCAAATACATTGAAAATAAACCTCCAAATACTAAGCTATGAGGTTGAGTATCAGAGTCTTCTGCTTGTATCAGCCAGCATCTTTCAATATTACCTCTCCATCTCACTGCAGGACAGTAGAGATATCACCAGCATTCTGAGCCTTGATATAGTCACAGAGGCTCAGAGACTCAGCCAGTTTGGCCTTTCGTTAATAACAAAGTTGGTGTCTGTGGGACACAAAGTCTTCTTGGCCTGCTGGTACGGTTCTCTTAAGCAGTCCACACTGTGACATTCTCAACATGTCGGTTTGTCCTGTTGGTCACAAACATGTCAGCGAATGCCCACTTGTGACCTCTTTGACCACTGTGTGATCGGACTGTTTTCCCTTTCATTCTGTTGCAGCACTTACTCTTTTTCCTTTACTTTATGGAAAACAAGAATTTGAACTGCGAGTATTTGTCTGTGTCTGGTGTTTAATTTGTGAACTACAGTACATTAAGAGGAATGCACTGGGAGCTCAAGGTGTTAAAAACAATACGAATCAATTTCTGGGTTACCATACAATATCTACCAGTGAATGTACTGCCCCTTTAATAATATGATGCCTATACTTCACAATTAATTGCATCTGTACTGTATAGCACCTTTCACCCCAGAAGACCTCAGTGGGCTCTGGATCAAAGAGGTGACCCATCCCAACCTTTATAAGAAACGTACCCTCTTACATGCCTAACATTTGATAAGAGTATAATCTATGGCTATGTTTTTACTATAATTTTAATGGAGCAGATTGATAATTTTAGTAATTTCTGAAAAGTCAGTGATTTCTGAATGGTAGTTGCAGGGCATACTTGTTTAAGCTGAAACCGGAATGAAAGGAAATTTGGGGATTTGTAGGGGCTAATATACTTAGAAACTAAGACTAAATCTATTCTTTTTTTACTTACAGAAATAAGCATGTGATTCATACAGTACACACCAGCCTGGACAACCTCGGGCAGTTTAATGACTTTAATGACCACGTGTCTACCACTAGAGAGAGCCAAATTGCTTCTAAAAATGTGTAAGGATGGAATTTTACTAGCTACTGTATAGAATTTCCCGAATGCTTAATTAATTGAACTGGAATGTAAGCATTCTGAAATGGGTTTTCTTTATGGTTTAGTCACATACGAAAACCTGCATTTTTTTCTTGTGTTCTGTGGTTTGTCCAAAGTTTAGTTAAAGCTAGGTTCAAACTAGTTTTTGTATTGTCTTATTATAATGTTACACACCAAGAAATAATGCCAAATCAGGACCACCACCTGGGCAATAAAGTAACATCAGAGTCCGGAGGGTTTTGTATGCAATAATTTGTGCCCACTTTCTTGAACCATTGTTTCATCCTTCAAACAATTACTGGAGGGAATGTTAAATACACTTAGATACTAAACTACCAAATAAGCAAGATCTATTTTTCCATAACTTAAGCATTATCTTGTCCTTCAGTATAATAATTACCAGTTTGAGAAAATCATTCCCAGGCCATAAATCAAATCAGGGTAGAAGCAAAAGAAACTAGAGATGCACTGCTTTTACCATTTGCTTTTACTGTCAGTGCCACTGGGTGTGCTGTCACACAGGAGAACCTAGCCTGCATGAGTCTTTCAAACACTGCTACTGTATAATACAGTTCCAGAATGAAACATTTTTAATTAACTTTTTAATAATTAAATCTTGCCACTGCCTCAGGATTGAAATAATTCAAATTAAAATGTATAACAACATACACCTTGGAGTTATGCTCATAATGGTAGCACATTTAAAAAAAAAATTTAATGGAATTTAACCCCAACATTGACACTTGTGTGATTATTTCAGAGGACAATTTGTTCTATATATTTTCTATATATATATGCTCTATATATTTTTAATGCCTTGTCTCGTAATCTTCAAGAGTTTCAAAAATGTCATTTTCTAAAACTCTCAGATTTCCTGGGCGTAGAAACCAAGTCATTCTACAGCAAAAAAAAAAAGACCCAACTGCTGGTCTGAACCACTGTAATTTCCTGCTTCCATGCTGCTGGTCAGATAAGGATGGAAACAGTAATCTGATCTTTTTTTAAATCCTGACTAGTCATTTTGACTAAATTTAGTTAAAACTTGCAGTTGGAACTCTGCTGAATCAGAGATAAACAAGGAATATGTTCAAATTCTGATACAAAAAAATACGATTAATAAATGGGATGACCCTGGTTTTACTGCAACGTCTGCTATCCATAAACACAAGTCATTCAGAAGACTCACCTCAACCATCATTCCACAAGGATTCTCACAGGTGGGCCATTCTGAATCCCAATAGAGAAGAGTACTGGCACACTCAGGGATGATAGGCTGTTTACTTCCCTGTATCCTGTAGATCTGGCTGGACTTTAATAGCTACACATTGCAGCATTAGATAAGCAGACAGTGAAATCCACACCTGCAGAAAAATGGGATCCCTCAATATCGGTGGTCTGTAATCATCTGAGGTCAGGGTCAGGGAGGAGGGAATGATAAGATTTACAGGTTTTGGAACAGTGTTAGGACAGACAAAAAACAAAATAAACTCAAAACTTTAAAAAGTAATTAGCTAATGGTATACAAGGCCATTCTCACATCACATTTTTTACTAGAACTGTTATTTATAATAATAGAATTTTTGATACTCTGCTTGTTATCAGAAATGCACAACTCCAGTCGTGGAGCTCCACAATTCAGGGCTCTTCACCAGCTTCTACAGGTCTGAGAAAACGTGTTACACTGACCCAGTAAAGTCAAGAATTAGATCAATTAGGCAGTTAAGAGCTCAATTACTATCCAAACACATAACACTGAAGCCATCTTGTACTGGAGCTGCTGTAATATTCAACACTTGTTTCTAATATTAATTGTGTTGCTAGTAGACATACTGTAGTAGTGGTGATATTTAATGTTAGAATTAAAGTACATCTACTGTATAAGCATGTTTATATCCTTGCTGTATTTTCTGTGAAAGTCAATAAGTAGAAGTGTAATGCAGCTGTTTATAATGTACAGTAATAGGTCAAAGACTAGAAAGTATAGCATCACAGGGGTGAAGCCACAGGTAGACAATATGGATAATTTCTTACACTTTCCCACTATAATTTATTTCCCACTCACACTCATATCAGGGTCAGCAGTGTAGTTCCTGCATCCCATTGACCAATTTCTGAACAGCACGTTTTGCTGATTATAGTTATATTAAAGTTATTACGGTTATTTACTTACAAATTGTCTTAGCTTTTGTGCATTTTCTTTCTACTTTTTTTTTCTTTTCACACATCAGGTGCTGATGACTGTTAAATCTTAACTGATGGTGTGGAAGTCTGCAAAGCAACAGACAGATTAATATACAGTAGGTGTGATGGCTAAATTACTCTGTTGGCTCCGATTTTCCCCTTAATTAAATAATTTCATCCTTAATTAAACTGGTGAAATCATTTCTCTGCTGTGTCATGGGGCTGCTGGTGCACAACAGTTTCTGCACAGGTGGATGTTGCTCTTTATCAGCGAATGAAATGAGCCTCTTGCTTTTATAATCTGATTTGAAATCCTTTGGGGTGAAAAACAGATGATGATGTAAACCAGTCATTGTTGTTTTAAAAATAAAAGTTAAAAGTTTGTTAATTTTACCACATTTTCCTAAAGGGTTGCTTTTTTTATACCATTAAAAAACAACCATTTAAAAAACTAAGCATAACTCTAACAAAGCAGGTCAAACTGACTTAATCCAAATGCTTTTATGTTTATGACGCAAGCTCTATTATTACTATGAGCTGTCACTAAACACATCATTACTTGTTTGGAAGCATTATAATATGCATATATACGGTACGATATCCTGATCACAGTGCAGCACTGTCTTCAAAGGAGTAAAAAAATAACTTCATCATCATAATTTTTTTTCATTAATTTCCAGTTTTAAAAAAAAGTTTCCAGTGATGAGGGTGAGATGATTGGAATACCTACAGCCCTAATTTAACCAAAACTGACACTGTTTGAAGATACAGGATCATTTTAAAGCTTTTCTCTTCAGGGTAGCATTTTGCTTTTTTTCTAGGCTCTCAGAGTAGTTTTAGTAGTAGTATACATATAAAATAACCTCTTCCTTACCTTATCATTGCAGAATCACAACTTTGAATGTTCACAATATCTTTCAGGGAACAGGGAGAAAAAAAATGTTCTGCGGAATAAAAGCAGCTATGAAATAATTTACCAGAGAGTAAAATAGAGTGTTCTTCACTTATGTGTTCTCTCATGCTGTATAAAACTCATTTTCTCGAGTTGACCATGGGCTACAGGTTTCCATCTTCATCTCCTCAGAAAATATCATCACACTCTCTTTCTCTCGCTCTGAATACTGGGCTAAGAGAGCACTCTCCAGTTTCAATTTCTTTGTAACAATAGCTCCTACAAATGTGTGATGTCAGCACTGTGTTTCTTTTCAAGCAAAGGCCAAGTCGAGTTGAAGGGGAAGGGAGTAAGTACCACTTTAGTGTTTTTTAATTACCCCAGTTCCATCTACAGATTGAATTTCTTTGTAATAGTCATAATGAGACGCAAATTGTACGTTTTTTCAGGCCTTGCCAGCTAGATTTACACTACAACCATAACCCAACATACTATAGTGTAGGTGCTGCCTCTGAATGTGGAGTAACTGATGCTGGAGTATTTTCATATCCGCTATCAATTATGGATGCTGTTAATTGTCCTGTTCTGTCATTGTCTAGCAGTAGCAAAGGCTCAGCAGGCTGCTGACTCATTCCCTTTTTTATTTTGGAGTTCAATTCAAATGTTAATGTAAGATGTCAACACAAAAATGACATGTATGTCCATTTTTTTCAGATTTGTGATTTGTGGTACATTGGAGCACTTCATCATTTGTGGTGGTTGGTATTGGTTGGTTGATAGTTGAAGTGTACTCAAAGCAGCTTGAACAGATTAGGTGGGTTACACTATGACATCAGCAACACCTGTTGCACCAGTAATAATTAGAGCTCAGTTTGAAGTCCCATCCCAAAGACGCAGAAGTACAGGAACACACAACACACAGGGAGTGAGGAGCAGAGGTCTGGAAACAAGACCTAGAACTTCCCTGCTGCATCTGACAGTTCTACAATTTTCTTGAGAAATCTCTCAAACAAAAAATAGCTGGAGGGAAGACCAGAGTCCTGACTGGGATTGGCTAAGAAGTAGCCAGTCATCTAGGTTATTGAGGAATGTATAATCCTCAGAGTTGCATCAGAGTTAGAATTTCATACATGCATCCTGACAATGTCCTGGGTGCCAGTCTCAAAGAAAGCGACGTAGAACTTGAACAACTATAGGAAGCACCTGCGCTGTTATAGTTAGAGGATATAAAAATAAATGCCCTGTAGGTAAAAGCTGCAGGGTCTGATAACTTCAATTACTTACCAAATGAGCAGCATGCCATACTGTATGTGAGGGTAGATAAGTTCGATAAGATAGATTAGATACGTTTTGATGACTTGCAGATCCAGTATTAGTCATCTCATTAGAGGTCTCGGACATGTACATTAAGTTTGCTTTGCTCGTTCAGTGCTGACTTCCACTGGATGAATATCTCTAGTGTTTTAAGTATTAAAGTACTTAAGTATTTTAAACCCACATGCCCACATGCAACCTGTGTACATGCACCTTTTGTACTGTGCTTACTGTACGGTCAGGTAGAGCCTTGTTTGAGGTTTAATCAAAAGCTGGTGAGAGAGACATACAGAAAACAGTAAAAGGAGTTTATAGGAAGGTGTAAGTTGAGAGGCATTGGTGGGTCTGAACTCTTTGTATGTGAGGTGTAACATGAACTCTGGCCTGCATCCAGTGTCACAGCCTCCAGCTCACCTGACACCAGGTTAATCAATAATACATGCCCTTTGAGTGACTCACTGACATCTTGCATTGCATCTGCCCTCAGTCCAGGGTGTCAGATCCTGGCTAGTCTTATTCTCCAGAATGGGAATGGGATACCCCAAGGAAGAAAAAATAAAACTACATGTTCTGTAAACATGCACATTCAAACAATGGCATCCTGAAAATTGCACCCAGGAGTAATGAAATTTGATGCGCATGAGTAATGACAGAGGGCACTGACATCTTAACAATAATAATAATAATTGCTTACACTTATATAGCGCTTTTCTGGATGCTCCACTCAAAGCGCTTTACAGGTAATGGGGACTCCCCTCCAACACCACCAGTGTGCAGCCCCACCTGGATGATGCGACGTCAGCCATAGTGCGCCAGAACGCTCACCACACACCAGCTCTCAGTGGGGAGGAGAGCAGAGTAATGAAGCCAATTCATAGAGGGGGATTATTAGAAGGCCATGATTGGTAAGGGCCCATGGGAAATTTGGCCAGGACGCCGGGGTTACACCCCTACTCTTTTCGAGAAGCGCCCTGGGATTTTTAATGACCACAGAGAGTCAGGACCTCGGTTTTACGTCTCATCTGAAGGACGGCATCTGTTTACGATATAGTGTCCCCATCACTATACTGGGGCATTAGGACCCACATGGACCGCAGGGTGAGCGCCCCCTGCTGGCCCCACTAACACCTCTTCCAGCAGCGACCTTAGTTTTTCCATGAACTTGAATTCCATGTCCTACTATGTATGTAAGTCAGTAAGCCACAACAGTCACACAGAAATGATGTGACTTATGTTGTATAGTATTTTGGCCCACATGAATGGGTTCAGTATGATCCAATTTGATTGTGCATCAAAAAATTCCTTACACTTACAGTATACATTATAACACTTTTCTGGACACTCCACTCAAAGCATTTTTATATGTAATGGGGACTCTCTTCCACCACCGCCAGTGTATAACCTCACCTGGATGATGGCAGTCAGAGTGCGCCAGTACACTCACTACACACCATCCTCAGTGGAGAGGAGAACAGAGTGATGAAGCCAGTTCATAGTAGGGGATTATTAGGAAGCCATGACTGATAAAAGCCTGGAGGAAATTTGGCCAGGACACCTCTACTCTTTTAAAAAAATGCCCTGGGATTTTTAATGATCACGGAGGATCACAACCTTGGTTTTACATCTCACATAAAGGACAGTGCCTTTTTACAGTATAGTGTCCCCATCGCTATAATGGGGCATTAGGACCCACACAGACCACAGGGTGAGCACCCCCTACTGATCCTACTAACACCTCTTCCAGCAGCAACCTTAGTTTTTCCCAGGAGGTCTCCCATCAGGTACTGGCCAGGCTCACACTTACTGAGCTTCAGTGGGTTGGCAGGTGTGAGTTGTAGGGTGATGTAGCTCCTAAAATACTTACTTTTACCTTTTTTGTTATCTGTTAGTTTACAAAAACAATAATCAGAACTAGTCTTTTATAGTTCAAAATAGAAATAAGATTCATGAAGATAATCAATATGGTTTTAAAAAAAGTAGATCTTCTTAACTAAGTCCTTACTTCGCCTTGAAAAAGCAGCAGCAGTAAGGTACACAGAGAGTATACAATGTGGTATATTAGATATAATTATATTCAGTGATTAAATATATAAATTATACTGGGTTTGTCTGTACTTTTTGAATCAAATCTCATTGTTAAGGCATTTGTAAGCGCAATCATATAATTTAAGTCCATGCCAAATATATGAATGTGATCAAACAGATTGTAAAAGGACGAGTATAGCTTTTCCAGATCATCCATTTTAATTTGACATACAGTAGGAAGAGGAAAATAAATCTGAAAATGACCCACAATTATTGTGAAATTATTGGCTTATATGTCCTGCACATCCCTTTCAGCTCAATATTATAAAAGGTCTTTTGCTATGTGTTCTGTACATAGTACATCAAAAGCTGAGCCCTAACAGTGAAAGAAATATTCTATCTTAAGATGAATACAATCATACAATCAGCAAGTGAATAAAACACCTTACCAATACAAATTTTAAAAAATTAAATTGCGCTTTGGGAGCATATGAGCATCAATTTGTGAACTGAAAAAAATCCTTTCAATTTCATTGCTGTTGACTTTTAATTAAAACATCCTCCCAAAATGAAAAAAATCCAAAATGATTATGACCGCAAGATACAAAAAAGCGAATTTATTCGGCATCCTTTATCAGTCCTGAACTGTCTGTGGACCCTAGGTGAGTAAACCACACACATCTCATTCTGAGGCATTATTAAATGAAGTCCATTCTCCCAGTGTTTTTTCTTATGCAATATTAAAAGTTGATTTCCTTTCAGGTTTCCTCCAGGGAACACTAAAATGCCTGGTACAGGATGCAAAGGTCTTTGAAGCAGCATTATGTGACTTGTACTCAAGCAACACCAGGCCACATAACTTTATCACAGCTTAATCCACCAAGAGCATAACTGTAGAAACTGCGCAGCGGACAGAGCACTTTCTGTGTGAATTGGACTTCCGAGCTTTTGAAAACTCCAGGCCCTCTCTGGAGCTAGCCTAACCAATAACCACTGGGCCAGTGGAAAGAGAGAACATCTGTACGCAACAGGACAAACAGCCCGTCTCCAGCTCCACGTGCTGCCCCTGGGGTCATTCAGCAGGCTGCCTTGGCAGCAGGCAAGCATAGGCGCGGGGGGATCACCTCTCCGGTCATCAGCAGTGCAGGATCTTCATGAAGGCCTTGCGGAACTCCACGTTGAAGGTGGTGTAGATGATGGGATTGACGGCGCTGTTGACGTAGCCCAGCCAGGTGACGATGCTGTAGAGCTCGGGGGAGATGTAGCAGCGCAGGCAGTGCACCCGCAGGATGTGAGTGATGAAAAAGGGCAGCCAGCAGATGATGAAGACTCCTGGAGGGAAACAGAGAGTGTGATGGGGTCTGTTTTCCTCACCTTCCTTAGATACAAAGTAATAATTTCTTGCAACTTTAGCTCAGCAGGTGTGAGCCTGCTCAGTACCTAGATGGGAGACCTCCTGGGAAAAACTAAGGTTGCTTCTGGAAGAGGTGTTAGTGAGAGCAGCAGGGGGTCTCGAAAAGAGTAGGGGTGTAACCCCGGCGTCCTGGCCAAATTTCCCATTGGCCCTTACCAATCATGGCCTCCTAATAATCCCCATCTGTGAACTGGCTTCATTACTCTGCCCTCCTCCCCACTGATAGCTGATGTGTGGGGAGTGTTCTGGTGCACTATGGCTGCCATTGCATCATCCAGGTAGGGCTGCACACTGGTGGTTGTGGAGGGGATCCCCATTACCTGTAAGGCGCTTTGAGAGGAGTGTCCAGAAAAGCGCTATATAAGTGTAAGCAATTATTATTATAACTTACTTTGATGCCACCAATTAGTAATGAGAAAGTACCATTTGACAAATTGAACTGAGATAAAATCTCTGTTATCCTGATCTATCTTTTATTGCAGATCATGGCTGATGATTGGTTGCCTGCTCAGAAATACAGTATCAGCTAATAGCTAGTATAGAGGGCTGGTGAGCAGTTAATGAATTTCTTGTATTTTAATGGAGCTTTTCATCTCACAGTAATACTGATCTCCAGATGTTATTTGGGAGGCACACAGCTGCCATTCTCTGCCAGCAGCACTATAGAGCAACACTTGAGCCAGAAAAGTGGGAACTTTCTTTGACACCCTACTGTTTTACAGTGCTACAGGAACTTGACTGAGCTCCTTGGATGAGCCTGTGAGACACTTTGTAGTCTAAGAGCTGGGGACAGCTCACCTACCTAATACGATGGCCAGCATTTGAGTGGCTTTCTTCTCCTTCTGCTGTGACAGACGTCCCTTGGCTGTGGATTTGAAGGTGCCTTTGTCCTCCCCAGCGACCCGAGGCACCTCAAATGCCCTCTTCAGTTTGGGGTGGCCATGCAGGCTGGGAGCAAGGGCTGGCAGGGCTCCAGCACTGGGCAGGGGCCGGGAGGGGGCTGGCGAGACTGACTGGGACCCCAACGGCGGCCCCTTTGGCCGAGTCCTCTCAGGCTGGGCCAGAAATCGAACCCGGTCTGAATCCGCAGGGTGGACCACAGCCTCCTTCACCAAAGTCTGATAGGGAGGTACATTATAAACTTGCAGATAAAAGCAAAAAAGATACAGTACAATACTAAATAGAGGAGCATGTAGAAGATGCGGAAGAGAACGTAAATGTAAATGAAGTCAATATTAGTTTCAAAAGATCCCAGAGCCTCCATCTGCCTCCATCAGATTGGAGTATAAATCCTAAGCAGTAGGATACAGATGGATGTAATATAATTCAAGATACAGCTTCAGAAACTTTTACAAGACAGCAGGTACACATCACAAGTTTCACAATAAAAATGTGCCTTGATGAACCACAAGACAGGTCATGCTTTGTCATGCTTTGTCACAGTTTATGCATCTCTCGGTACCATGGCAAACTGACATTGACAGTTACAGGAGCAATATTTATAATAATAATCACAATACTTTTTTGTCTATACTGTATTACCTTTTTTACACACTGATTCCAAGAACCAATCAGTGGCACCAATGAGCTTCTCACTCACTCTGAACAGGTGGTCAGTGTAGCTTACTTGCTATACTTGGTAATTAGGCAACAACATTCATCTTAGCAGAGGTGTGACATCTAATTTACATGTTAATTTGCTTCAGCTCAAAGACCATTTTAATATTCAGGCCTGTTAAGAAGCTCCCTGGAGACAATTTAGGCTGATCAGTCATTCCTACTAGACTATACATTAACCAGTGTATTTACAGTACTTTGTTCATTTCTGAAAAATATTTCTACTACTACTGTCACATGGAAAGCTTTTTTGTTAACACCAAATGACACATTTTCTTGCTTATTTTTAACCCGCGTTCTGTTAGATGTTTGCAACTGGAAAATACAGTTCTTAATGCTCAAAACACATAAGCATTTGACACACAAAGACAACGGCATTTAATAATATGACATTGTCCATCTAGAAAAATTCCTGAAATGGCCTAGGACGTACACCACAAAGTACAGAAATGGTGAAGGAAAAATCGGACTATTCCTGTTTATTTTTAGTTTGGCTATGAACAACAGCCTGAGGGGTATTTAATAAAACCCTGGCAGTTCTTCAATTGGCATTTTAATGAGATGATGAACTATGACCCCGATGACTCACCACTTTTTTCCTATTAGGTGCAAAGCTGTTGTTAGACTTCACGATCAGAGTGCACAGCTTTACATCCTCTGGATGGGTGCATTTGTTCTGGAGGCAGGAAAAAAACACATTGAGCTGTGGCCATTAACTGTGACGTTTTACTAGTTTTGGTCCGAACATCAGTTTGATACTACAGTAGAGGCTTTTTTAGATTTTTATCTTGTATCTAGTAAGTCAGTCTCTAAACAGACCCTTTAACGGATAAAGACAGCAAGGCTATTTAGGCTTCAGTGATTTATTTAATGTGCCAGCAGATTATGCCTTCTGTATGCAAAAAAGGGTTTGAGGAGAAAGAGCTTAAAGTTTTTTTTAAAAAGTGCAGCCAGTGCTGACGATATGACAATCCCATTTCAGTTCCCCCTCAGGGGTGATGAATACTGAAGCAGCTTCAATTCTCCAAACAGCCTTCAGAATTTCAATCACCAGCGATCAAAACAACCTGTGACAAACCAGCATGATTCCCATACTAATAGTAGCAAAATGAGGGTCAATTAGAAATGAAGGTCTAGAAGTGCTTATGTTCAGCAGGCATGCCTCAGACAGACCACACATCCTACTCTTCAGAGATATGCTGCTTTGAACTGTGCAGTTCAGCTTGCAGTGTGAATCCAACACGGCAGTATATGTGTTTATTGCAAAAACATGTTTTATTTAAAAATTAAAAGCATGTTCCAGGTCTAACCATCACCCTAAAACTGCCCCCTACCCCAAACTTTATTCTTACAATACCTCTTGTCCTAACATTAAAATAAATGTTCCAGTCAGAAATGTAACCTTTAAGTGAACTATGCATTTATACTGCTGTATGTACACAGTGTTTAAGGGGTTACAAACTTTTGAAGAAGCAGCCAGAGGCAAAGGCAGCCTCTTGACAACTGTTTAGTTCCCCTAATCAGGAGGCACCACAAACATAAAACTACATCTGTGCATGTGAGAGCCATCACCACACTTGATTTCATCAGGGATCTGGAAAAAATTGCTAGAAGCAAACTTCCAGCATGAGGACATTGCTAATGACAGCAGGAAGTGGGCCACTCTGTACAACACAGCCCTGTTCATATTCCATACACACTTACGAAAAACGTGTCTAATGTGAACAAATGCAAAATAGTGACCCTCAGCTCACTTGTTTTCTGCAAGCCCACACTGCCTCTACTCCACCATATTCTCATCAACATCTCTTGAGGACTATAACGAATATAATGACGAAGGAACAGCAGTAGGGGGGCACAGTGGGGTAGCGGTTAGTAGTGCTTCCTCGTAGCCATGGGGTCCCGTGTTCAATTCTGGACCTGGGGTGCTGTCTCTGTAGAGTTTGTACAGTATGTCCCTCGTGTGTTTGTGTGGGTTTCCTCCGAGTTCTTCTGTTCCTCCCAGTCCAAGGATATGCTGGTAGGTTAATGGGTTTCTGGGAAAACGCCCTGGTGTGATGTGTGCATGTTTGTGTCTCTGTGTGCCTTGTGATGGACTAGGCATCCTGTCCAGGGTGTATCCTGTCTTGCTCCCATTGCTTGCTGGGATAGGCTCTGCCTCCCCTGTGAGCCTGTACTGGATTAGACAGTTAGAAAATGGATGGCTGGATGGCTGAGGGGATGGGTGACACCAGGAGTACCTTTCTGGGTGGCTGCTGCTCCGCCTCGGCTCCGGAGCTGTTCCTGCGGGTGGCCACCCTCTTCCGGCGCCGCCGCAGCACCACGTAGATCTGCACGTACACCAGCAGCGTGATGATGAAGGGAACGTAGAAGGACACGATGGAGGAGTAGACCACGAAGGCCGGGTTAGCAATGCTACACTTGGTTACATCTCTTGTAGCTGAAACAGAAAAGAGAACTGAGTATGTGTGTGGAGTGTAAGGCTTGTGCTCCATTATACATATGTATTTTTGTCAGTACTGACCATTTTAAAATACTGTGTTTTCTTTTCCATTGTAGGTACCGTGAGAAAAAGGAAATGCAGTAGATGTTGATGATAACCCTTATCCATTCCTAATCATGCCATTTTGTTCAAGCTTACTCTTCAGGGCAATTGAATTCAGACTTCAAAAGTAGGTTGCCTGTTAGCACTGTTCTTTTTCTGTGATCCTATCTCTCGCACTACGACCTCACAAGCTTACTTATAGTTAATATTGAGATCGTGCTGTATATGTTTTAATAAAAACACTGAAGCAACATACTCTCACTACATGATGTTAGTGAACATTTGAACTGTGCATTCAATACAATACTATAATTTCATGATTGTAGTGAGTGTCCTACATGTCTGAATTAATTGTTCTCTGAAGATTACTAAACAAATGTGACCCCACACTAAAAGTAGTGACACCTGCAGACAGCACAAGGCTTTTTGTTTTTACAAGAGCTAACCAAAATGTATTTTTGGTTACAATATTTGCCATAGCAACTTGGAATTTGTGTTTTGATTATGGTAAATGAACAGTTGGGAGTAATGTTTTAGTGTTACTGGAAGACAGTCTTCTGGATATATCAGTTGTACTGTAACTGTTGTAATGTTTAACAGCATGAGATAAGTATGATTTTGTGAACATTTTTTGGTTTTTGGTGTGATACTGTATAAAAAACCTATCAGGCTTATTGGGTCCTCAGGGGCTTTAAAAAGTCTCAGCTCCTTATTCTTCTCAATACCATTTTGGGACGACTAATTAGCATCTGAATGTCAGTGCATGACAAACTACTGAAAAACTGGGAATGTATGGCATAAATAAACCCATGGATTGTTGTTTTGACTCACTGTGGTTGAAGGAGGCTCTTGGCCCAATTTAATCCCGTGTTGCTGAGCAAAGCAAGGGGCTCTGTGGTGACTCATTTCACATCAGTGAGATACGCTTGTCAGGAAATGGTCATGCAGGAGGCCACAGGGCTATTGAAATTCTAATGATTTATAAGAGGGGCATGCTGTTGGAGGGAGAACAGTAACTCAAGAGTTCTGATAACAGGAAATATACCACAAAGGTCAAGTTTAGAGATCATTCATTTAACATGCTACTGCTACATTGGAGGATATAGATCTTGTATAATTAAGAGAGCTGTATACAGTATGATTCAGCTGTCCTATACATGCTGTGAAATGACATGCACTATGCAAGACAAGTCTGCTGCTACAAAATCAATGGAACTGTTCATTCAATGATGAAATGCAGGAAAATAACTTACCCATTTGACCAGTGGTTTAACCACAAAGCGGACATTCATTTTTAAATGAACAGCTTTGCAATAATAGATTTGGATCAGAGACTTGAATTTCTGGAATAATGAGCTAACTCTCTTGGAGAAAAGGTCAGGCTTGCATGGGGATCATCAAGGAGACTACAAGTATGGGCTTGATTGGATTCATTAATGAACGCCATAGTCACTAATGGATGGGAAACCTGGACCACCTGGAGGCAATTAACATCTCGCCGCCCCAGGTGATTCAGGGACACTCAAGCGCTGCTCTGGCTCTGCTCTGGGCTCTGATATAGAATTTGGACGCTGAACCTCTGTATTCTCTAACTTTGCTCTGGCTTTTGCTCTCAACCTGGATCTCCCCCTTGCTTTGTTATGTTCCCTTTATGAGACCCAAATTGCCCGACCTTGTCTAATCTTCTCCAGTGCTTTGACTTGTTTCCTTCTTGGCCATACTACTTTGTGCTTCTGCCTGTCTTCACCTTGGAGGCATGACTGCAGCTCTGCGAATGCTGCCTGCCTGCCTGGCTGCCCACCTGCTATCTCAGTTTGGAATCCTGGCCTGCTACACTCCCTTGCCTACAACTCTATTCTACCTGCATGCAGCTCTCCAGTGTACCCGAAGGTCCTCATGTTTAAAAAGTAGGGTTCCAATGGAGAAAACCTAAATAAATACACTTAAGAGTTGCTGATTTGTTTTCTTTGGCATTCCTGGCATTGTGTTTGCCGATATTTTTTTAAAGTTATTTTATACAGAGAACCCACACAACATAAAATATATACACAGTATGATCAGTTCCTATTTTGGTAGAAGCCTACTTAATCTGTTCACATCTAATACTTATTTATATTTCACTTTTCCATTATTACTTTTAATTAGATTTATTCACATGAATACAGCCCCCTTTGATAGGCATCTTTGCACTCTATAGTATGTCTGCTCCAAAGGTAGGATTTGAATAATGAGTAGGGTTAGGACACATACATATTAAAAAAATAAATATCTGTTGATGACTTGCCTGTGTTATTGAGCCCAAACAGCAGGGGGCAAGAGATAGCAAAGGACAGCACCCAAACCACTGCGATCATCACCGTCACTCTGCGCTTGGAGCTGTATCTGGTGTTGTACAGCATTGGCATGGCAACCGCTGTGTACCTGAAAGCATAGCTGGTGTGGTGAAAAGTGAGGCCAATGGAGCCATGATATTTATTCCACATCCTTTCCTTCATTTTCTAACTGCTTGATCCAATACAGGGTCACAGGGGAGCTGGAGCCTATCCTGGCAAGCAACAGGTGCAAGGCAGTATACACCCTGGATGGGATGCTAGTCTGTCGCAGGGCACACTCAGACACAAGCACATACACACTAGCGGCAGTTTCCCAGAAGACAGTTAACCTACCAGTATGTCCTGTGATTGTGGGGGGAAAACAGAAAGCCCGGCAACAAAATATTTTCCACTTGAACAATGAACAGTTTTACGGCTCTGTCTACTATATCTTCCTAAGCACGTAACCCACTGTAGACACACGTTTTGATCAAACTGAACGAGTGCAGCACCATCTGGTGTGTATTTTATTGTCCTTTTCCACGGTCTCATGTGTACATGTTTACAAAACCACTGCAACATTGTGCCTACTTTTCGATATAGCAAAGTTCAAAATGTTCAACTGAATTAAACAGAATTCTGTAAATGTGACATTTGAAAATAACTTCAGCTGCAGCTACTGTTCTCAAGAGGCAAAAGTTCAGGTCTTATTAAATCAGCACCTGCTTCAAATCTGGAAAAAGGTATGATTGGTTCAGTAGTGGGAATAATTTCTTTTGTTAAATGCCTAAGGATTGATTTGAAAAAAGTACTGCAGAGTATTGCATATATGAAGTATTGCAGAGACCTGGGTTTGATTCTGACAGCAGGTTTCTGCCTGTGTGCAGTTTGCATGTAGGTTATTAATGGATGCTCCAGTTTTCCCTCACCTTCCAAAGACTTGCTGACTAGATTTTATGGGAACGTTGTTTTAATAAAAAACAATTTGCATTAAAAAAATAAAAGATTTTTAAAATTTCAGAACTGGCATTTTCATATTACTGTACATACCCACCCAATTCACTTAGTGAATCTGTACATCTTGGCTCATTGAATTGACACTGTACCCACATGTATGGAGAGCATGAGGAAGTACAGACAGGATTCTTCAGCCTACCCCCACATTAGAACATACAAACACAGTGACTTCCTTTGGTGCCAAGCGAAGGAGTGGCACATCCCTCACTAACAGCACTGTGAGACTGAAGGCACCCGGGGAAGTTAACAACAGAGATCTGCCTGGCTAATTCCAGCCCTGCTCCTTGGGTATCAGACAAATTATACATCTGCCATGATCTCTCTGGTCCTGCAAGGGATCAGTGCCCAGTTCAGAGGGAAAAACACTAACACACTTTCAGCCCTGCCTTTGCACCTACAGTTCTGGGATAGGTCCAATTAGGTCCAAACTGATCTTTCCAGGTGATCTGGGCAAGTAGCTCATGCCCTCCCCTTCTCCTGTCTCTTGTCTTCCTTTTCCTTCTTTACACCCTCCCCCCCTTCTTCTGTACCTGCCTGTTTTATCCCGTCTTCCTGGACTGTTGATTGACATTTAATCATTTACCCAGAACTTAAATAACTAAGGTAAACTTTATGATTGCTTTGATCACTGGAGGACCACTACATCTCAGCAAACATCCCCTTGCTTTGAAGCTGAACACAAGCCAGATGTTCCCCATTGTAACTAGATTTTCAAGGACATTTCATAACAGTACCATCTTGAATTCTTTGCAAACTGAATGACAGGAGACCTGAGAAGCCTCACCTATGAACCCTCCACCCCCCCCCCCCACACACACACTAACCTGTCAATGCTGATTGCACACAGGTTGAGGATACTGGCCGTGCACATCATGACGTCCAGCGTGACGAAGATATCACAGTGGATCAGACTGAAACGCCATTCGCCCACCACCTAAAAACCACAGTCAAAGAAGGATAGTCACCCGAGCCATATGATATTAGGTGACACACTAAAGGAGAAACAGCCACCATGTTTTTAAAAAGGAGGTGAGCTGTGACTGCCGGTTCCTGCTTCAAGACAAACTCTTTAAAAACATACAGTCTAATTAGACAGCAGCCCAAAGCTGTCTCCTGTGACAAACTCAAACATGGATGATAATACATAAGTATTAAAAATTAAACTTTCTTTTCATTGAGATCCCACTAGAATTTAAAAGGTCACATACAGTACTTTCATAAAACTTTCCAGATCCTTCTTAGTATTTCTTGTGTTGTGAAAATACAAAATAGTGCATAGACATCTTAAAAACAAATCTACCGTGAAATAGGCAGTTTGAGAATAAATTTGTTTTAATCATAATTCCAGACTTTTTAAATAGGCTGCCATTTGATTTCTTCTCTTAGGTTTCACTCATTCAACAGGAAAATGATATCAGGGACTTTCAACAGTGGTGCCAGTGTGAAAGTCTCCAATCAACCAGCTCTCTGACTCTTTGACCGATGTAACCAGTAGCCTTGGTCACTGAATTACACTAAGTAATACTGTCACATTCAGAATCCCTCCTCTTAAGGGCGCTCAGGTTCTTTCGTATTTTACCTGATTTTATGCACCTGCCCCCAGTCCTGCCTCTCCTTATTTAAGCCTGGTACTCTCGCTATTCCGGGCTCAGCACTGGGAGATGGACGCCAGGAAGCCCGCCTACAGTGGGTCCAGGAGAGACCCGACGGCATAGGCTTCATCACGACATCCTGACCATCTGAGTCCAGGGCTCGGAGCGTCTGGCCTCGTTACTTTGGTTTTATCCCCTGTCCCTGTTCCGGATCCCGTTCCTGATTTAAACCGTGTCTGTCTTATCTTGGATGGATCACTCGGTTTTGGAGTTTGGACTGCACCCCGGATTTTCCCCTTGGACTGTCTGAACTTGTTTTCCAAAACCACGCCCCGGGATCACCGTCATCACGCCCCCCTGTTTGTCAACCCGTCCTGTCCTGCTGTACCTTCCTCTGATATCCATCTCCACTTACTTCCGGATTATACCGTCTGCATAGGGTCCTGAACTACGCTTCACGGGAGCCTGGACCAGCTCCTGTTACAAATACAGTATTTCTGCTCTTAGTTAACAGTAAAGCAAGCAAGCTATAGCTGGCAAGTAGAAACACAAGAGTACAGAAAGTGCAGATTTAAAGTAACTGGGACAGTAACCCTTGAGACATGAGGTTGATGGCATGGCACTGTAGGTTTTTCTGAAGCATGCAAGGGGCAGACTGCAAGGCAGGAAGAGGGGTTAATGTTTAAGGGGTATGCTAAAGAGCTGTGTCTCTTAACCATTCCTGACAGAACATCTGAAAAGACCTAAATTAAACATCATCTTGTAACGATAATTAGTTCTCAGGAGCTTCTTCACATGGAAGGAATAGAGAGGCTTTGGTTCACCCTTGTTAACATGGCAGTGCAAACTGAAGCAAGTGGCCTACAAATTAATATTGCAGCACAGCGAGTAAGGAAAAGCTCAATAACAAGATAGGAAAAGACAGAAAGAAATTAACTGGAAAAGAGCAGAGAGAAAAAAGAAAGATTTCTGAAAAATGCAGAACTTTTTAATTGACAGTCTCTTTCCAGATGATCCACACTTTTCTTTAGGCATTCTTTTGAATTAATTACAAATTGATTTTCCAGGCCTGGGAATTAGATACCTCCATTTACATCAGGCAGTGGCATGCAGTGATCATGCTCTTTGGTGATGGCTACATGATAACTCTTCGGCACTTTTATAGACAAATATAATGAAGGCAATACTTGGGTAGTAGCTCTCTAAATGAGATTGCTTTGTCTTTGTTTAATTTTAAATATATGAGATGTTCAGTTCAGTTTATCTGTCATCTGACAACTACAACGAAATGCTTATGTACTCCTCCAGTCCTCACCAATTCGTAAACTTTTATTGATTTATGTGCTATTATAACAGTTATGCTCTGCTACTGCTTCAACACTGGAGTAACTAGCCACCTTTTAGAACAGGTCCTGTAGGAAAGCCCATAATTGGGAACTTAGAAACAAAGCCATACATTCTGAGAAGAAGATGTCAGAGATGTTGTGCAGCAGATTCTGTGCTAATGTTTTAGAACGGACAACAAGCTATCACTGCAATCATTGTACAAGTGCAAACGATGTGCAAGATCAATCAGAAGAGGTTCTGCTAATTACCAACATTCCCCCTTCCCCTCCCTGTTCCCTGAACACTTCATAATGAGATTCATCCTAATTAAGTGCTGGAAGGAGAAAAAAAACATTCCAATGTACCATTCATTATTAATGTGCTGAATCTGTGAATGGCACAATTAGAGATCATTGCTCTCACCATGTAGACAGTACTCAAAACCATCTGCCACGTGCTTTTGATGAGAGATTAATTTTTCATTCACAACTTTGCAAGTCTTGCATAAGCCAAAAGACTGGCAGCAGGACAGCATAAGGGCTCTAACCAATTGCCAGCATTACAAAGGTCACTTCAAGCTGCATTCTCTGGTTGAACTGTGGCTTGTTGCAAGAAGTTCTGAGACAGTCCTGGGATGGGACACCATTAAGGAAAATCAGATTGCTGCTTTTAGTGATGTTTGGAGTGCAGTAGTTGGCACTCTTCCCTCTAGGCCAGAATCTCAAATTGCCATCATTCTATTATAGTGACCAGGGACCCTCTACTGTAGGAGATACCATCATCTGGAAGATACAGTGACAAACCCTAATTTCCCCTAAGCTGTATTTTCTCAAGCATCCCTATCTTGATGAGTCCCACAGGCCCGTAAACCATCCGAATTCATGGCTCAACAGAAGTCCTTCTGGAGCTTTCACTTTCACTGTCACTCTCCCTCAGCCCAGGCCGGCTCCTGGATGCAGACTGAAACCCTAATTCCATTACATTCCCTTGTACATGATTATTCATAACAGTTCATAATGAGACATACATTCACACGAAAGCCACTACAGGAAAAAAGAAGTGAAATGAAAAAGAAAGAAGACACTGCAGAAGACTTGAGATCTGACAATGACTTTCCTCTAATGCAGCTTAGTGACAGTGGTCCAGGTATAATTATATACCTCCGCACAATATCAGAAAACCCTAGGAGAGCCTCGTTCGATAAGTATCATCATTTTGACATTCTTTCATCCAAACAGTGGATTTAGAGGTGACCAAACACATAATGTACAGCAAACAAATACCATAGTTTCTGCTCACCTCATTGCCTGAACATAGTATTATTCTTTGAAAGAAAAGATGAGGAATTGTTCATAGTAAAAGTGCAAAATCTACATCTCTCCCGAAGCTCCTGCAATCTGGCACGTTTCATTTTATTGCATTCTAAGAAACAATTTAAAAGAACAATAAAGTCCAGCCACCTTGGATTCCTCAGTGAGGTTTTGTACAATTGTGTTGCATTTGTTGCTATGACAATGCTGTTTGTTGGCAGGGTCTTTTGGATACTTCTGCTGGTATGATAGAGGTATGAATGCTCAGGGATGATTTAAGCTTTGCTCTATCAATGCAGTGTTTCGATGAAACTTGGAGAGTACTGAAGTACTACAGAGAGAGCAGGGAAAGGGATGCAGGCCTTCCTTTCATTCCTCAGACAGTAGATCAGTAAGTTGTATGTGTGGCACCTTCAGGGCCTTTAAAAGTCAGAGGGTTTGCTTTCTCCTTGAACTGAATTATTCATTTAGCTTTGTCATTGAAATCACGTTGAAGCCTGGATCTGATATTGTGGTGTTCTGATCAAACCCATACAGTACCAGCTTTGATTTATTTTGTTTTAAACATGACCAACATCTTCAAGGATGGTGATGTTTTGGAAAAAGCTTTCCCTCATCACGAGTCTCCATTTGTTCCCTCAACCCCTGTGTGAATTTACACATTATACTTTATGTAAATGTGCCATGGTACATGGTTGATTTTTTATTGCACATACTGTATATATTTTTATTATTAATTTGACACGGCCTTTAGATTTAATGTTTTTATTATATTTCATGCTTTTTATTCCAGATTGTTACCATTTTTATTATTGTCATTTTACCCTCTTATCCGTGCCCGGTACTTTGACTGATTACGTTTGAAAAAATGAATCTATTAATAAAAAATCCTTTGATATCAGCATGATATTTTTATAGTTTACTCATTCTTCTACTGTGCTTCTGCTTTTCTTCTCTGTAGTGTTCATCATGCTTTCACTGGCTGCATTATGCCTTTTTATATTTAAATGAGCTGTACCTTGATATCCCCTTGTAAACATTTAATATAAAGAGCACTGAAGGAATTCTGAGTCGTAGGACCTACGGGTTTCTTTTGGCTTCCTACAGATGCTCTGATAGTTCTGTCAAAGTGATGCCCAAAATGTTTTATCTGTCTCACCAGCACTTAACTCTGCACACAGCAGGTGGCCCCTGTAACTTCACAGACCCCCTGTCTCCAACGTAAGGATATTGAGGGAACGAAGGAGGAGACTGAGACCCCCCACATCTTTCCTACTCCCTAAAAGAGGGATGATTATACAAAAATCTAATTTTTCTATCTTTCCATTTTTACATCAAAGCAAACCTAATTGAATCTCTGTCAGTTGGTGGAAGTACATTAAAGGATGCTTTCTGCTTGAACTGATTATGATCAACATAATTTAAAACTCAATAGAATGCCTTTATCTGCTCAGTAATATCTTCTAGTCGTTAAGTTAAAGAATGTGCCTGCTTTATTATTTATTTAGGTTTAGCTTTATTTAGGTTCAGATATGTTGGTTGAAATGTTACCATACATACAGTATTTGTCTAATATCTACCTATACCTGGGACAGATGAACCTAATGAACGATCAAGGATAATCTCCTGGACCATATCCATCACGGAATTAATGGCTTTTAGTAAGTAGGTACTCATTCTGCACACACTTACTTCCTTCTGAAAATGTTCAGAAACACCAAGTGACCTCCCTCCACCCTGATAAGCATCAACTACTATTTTCCAAGGTCATCTGAGATCAATTTTGTTCATGTCATGTCATGGTTCCACTAACTTGTATGGTGAAGACAAAGCTCACAAAGTTTCAGAATATTATACTGGACAGGGCTGCCAAAACACAGTCCTTGTTTATTTGTTAACCACTTATTAAAGCATCTGATTTTAAATACCCCCTTAATTGTGCTAAGTAAACTAGGGGTTCACTTGATTGTTAATTTATTCATATTTTTTTTCTATTGCATACGCTATTGCATCTCAAAAAACATTACAATTTGAAATATTTATGAAAAGATGGGTTTCAAATTAACAAGGATATAATGGAACACAATTGTAAGCCAAATAATTATATTGGGATTTCACACACTTTTTCTCAGCACTGTACTGTAGGTTGGCTCCAATCCAAGATGTGGTGGAAGACAATCAAGACTTGTAAACTCAAGACAGTAGGTCCCAGGATCTATTTTGTTGCACTAGGCTACAGTGTATGAAGGTGTCAAATCCTAGTTGTGCATCTTACTCACCTCCAGGTACACTACCCAAGGCATCACCAGTGTGGCCACCAGCAGGTCTGCCACAGCAAGGCTGACAATCAAGTAGTTGGTGGTGGTCTGCAGGGCCTTTTCCCGGGACACAGCCATGCACACAAGTACATTGCCAAAGACAATCACGAAGATCAGCAGTGTCAGCAGCATGGCGTAGAAATTGTAAGGGTGACGGCGCTCTGGTTCCGTGCTGTTGGACCCACTGCCTCCCCATCCTGAAGTCCCATTTCCCAGGAAGCCCACCTGGCTCTCATTCAATGCCGCCAGCACCATCAGTGCCATGGCACTGCTGCTACTGGCCTGCAAGGATGACCTACTGTAGCACACAGAAACAGAAAGAAACAGATTAGTCGGCTTTTTTGAATTATGAATTTGCAATTTTTTTAATGCCCTCAACCGATTTGGAATCACCTTTAGTATCAGCCGAGGGACTCTCTATACAAGAATTTAAAGTTCCTAAAAATAACAGAATAGCAAGCCCTCTTCATACCTAACTTGATCCTCCAACCTGGATGATCAGGGCAAGGAGCTCTCGCCTCCTGCCCTTTTGTCTCATCCTGTGTCACCTTGTCTTTTCCTCCTCTCCTGTCTGTACCTACTTGTTTTTCTGCTGTGTTTCTGTATGTGGAGGCTCTCAGTGATGACACCCGTCCACACATCAGGTGAAAAAGGAAGTGCAGTCTGGTTCCTAAGAGCTGACGTCTTATTGAGCCATTCATCTTTTTGACATGCTACATGTTAAGCTTTGCAGTGGCATTTAAGAGCTGCAGCACCGAATGAAGGAGAAGCATATCACTGGCATCACTGCAAGCCTGTAGATACCCAGGGAGTTATATTGGTTGCTGTTTGTCTAAGACCGATAAGTTCCTGTCAATGAATCACAATCTTTTTCCCCAGTAGTGCTACACCAGTTTTCCAATACCATTGGGGAAATCTGGTCACAACTGCCTAGTGACATGACCCAGGCGAGACTGAGAAAGGAACACCTTTGGCCCTTGATGGGACTTCTCTATGGGAGGAAAGATGGATTTATATGTGTACTGTATATAAGTGAAGCAGCAATGCATAATTTTTTAATCACCACTTATTAATCGCCTAGGATAATTGTACCGTCATGGAAGTGATGAAAACAGAATGCCACTCATTACCACTACCAACCACTGGCTAATAACAGGAAAATGAACACTAATACTGTGTTACAAAGCTTTATGACTAAGTGCACTTTTGTCATTGAAGTGGAGAGATGGCATTGTTTGATCCTGAGAAAGCCTGGCCACATGTGGCTCAGAAAAAGACATTCCGAAAGAGCAAGTCTCAAGTGTCAGTGATTTACGCCATCAGCAAACAAGTGAGTGACTCTGGCACACAGCAGTCATTATCCTTGAGGGTACAAGAGCTGCATCTCTGCCCTAAATTGTAGCTCCTATACATTTAAAGATGTGAATAGGCATTAACCTGCCATGCTTTCTTTAGCTCCTAACTAATACATTTACACATCATCAATCAGAGATAATGAATATTGACTCATGGCAGTTCAATCCTTTGATAAATACTTCTATACAGGAAGACAAAGGAAGGGAAGGGAGACATTTTGATACAAAAACTGCAAATTGAACATACAACAGTGTTGCATGCATTGACTGGTTTTCCAAAAGTGCTTGATGTCAAGATTACAGAAGCTACGGGATGTTATACTACAGGAAGAGCACCTTTGCCCCCTTCTCATTAATTAGTGTGGCTTCCAGAATCACATCTGACAATTTCCGGAAGGAACCCTAAGCATCATATCTTTTGACATGACTGGATAGGGGAAGTGCCTCCCATTACCATTACCATCCTCCTTAAATCTGTATTCTTTGGCTTGTGCAAGCCCTCTTCAGCAGCCTGCAGATGCACCAGACAAAAAGTGCAGAAATCAGTGGTGTATACTGTAGTATGAAACACCAGAAGCCACAGCTGTTAGTTAATAGATTATAATTAAACCACAAAAGCACAATATTTTGCTTTGATTTGTACACAATTTTTAGTTGACTTTGTGCTTTGCAGGTATTTCATGCTTGATTATAAAAGTCAACCTTATTTTTATGCTTCATACCTGTTTTGCAATTTGGAAAGGAGGTGGTCTTAATACAGTACATATCCTTGTGGTACTCCACCAATGACAAAAGGCATCACCCTAATCTGAGAATTCACCCCTGTTTAGTAATCTACTACTTGCAATTTGAGACATAATATTTTATGATTAATTATAACAAATGGCTTTTGAAAATCATATCACATTCTCTGTATCAATTACAGCTGTTGCTTGGTGAAAGAATTCTAGGAAGTTAGTTAAACAAAACTCACCATAACTAGCCTAGAAATAGACTCCTGTTGTCTTGCCCTAGTACATTCTCAAGTTTTAATTAGCCTTTTCATAACCCATAAAGGAGTAAGAGTTGTTGGTCTATAATTACTTTACAATGTTTTTCACCCTTTTTATACATGGGTGCTACATGAATAATTCAATCAATGGGTATTACTCTAGTGCTGACAGTTGGAAGTGCTTTCTTAGTGGTCCATGACAAAGTATGTACCAGCCAATAGGCACAAGAATATTATGAAACTGAGAACACCAAGAAAAGACAGATTAACATGGATATACAAACAAACAATAGATTCTAACTTGCTCTGTGTCTTCTATTATTCCATTTCTGTACCCACAAAGATATACAGACACATATCAAGTCAGAACACAGCCTGCCTGGTTTGTCACATGCTCTAATCAATTCCATTGTTTCAATTCAATTTCATCTTTTGTATAGCGCCCTTAAAAACAATTGCCACAGAGTGCTTTCACAGTTATTAACACAGACTGTTCAGGCAGGTTTATACAGTACAATATATCAAAAGGAAATTGAAAGTGATTTAAAGTAATTTAGTGTATAATTTTAATCTGTTACTTAAATCCCCAGGAAGAAAAAAATAAAAGGAGTATACATTTAACAAAGAGAAGACAGTGAATTGTCAAAGGCCACTATTTTTCATAAACATTAAATAAAAGCAACTGTGGTATATGCAACAAACCTAAATGAAAATCAACATCAGGACACGTTTTAAAAATTAGATGATTAATGCAACAAAACAGAATATTCTTCCCAAAGATCTTCAAAGCGTTAGTCTAGGATCATCTATTCTCACAGAAGGTGTGGAAGCAAGCAGAAGGCTCTTTGGCACTTGTGAAAATGTGTTTTATTTGTACAAACTGTTCATTACTCTTTGGGAATTCAAATTGCCTTGAAGGACAAGTTTGCTTTTCAAGTGCCTGAACTATAAATCGCAGCGAACAAAGAAAGGTGTTTATTCCTGGGAGAATTTCTGTTGAAGTCTATGCTGAGCCAGGTTTGCTTCAGTCTGATTTAATTTCCTTCATGGTGATTTTATTTTCACTGCGCAATAATTAAAGTGTTTTGTATTGTTGTGTTTTGGAGACACGAGCCACATGTACTTGCAAATTGGAGATTAATTAGAACTGGTCTTTTGTGTTTCTTTGTGTTTTCTAAGAGGGACGAAAAGCAATCTCACTGTGTTACAAAACTAAAAATAAAAAAAGGTTAACATAACCTTTGGGACTGATCACATGCATAGCGCAACTCTTCAATACATTCATTTTTTCTAACAAAAACACACAGACATGTTAACATTGAGGGAAATGTTTTATAAATGTGGGTGCATGTCGCTTGTCTCTTTTCTGAAATGACCTGGACTGAGCTATGTCACTTCCCTAGGCTGCAAAGCCATTTCTCCATTTAATTGTCTGACTTCCAGGAGTGTAATGCCTAAAGCAGCAAGGGTAGATGCTATTCTGATGAGACAGGCCTGCTCGAGGGTTACTTGAAAAGTCCGTCCATTCATTTTCTAACCACTTTATCCAACAGAGACTCGTGGGGAAACCAGAGCCTATTCCAGCAAGCAACTGGCACAAGGCAAGATGCACTCTGGACAGGGTGCCAGTCCGTCACAGGACACACAGAGACACAAACACCAGTATCTTTGGACTATGGGAGGAAACCAAAGCACATGGAGGAAAACACAGGGAGAACATACAAACTCCAAGCAGACAGAACCCCAGGAATTAATCCCAGAGCCCCAGTGCTGTGAGGCAGCAATGCTCAGTACTGCACCACCATGCTGCACACATGCAGAATATATGTAAGAGAATTTTAATTATTCCTTACTTTACAACAGCATATGTTTCTTCCTGTTCTTCAGGGAAATAGTCAATAAGGTTGCTAAAAACCACATTACTTTTTTTTTCTTTTCTTTTTTTTTCTTTTCACTTTCTCTAATGTTACTGGGTATCGCAGAACAAGTAAGCATTTCAATACACTTGTTGTATATGGCAAATAAAGAAATCTTCAGTCAAATTCTTCAGTTTCATCCATGCTAGACCTCAGCTTGCCACCCTGCCACCCTACATGAACAGTGGCTCTTCCATTTGAGTCCAGCTCTGTACTTTGATAAATGACATCTTGATCCTGGGAGGAATGAATTAAAATAATTAAGGTTCAGATTGTAGCAAAAATCAGTAAAGGCATCAACAGGAGGCTACAAAATCTAAAGCAATTTGTAGCTCAGTTTTAGAGAAGGAACATGGTTTACAAATACATCATTAACAAAGCCTTATTACCAGCAGCATTATAATCTGAGCTGCAGAACACCAAGGTCTTTCTATTACAGTACAATAGCCTGTGTTAAGTGTTCTAATTACTGTTACCTTAATTTTATTTCTCTGTGCTTTTTATTAACTGTAATGGTTTCTGTGGATCTTTGTCAGGGAATGGCTGAATGATACCTACAGTACCAAGGGCTGGTTTTGTCTTATTTGTCTTAAGTTGAATTTCTAGGACAGCATACAATGGTTCTTTTCTGTAAGAGCCTAAGGACGGTTGCTGGTAGGAGTTAAGAAAGCACCTCACAGCATTCCATTGTGTGACACCTGACATGCTCACATACAGTACAGAACACCATGTTTTAATTATGGTCTTCATGAATAAAAACCCATACATACTGTACATTTGATTTACTGGCCTTGTGGATTCTTTTGAGCAATTTTTTCATATATCCTTGTATCACTCAACCTCTCTTTTGTGTTGCTATTTAATGTTAGGGAGCTCTCATGCACTTATAAAGGTTCTCTTGTTAGGACAACCTAGACCTGCCCCTATTTCACCACTGCTGTCTCTTTAATATGAATGGGAGAGGAACAGAGAAGCCAGAATAAAATGACATTTCATCTGGATTGCTCAAGAGAGATATAAAGGTGAGCACTACTGGGAGGATTAGAGGCTGATAATTGCTCTCAAGTTCCCTCTGCATCATAACATATTGTCAGTGAAGTTCTGGCTAATGTACTGACCTGCTGTCTTAAACAGCAGGACCCCTTCTACTGGAAAACTGACATCAGAGTCAGTATACGAGGGCCTTGTAACTAATCATGGCACTTGTTATAGGCCATTTCTCAAGGCTGTGACATGGGCTATGCATTATATTGGCCAGTACTTTGAAATTTACAACTGCTTTAAGGTAAACAGGTACTGTGTTTGTGCAGGCTCTGACACAGCAAATAAAACAGTCAAAATTGTCTACAAGACAACTAACAGTTCTCAAGCATGCTTCAGGTCAGTCTTCTGGTTTCTGTGTAACGGTACCCTGTATCTTCAAGGAGGTTTTATACTTTAATTCTGAGCTTTGCCTTTTCTCCTCTGTAAACTTAAAAAAAATCCTTAACCTTTGTGTAGTCTACAACGGCAAGTAAATGGTGTGGAAAAAAGAGACTAACAAACAAGGTACGATCCTGCAGGATTATTCACCGTACAAATGACATCTACCTTCCCCCTTGCTCATGACAATTACCCTTTAATCACTGCTAGTGCTGATAACACCGGACCTTTATTGTTCACAAAGATATATTTCCATACAAATATTTGTCCCATACAGAAATAAATGGTGTGATCTTTTCTGAGCCAAGTTTCATAGCAGGACAATGTGTTGATTGAAAATCAAGGGAGAAGGCGGGGAACTGAACCTTGCATTTCAACTTTTTATACAGTATAGGATCCATGGTAGGTTGCATGCAGAGAAAATTGCCATGGCTAAGAGACCATCACCAGAGGCCATTAAATACAGCTTCAAAAGATTTTACAACTTCACTTTCATGTGTTTTGTGGGCACCAATATAATTATTAATAAACATTGGAATGTGAGATGTCTGTCTGTGTGTTTAAGGGAACTATGCACACCCAGGTTAGTAAAAAGTACTTTTTTTAGTGGCTTAACCAACCTTAATCATTGTGTTTGTATGCACAATACATTTTTATGTGTTAAGTATGGTTAGTTTACTTTGCTGAAATAAATCCTGGATACTCATAGACCTTCAAAAGCAATCTGTGTTAGAGTGGGGTTTTATACTGTATGTGCAGGTCCTGAGACTTCACAGGCCTCAGTGGTATTCGTATGTTGCTTTTGATGCCACTGCTGTCTTTGGCTAGAACTTCTGCTGTATCGTGGGTAGTTGTGTATCATTTTAAGCGAGGGTATTCACACAGAACACGGTCTCTATAAAATGAATTGGAAACGCCTCTGTAAGTACAATAAGTGCTCTTACTTGTAGCAGTAAATGTTTGTGCAGGAAAGAAAAAACACACCAGCAAAATTCCTGGAGCCTGTTGCTTTTAAGCATATATCCCTGTTATGACAGCTTTCTATTTGGTTGGATGAAAAGGTTAAATTCACTTTCAGGCTTCTGTGGCTCAGAGGCTTGGAGATTATCCTGGTTACTGTTTAGAATTAGTGTGGTGGAAAGTGCTTTAAAAATACATCACACTATTGCCTGTCTAACATCCTATGGAATGTAGCCTTTGTTCCCTTCCTGCAAACGGCAAGGAAGGCAAGCTCATTTTCAGCCATTAAATTGTTAATTTAATTATTAATCACTGACTCTACTGCAGGGATATCAAACGTACAGCCCTTCCTGCCCTCTTCTTTGTTGTGCTTTAGAACAACCAGCACCTCAATTGTTATATTGATCCTGCTAATTACCAATTAAAGTACAAAAAAAGCTGGTGGTCACTGTTCTTCAATGAAGCAGATTAGGAGGAAAGCAGTCTGTGGGTTTGGACTATATAGTAAAAACTTTAAAACAACTAAAATCAGGTTGTATAATAAATACAATAAAAAAATAATAAAAAATATAAATAAAGGTTGTATTTGTAAAACTTACACATCACTTTCAGTTTACTCTTGACTGAAAATGGTAAAAAACGTTTTTCTTCCGTTACAAAATCAAAAGAAACTTTTCTTTATAACAAATGTTTTCAATAACCCTATTTTCGAATTCTTTGTGCTGTTTTCTCACTAGGGGGAAAATAAAGGGAAAATTCAAGTGTTTCAAGTGTGTCGCAAGTCAAACATATGTCTTATTCACATGCTTGACAAAAAAAACACTTTCTTTCAAATGTGTAGTGTGTGTGGCTTTTCCAGAGGCAGGTCTAAACAGCTGTTCCCAAGCCACATAGCACAAACCTAAGATGTGTAAAAGATTTTGCAGAGGAAATATTTGATCAGGAGCCTTTAGTGTCACTGGGATTATTAGAGACAGACACCATCATTTCACTATTACAAAGCAAGACCAGCACAACACTTCCCTCATCTGGTTCTGGATAGCCACAGACTCGTTTGTCATTCCACTCTGACCCTATAGTTAATCGACTGAATTGTTTTTGCTTATTTGAACTACCTTAACCTTCTCACCAGAAAGTGATTGAGGAAGAGCTACCAACCCCAGCTGGACTGTGGCATAATGGAATGTAACCATTTGAAAAACCCTGTTATTTATCAATATAAACATTGCTGTCCACCTCCTGGCCTCTTCCAGTGTAGAATCGTTACGACTCCAGGGGGCAGATCGTTAGGATAAGGAACGCTATACTCTCCGCTGGATACAGACAGTACTTATTTTATGGAAAACTAAAAGCCTAAATTTCCAGACAGTCCTGGCTACGTGTCTGGGGGGTTGTTACTGTGGTTTCAGTCATGGTGTGTTAAGCTGTTCTGAAACACTAGCAACCGGGAGGAAATAATATGGCTACTATAAATGGTGCCGCTGTAGGTCCACATTTAGAAAGAACATTTAATTACATGGCTCTTAGATGTGTCTAAAGGCTTCAAGTGCATTAAGCCATTTTAATAAACCAGTTCCACTAAAGTTAAAGCCTATATGACTGTAGATTTGCATCAGTAAATGCACATCATACAAATTGGTTCCATTTACTTTCTACTGTAGCTCGAATCTGGACATAAATTCTGAATGCTGTATTTATCGCTCAAAAGACAGAGGAGGTACAGCATGGCATACTGTATTATTTCCACAGTTCCAAAGCTCCCTTATGATGGTGAATGTACACAATATATTCTGCAGTATTCTTAATTTTCTGGTGTGGCTTGGTTGGTAGGGCCCTCTTCCTTCTCTTTGGTGCAGCAAAAAGAATAAGATAAGAATACACCATCCTTGCGATAAGCTGACATATCCCTGATGGCTTTGGGAAGCTGAACAAACGCTAGACAGGCTGACAAGAACTATACTACCATTCCACTGAACTCACCACAGAGAGCTGAAACAGAGCCCACTGAGCTGGGAGCTGGGAGCTGGAACTGGGAATTTAAGTGACAGCTGCAAAGTAATTCAGGTTTGAAAATGGCACAGATGACCCTGCATCCATTTTGTAAAGTGTATAATGGTGTATTGTATTGTAATGGAACCCTTTCATTTATCACACTGTAGTATTCTGCCCCCAATGAAGGACTGCAGAGTCTATTTCTTTACCTTTTCCCCCAAGCATGCTCAATTTCTTCCCCCCTCTTCCTCTCTACAGGAGGCAGACTTGAACTGAATTGAAGATGTTTGAGTGAGGAGCTGCATCAGCTTGTCTTGGCTGCAAAGGAACACATTAGGTTAATTAAATGCTGAAAAGTTAAAAGAAGAAACAAAACATTTTGGCTGTTGAGCCTGAGAGAGAGAGTAAGGTGAGGGGAATATGGAGAGCAGTGGACACTCTTTCTCACCAGTGTGTCCTTTCTCACCTACACTGTCCTTACTCTCTCTGGTCTCACGCCTGAGGAAGACTGAACAGCTGAAAAGTTCTGTTTTCTTCCTTTTACTATTCAGAGTGAAATTAAACTTTACTTCTTTCTTTGAATCTTTAGTTCGCCACATGGGATGTAGATGAATGCTACACATCTTTCTCTCCTGAGGATTATCATGAACATGGTAAAGATTCACATGATTACATGATTAAAGATTAAGGACAAACCCCTGTGAGCATGCAAGTCTTAAGATTCAGACTTTTTATGGTCCACTCGCCAACACGCTTTAAGGAAAAAAGGGATGGCTACTACAATACCCCAAATTATGACACTAAATAGATGGCACAGTGGTTAGCAGATCACTTCCAGACCTTGGGTACTATCTGTGTGGTGTTTATATGTTTGCCTGTGTTCCTGTGGGTTTCCTCCAGGTGCTCTGGTTTCCATTCATAGTCTAAAAACATACTGGTATTGGTACATACTGGTAGGTGAATTGGCTTCTGGGAAAACTGGCCCTAGGTGTGAGTGTGTATCTCCCCTCACATAGACTGGTGTCCCATCCAGGGTGTACCCTGCCTTACACTTGTTGCTTGCCGGGATAGGCTCCTGGTTCCCCCATTACCCTGAATTGGAAAACGTGGTTAGGAAGTGGATGGCTGGAAAAAGCCACTCATTTCTGTGACACCCTAACATCAGAATTAGATCCATTGTTGCAGAGCAAAGGCAATTCTTTCCACTAAGTAATGGGGTTAAGGGACACATTTAAATGAAACGTCCTTCCAGGCGACACTGCTACTTAGGTATTGACGTTTTTCAGTGCGTTTCCCTAACACAAAATAGACCTCAAGACTACATTGAAAAGGATCCTAACTTGTTTCAGGATAAGTTGAGAAAACTCGCTCAGTCTAAATCACAGATGCAGAAGTAAAACGCAATAGTTAATGAGCAAAAAGAAAAAAGCGTAACTTACTAGTACCTTAACACATCTCAGTCTGATGACAAACAAATCATGCAGTGCAATAAGCACTTACTGTATAGTACTACAACTTATTCTGTTTAGGAATTGCTTGGGAAAAAAAAGACTAATCACCACAATTCATCCAAGTTTCCCCATTCTGTTTTCAAACTAAGGCAATTTCTATGCCCTATTCAATCCATCGTGAAAGCAGAACCGACGTTGCATCAATTATCAAAGTCATTCGAGGCCCAGTTCTCCAGTCTTTATCGGGCTGTTTAAATTGTGACGCCCTGCAACTCTTTCGTTGTGTTCTGCTTTAATTTAACTAGTGTAGCTAATCTCTAAAGAAATACGGTACATGTTATAGCGCCGTTGAAAATACAAAATGGTAGGGACAAAAGGATTTTTCCCTTCACCGTGTTTTCCTAAACCTACAGGGGACTCTAAAACATACTGTACAAAAGTAGACATAGACGCAGAAGGAATTTTGGACAGTTCTTTAAACTACTGCAGACCAATTCAAATCACAGTTTTAAAGATTCTGAAATATGTTTACAGTTGCTTGAAGAACATTAATATTAGTCATTTAGGGTTGCTTTGAAGGCAATCGATTTCAATTCAAACAAGCTATAAAATGTTGTCAAGTGCATCGCGTCTAACGGTGTTCGTCACCTTATGTAACGGACTGTAATCTATTAAGGCTGTAACTGTTTTACTTGTAGATTACAGCCTCATATAGTCCTACAATCCGTCTACCTTTTTTATACATCATCACAATTTATTTCTTAGAATTATACCGTGGGAAACAGTGTATCATCATTTATATTGAATCAACATTTTCAATTTTTGTACATTACTTTCTAAGTAATCATACTTACTAAGGAAGTTTTTGGACCCTCTGAAAACAAGCAATGAGTTTAAAGAGCAAAAAGGCGAAATACAGTAGTTTAAAGTAAAAATAACGAACCCTTCTGAAATAAAACACCCAAAAGGCAGTGCTTAGATTGGGGACCGAGGTCGCTCTGTAGGTTTTAGGGTCTACCCTCTGTTCTCCCAGAAGCAAAATGAAGGTTTTAAATCTATATTTTCCCCCACTCTGATACTTGTTGACGGGTTTCCAAGATGTAACTGCTCACAGTGCTCTTAAAGAGGGCTTCACAATTAATTATAGTGCCATATTTTTAGAATGATTCCTCAAGTTATGTATTACCTGTGTGTATTGTATCGTTTGGAGTTTTCTTGAAAAGGACTCGCCTTGGATCTACTGGGCTACTCTGGTTCTAAGTTTCAATTTCATATTGTTGAGGCTTCGGGCAAAAGCAGTAGACGGTGGAGTCGCTTTGTTGCTTGTAATTTAAGGTTTAGCTGAAAGCACACACTCTCTCTGTGTTACTGTACTTTTAACGTTTTATGTGTTTTCTTTCTTTCCTGATGAAATCCAATTTCCCAGCATATACAGTAGCTAAGACATATTGACGCTTTTCTACACCCATTCATTTTCAATTACATTCCTGACATGTAAATTGAATCCTTAAATTGAGTCAATTGCCCTTGGGAATTCCTTTTTAAAACTATATTGATCAGGTCATTCAATAGTACTTTCTCCTGGACTCTCATATAAGCTATTTTCACACTTTGATTGAGTCTGAAGCGCTTTGGGATTATGCCCACTTTCTAAGAGATTTATATAAATTAAAGACAAAAAACCGACTCCGCTGCTAGTGTGTAGACCAAATTAATTTGATCTTATGTTTCGTAAACGTCTTTACTCAGAGTTAACTACGGTAAAGAAGATGGACGAAATGTTGATGATACCCCACCATAAGAGTAATGTTTTAATAATGCATGCCGTCTTAAAACTTTACGTTCATAAAAGAGTGTGTAATCGATTTGTCAATTGAATGACAACCGTAAGCAGTTATGAAATCAGCATGCACTAAATGTGATACATTATTGCTATTCAGTTTCTTTCCGATAAATCGCAGCTCGCCAATATAACCAAAACGATCATTTTGCCTTATAAAAATCCAAGTTATCCAATTTGAAAACAGTCGTTTTGTTATATACACGTAGGTTTGTATTACATACTTTAATTATCCGAAACTGTTACAGTTGTTGCCAATAGCCAATACAGGTTAGAGGGCTTAGTAAAGCTTTAGTTTCAGCGCGTTGGAATAAACCACGAAAGCTGAAGAAATACAGTTTGTGAGTTAACCCTGAGCGCTTGAGCGCTCACTAAAAATCTCCTTGCGACACTCCGCTGAGTAACTCATCACAGTTCTGTAATGGGTAGGACCTGTAATACATTGCAAGTATAGAACTTGTGACTTTCGTCAGAGATCAAATAAGGGCATCATCCAATTTAGCCAATTACGACTATGTCTGCGTGCAAAAGAAACTAATATAACCAAAGCGATCATTAAAGTCAGAAAAAATATTTTTCTTTTTTTTAAGCTTATGTAGATTACTTAAAATGCAAATTTATTAGGGATCGTTAACGTCAACAGCAGGTCGTTAGCTTTTTATCCGAATCCACAGTATAGGGTACATTGGAGAATTGATTTATTATCATCATTAGGTTACTAATGCTCGGAACTCCGGTAAATGGAATCTAACAGCTATCAGATAAGACAATGCTTCGCTTTAGACCTGTGTTCAAGTGGTGGATTAGGTGTTTATAAGAAACTTTAAAGCCCTAAGAAGCAAAAGGCTACTAAAACCAACGTTTTGACTATCAGTTAAACAAATAAATTATCCAATTAAGGCATTCGAAAGAGCTACTGGAAGGCACAACAAGACGTCTTCTGGCTGCAAGGCTACAATGCCTGGACTAGACAGGTTGGCTACTAAACAGCATAGAAACTAAGAGATTCCTACTGAGATGAGCCCTCATTGATATCGAATTGCCTTATGTGTCCCGCTATTAGGAACGTATTGGCAAGCGTATAAACTGCATTTCTTACTGTATGATGATTTGAAGGCTGAAGTTTCAGTAAAGCAAAATACAAAAAAACCCACAAATAACTTATTTTTCCTCAGTAAAAAAGGGCGCACAGACGTAACTGCTTGCTCGAAAGCAAAGTCTTAACCTATCTCGAATTGCGTTTTACACTCAGAGTACTTCTGGACTCCATATGATACAGCAGATGAAATGTTCAATCCTTCCACGATGTGATTTAGAGAGTAACGCGCACTAACCTCACTGGTACAGTAGGTGCCGGCGGCTTGTTTGCTCCTGTCATTCCCTTTACGTTTTAGTACATCTTGCTCCACAGCCGCCTCCAAAAGTCACGTTAACTGATCCTGGAATGGAGCAATCCGACCTATCCCTTTGACAGTGGAAGCGTTGTCAAACTGCTTTCTGGTTTGCGAAGAGTTGAAGCACATTTTTGTGCTTTATGCCTTTTGTGACAGGCAGTGATTGATAGCCCTCAGAACCAACGGTGAGTGCACACTGCAGCCCCCTTCTCCCCGCCTTATTACTCTCCCGTAACCGAGAGTGGAGGGAGAGATACTTACCTGTCGCTAGAAATTCAAGGTCTGATGAAAAGAAGATCATGTTGAAATGTGCTCACTACTAATTCTATTGCATGGAACCAAGGCTGTTTTTTTAAGAATGCTAATCAAATTAAATTGAGTAAATGAAATTATAGCGACGGAATACATTGATGTTAGCATAAAACTGCATTTGCTGGTCTTCTAACCTTGTATGATCCATTACAAAACAGAAACCTGTAGAAGGAGTAGCAGTTCTTTGTGCAATTTTTCTTTTTTTTTTCAGCAGTTGAACACATCCAGCCATTTTCAATATCCATTTCATCCTTAGATGGCTTAGGTCAGCTATAGCTAACAAACTAAGCACATTAGGGCATAAGGCAGGTCCTGCGTGGGTATATATTGTCATTCTGGAGTGCAATATACTCCTCTAAAAGTATTGGGACAGCAAAGTAAACAATTTTTATTTACAAGTTAATTGCATTTGCGCTCATGAGATAATAGGAATAAAAGTATATTAAATATGTTCTCTTTTGGGGGGAGGAATTCCATGCATTTGTTCATTTGATCATTTCTAGCAGGAACATTGGCCACAGCTATTGGAACAGTATATATCCACATTAAGTGAAGTTCCGAGTTTAAAGCTCTTTGGCTGCACATACTGTATCTTTGAGTCAAAACATTGCATGGAGTCTGTGAATTAATTGAGGACAAACGCCTCCAGCAGAGCTACAATGTGAAGCAGCATTGATTGCACTAGATGATCACAGATAACCTCAGAGTTATGTGACCGTTCAGTGGTTTTCTAACAACACATGAACACTCTGTCCCTTTGTTCAGTAGCTTCTCTTGAGTTTAACTGCACTTACTAGTAGTGGCTTTGTCATCTATAAAGGCATTGTAAAGATGTTGATATAAACTCTTGAGATAGATTGACTTGTCAATTTAAGGTGCACTGCCCTCTACAATGTACAGAAGGTACACACACCAAGAGTCATATCATTACTCTCACAGTCATCCTAGGACACACCGCCAGCTGGGCTGTTCCTATTACTGTGGGTGGGATGGGTGTCTGTTATGGGAAAAGAGTAATAAAAATAATAAGCCACAGCTGGCCACAAGCAATGAGTGTGTAAGTTACCAGCTGACTGTGATTGGGATTTCCTCAGCACTGGTGACACCGACAACAGAGTGGGATTGGCTGGCTAGACTTCTCCTGGCCTCCTGACAACATGGTGACAGGTGCTCATAGGCTCACGGTGCTGTACTGAGGGACTATTTTAATTCGAATTAAACCTCCTGCACTGGGCTCTGTGGCATATAATGTTTTACCGATTGACTAGCATGATGGATCAGATGAAACTGTTTGCACTTTCAAGTTCTCCTTATGAGGACAGGTACATGGCTCCCAGCCATGAGACGAAAGGTGAAATTTGTGATTCCAAATCAAATAGTGAAACTATTTGGTGATTCCTAATTAAAAAAAAAAAGTACAGTTACACAGAGCAAAAAAAGCCCACAGCTACAGATTCAGTAACAGCCTCATTCAAAATAGTAAGTTCATACAGTACACACAGCTGGTCACACAGAAAATCAACCTTTTATTGCCAGGGAACCTCTTAGTCCTTTCTGGGTCCAGGACACTTCACTCCATTTTTATAGTTTTATTTGTGCATATACAGGTAATCTGAATGCCTCACATGAACTATAGGCAAGTTTATAGAAGTTTGTTTTTGCACAGTGTTTTATAGTCAGTAAATAATCTAAAAGAGTTTAAAATCTTTGACAATACTGTACCTATAGTATTTGACATATTTACTGCATCTTTATCTGTGTAAATTCTGCAGTTTGTTTCAACAGTGTTTTAATTTGATGTGAATGTAAAGAGGGGAGCATAGTGGTGCATTGCTGCCTCTGACTGCTGGAGGTTCAATTCCTGAGGTTTTATCAGAGTGGAGTTTGTATCTTCTCCCTGTGTTTGTGTGGGTTTCCCCCAGGTCCTCTGGTTTCCTCCCACAGTCCAAAAACATACTGGTACTGGTACATACTAGTAGGTTTATTGGCTTCTGGGGCAATTGGCCCAAGGGGTGTGTGTGTACTGTACGTGGCTGTGTTTGTGTATCTCCTCCCACAGACAGTCCAGAAACATGTGCTTTGTAATGTGTGTGTGCTCTGTAATGGACTGACGTCCCACCCAGAGTGTAGCCTGCCTTGTACCCATTGCTTGACAGAATAGGCTCTGGTTCTCCTGTGACCCTCAATTGGATAAAGTTATTAGAAAATGGATGGATGCATGGATTGATGGAAAGTGTTGCTTATACTAATGTTGTTTGTGCCACCATGCATAAGAATGAAACATGAAGGAGAAATTTAGCAATATCAGTATAATGCCATATAAATTTGCCTTGTTTGATAACATTGATCTTCAGAAATTGTTAGAATTATTATTATTATTATTATTGCAAATGTGTTTCAGTTGCTTAAATAAGAAGGTGTGTTAGAGAACCATTATGTTGCTGTTTATAATCTTTCTTAAGTCCACAAGAGGGCATCAGAAATATCATACAGAGTAAGGAGCCCACAGCTTATACTGTGCAATGAGGGACAATACACATGATAATTCAACTAATTCAGTAGATTAATTAGAAAGGATCTATAACTTTGGTCCCATGTCAGAGTACATTATTCTATTCTGGCTACAGTTTTAGGGTTATTTATAGGGTTTTTTTTACACAAAGGGTAAGAATTTGAGAAAAAGTAAAGATAATTGACTGCTCATGGCAGGAGAGTCTGACAAAATTTGGACATATTTCTAAATTAATTAATGATTTTACTGCCCTCATTCTAAGATTCCCACATAGTCACATAAATAGTATTTCTCTCAAAGATCACTTTGTCACTTTCTGTAGTCTTAAGTTAGGGTGTTTACATTATTTGAAAGCAACAGGAAACATTTTCTTAGATTCTAAACAGTTGAAATTCTATGACTTAAAGGCTTTAGCTGGCTATTTCCCCAGATAATTATAATTAAGAATCCTAAAATAAAAAATGATAGATTATAGCATTTATTTGCTTAAGCAAACATTTGAATTTGCATATGTTTCTGGCTTTCCTAATTGGCACCAAGACACAAAAGCTGAAAATAAGACTGTTTGGGTAAATCTCAGAACAGATTGTCAGTTTTACAGCAGAGTAATATAATTATAAATCTGGGGATTAATAGCTGTGTAGAGACAGTGGTGTGCCTCAGGGAATACAGCTCTGGCATTATACAGTATAGGGTTTAAGAGTCCATCAAGGGAAAGACCAACTGTACTCCTGTAGTAGTTGCCTTTAGAAGGAGGCTGAGCAGTTCAGCTAAAGGAAATTTGCCCTTGGTCATAAATTTAAGTATGGATGCTTCCTTATACACCAGACATGAAACCTCCAACACAGATCATTTGTCTAAGATTGTATTATACCAGTACATCAGACTGAAGAGAAAAGAAAGACCGACTGACCTGCATTTACAATTTACACAGCTGAGCTGTACATTTAGAACATTTTATTGTAGAACTTATAATGCTTTCTTGCCCTGTGAGATAGAGGGTTAGGTTTTGCTGAAGCGTCTTTTCAGAGCAAGCCTGCAAATGTCTGATCACTTTGTTCAACATAGTAAATGTAAAAGCTGGCACCTGCTTTTAATTAGTTAAACTAAGCTTCAGCTGGTGAGAACAGAAAAATTTCAAGATAATGTGGAGCAGTGGTTAGGGATTCTGGATCTTAGAACTGTGAGGTTGTGGGTTCAAATCCTACTATATAAATGGATACAAATGGAAGTTGCTTAAAAAGTGTCAGCCACTAAATAACTGTATAATCTTTTGGAGCACAGAATAGTGTAGCTTTAGTTTTACATCTTGAATTAGTTACAGCACAGCTTGAACTGCAATCATTCTAATAATTTTCTAACCACGTCTTCCAATTCAGGGTCATAAATGAGCTGGAGCCTCTCTCAGGAAGCAATGACTGCAAGGCAGGCTACACCCTGGATGGGATGCCAGTCCATTGCAGGGCAGACACACACACACTCACGGTAGTGCCACAAAGATAGCACCTCAGCTCTGAACCCAGGGCCCCAGCGCTATAAGGCATCAATTCAAAGCTACTACCCAACATGAAATTTATTTTGTTTAACATATGCCTCTAAGCTCTTTTTATATAAGATAAAACCGTAGTTGTCCCAAAATGGATCCTTAAGACACAAACACTTTCAATTAATGTGATCTCAGATATCAGGGCCAGAGTCCTACGTATGATACTCTGTTGATTAGAGAGCTCATGAACTAGAAGCTAGCAGACCGTGGGAGGAGTCAGACAGCAGGTTGTGAAAATGCACTCAGGCCTCTCACAGAATAAGGTAGAAAATTGTGCTGCACGGTAAGTTTGTACCTTTTCTACATTAGCAATTTAATTGAGAAAGTGGCACCCGCAGGATACAAACCGGCAACCCTTCAATCCTAGATGCAGATCCTTATCCACAGAGCCACAGCACTGCTTTGCACCTTTATTCATTAATGTATTTGGGAAAATTGGGGATTTTATAGTATTATGCGTTATTCTTTTGAATGGTTTTTGAAAATATCAAGTCCCATATCATATATTTTTAATATATTGCACTTATGTTAATGAAAAACATATTGGATGGTTTAAAAATTAAGCAGATGCATACTCCTAGTATCAATATCCTTTGCCCTTTGGATAACTTTACTGTAACCAATTGTGTAATAAGTATCTTTGAAGCATTAGAATTGTCCCCTGTATGAACGATTTATCAGCATATACTACTGTATATGCACAGCATTTACAATATTTTCAGTTTATTTCCAACAGTTAATAAAAACTGTATTTAGATTAATATTAACTTGCTTCATAATGTCTGGAGGCACATTGACACAGGGGAGGGTTATTGTTTCTGAGAAACTGAAATAAATTAACATATAAACTGAGCCTTCAGCCTTTGCTAAATTGATCTTCTTAATTACTATGCGGCATGACAATGCAGGAGACTTCTATAAAATTCACAATATAAAATGCATCATGATACTTTTCAGGATTAATTTGGTTTTTTTTTGTGAGCTAGTCGCTATTCAGATTCTCTTAATTAAAAGTGTATCTCCCCATCAAATGGAAAATCATACTGATTAACTGTTCACTTCACTGAACTGCATTGATAATGAGAATTTCTGTGTGCTTTTATGAATGTCTGCTTAAAATATAGGTAAATAGAGAGAGTGTAAGGCAAAATACAGTTTTTTTGTTTCTATGAAGATTTAAGTCATGTGATGCTTCAAGAACATTGTATGCCTCAGTCTCAGTTACACTTTTTTAACACCAGCAAATGTTTATTCAACATCCGAATCTGATTTCCTGAGCGAGAGATTATGAGAAAGTCAAGGAGATGGAGCAGCTGCTGTAGTTTTGGAAGACAAGTGGGGAAAAAAAATACATCTTGGTCACATGAGCTCCTGATCGCAAAGACCGCTTTGTAGGCTCATCTGTAGAGAAAGGACTGCTGCTGTCAGACAGAGTGAGTGGTGAGATGATAAAGGCAGCTTGTCCTGGGTCACCACACCTGAACACCACCCTCAAAATAAAATCAAACCAAAACTTGAGATCTTTTCTGTACAACACATACTCTAGATTCAACCTCTGAATTAGTCTTTTCAATGAGTGTTTTACATGTTACAATCAGAGGTGCGTAGGCTGTTTAATGCTGAGCAACAGTCTCACAGTGGAATTGTGGCACACTCATCTACCACAAAGCAAAGTCTACAGGACCCTTTTACTGTGAGCCATGAAATCTGAAGGTATTAGATTGAGTCTTATTAACCTTGGAAAGCTTTGAGTAATGGATTTTTAGTCTTTTTTGTCATAGGGTTTCTTTTTTTTACAGCCTTCTGACACTTTTTGCCGTTCAAAATCTGCACGATTAAATGAGTGAGTAACAGGCGCAAAATGCGGTTTAGGAAATAATTAGCCCACTTGCTGGTGTAGACTTAAAAAATATTGCAGCAGTGTGGGAAGTGCAAATCTGCAGCAGGTTTGGGAGAAATCTGCCAAGTTTCAGTTCAGTTGGTTCAGCTCCTCTTTTTAAAGCATGTGTGAATTGGGCTTGGTGTTGGACTGGAGTGAGGAGAGGGTACACGACACTTGTTGGTGTAAGATGCAGTGCGGGTTGTTGTGTGCTAGGACTCTTCTGACTGGAATTGCAAACTGTTTATTCTTCCCACAGTAGAGCTCCCTTTTTCTCATTGCTGTGTTTCATTGTTTTTTGCTTGTAAATATTTGTCTTGTTTTGTGTTTTTTTGGAATTGCTGGGTCTCTGGAACTAAGAAACAAAAACTATGTTCTAGCAGCTGAAGTGCCTAGACATGCCTTTTCAGTGTTATATGAGAATAATCTTAAAGATAAAATGGGTTATAAAAGTGAGGTGGCACTGGTAACCATAATTAGGATATAACCTAAGCACGTGCATCAGTGGTCCTCCAAACTCTGTGTATCCATTTTTTTCAAGGTCTCCTTCTTTCTTGAGTTTTGTTTTCTTGTTTTTCTGCCCTTGATCCATTCATGTGTGAAAACTAGCACAGAAGTGTTATGTTGCTATGTAGGGGGTCATTGACACATTGCTTCTCTCTTAAGAATAGGGAACTATTCTCCTATCTTAAGAATAACCGAATGCGGATTTGCTATAAACCTTGGACAGGCTAAGACCAATATTTTTCAGAAAGTTTTCCAATATTTTTTAAGCAATGTGTTTTACTAGCTTTTCACACTGACAAGCCTGATCACTGCAAATACTCTCCGTGCTAGATTCTATCTGTTTGTAATCCTTTAGGTGCCATTTTCTGTTATGAGATTTTTTTTCTGTGACAAAGCTCTGTGTCTGCATCTGATATCTGCTTTTATAAAACAGGATTTGTGTTTGCCTTGTCTACATTTGTGCTTATTTTTGCAGCAATAAACAGTACAGTAAACAATTCTTAACTCATTTTTAAATAAGAAATAGTGTTTCAATTACATTTTTTTTCCCCATGAGTTCCAGACTTGTCCTAGAGGGATGTTCTTAAATGGCCAGAGCACAGATCATGAAGAGGCAGCCAGTCTTTCATGAGGCACAATTACTCAGGCATCACAGTCATTTCTCACTCACAGTGCTTCAGTGCAACAGGAAGGTAATGTTGAACAGGGGTCCCTGTTGGCAGGGATATAATCAAGTGTCTGGTGCTTTCTATTCAATATCATTCATCAACAGAATTTTGAAACAAACTTCTGGAGATATCACACTCTTTAAAGAGAGATAGCAGTAACGTGGAAATAAATATAAGTCCCTTTTACTTACAATATTAACATAAATCCCTCAGATTACAAATAAAGCCTAACTAATTAGAGGCCTAATTAAACTTTATCCTTCCCTCAGCAATGACCCAGTTGGCTAGCCTAAAATACTGAAGCCTTCCATCTGAAACATTTATTCACTAATTTATGAATTGTATTTAATATGGATAAAGGCCTATATTTCCTCCTGTATTTTTGTCAGCTCTACCTGCAACTCAAAGCAACTAGAATCAAACACTCAACAAACATTTTTGTGGGTGTACTCCTGTATTTTGTTTTCATTATTTATTGTAAAAGCCAATTCTACCTTTAATGCCTTGCAAGCTACTAATGAGTTTAGCAAGGAAAGTAAAGCTTTGTACATATGTGAAGAATATATCTAGGGGCATGCTTTATCCCTTATTTCAGTCATCTATTGAGAACTCTAACTGGCCCACTCCAGTCGGTTCCATTTAGTGAATTATTCCATGTGAGCACATAACGGGATGTAGGGGCAAATGCAATCTGCACGCATAAGCAGAATCTGAAATTTGTCTCAGGGAAATACTGATCAGGGCCATCTCTGATACTGATGGCAGTGCAAATGATTTCAGGATTAATGGTGGATCGGTGACACAGATACAATATTGTCATCTATAGGAAGGGTATTATCAGTACTGAGCATTATGCTACTTTATTTGTCTCCATTCTAAAGTAGCCTTACAAAAAGAATTTTGTCTGTTAAATTAAAAATAATTGGTTGGAGGATGACAGTCTCTTGTATCTACACAGGTCAGGATTTCTATTTCCTTTTTTGTCAGCCAATCCCATTCTTTGGGATTGGGAACTAGAACTCCAGAACTTATAATAATATAATAATACTTATACGTTATATATCAGGATTTTCTAGACACTCCACTCAAAGTGCTCTACTGGTAATGGGGACTCTCTTCCATCACCACCAGTATGTAGTATCGTACCTGGATGATACGATGGCAGCCAAAGTGCGCCAGTACACTCATCACACACCAGATCTCAGTGGAGAGGAGAACAGAGTGATGAAGCCAGTTCATAGTTGGGGATTATTAGGAGGCCATGATTGGTAAAGGCCGGGGGGAAATTTGGCCAGGACACTGGAGTTAACACCCTTACTCTTTTCGAGAAACATTCTGGGATTTTTAACGACCATGGAGAGTCAGAACCTATGTCCCATTCAAAAGCCCTTTGTTACAGAATAGTGTCCCTTTCAGTATACTGGGGCATTAGAAGCCACACAGACTGGGTGAGCACTCCCTACTGATCCCACTAACACCTCTTCCAGCAGCAACCTTAGGTTTCCAAAAGGTCTCACATCCAGGTACTGGCCAGGCTCACACCTGCTGAGTTGTAAGTTGTAAGTTGCAAGGTGATATAACTACTGGTGCTTGAATGACGAGTGGGAATGTCCAGATGATCACAGAAAGAAGGCGGACATAAACAACTCAGGGTTATTTGAAAGCACAAAGAGAAAAAGCAAACATACACTCACTCTTTCAGACCAGGAGCCTCTTTGCTTGGCTGCCATAGAAAGTGTCCTCATATTTTGTTGTCCAGGGCTAACTGCAATATTCAAAAGGAGGTCAAAGAAATGTATGAATTTAAAATTATTTCCCTAGGATTAATCTCTTAACACTCTTAACTTCTGTTTGTATATTCAATCATGTTTGTGACATTTACAGTACATGCAGTTGAGCTTGGAGCCAAAATGGATACAGTCTGGTCTCTCTGAATAATAATGATAAAAGTTTGCCCTTTATGGAAGAAAGAATAAAACAATCACGCCTTAGCCTTATCTAGTACAGAATCTTATTATTTTGCTTTTTTAGAACAAGACTAATCACCTAAGACTGGAATGTTGCCGAAGAAAGATCTTTGATGTAACAGTGCATCCGCTAACCTGGTTTAATTTCAAGTGGCTCATTTTCCTGTGCATCCATCATGGTAATATCACATGGGGTCTCCATGGTGATCCCGAGTACCAGGACAATAGAACCTGTGTCAGAATATTGTCCGCTGTGAAGATAATAAAAAGGAAAATAGCAGGGGGAAAGAGAGATAGCAACAACAGAGGGTTGTCAACAAACCAATGTTGTTGCTGTTAAATGAATTGTTCACATGAGATCGCATCAAGACAACCATGTTCCTGACAAACTCCTCATTTTTCTCTCTGACTCATACATGAAAATGATCTCTATCTGTATGGCCCATTAAGGAAAATAAGACAGGATTGATAATTTAATTAGTGCCTATTTTTGTCTTTCAGCTTCACTTCATTTTGACAGACCTTTAGAGTCAAAGTACATCAAGGTGGGACAAGAAGAAGTAGCATGTTATAATAATAAGGCATGTTTGACTAATGTATCTGTTAAATACAAGCACCACAAGCACTATGCAATATGCAATATGACCACAAATATGACTAGGGGTCATAACAGGATTTTTTAAAAAGGCAGGTTCCAGGAAAACACAAATGCAGTCATACATTTAAAAAATCGCAATGCTCTTTATTTTACAATTCTTGGCTCACCAAGATGCCTTAAGTGGTAGCATGCAACTGTCCAAGCCAACTTTCAACCCCAAAGATCAACGCTGTTCAAATGCCTGCAGGAGCGAAAAGATTGGTCATATCAATAAGTTCATCATTCTACTCTCCAGATCCAGTGTGGGAGTGACATTTTACATCTGATATTCAGAGCAGGAAACATGACTATTATCCTACTTGCTGTGTCATTTCAATCATGTAGTTTCAGCATTTTCTGCTTGTTTGTGATTCCCTCTTCTCCTACTGTAAGTAACAGATGCAGTGGGAATTAGCCTTCCTTTGTTTTTCCACATTCTATGGGTTATTGAAATATCAGCCGGTCACAAAGAGTGAACCCCCTACTAAGAGGTTTCATCCACTGTATGCCACCATCCTAACAACAAGCCTCACTAATGGAGGGAGAAGACAGTTAAATAGACAATCTCTAGCATTTGCCATTATCTGAAGTCGATTTTCCTGCAATTGCTTCCTGACTGCTTTATTCTGCATTAAAACAGCCACTGAAATTCCAATTAGTTTAATGCAGAATGCATTTTCATGGCCTATCTTTTCAACAGGAGCTGCTTCTCCTCTTCTCAAACTGTTTGGCGTTAAGATGGCTGTGCTTCTTAATTCAAATTAGACGGTTAGTAATTGCAAAGCAGTTAAGCTTCTTAGTGATAGGGAGTAATGTTATAATTGGTAGAGAAGATTGTGCTTAAAGCCTCAGCCGCCACTGAGCAATTCATAAATGGGTCTAGTAAACATAAGAGTAATTTATGTCCACAACAATGGAATCCCTGTGTATTCTAAATACACTTTAGTGCTCTTTGCTCTTCTTTGTGTTGCATCAGAGACCATGCAGCAATGATTATTTTTCGTAGACACTCAATAATTTAAAAACACAACAAATGTGCTATTCCACTACTTCATCCAGCCATCCATTTTCTAACCACTTTATCCAATTCAGCAGGGGAGGCAGAGCCTATCCCAGCAAGCAACGGATGTAAGGCAGGATACACTCTAGACAGGACGCCAGTCCATCACAGGGAACACAGAGATACAAACACAGACACACTCATACCAGGGACAATTCTTCCCAATGAATCTACCAGTATGTCTTTGGATTAAAAAAATAATAATAATAAAATAAAAAAATAAAAATAATAAAAAATAAAACAAAAAAAATAAAAACATAAAAAAATGTCTTTGGGTTGTGGGAGTAAACCGCAGCACCTGGTGAAAACCCATGCAAACACTTAAAACATACTGTACAAACTCCAGGAATTGAGCCCAGGGTCGCAGCACTGCGAAGCATCAATCCTAACCACTGTGCCTACCCATTACGATAATTATTGAATTTTTAATGCCTCAAACGACACAATGCTTTGAGAAAGTATTCCGACCCTTCTACGGTTTTCACATTTTGTTGCTTTAGAGCTTGCTGTCGTGATGCCTTGAAGCAGCAATTAATATTGTGTATATATCAATATCCCCTTTCAGTTTTAGTTGTAATGGAAGTGATGTGTGGGATTGAACTGCAATTTCTAACAACTGGCCAGGGATTGTGGTGAAAGCCAGTCTCATGCATCATGAAGTCACCCGTGCATAACAATGATGATGTTCAGTACTTCACTGAAGGTTCCTAATGTTTTAATTAGTTCATATATGCAACAGGGACATTGCTGCACAGACTCTATTTATCCAAAAATGCAATTCCTGTGGCTGACATGTACTGTATATTGGAAGTTTATAGTAAGCATTCATCAGATCATTTCCTTCTTATTAACATTGCCTTCTCGCTAATACAACAGCAGGGCTATGCCATTAAAAGAACAACAGCAGGCATGTGGCTTGCTGTGTAGTGTGCCAGAGAATCACTGGCTGTCTCGAGCCCAGTGCCCAGCCTGTTATTAAAAAACATTGTTTTTTTACTGAATGTCCAAGTTATCATTGCTTCAGCCAATTGCATTCCAGAAAACTAATGAATTACAAAATATACAAATGACAGCAGTTCAGGATCTAAAAATAATCAGAAGAGGTAGATACAGATGAGGCTTTGGACTGCGATCTGAGAAGATATACAGTAGTCCTGAGGGCACGTGCTTAAAATGTTTACCTCCATGCTAACCTAATACCTATTTTTAATTAATGAAAAAATGGCACAGCAAATGTCATAACAAAAGAAACTAGGATGCCAAATTAAGAGTTACAAAATCAGGTTTAAACATTTTGTTGTGATTCTGTAACCTATGTTGTTTAGTAAAAATTAACTCTGAATTCAGTAAAAACAGCCAATTATTAAGATCAGGACTGAATAGGCCACTTTCATCCTTTGTCATAATGGGGTTCTATAAAAGTTTTACTGTTCTACACTAAATAAGACAACAAAGTTAAAAATCCTTTGAATCTGCAAAGCAAACAAGATGAGATTGACAGACCTTCATATCTTTCACTGGTTCAGGCTCTGCTCAGCTGGGTGCGGTGAATATGGACTCATCTGAAGACATCAGACAATTCGTTTGTTTTCTTTCTTTCTTTCTTCTTTTCGTTGTTTTTTAGGCTTGGGGGCTCTTTGGGGTGCTTCAAGTATAGTATAATTACCTGCATTGATCTCCTGGATATTCTGTACTTTCCAAAGATACAATCTAAAAGTCTTGTTAGAGAGTCCTCCACTTTATCAAGCAATAAAAACAGTTTAAAAATAATTAAAATCAATTCTTGTCAGTGCCATTCAGATTTAATCCATCCATCAGAAACCATGTAGAAATGCTATTTTTATACACTATATATTACAGTTTAGACACACACTTTCACACAAGGGGCAATTTTCCTAGAAGCTCAGAAATTATTTTATCTACCAGTATGTCTTTTTTTTTTCATGTTTAGATTTTTAAACAATTTTTACTGTTGACTCTTAAATTTATGCAAAGATTTTATTTTGGGCAATGTGCTGTTACTTACTGTACATACATTCATAATTTCTGCCTAAAACTTTGTCTTTGTCTGTGTCCTGTGGCAATTGACATGCCTATACTTAAAGACCCATCAAATCCTAACATACAAAAGGAGTAAGGGTAAATTACAGATGATAAAAACTGCAAATAATTACTTACACAGATAAAAATGTATGTCTTTTATATTTTTTATAGCCACTCCCCAGCTTGTGGAGGTCAATGGCTATTAGCATAGAGCCTTTGCAGAGCTCTGTGACCTTAACCAAGATGACAATGCTACTACTGAATGTCTTCATGTCTTACTTCCTTTTACACCCCAGAGAAACAGGAAACAGGATGAAACAGGAAGCTTCCATTGCACTTCCAAAGAGTAGAATGTAATTGCACATTTGTTTTTGTCAGATTTTAAGTTTGCACTGTGAAAAGCTATTATGATTACAGAATAACATTTTATGACTTTCTTAAATAGGACCCATTTGTTATTGAAGGTATAAACAAATACTGTATGTGGGGCACTGTATACACTGCATAGAGCTCACAAGGCTGTGACATCATGTTTCATTTTAATTTACAAAAGGAGCATTTTTATTTACCAAAGGAGCATAAACTCTTTTTAGTTATCTGCCATATGTTAAATACATGATTGCAACACCAGTGGCTTTCTTTTATGTAGTTTATCACTTTATAATCATCATGAAAGTTTCTTTTTTTCTTCCTTTAAAAAAGCTATTTTGCTACAATCAAGCTAATAACCCCCAAACACTCCACATTTGCAGTAGTATTTTGTAGGAACTTCAAATAGATTATAAACAACAGAATCCATTTAAGCCTGGTACAGGAATGTCTGATATTACTGTACTGTATGTCACACATGGACATGTACCAGAAATTGGGAATTGAGCTTAATTATCTGCATTGTTTGTTTTAGAATCAAGACATTTTGTCTAGCTCATGAACTGTTTGTATTTAAATACAGTAATTCTTAACAACTTTGTACTGAGTACTGGATGGAGACATCTGGTACTCCGTGCTAATTAGTATCACTATTTCCTCTAGAGTTTCTGTTAGAATCTCTGATTCTGCAGTGTTTTGTTGATGTTGAGTTTCAAACTCCTCTCTTGGTTTTCATTATATATGGATCTGTATAATCAGTAATCATAGCAATGCTTCGTAGTGCATGTTTATACTGTCACAAATTCTGAAATTCTGAATATGTTAATAAGTCAAAACTTTAATTTCTATGAGGTAATTTGACTGTGATAGCAATCCTGCATCTAGAAAACAATATTGCATGCCTCCTGAAATATACACAAACATTTTCCACAATTTTCCAATTCTTTGATCTCTTCATCAGATATCTAAAACTCTCCAATCTGATTTAGAGAGAACCTTTTTTTAATCTGGTGTACCTTTCATCTGCTTATGAGACTTACTGTATGTCACAGACATCATAAGATTTTCAATCCCTTTGTAATGTGCAAGTAATGAACTGCTGTTATCTGAGTCAACATTCTCCAAACTGGATTACAGGGAAAACAGATAAGTTATGGCTTCATTTGGATATTTTTCCCCTCAAGGAGTTTACGGTTCTTGTTATAACTTTCATCTCCATATGATACAGGCAAAAGAAAGCTTCTCCACCTGACACTTCTTTACAATCTGTAAGTGATCAAGTGTTTCTTTCTGAGACGAAAGAGACATGTTTTGGGCTCCTGCCTGCCATTTAAAATTTTACACACATAGCACTGAGCAAGCCCAGTGGGACCCATGTAGAGTGAAATTAATCCTTCTGCTTAAACTTTTTGTTTGAAGACTTTCAGTAGGAAACATGACTTTTGTTTTACAGAGTCTACCTTAATCTTTTCATTTCTTCTCTTTTTTTAAAACAATAAATCTACTTTATCTGAAACAGTATACTCTCTGCATGGATGAAATGTTTGTTTTAACCAGAATGAAATACTGTTCAGTCATATTTCTCTGAATTTTTTCTTTACTAACAGACTAGCATACTCTTACAGAGACACCCATAATTGAAATGTTTTAGCAGTGTTCATCAGCAGTGTTCTTCCTGGGAATCATATTGGTATTTCACAGTTATTGATAAACATGGCAGCAATACTACTGTAAATAAATGCCATTTTTTTACGTTGCCATATTGTGCCAACATAAAAGTTTGCTTACATACAGTATACACATTGTAGAGTTTATGCAGAAAACACAAGCCTTTAACCCTTTAAGAAATGACTGTAATTGTAAAGTGATTATAAATAGTAACAAAATCTTAACATTTGAGGGCACATGAAAAAATATTTATGCATATTACATTTTTCTTGTTTCTTGATTTTTACAATTGCTTGTGGAAAACATAGATGAAAGAAATTGCATTCTTAGTGTGCAAAAGAGGAGACGAGTAGGGTTAATTTTGTTTTTTAATTCTGATAAGTTTTGACGGTCAATGCCGAAGGCCAATTGCAAAATGCATTGTGGGGGTCTGGTATGCCCAGCAAAAGTGTTGTAGGAGGTTTCCTGGTATCATTCATGGAGAATCTGGTTTAGAATATGAGATCAATAAAATTTTAAATACAATTCTCAATAAGATTGCAAAAGGTTTGCCCTGATTAAGTGACACACAAAATATTGAAATGAGTGAACAGTCCGGTTCTAAGATTTCGGCCTTTTTGGCTGCACTTTTCAAATAGCTTCTCAGATTTAACACTTAACTAGAAATGGCTCGCTGTTTACAGACGTTAAAGAAAATTAAAGAGTTCCAATTAATCAAAGTAATTAACAGTCAAAATAAGTAACAAAGAGCTCTGCTGGAAGGAAAATGAGCAGACACAAGGTCATGAAGAGTAGGACAAAGAATTCAGGTAAAGAAATTAAGAACACCTGCTTTCTACTTCATCTCGGTCCTGGTGGATATCTGATTGCTTATTTAACCCAATAACAGAATTCATTTTAATGATATAAATGATTATATATCTAAAAGATCTTAAAGAATTTAGGGTTCTGCTTTTAAAATCTCCATCTTTCAAAAAGAGCATAAAAACACAAGGGAGTTCAATTCTACCACCAACCACTTGCTCAGCGAAGTGGTCTGATTGCTCCTTAAGTGGGGAAAACCAAGCACATCAATTCCCAGTCCTGCAAAAGAGGTGTTGTACAGTTTTTCAAATCATCACCTACATCTAATAAGGCTGAAGGGTGAGGCTTGTGAGCTAAGTGGACTATTTTTCTAAAGTAAGTCTTTGGTACTGCTTTGACTGTCTTGTTGCCACAATCTGAGCACAAATCTGATGTATGCCCACTGGTCAAACTATTAGGAACCTCCAACGAATAAGGATTTGAGCCTCCATGAGCTAGAGCCTACAGTCTGTAAAGGAGATAGCATGTACTGTGTTCTAAACAAACATCTGCAGCTCACATTTCATATTTTTCGGTAGAATTGAACTCAGAGAACTGTTCCTCCCTATTTACATGTCTCTGTGTTACTAACATGCTGTACAATTGCATTTATCCAACAGACTTCACCTGTAGCTGACCTCCTTTAGCTGTCTAAAGGACACATAATAGGTAGTCGGTTCATTCACGCAGGTGGAAATGATTTATTCTTCTCATTCCATAATTAACGCGATTAGTTCTGCATGGTTTCAGATGTTTAAATTCAAGAGACCTGGTCAATGAACCAGTCCAGGTGAATAAGGATTGTTCTGAAACTCAGTAAAGAGTTTTGTAATTCTCAAGATACTTTGATAGCAGAAGTTGTTTTGGGGAAAAAAAATCTTCAGCCTTCAAGCAAGCAATTCACCTAAAATGTTTGATAGGCCTCAATACTTTAGAGCTCTGGTGGAATAAAAAAACAAAAATGTGCAAAAAATGGAACACTGAGCATCTGACCCCTGATACATACAGTACACTAGACCAGGGAATATCCTCATTTTATAATTCCAGAGTATTTACTGCATTCAGCCAGGTCTGGTTACATAAAACATATTAAGTATTAAATGTGGACACTATATCCTTAACTATGACGACATCAATATGTTTGATTCCTTTTTGGAGCTAATAGTTGCATAACATCAAATGTGGTTGCTTTATTTTGGTCACATTTTTTTGGGTCACAGCTCCTTAAATGCTTAAAGGGTGATTGGGTAGGGTTAAGGTGCTGATCAAATTAAAGTAAGGCAAATGGAGTAGATCTGAGTTTTATATAAGCTGAAAATTGACTAAGTAAAGTGCAAAGTCAAGAACTTCAAAGTATTATGAAGTTCACAAACACTTAAAGTAATTATAGGGATACCTTTGCACACATTCTGCAAAAGACAGATATTTATGAACAATTATCTCAGATCAACAGCTGACCAGCCCATATTAGGCTGATTTCACAATGCTAGGGAAGTTAACCAAGGTTATTGGAACGGCAAAAGGTATAAAGATTGTATCAATTCCTCTGTGGGTGAGTAAAAAAAAACAGTATTTAATGTAAATCTGACTTGAAACAAAAGAACAATCGCACTTTCTTCACAGCAGGAGTTTCAAGGTACGCAGCAAACAGTGGTGTCAGGATCTGAGCCTTTCATCTCAAGCTTCTCTTAATAAAAAAAATAGCTTGAGTCTGCACTGAGCAGCAGCCTGACACATGCTGCGGGTGTGTGGAACCCTGAATTAGAGTCATTTTCATTCAGACAAGATTGGCTCTTAATTAAGACGTTCCCAGAGACGTGAAACCAAACCAACACAGAACCACTGAATCATCCTTCGTCTTTTCTCTCAATAAAGAGAATGAATCAAGCGAGAACATATTTGGTTTTAATGCCAAAACAGTAGCTTCATACACATTGGGTCTCTTATAGCGAGATTTGAAGTCATCTGAATTTCTTCCTACAGAAGCGCACTGCTGTCATCAAGGAAAATAAAAATCATACTAATCATACAGCACATTGTCTCATAATTACAAGATTCCAGTGATCATTTGAGAGTATGAACAGACTATTACAGTGTGTAATGAAAGCACCTAGAAGCTACATATAGCTCAGTTTAGTGGTCATGTTAAAATGAAATGCTGCAGACAGTTTTTACAAAAAGTGAACACAATCCTAACCATGAGGACACTAACCCCTTAATTAGTGTAACTGATTCCACTGTTTTAAACTGAAAGAGAACTAATGATAATATTTTAGGTAATTAAAAAGTAAGATAATGTGCCATCTCGTAATAATGAGATAATCAGCTATCCCATAATAACGAGATAATTTTCCTGTAATAACAAAACAGCACTTGAAATACATTTTTTTTCCTTCATGGCAGTAATGCGCTTAATTTTAGAACGAGGTACTGTATTTTATTTCTCTGTTTATACAACTTCTTATTGACTGAATTAGGCCTTGGTGTACTGGCCTGCTTTCATCCAGAGGAGGAATGTTATCCTGCAATAATTTCCACCCCCTGTGCTCTCCCAGTCTGGATACCTACAGTATTTCTCTACCAGCAATGATTCCATCTTATAATAAATAAACAGATGTTTGTTAATAAACCTGTTAGTTAGTCCAACATTAAAAAGCACTTAAGCAGCTGAGTCACATATTTTATGCATAGTAATCTACAGTAACTGAAGGATACAGTACAACACAACCTAATACAGGGAAGGAAAATATTGTGATCAACACGGACGATATTCCACCAGTAGGATTAAATTCATTATTTATTGCCACTAGAAAGAGGACCTTAAAACAAAGAAACCAAGCGACTTCCTGTTTTAAGTTAATGACAAAATTGCAGATTGGCCTTCTATATGAGGTGTTTATAGTTCTCCAGGAAAGTAAGAGTGAGTCTAATTTGGAGATCACATCTCCTTAGGAAGACTTAAATCTTTAAATTGTGAATAGATAGATTTCCAAGGATTCAACCAAAGTTGCGTTATACTGTATGTAACTGTTGCATTTTGCTTTTCCAACTTGTTTTTACAATGGAACATGTAATAGGTTTATTCCATGCTGAAAAGAATGGTTTATTCCTTGCTTCTTTTCAGCATGGAATAAACCTATTACTTGTTCCTTTGCAGAGTACGCATGCTGACACAGCTACCCACCTGAACTACTTGTTTTTACAATATTTCACACCATCCTTTATTCTACTGTGATTTTACTGTGCTGTCTTACACTGTCTGTGCTTTTGCAATGCCATTCTGCCATGCCTTAGTATGTGGGTGGGTAAGTGTTACGTAAGGAAATTAAATACACGTGTTCTCAAGGTTCTTTCACATTTTAGTTTCTCTTTATAGCCAGTAAATATGATACCTGATACTGTAGCTGTACCATACCTTTGTAGCTCTGCAGTCCTCATCATTGACCTTATACACTTCTTGAAGTTCTCTCCCTCCTCCTCTTTTTTTTACATCCATTTAGAGAGTATATGCTTTCTTGTACCTCCATGAATCAGTGTGTTACCTTGGGCTGCTATTAGTGGTGCAGTCTTTGTAAGATTATTAAATGACAGCTCTGAAGAATGGCAGTCTTTTTGAATATTTGGACAAAAGGAGTCAGTTTGATACAGCCACACCTTGACCTCTGAAAACATGCATCCTACCCAGCTCCTCTCTAGCTGTTATCTTTAAAGAGTTTAACAAACACCATAAGCAAAAGTGATGGCAAGGTGGGGCCCTGTGTTCAATACCAGATTTCCTTCAGGTAATCCAGTTTCCTTTCACAGTCCAAAAACATTAGTGGGGAAATTGGCCTTATGATTCTTGAGTGTCTGTGTCTACCCTGTGCTTGACAGGTTTCTTGTCCAGGGTGTACCAAATCTTGTGCCTTTTGCTTGCTCCCCCACAACCCTGAAAATGGATGGATATAAGCAGAAGGAAGCTGTCGGGCTCTTTTGGGGGTTGCTTGGTTCTAGAATTTTGAGTGTTTCGAGTGCCCCTTTGTGTTCACAATAAAGAATTTCAGTTCTTTGACTTCATCTGTGTGTTCCCCTTTAACAAGAGATGACTCTGGTCATATCTCCCCGATCTCTTTCCAGAGAACCAAGATATGTTTTTGCAGTGTGGTGATCAGAACTCAATGGGTTTTTCTAAAGTCTTAGTTTTATAAGCCGACTTCCCTTGACACGAATTGGGAATGTTTCAGGGATCCTTTTTGATCAGTCTTGTCACTTCTCCATATCCCCTTTATAAGGGAAAAGAAGAATCAACATGCTTGCTTGAGTCCCTCTTCTAATTCAGTACCTCAATACATTTAAATGCTATCCTTAAATCTGCATGTAGACTTTCATTTTCATTTGTAGTCCCTGTCCTTGACGTGGCCTTATTCTTTTTGCATTTTTATACCTAAAAACAGTGTTTCACATTTCAATTACGGTTAAACCAATAGTTTCGTTTTTAAATAAACTATCAACACCATTCTAAATACACACATATTGTGAAATAATGCACTTCCCTATCACAATATTAGAAAATGCCCATAACAACAGTTCAGTCCAAATACTAGCAGAGATCTCACATCATGGTATCAGTTTCATTAGACGTGTGTAGATTTGTTGGACTACACGCAACAGCAGTTGATGTGGTTTTGTATTAGATTTGTATAGCGATCAATTCTGCCAGTGAATTTCCAGAACACATCTGCTGAATTGGGTAGAGATCTCAAACCCTTGAAGAAGTTTGAATAGATACATTAGTATCACTAGGAGTAGTATTAGTAGCAGCAGTACAGATATTGTGGTTCTACATTAGATGCAGTAATAACCTGAACAGCAGTAGTAGTATTAATAGTAATTGTGCTAATAATTGTGCTAAAAAGTAATAACACTATTAGTATTAATAGGAGTAGCAAAGCTGGACTAAAACACTAGTTGCAATATTAATTACTAATTAGTACTGCACATTAGTAACTTATACAGTATCAGTAGTAGTCATAGTCCTAGCAGTAGCAGCAGCTACAGTAGTATTATAATTCTTCCATATTATAAAACTATATTAACTGAGTGTAGTTTCTCACCATGCTCACTTTTGAGAAGTAAAAACCTACTCTATAAAAAGAACTGTATGTTTCAGAGCTTTGAACTCTGATCCAGTGTACTGAATCTCTCTGAGGCCGGAGTTAGGGTTCTAAGCTATGCTTTGTGAAGTACTCCTTCAGTCCGACAGCTCCCTGTTGGTATATGTATTTTATGTTTCTATTAGTGGCCCTGGAATTGCATAAGTGCATCGAAATACGTAAATATAACCACACCTGGTTTAATAATTTCTTTTCCACTGTCCCTTCACCTCTAGCCTCCTTTCCATTGTTTGCCTTAAAAGCTATTGAAAACACAGATGAAGTCTTTAAAAACACAGGTTTGTTCTTTTTTTTATAGGTTTTCCATAAAGGGCTGTGAGGTCTGTGTTTCTTTTTCTGCCTTCCTACTCTGCACCGATGTCATTAGCTGTCTCTGATCAAGGTTCCCATACTAATGTCACATAATTGGCCACGGTTTGGGTGGCCTTGAGCTTTTCTTAGTTATCCTTAGCTCATGATTCAATGGAATAAAACCCCTGACCTTGCATAGTTTACTCTTATTTTTCCAGTTTACGCAGTTCTATGAACGTTTACCAGTGGGAGTCCTGTAATCTCAGTTCACTTATCATTACAAAAAAAAGATCCGTTAAAACTACAGTGAATCAACTGTGAAAAACGTTTAACGTGAACTTCTCCAGAAGTACAAGAATTCATATTGTACTTTCAATTTAATTGTTTTCATTTAGCTGTTCATCCCAGGCTAAAAATGATGAAATATTAAAATACGCTGTTAGTCATAGGTGGAATATCTTCAAGAATCAATGACCTGTTACTGAACAACGGAGACCCCAAATTATATTTGTTAAACCTTGTCTTCAAACCTCAGTAATGAATTTCAGGACCAATGTTTCTAACAATAGATACTGACAAGATTTTTGTAGCTCCCTTAAATGAACACTGATTAATAGCTGGTGTTTGTCCTTCGCTACAGAGCAATTTCCTCTATGAAATTTATTTTCAGAATTCACCAGATACCTTTATGTGCTTGCTATAAGGCTGCAGTTCAAATGCCATCTTTTTCAATGCCTTGCAGTTTTTGTGTGACAAATGACATTCATTTTAACATTACTCTTTAATGTAGTTTTTCATTTTTTTTAGTTAGTTGAAGTGTTCATGCAGAACCTAATTTTAAAACAATTAACTGTAATATGCAGTGGTGATCTGAAAGGGGCTAACACGAAGCACAAAATAAAAATGGAGAATGGGGATGAGGAAAGACTGCATATAATTTCCTTTCACATCTCTCACCCATGCTGTAATACCCTCGCCCATTCTTTTGTAGCCGAGACAGGCTCCCCTTGAGAACCGGACTTTGTTGTGAATTGTATTGTCAGGTGAAATAACTGGCAGGTGTGGAGATCTGACCACTACAGTTGCCCAGCTCCCCTAGTTTTTTTTTTCTTTGCCAGAGGGATTTCTATCTCCTTTAGACATGAGTTCCATCGCCAATGGAAACATTGGTTTATACCTGCACGCCTGGAAAACAGGTCAAACGAGGTGAGGGAGAGGTTTGTTTTGATGATACAAGTGAGTGGGAATAAAAGCAGTTTCTTTTCCATGCATCAATTTGACAGGATAATCAGAGCCAGGGGTGAACGTCTAAGACACTGTCAGGAGATGATATCCTCCCTCTTTCTCTCTTTCCACAGAAGCCTTTCTCATGTCCTTTGTGGCTTCTGTCATCTTTGTCAGTTAATGTAGTGCTGCTAATAACACGGAGCATCAAAAGAATCATCACTTATAACTGTAACATATTCACAAAGTTAGCAGCAAAACATTTCGTTTCTATTAGGTGCACTGATGTTTATGTTAAACAGGAATCTTCTAATTCTTTTCTAACCAGTTCTTCCAATTACGGGTCACAGGAGGAGTAGGAGCCTATCCTGGCAAGCAACAGGCTCAAGACAGGGTACTGGCTGAACGGCAGTACAATAATTAAATAATAATTTCAATAATAATTTTCTCCATAACCGTCTCTGTGACACCATTGTAAAAACTAATTTTCACATTGACACTGCAACTTCTCCCTGTGTCGAAGTTATTGTTGGTAAGAAATCATACAGAGTGAAAAGCTAAATTATTGGGGCAGTTTAGAGAAATTGGCTATTTTTGCCTGCATTCTTATGAAATTTGTATTTCAGACCGAAATATTAATGAGGTAAAGAATTTCAGCTTCGTTTCTGGGTACTATTTTGCATACACGCTGCTCTGTAGTGCACAGTGAATTAGTGACTAGTGCCAAGAAAAAGCATCACCTCTTCTTCATCTCTTAGCCTCTGTTCTGCCTGGATTCGTCAAAACCACATTCATCAATTGCTGAGATTACTTGTCTGTATGACTGAGTTGTTAAGTCAGTCTAACTAGTCCATTTATTAAATTTAATTACCAGGAATAATAATAAAAAAACTACACTCTTGTCATTGATCAGAACAACAAAATCATCATCTTTATGGCAGCAACAACATAGTTATGGGGCTAAAATATCCAGACCTGAAGAAAAAATTCTGGTGTTTTGCATAATTTCCATTCAATATTTGCAAAGGAGTGTATTGATCGCTTGACAGCTGTCTGGGGTGTTTGATATACACATAGTGTAAGTTAATGGGCAATTTAGCCACTTCTAATACAAGGGCAAGATCAATCAAGGGCAGATCAATATAGCTTAATGAAGACAGGAGGGGCCTCAATCATATTGAATGTGGAACAATGTGTTTAGCTGTTCATCCCAATCAAGTGTTTTACCTCATTGCACCTGTACTGAACTGTGCTTTAGAAACTACCAGTTCGTTTAGAAACAGCACCTTAATATAAAAAAAAAATCTTTACATATAGTACATATACAGTAGTAGTACTTATAATAATAGTTCAAAAGATGTAATAAATTATTTTTAAAAAATGATTGAGAGTATTAAAATGTTATTATAGTTAGTTATGACTTCCTGATTACTTTTCAAAACCAAGTGCATACTTCTTATAAAAGGTGGCATACAGTATTATTATAATTCTAGCATTGCAGTAACATATCTGTAATGCTTCCAAAAGGGATTGACCATCCATTAAAGGATTAGCCATCTATTAAATAGAAACTAAGTCCTAATAAATGATATAGCAATAGCACCTTCACTGAAAGTAGGAACAGCAGATCAAAACGGAGCAGTAGGCTGAGGGAGTTCGCATCCTGGCTTCGCAGTCCCTCCGATTCTCTTCCTCAGAAGAACAGAGGATGACACTGGGGATGAAGATCTATCCTGGATTAAGTTTTGAACCTCATGTGGAGAAAGCTGTAAATGCTATCAAAACAAAAAAACATTTCCAGGCTGCATGCAGTATCTACAGTATGTACAGTAGGTGATTATGTCATGTTATTTGCATTATTTCATTCCTATCTTAGAAATAAACATGGGTGTACCATAATTTAATGCAATGTAATATACCTGTAATGTATAATTTGTATAATTCAAATTATAGAGACAAAAATAGTTGCTCTATGGCTCAGTGCACATGTAATGCAATATGAGGAGTTAAACACTGAGACTGACCCAGAAGCCCTGTTGGGTTCACAGAGCAGGATGTCTGTTGAATGAGAGAAGGTAAAGCAGATTTTTCAGATCTGTACTTCTGGAAACTGGCAGGAACCCAAAGGTTACTAAGTAATGACCTGTGAAGATGAGGCAATCTTACTTCTTCAGCTCGTATTGACATTGGCGCAGCTATACTAAGGAGCAAATGATATCGATCACTTAACGGTACATATCATTAATGATCCTGAAAATGCAGTGTACCACAAGGTCTCATCTAAACTTTATTAAAATCATTGTCAGATGTCAGTCACTTGGATATGGACTGATGTACATGACCTTATCACTAACAGGCAAGCGTTTCTCCTGTAAGGTTTTATTCAAGCATACGGAAGTAAAAATGAGCAAATAGTGCAATAATGACCAAAATAATGTAAAACACAGAACTACAATTAAGAACCCATTCATCCATTTTATGACTGCTTTCTCCAATTCCGAATCCCAGGGATGCTGGACCCTCTATCCTGGCAAGCAATGGGCACAAGGCAGCATACATTCTGGACGGGACGGCAGTCCATCACAGGGCACTCAAACACGCACTTGATCACACCTAAGGCTCATTTTCCCTAAAGCTAATTAACCTACCAGTATGTCTCTGGGCTGTGAGAGGAAACCCACAAAACCATCGGGAGAACATACAAAGTCCATGCAGATAACACCCCAGGTCCAGAATGTAACTCAATTCCATCCTGTTTGCGAGGCAGTCAAGCTAATCACTATACCGTACCACTGTGCCTCCCTTACAATTAAAAATGACTTTGGGAAATCGAAATCATAACAAAAGAAATGCATACTAACAGTTTGCAATGCCACGACGCAGTTTACCATGGTGAAATCCTTGCATGCTGCAAATGTCTGGAAATAGAGAAGCCATAAAATGCAGCACACATAACTTTAATAGCTTCTCATAAACATTGGTCCATTCATTTCATTAATAGAAAATTAAAGATGTGTAAAACATTCAGCAATGAGCTATGTTTCCTAAGAGATCATCTTAAAAGTACCAGTGGCTCTTTCCTGTATAATACAGTCTCAACATTAGCATTTGAAATCAATATGTGTAAGCTCGTTTGCTTGTGTAACACACATATTGCTTCTGAAATATTAAGACAAGTCCAATGCCAAAGATCTTCAAACAATCCAATTAAACACAGGAAACATCAATCCCCATTGAAAAATCAATTATTTGTACCATTTAAAGATGACACAAGATGGATATGTTGTGCATAGTTCTCTTTATCTTTGTTAGTATTGAAATCTAGCCACTTAAGGCTCAACAGAGCTGACTTTTAGTCTTTTTAAACCTTTAAATGTTAAATTGGTAAAATCAGGTCTTATTTGGATCAAATGCACCTTTTTGCAAATCATCATTTTTTATTCTGCAAGAGTAGCAAAGAGTATGGAGCTCATATGCATAATCCACAACCAGTTAATTTAGTTTAAGACCAAAAAAGACAAAACAGTACTGTAGGTCTAGATCGGATCATCATTGCCAAAACCTATATACTCACGGCCATTTTAGCTTGCTTCTTTTGAACTTTACCTGTATCAGGTGATCACATATGAAAGAAATAAGGGAATATTAAAGCAGAGAAAACTTAATTTGTCATTGTTCTTTATTTAAAAATCAAACTAAAAACACGAGTAACAGTAATCAAAGTAAAACTTGTCAGTTGTCAGGCTTCATCCTCCTCCATACAACTGTCTTTATTCAAAAAATAAAACACTGAGAGAAAAAGCCACCTACCCCAGAAGCACCAATTGGTAATTGACAAAGCACCATTGAAGCGTACAGTAGCTCTGCAGTGTTTACGGAGGTAACTGTATCAATCAGATGGCTGTCCGATATGTATCACCCAGAGCGGTGACTCTCTATCTTTGTACTGCAGTATCGATGGTTCTTGTGATTTTTAATCCAGCCGAACACTTAATTAATGAGTGAAATTGATCACTTTAATTCAGCTACTCAGTCAAATTTCTACATCCAATCCCGAGTTTTCAATCTAAGCCTACCCCCTTCCTCTTTCTCTGAAGGGCTCTATGTATTTAACCCACAAAGGAGAAAGAATTGTTCTGCTGATCACAACTGAAACACTGATACTCTGTCATTACTTTCTAGTGATTATCTTTTGAAGTAGACTGTGGTGTTTAACAAGAATAGTTTAAAGTCCTCTCTGAAAATCTTTTTTTGGAAAACAAAAGGTGAGTACTGATAGTACTACATCCTCTTTGCATTGAAAGATGAATGAGGATTTTTTCAGGTAATAAAGAGGGGAAATACTGCAGTGCTTTTCTTCATCACCAGATACCAATGATTCAGAAACGGTTGTAGTTTAAAATGGCTCATTCGCAGCTGTAATGGCAGACACAGAGCACACGAATAAGTTTCAAATGTTGGCAACTTTTGAGCACAGATTAATGAAACATGAGAGCGACTAGCACATAACTATAGCTCTATCATTAGGTGTACAATGAGCTAGAAATATAATAAAGCAATTAGAGAGATAAGTCCTAGAAGGGGGAAAATTGGTTCTAATAGCGGCCTGTTAACATTCATTCACCAGTTTCCTGTACAATTGTTACAGCAGCCATCCCCATGAGCCCAGAAGAGCTTTTCACATTACTGAAATCTGCTCAACAGCACAATACAATCGCTGTGAAAAGAGGGCATGAATGAAAGGGTCATAGGCTGGCCAGGAATTCAAAAGTGGTCTCAAACCTGCAAAGCCGCAGACGTTTATTCCGCCTTTTGTTAACAGAAACTTGACGAGTTTTGGAATGATGCATGAATGATGCAATTCAATTTTCCCTGTGTGTGCATTGCATCAATCTATTATGGTGAAGCACTGGGGACAGGCAATTTAAAGGCTGAATGCTATAATGAGATAGCAAATAATCAGTGAGAACACATTTGAAGAGTGTTATGGCAGAATGATTGTACATACAGTATATATTGGATGTTTTGTGAGCTGATATATGAATGTACAGGCTGACGATTTTATTGTCCCTCATCTTGTGAAGCCACACTGTCTACTGAAGCACCTAATGAAGGTGTGCAGAACGAACTCTGGGCAAACGGTTCTTGAAGGCAGACACTAGCTTTCTGATTTTATTCAGGGGTCTGTGCTCATGGCAGTGCTATCTGAGAAACGGATTTCTGAAATGGATGGACGATATCAGACCCCCCAAAATGGAGTTGCCATTACTGTATGTGGCCCAGTATCGCTTCAGCAAATTCTTTCTGTGCAAAGAAAAAGAAAGACTTGCCCAATGGGAAGTATTGTATTCAGAAAGTGGAATATTTCTGCTACTATGGTTTATACCCATTTGTGAGCTTTGGTATGACAGGATTCTCTGCTACACCTTTTCTGTTTCATTGGCCTCTCCTTTTGACTGGACACATACTGTATCATTAGTTGGAAGGTTGATATATTTATTTTTCTTCTGCTCAGGGATAGATTCACTTTCTGCACAAAAAATTTTTTTCTGTCAGACGTTTTCACTGGTATGTGAAGTGATACTGATGTAAAATGTCAGATGGTGGTGAAAATGTACATACGATACCATTGTTACTACCAGGAGACTAGTGAAAGTTTGACTATTTCTGGATATGTAGTATTCAAAGTGTTTAAATGAAAATTATTTTATCTAATATCTGATAAATATCTTTGTTCAAGATGTATACCTAATCAACAATGATGTCTCTAACAAACATACCTCTAACATTATGTAATTGACAAATCCATATTTACTTTCTGCTATTCCTTTGATCTGATAGTGTTCTGCTCCTTGTTGTTTATTGGGGATATTAAAATTGATTAGAACTTCTAACCTGCATGTAATGCGACTTAATAAACATTTGTTTTGTGTAATTTAGCCTTGATTATTTTGTCTGCAGCAGGCTGCTCTTGCTAAGCATTGGAAACAGGAGATTTTCACAGATTGCAAGTAGTATCAGTCACATGTACAGTATAAAAGCTTGCTTTTTTTCAGATATAAAAACAGTTTTGTATAAGAAAATCTAAAAGTACACACAAATGTCCTATTTCATTTAGATGGATCACTCGCTACATAAATGGGTTTTCATTCAATATATTTACTATCAATTATGATGACCTCATCAGAAAATTAAGCATATAATGAAGGTTCGAATCTTTATCATTTGTTAGGATCTTCAAATGTCAAACTCTCCCATCCTTTGAAGTCCTAAAAATAAAGTACTAATCCCAGTCCTACAGAGTTCTCACCCTGTCTGCATGTATTATATATTTAGCAGTCTTGTAAGAAAAGTTCAACTGCAAATGTATAAAGGCGAGATTTTCATTGTGCAGTGCATTTTGTCACTGCAGACGAAAGGATATATAGGGAGGATAGGAAAATGTTAGCTCACACTATAGTATGTGATGAGGAGACCAGGTCTTCTGTGGTTAAGGTAAAGGGTTTTTGCCAGGAGGTTCTTAGTATATAGTATACTGCATGTCACCCCCGAGCAAGTTACTTAACCTCTGTGTGAGCAGTCCTTCAGATAAGATGTCAAACCTAGGTACTGCTGCCAGTAACTCTGATGCAGTAGCTGATGTGTAGCTCAGCTCTAGTCCCTGAAAGTCATATATATACAAGCATTAAGAAGCTGTTGATTAAACTGTCTGTTCAATAGATAGATTAAAGGCTCCCAAGCTTCTTGTATCTGCCAGATATCACATAGTATTCATTCATCAGTATCTACTATATGTTCAGCACAATTTGTTAAGTATCTTCTGGCACAGCAGACCTCATTGTCTTTTTGTTGCTGTAATTCAAATGTCCTCTGCCCAAGAGCAAACACATTTACAATAGAAGAGTGTTATTGCCCTGTTTGGACTGGCTGGCTGCCATTTAACCCTGTTTGACCAATTCAAAGGCCCTGTTGCCAGACAGCACAGCCAGACTCATACTAAAATGAGAAAACTGGTGGTGGACTGTTTCTTTTCAATTGCTCTACAAATGTACTTTCTGCAAACCAGCATCTTCTAAAAGAGACTTCCCCAGACGCCCAAGGGGAATAACCTGCCATCTGCCAAGCAGGAGGAAAGTGACTGGTAAAGCACATGGCAAAAGCCTCCTGTGGTCTCTTACCAAGAGAGCAGATTCCATGAAACTTTGCATCAGGCTGAGTGAGGAAGCCAAGGGCAGATGGAAACAGCTACAAGGATAAGGGTGCACAACCTCCAGGATAGATCCTCTAAGAGGCAAGAAGGAAGCCGAGCCAAAGGAAGATGCAGACCAGGCAGCTACTGTAACAGATTTGTTTAATGTTTCTGCTGTTTGGCAAGTGTTTGTTGTGTTCTTAAAATAAAGAGTTGTTTAATTTACCAATTAACTGTCTGGTTTCTTCAACTTTCACTCAGAAGAAAAAATCTGCCTTTAAACTTGAAAGAAATAATGATTTGACATTTATCGTGATAATTATCGATATTGACTGATATGAAAAGTTTTATCGTGATAATGTTTTTGGCCATATCGCCCAGCCCTACTGTGCACCCTAAATAACATTTTGGTCATGTGTACCTTTTGATTTGGACCTTAACGGAGAATAAATTCTTACCCTTGAGCTTAGCAAATATAGCAAAACAGCAAACAGCCAGCTTGTGAGAGACTTTCTCATTGTAAGATTCATCTTGCATCACAGGAGGAGGCTGTCCACTGTCTGAATCATCTGAAGGGTAATCACTTGCAGTGTGATGTATGGACAGCTCTGTTATGGATGTTACAATCCCGGCCAAGAATACTGCACAAAAAGTGAGCAGGAATCCATCTGTCATTGGTGGAAGAGTGGAAGAGTCAGACCTAAGTTTGACTACTGCAGCATTCAGTACTGTATTCAGTATCATGATGCCTGAAGAGAGCTGCACAGCGATTTTCTTATGGAGAACTGAAGCCTGAATCACACTTAAAGTCTGCAAAGAGGCAATCATTCACCTTCAGAAGGCAAGGGATTCAACTAGTGTCCCTGAAATGTCTTTTTATTTGATTTTAAGCCGATGTAAAAAAAAACCGAACAAAAAACAGCAACAACATCAAGAAACAAAAAAAAAAAACAAGTTGCGAAATTCATCCCCGAGGTATTGGGGATGGTTGTCGGTCAGTTTAAAAGAACATTTGCCGTGCTCACGTCATCCCAGGCTCCTGTTCTTTAGATGGTGGTGAGGGGAAAAAAAAAGGCTGAAATCTGAACTCTGAGGCTGAGAAGTCTTGTGATGCCATGTTGTGCAGGCAGCATGAGAAATCCTGAGAGGTTTGTCTGCTAGGGTCCTGTCCTACATGATTACTTTGCTGGTGGATTGTGCATCTTGCCTGCTATTGGCTAATTTTGGGGGGCCTGCTGTGTTAGGCCTGGGGAACAACCACGTAGGGCTGATGGGGCACCAGTTTCTGACGCTCGTTGCACATGTAGATCCAGCGCGGTTTCACAAAGGACAGGTTGCCGTTTTCCATCAGGGCCTGTGAGACAAACAGTGAGAGACTCATCAAAGGTATCTGCTCACACAAAGTGTACCTTTTATATCTGATACACTTATATTTTAAATATCTGGGTTTAATTATAACTGGCTCATTTTCTTTGTCATTTACAGCGAGCCCTTGAACATTTGAATGATAGATCATCACGGTGTGGCAACACAAGCTGAATTTATTGATCTCTACTTTAAGCATGGTAGTGTAGCTGCTAGTCATAAAAATGGGACTTACAATGCAAATATTTTCTGTACTGTTACATGTAAGGTGTTTAGAGTGAAATGTAACTCTTGTGCGTATGTCAATGTAATTTAATTTGCGTTTTTCTTTACCAACCTTTTTGTTACACAAATATACATGTCAGGCATAAATGGGACCCCCTGTATTTCTACTTTTCCAAATGAACAAATTCTGCTTGAAGGACAGGCTTCCAGTGAAACCTTCTGTTCAAAATATCCACTCCTGAAAAAGCTCATGAATGAGAATGCGCAAGAGGCACAGACACCAGTTTGACCAGTATTGTGTGCGTAGATAGGGTTCCAGAAAGTCAAGCCTTTTCTTAGAACATCTGTCAGGGCGAAAAAGAAAACATGCTTGAGAGTTCACTCTGACCTCTGAAGATAGAAGGTCAGGGTGATCCTTGCTCTGTTGCAAAACATACTGTGACACAGGGGCTGAAAAAGTGCTGTGATTTCACTTGAGGTCACCAGAAAACCTCAAAGCTCTACATAATTTTAAAGAGAATCTCCAGGAATCCCCATGTGAGGAATTAGAAAAAAAAGAGATGGGAGTTCCATTAAAACACGTGTCCTGGATCTAGTACATTAGTATAGAGGTGTAGCTTTTTAGTGTAGGAGAGTTTATTCAGAATCAGAAAAAATGTTTTTCTACTGACAGTAGTTTAAAAATAGCACCACTGTGAAAAACTCAGTATTGGTAGGTTAAAGGTGGGCCCTGTGAATTCTATTGCTTCTTTTCCTACGTAGAGGTACCTTCAAAAGCAGCACCATGAAAACTTAACCTTTCCTGTAAGAGATGATACAGGACAGCCTTCTGACAAGTTCAGGGCAGAAGCCTTCATTCTCTGAAAGGAAACTGGCCCTACCAATCACCTTTGTGGGGGAAAAAAAAAAATCTATTCCACAAAACGTAAAGACAATTTTGCCTAGCTACCTGTGTGCCACCCAAGTGGCAATCTTCATCCTGGTGTGCAACTGCAAATGCACAGCATGTAATGCCTAAAAACCCATTACTGTAGATCACCAGCTGCTGACTGCAGCCGAACGGCTTACCATGAGAACTAATTTCATCCTAAATTAAGAAACTTTATATATTTTTATAAGTCTAGTAAACCAAAAAAGTGTAATTTAGGAGTAAATCGAGAACTACCTGTATGCTTAATAGAAAGTATTTTAATTAACTAAGGTGAGAAATTTGAAACTATCTAGATATTAAGAGAGTCTACTGTAGTTCCACTTGTAAATCCTGCTCCAGGCTCAGGATTTGTTATCCTGAGTAAGATTGTTGTTTTGAGGATGGGATCAGATTGACTCTAAGGAAACCAAGGGGCTCTCTGTCAAGGAGATTTTTTGGCTAAAATATGAATTGGATTAAAGCTGTTACTCATTTCCATCTGATACATATAGTCACCCCTCTTTGCATTATAATATTCATGTGTTTCCATCCTAATCATGAAGGACTGTCATTTCTGGAAAGTCACACTGCTATTAAGAAGGATGACAGCTAAAATTAATGCTGACACTTTTGTAAGTGAAAGCTGTTTCCAGGGTGCTTTTTTTGTAGAGATGTGCCTTCTACGGGTTTTAAAATCTTATCTCTACCCTCTGGCTTGTCTTCTGAATGCCGCTGAACAACCATCATTCTGTGAACAACCTTATCGCAGACGTATCTTAATGCTGGAAAAGGCTCTGATCTGGGGTATAATCCTTTATAGTGCTTGGACACAGCGGATACTGAGTGACCCCCGGCCTTGACATCAGTTAAGTACAATAGTAGATCTGCAAAGTGAAAGAGATAGAGATTCACAGGGAGGGAAGATTAACCCCTCACCTCTGCTTCATACAAGTGACCGAAACAAAATCAGAATCTTTGCTGGTAATCCCAGTCCAGTGTCTCTGAGTGATCTGTGTGACACATCTAACCACACAGCGATTCACCTTGAAGATTGGTTTACTGCACTAGGAATGTACATTATCAATAAACCCCTTGCATTTATATACCATCTTTCATCTTGAAGGATCCCAAAGCTCTTTAGATATGAGAGACCAACTTCATTCACCACTGAAGCACTCATCTGAGTGTCACACAACAGCTCCACTACCCAGCAGATCAGGAGGAGAAGTGAGAAACAGTTTGCCAATCCAAACAAGAGTGAACCTGGTTGAGAGTTACAGTGCGGAATTTAACCAGGACACTCATATTCACGGCCTTACTCTTATGAACTGTGCCTTGGAATCTTTATTTACCTAAAGCAGTCAGGATCTTATTTTAACATCCCAAAGACTTTACTTCCTGCTGATGAAGTGTCCATATTCACCTTTACCTGACCACTGGTTCAGAACTTTTCATTCAGTGACCCACAGGCCCACCAATAATACTTATAGCAGCAATCTGGTTTTCCTTGAGGTCTCCAGTAGCAACCATGCAACCTGATTTTGCTTGACACCCAACAAGAAGGTGGCAACAGTCAAATATGCAGTCAAATATATTGCCATCAAATATATTGTCCCTGAACTTAAAAGTAAAGAATTCATAATACCGAAAGTTAAGAATTTAAGAAACAACCTACAAATGAGAGAATCTGATCCACCTTTCGCAATTGCTTCTATAAATAATCCAAGTTGCTTCTTAAAAACTGAATTGGAGTTTTGTCTTGGTGAGTGCTGTGTGTGTGTTCTGAAATCGCCAGGTCATTTGTGAATTTACAGGGATGAACAGCTACTGTAACTACTAAACTGGGCAACAGAGGGAAGAGTGCAAGTGACAGCTCTGAAATCTAAAGGAAGCTTTCACTCTCTTCTGCTGGTGACAGAATTACCATTTCAAAGGTGCACTAGCCGAGCACCGAGAAACTGCAGCTGCTTCTCAGCAAGTAGCATCTTAACATAGGCAGTGTTGTGATGAAGAATTAAAGCCAGCAACTTTAATCACCTACTGTAGTCACTTATACATATGAGACTACTTAGAAAGTCCACTTTGCCCCACAGTCTAAAGCTAAACAAAATTTTTCACGGAAAAATAAGAAGGCAGTAACATGGAGTGTGTGTGGGGGTGAGTCCGGACTCCATTTACCAGGAATCCATTTACCAAATTGCAAATGACAGCAGTGCTATCGAGAGATCACTGAATAATGGATACTTCCCCAAGGCCGTAGCATGAATGAAAACTCCACATAAACACAACTGACATAACAGTTAAGTGATGCTCCATAAATCGGTGAGATGCAGATTGGCAGGAGGTTGTTAATGACTTGGAACATGAACACACAGTACGGCCTGCCCAGAAATTCAAAAAGACCGTAGTCTTTTTGATCTGCATCCTGTAGATTTTGCTTCATAGAATTTGCTGGAGGAAAAGTTGAGCAAAAAATATATCATCGCATTTTGAGCACTATCAACGGAAAAGGAGAATAGTGTTAACAGCAATCCCTATCACTGAATGAAAACTTTGAGAAGAAAAATTTTAACGGTTTTTTACTCCTAGTATTTTTTTAATATTATTCAGAATCAGCATGGTTTAGGTGAATATTTCTGCAGGCCATTTGACTGAAATTTTGTAGATGTTTCTCTTTAAATAGCTAAAATACAGGCCTGATAATTGCCTAATCAATTGTTATACCTCCTTTTGCATTAGGCAAGTCAAAGATGGGGGATTCAGAAAACGTATTTTGAAGATAGACCCCAGTAGTTCAAGAGCAAGAAGTGTGTGTAACCCAAGGAGAACTGGATAGCAGGACGATATGTGAAAAGGGGTATTCAACATATCTCAATCTAAAACAAGATCATTAATAGCTAATTATATTTTCTGTGTGGCTTTTAACCCTGGCTCTGTGGCGAAGGATCTGCGCCTGTGGCTGGAAGGTTGCCGGTTCGTATCCCGCAGCCGGCAGAGGAATCCTACTCCGTTGGGCCCCTGAGAAAGGCCCTTAACCCCAGCTGCTCCAGGGGTGCTGTACAATGGCTGACCCTGCACTCTGACCCCAAGCTTCTCTCCCTATCTGTGTGTCTCATGGAGAGCAAGCTGGGGTATGCGAAAAGACAAATTCGTAATACAAGAAATTGTATATGGCCAATAAAGTGATCTTATCTTATTTTAAAACTGACTAACTGCATTATGCACAACTGCAAGTTACATCTATGGGGTTGTTATGATATTCTGTCAGCAAAATTATAAAAAAGGATTAATTATTTTACTCTATGAATTCATTTTCTGGATATATTTAATCAGTAAGCCTACATGTGGCTATACTTTAGATTTAAGAGATGAAAAAAAGCATTTTTTAATGTTCTATAGTAGAGGTCTTCAGTTTTGTTTAAAGACTTCTTTTCTCAAGTTAAACATGAGTGGATTACTGAAGATAATTAAAGGTTCAGAAGGCAGCAGAGCACTGTACTTCTTTAGAGTATTTCTGAATACTCTTTCAGAAAATTTAGTTTACAGCAGCTAGAAGGTCTACCAGACTGGATGAGACTGTTATTTTTTTTAACCACAGAGCTCTAGTCTAGCATGTTTAATAGTTAACCTCCAGCTCTGAATTTATTACTGATTTCAATGTGTGCAAAGAGTGATGGTATTCTTTGAAATCTTTTTTGAACACCCAAGAAAAGCATATTATGATTTTGAAGATGTCAGTCAATTATCCCCAAAGATCTTTGTTCCTCGCCTAACGTCCCAATGTCTTCATGAACTTACTCATGAAAACCTTTCAGCTGCTTTTGTTGAGTTTCGACATTGCTCAGCCTCAAATCCCACTCAAACAGACCCTAATCCTTGTCAAACCTAAGCCCTATCTTTAGGGGAGAAGGAGTGGGGAGCAGAGAGGCAACACAAGGATGTCAAACTCACATCTTCGAAACTATCATCCCATTCCTGGGCTGTGATGACAAACTGGACCTTTTCACTCATGTAGTCTTCGATGACCCTGTGTGCACAGACAGAAAGAAAGAACTCAGTCCCATGCGCTTGCCCTGACAGCAGCATGTAACCCAGCACTCAGTCCTAATTTATCTAGGCAGGTCTGGCTAACTGTGGAGAACACGTACATTGAAATTCAAATCCAGTTGAGGAAATGGCTGCAGGTTAGTTGCTACTACTGGTACATAGCTACTGTCACCTCCAGCTGTCTATTATTCATCAGCCCCTGTCCTTCGATTTTTCTCTTCCTATTCTAGATCCCTTGAAACAGTAGTAGTGAAATACATACATTTTAAAAACTGTAGTTTTTAAAATGTAAGTCACCTTGGATGAAGGTGTCCATCTATTAAGGAACAAGTAATAGGTTTATTCCATGCTGAAAAAAAGAAGAAAGAGAACACAACGTTTCGGCCGTGGAGCCTTCTTCAGGTGTGAGCTCACACCTAAAGAAGGCTCCACGGCCGAAACGTTGTGTTCTTTTTCTTCTTTTTTTCAGCATGGAATAAACCTATTACTTGTTCCTTTGCAGCCTACGCATGCTGACGCAGCTACCCACCTGTCCATCTATTAATATCTAAATTCACTTTCTATTAAAGATCTTCTATTAAATATCACCCCAATTAATACACTGGCTTTTGGTGGTAGGTTGTAGGATCTGTTTTTTCAAACTTAAGCTGACACAAGTTCCTCCTCTCTATGAATTGTACTGAACTTCCCATCTCATTGGAACTACAGCGACTGCTCCTTACTCTCTCGTCAGTGCTATTATCTCCAATATGCAGCTGATATTTTATATGCATCCTTCACTCAGACAGGGCTATTGTCTTAGAAATTTACAGTCTTCTTATAAATGCCTTGTACATCTTAAGTGCTCATTGTGGAGGCTTGTATATGCAGAGCTTGACAGAAGCATATAATTGATTCTGAAACCCATCTATTACTTGATGCTACTTGTCCTGTAACTTGCAATCTTTGCAATTACTGTGCTTTTTTGTTGGGCACTGATTATGAAACTGCCCTGTAAAATAAAATCTGATTGATGGATAACAGCTTGGCATACAATTCAGTTTTAAATGCATAGCAATGAGCCCTGGTCAAGTTATTACATTAACAGAGGTTTAAACAGGATGCATATTCCTGCCACCCTTTAGATTTATTCTCAAGGAGATGTTCCCCTTAATGATCACCAAGGTCCAAGGTGGAAAGATCCAAAGGTTTAATAGTCAATCTCAGAGAAAAGTATCTTCTATGAGTCGCAGTACGCTCTGAATAACACAACATTTTTACAAAATGTTTATCTGCAGCTTTCTGCAAGTAGGTCGGTGTTAGATGCTCTACAATACCGTCTTCATATTGCAACCACCAACCCACTCTGCCAGTGTAATGCATCACAAAGTTAAGTTAAACAACGAGGTATACAGGAGTAATTGAAGAACGATATCTCTGGTAGGTTCTGGATGAGATGACTGAATGTTACTTGGACTCACCCATTGAAGGCTGTGATGTAACGGTATAACAGACGCCTCTCCTTTTTGGGAAACTCCCCATAGAGGAAGAAGTGTTTCCCTTTTAGGAATTCTGCAAACAAAGAAAAAAGAAATGTAAAGGAAATATTTCAAAGATTTCAAATTGCACAGGCACTTCAGATAAACTTGATAATTATGAACTTATTTAACTAGATGTCAAAAGCAATCTCGGTCTGATCTTCGTCTTGCAAATTCCTAAAGGTAGGGATAAGCTACGCAGAATCCAACATTGACTCCTGCAACTTGCCAGGTACCTCCACAGGATTGCAGTGTTGTCAGTCAGAGTCCTTTAACTCTCTTGATAGGTGATGCTAAGTCTCGTCAGGTGGTGTGGAGCCTACAATATGTCAAAACTTGAACTGCTCTGTAAGGGGATGTTGTGTTCTGAGTGGGCACAGGATTCACAAAGCCAAATTGTGGCTGGCCTATGACAAGACAGGCAGTGCCTTAATGGACCACAGTATTCTCAGCTATCCGAGCAACAGGGACTCCTGTGACCTGCAAGGTTGCAGTAGCATCAGTGAGAAGTGCCACGCCTCCAATTATTGCCTATTACCCAAAGGGTCAATGATGAATGCCTCTGTCAGAAACGTCTGCATGTCCTCATTGCAACATCAAAACATAGTGTTAAAAAAATCAATGGTACTATATAGGGTGGATAGAAATTAATAAAATGTGTGAATGAAAATGAAATGTTAATATATTCATTTTAAACTTTTTCAGGCAAAATAACCTTCGCAGAGAGAGCCATCAATTTTGCAAGACTATTGGAGTTCTATTCATTTTACCAATTACCAAAATATATCAACAAATCTCTGTATGCTGGTCAGGGGTCTGAGTTTTGAAAAACAAACCAGCAATATGTCCCCTCCCCCAGAACATCTGCACCTTTTTGTGCAATTCCAGACACTGCTGCTTTGTTCCCTGATCCTTCATCAGTATTCTCAGCTCTGGCTCTGTCCCAGGGTTGGACTATGTGTCTTCAATGGCCACCTGCTATGAGAGTCACCCATATGTAGCAGACATGCGAGTTAAAGGCAGGGGAGGAGGAATCTGGGGATACAGTCTGCAGACTGTAGAAGATGAGTTACGAAAAAAAGACTTCTTCCCAGATGTGTGGGGAATCTGTCAATCCTCTTTTTCAACAACCAAAGTGACTATTTTTTTAAATCCTTTGGCATCATTCAGTGTCATCATAAAATGAACTACACACATTTGCTATGAATTCCCTTTTGCAGTGATTTGATCATCCGAGCTTTGAGGAACCAGACTATGAAAACAACATTATTAATTTATTTCAAATTTACATTCAGATTTGCCACTGTAACTTTTCTAATTTATCAAAATAGGCCGTGAAGCACGAACTAGGTTTTAGCTGCTTCTTTCTTTTAATTGAGAGTTCTTAATTAAATGCCGATCTGAGAGAAGAACATGACTCTTCGACGTGACACGCCTGCACCCCTTTTGAACTGCAGGGGATGTGATTAGAGGAAAAATTAAATGCCACCAGTAAAAAAAAAGCTAGAAATGAGTCCTGGATATCCTTCTGTTGCATACATTAAAATGGCTCCATGATGATCACTTTACATTTACAGTTTTTTTCTGTGAGTGCAAGGCAGGGCTGTTCAGCTTGCAGGAATTCCAATCCACTCTATTGCAATCTATATAGGACCTGACTGCAGAAACAATCCTGCAGTGGAGAGGAGTGAAAAGTTCACAAGTAGAACAAGTACTGGGTTAGTAGATCTCTGGGAGTGCGACTGAGACATGCTGGGGGCTACACAGATTAGCAAGCATGGGTCATATATTAGTATCAATGTCCTCAGTTTCTGAGGAACTTCAAAAATTGGAGCTGGCTTCCCAAGATGCACTAGTGAAGTAGCAGGTAACATGCCCCCTTTTCATTTTACTCTTAATCAACCCTAATTCCCAAAGTTGTTCTTAATAATTGAAGTGACCTTTATAGCTCAATTTATCCAGCTGCAGAAAGTTATTTTAAAAAATTAAAGCTGGAAGCATAATTAGCAACAGAACATGCAGAGGCTCCAGAAAGTATTCACAACCCCCTGAACTGACCATACAGTAGGTGGACTTCATTCAAGTTTTAGAGTGATCTCACTAGAAAATTAAATGCACTTGGGCTCAAGGTGTTTTGCCATAGCATAGGAGGGGAAAACGTATCATATCAAAACATTATAATAATAAACTATTTTATATAGCCCTTTACGGGAAAAGGAAAAAAATGACATCTCAATGCTAGCTTTTAAATTACATGTAAAAATATTCCAAAGCTTTTGTTCCACTTTACTATTCAAGAGTAAGTTGTGTATATCAGTGACAAAAAATCCCTTGCTGTGTGCTGTCTGTTTGGCTTGTGGGTACTATAAGCGCAATCGTTAAAGCAAGAGGCCTTTAATGGTCTCTTGCAGGAACTGACAATATTAAAACCTCGAGATGAAACTACAACAAATGTTACGAACCTGTTTATTTGATAACATTTCCAGTGAGGTAATAATTACTTGCACTGTACCTTACGCTACATAAGTTAAAAAATGATGAAGATAATACTTATGATGATAAAGAATTATGATATATGCAAATTCCATTCATTTTGTTATGCTAGCTTGAAAATAATAAATGATCATTTCTTACCAGCTCTCATTTTTTGCCTTTCATGCAAGGAAGATTAAAATTAAAACATCTAATGCACTCAGTAAGCTTTTCCTTGTTTTTTGATTGTTAATATTCTGGTTCTATTATAAATAACCCACTTTGTTAAAGTTATACAAATGAGAGTAAATGAAAATAGGACATTGTCAGGAAGCATTTTGGGGATATAGGTGAATTGAAACACTTTACTGGTATAAGGTACCATATTTTTCACAAACTAAAAACTTAGATTATAGTTGACTATATTAAATCCATCTGCAATTTTATGTTTAAAGTGACTATGATTAATTAAATATGGTTTAGTGGCCAATATTCACATAGTCTTTTTTGAATATCACTACTTAGTAGTTCTGAATAATTCCCCTCATAGACCCAGGCTGCAGGGAAGATCCTAACAGCTGTGCTGTACCATGTTCACAGCAGAGTAAAGAGTGACAAAACAGAGATATTATGGCAAAAGAACTGAAGGTCAAAGACAAGTATGCTAATTGAAAGCATAATGTAAACTATGGGAAACCAACAGCAAATCAAAGTTAATAAATGGTATAAAAATAATACTATAATACGAAATCACCCTGGTCACCTTAAATAAGGAGAAAGCCTCACCTGGCAGTTCTGGGACAGGCTGGTCTTTCTCTTCTTCGACGTCGGTGTTCTCATCTGTGGATCCAGCGTACAGGTCCTCCTCCTGTCCTCCGGCCGCCTGCGGGCTCACTAGCTTCTTGCCACGATTCTCAGTCTCCACCCTGGGACACACACACACACACGTTACACGTTTGTGGTTTAGTCGCAAAGTCAATCTAAAATATCATCCAGGTCCAGCCTGAAAGGACATAGAGTCTGGGCCTCAACCGCATGGATGGGCAGCTTTTTCTAGGTACCCAGAACTCCTTGTGTACCGATTCCTTTGTAATTTCTCTTTTGGCCTCATGCCCCAAATCCTTGTAAAATAGTGGCTCCTATTCTCAGCAGTCCTAAATGAATTTGTTTCCTAAAGTATGACCCAGTGTCCTTGTTTAGCTTCTTGACACTTCATCCTTTTGGGTGAAGTGGGCTTCCTTGAGTTTTGAAAGGCACTTTATAAATAAAAGTTATTATTATTAGAAGTATTATTCTAAACCACAATGACATGATTCATTTTATATTTGCTTTGCAAATGGATGCTTTGCTTTTGTGCACACTTTACATTTGATTTTATTGCTCCAAAAATGGATTTACTTTCTTTAATTCCAGCACTTAACTACTTTGCGTTCAAACAATCAACATTCTGTAAGGCAGGCATTCCCAAAAAAGACGAAGACGCACAGGACAAAAAAACAGAATCTAATCTGGGCTCCAATACAACGAACACTAACAAGAGTGAGGTTTGTGGCTGCTTCAAAAATAAAAGTGAGAGAAGTCACACTTCTTTCAGTCAGGTTGAGGGAGAACTGTTAATTGACTGAGATTACAATCTCAAAGTCAGGTGTACTGCTCAATAGCTTAAATAAAAGCCACCTCTAGACGTAAGTTTTCTCCCATATTTTTCGCGCAGAAAGGTCTCGGCCACTGGGAAAAGGATTAAGAAAGGTTCAAAAGGCCCCCAAAATCCAAACTGCACTGAGTGCTGGACCTTTGCTCTAGCAGCTATTAAAATCAGGGGTAAACTAATGCAAATAAAAAAAATCCATACGTGCACTAATAAAAAATGTGGTCTTCTGAAAAAAATCCAGCACCTCAGGGTGTTTGAAAGCAGACAGATAAGTCTGACACAACCATTAAATCTTTAGCCAAAAGATACCCCCAGATTGAAATGTTTGTTAGGGAGATCTGCTCAAAAACACATTTTCCCCATGAAGCGAAGAATGAAATGTTTTTTAAATTTGACACTTAATGTACTTCTTGAATTTAAAAACAAAGAATTCAAATGCTACTGTACTTTCCCCTGTGTAGACAAGACGGCTAACATTTTGTTCAGAGAGCAATTTAGCTCTACAGGAAAATCTTCAAGTTGAGGAGCTTCTCAGATTTTATTTGATCACTTAAACGACATCTGGAACTCTGTCATGATCAAGGTTGTGCTTTTCCATGACTATTTTCCCAATTAAAAAATGCAGCAGATAGCGTCACAACAGGAATGGTTTCCTCAATCTAGTGGTATGTGATGTACTACCAGGCATTGACAATCAATGGCAGTCATTCCTGACCTGAATAGCGTCTTGAAACATTCATCAAAATGACTAGCTTGGTTTTAAAAATGCTTAAGACAGCTCAGTGAAATTACACCCATTCTGTCCAACAAGATGGATTTTCCACAGTCAGTCATCTCCAATTATAGCACGCTAATTTGAGTTTCTTGAAGATGTGCCAGCTCATATGAAAATTGTAGGTAAAGCAAGTGGATGTGCTGTATAACTGCAAAGTTGGGAAATTTCGTCACTCTTCTTTTACTTAATTCTGATTTACTTTTACAATTGTTTGGAAATGCAAATTCCTGCAATACCATGAAGAAAAATTAACTGTAGACTTCATCATGACTACTCTGTGAAACAGGTTTGACTCCAGTGTTTGGGTTCTGATACAGAGTTTGGTACAACTGGTGGCCAAATTTCATCCCACCTTTATCTGATTTGCTTTATTAAGACACACCTTACTTTACAAAGATGGTTAGTCAAGCAGGGATCCACTGACCTTTTTAGCTCATCCTCTGTGTCCATTCCTGAATCCTCATTGTCTCTGGAATTGTCTGTGGAGAGATCAGAACAAGGAGATAAAGGGGCGATTTACGGAAGCAGATGTTACAAAGAAAAAAACTGCCTCACTGCTACATGTAGACGAGGAATGGGGTTGTATTTATTTGTAAGATGTGTTATTAACATTCTAATATTAGACGTAGTGTTCGGTAGAGTATTTCAGTGTCTGAAACCAGGTGAGATCAGGCTACAGGCTGTGGTAGTAACAGAACCATGTGGTTAAAGAACCTTCTTCTGAATGGATTAAGACACTAAGCAAAGCAAAGTACTCTATTCTTCTCCATGTTCTTCAAACATGGGGCACAGGCTTTATTACCTGGAGACTTACATTTATTCTGCCATTCTGCCCCACTCCAAAGAGATCCTAATCTTGTCAGCAATAGCTGTCAGAACTATAGGATACTATAGTTGTGACATTGTTTCTTCAAGCAACAACAGCTGAACGTTTATCATTGATATATTTCAATATTTTTATATTGGAAGATAAATCCATTGCAACTTAATGGGGCTGTTTAATAATATTTGGCAGCAAAAAGTATGTCACAGCCAATGAAGACAATCTGGTGTCAAGGGTTACGTGCAGATGCATGAGTTTTATTGACAAAATGACAATCACAAAACTCGTCGTCTTGGCAGAGTTCCCTATCTTGTCTCTGTGTGTGCTGCTGTGCTGATTGAATCTAGATTCGCCAACAAGACCTCAGACAAACAACCTGCATGACAGACATAAAAGCGGTTGGTCCTGTTTTCAATTTAAATGTTAATGCCGTAGTGCACATGTAAAATATCATTATATGCCTATAAAAGCATGCAGCTAGGAAAGGAGTGCTTTTGATAAACCTGCATAAGTGGAAATAGTATAAAAATATAAAAAGCAAAGCAAACAACAAAGTGCCTTGCTTTGAAATTACATATTCACCTCAGATAGATCTCAAGTGCCAAAAATAATTAACAACAACATGAGCAGGAAACAATGAGAGTGGGGTAAAGTTGCACACACAATAAAGATAACACTGGGCGAGAGAGAAACAGGGCATTATAAGGAAGATTCACTCCAGTTCATTTTCTACTGCAGATCAATTAGCTCTTTTCAATGGCTTAATCAATACAGAGCTTTAAAAAGGGGAAACCCAGGACCCATTTGCAATTAATTTGATAGAAAGATGGTATCAAAGGGATAGGACAAGTACATTGTTACTAATTATGCAGACAGTGAAAAAGTCACATTAACCTGTAGATTACACAGTCACATCCTGTGGGTGATATGTGCCTATTGTGGAATATTCAAAGTGCAGGTAGTGTGGTACAGACTGTACACACGAATCCCCATTTTATGCACAAATATGTTGTATATGTTCTAATGGAAGATTGTTACTTTAGCAGACAAGATCTTTGCAGGAGGGATGTGGCAGACCACTCCTATTGTTAATCACAAGCCTTCCTACTTAATAATAGGACATACATCTAGTCAAACCGCCACTTAATTCTCTCATCTTTTCTATACAAAAAACTTCACAGTGCTTTCCCAACCTTAATCAATGCCCGAGGGCACTCTGAAAACCAAGAGGCAAGAGCTCTGTGGTGTCCCAGAAGGCCTGATGGTGAAACTTATTATTCCTAACTCTATCTCTTAACTTGTGGCATATAACTACATAATTTCTCTGTAGCCTGAAAAGTTGTCTCCTACAAAAAAAATACGTAACCTAGAGGGGACCACTACAGAAAAAAGACTCCAAACTGTCCATTCATTGTCCAAAATATCCTTCGTGCAGTTTTAATTACACAAGTGCAGTTAACACGACTAACCACAACCTTATGCACATTAATGCACTTAAAGAGGAAATGCGATGCTATCTTTATATTTTCGGGTTAGAAAGAATTTGATGAGTGCATTTCAAACTACAGTACAAAGAAAGTAAAATGTACACAGAGATGTGTAAAACCTCCAATTTACATCATAAAACAGATGCCATATCGCTATCATTGTCTGCGATTCAGAACAAGGCAACAAAACGTCCAGGGAGGTAGAACGGCCCTATTACATTGTAAACAAGCAGGCTTGTGAAGACAACTCTTTTAATCCAACAGAAAGACTGCTCCTGATAAATACGGCTTAGTTGTTAACTCTGCGCATAGACCACATGGGAACATTGTACATGCTGAAATGTTTGCTGTACAACCTGTACTTATCCGCTCGTACATCGCATTACATTAGTCACTATGGTGACTGGTGAGCAGGAAAGGCGCTTCATGTCACAATGGCTCACCAACACTCGCTCTCGCTCATGGCGAGACCAGCGGTTTGCAACAACATGGCAACCATACAGTAGTTTCACAAAGTTCATGATTTTGTGCTTAATTCGATATTGGTAACATTTTGCAAAACTGTCAAGTTGTTTTGTTACCAAGATTTAAAAACCGGTCAGAAAAACTGGGACTGTAGTTCCCCTTTAAAGCTAGTCATCGTTAGCCTTTTTTCCTTCCACAGAGCGGAGTTAGTCCGCCCTCTTGCGACTGAACCCAGTATCAGCAGCCTGACAATTCTGCAGCTCTGTCACACTATTCAATTGCTGTGGTTTTAAAATAAAACAAAAAATGTTTTTCTTGTGAGCAGTGATACCAGTCTGCCCACTTAATTAAAAAGCAAGGATTATCTCAATTCGTAGCAGAGCATAACAACGCTGACAAGACAGGGCCATTTGGCCCAATGAGCTCATCTAGTGTTATAGCAGCTAACTGGGCCAGCCACAGTTTTGAAAGCAGGTAGGTAATCACCTTCAACAACATGGCTGGGCAGCTTATTCCATACAACACAACCCTTTATAGAAATACAGTATGTGCCTCCTTTTCCCAGTTTTAAATAAACATGATCATAGTTACCACTTGCAACCCCTGGTTCATGTTTTACTGTTTTTTCTAAACCATTCGATAGAACTGACTGTCAATGCCTTTGAGCAAACTGAATACTGGAATTAAGTGCCCTTAAAGCCTACTATGTTAAAGACTAAAGTCTGATATGGGGGCCAATTTCATTTAAACGACACCAAAAGATCTTTTTCTAGTCTGTGTCTATAAAAATGGTTGCCTTAACAATAAAAACTGCATGAATATTACACCCATCAATGCCCTGATTTAATAATATTTAAAATCTTGCAAATGTAGCTTGAGGCTAAGAAGAATCTTCATCGCCTTTTGCAATCACTTATGTGATCCATGGATGATCTGGAAGCCAAGGCCAGAAGCCTCTGTTTCGAAAGGAAAGTAATGATTTAAGAGCATCGCTGCTTCAATACTTCAATACACTGCTGGTAGAAGTGAAATCTGAAGAAGATGCCAAGTGAGAGAGACTGTCCTGATGTGATCTTCCTTCGTCTTTCTCTCTCTCCGGGGTTATGACTGAGGCTCTGCCATTTCTCCTCGTCAATTCCCTGAAGAGCTACTTAATGCACGAACACAGCCGGCAGCTTCAGATAGCTTTGTCCATTTGATGCAGGATTAAGCGAGATAAGCCCCACACTCTCGCGCGCAGGTAGAAGGCACAGGATGTTTTTGTATGCTGGAGACATCAAGAGGCTTTAATCTCCCCTCTCTAGCCAGCGCTTGATTTTTTCAGCTGAACCTCAGAGGCTGCAAAACACTTGGCAATTCTGCCCTCCTTTCCTAGATGAAACACTTTAGATCTTAGATGAGAAAAAGTCATCAAGATTTTTAATTGCCAACTGCATTCCTTCGGCGGGTAGCTGGGTGGCACAGCTGGGCCTTCTGCAAGCTCTGCCAATGCCAAGTTTATGAAAGCGTGCCCAAATTCAAAGCTCAATGGAATGAATACGACTCCCAGTGCAAAACATCTGGTTCCAGTTCTGGACAGAGGAACTGCACACATTCTGCTGATTCTCTCTATGCATTCTGTACTCTTTATGTACTGCAAGCACTGATAGAGCTGGACATGCTTCATCATTTAATTGCTGGGTATGCAAACATTCATAATGTTAATACAGTAAGTCAGGGAATCCCATAATATCTAGCAAGTGGCATTGACTTTGCACACCAGAGTCTGGAGATGAAGATAAACTTGAGCTGGATCAAAGTGCTATGTAACAGGAGCCAGATCAGATTCCTGGGCACAAGAGATGTCACAATACACATCGCGGAAGACAGTGTATTGCATGAGGTTAATCATGAGTTAACTAATGTTAAAGACCTTAATACCTGTTAGGAATTACACAGACTGGAGACCACCAGTCTCATCACAAAACCATTTGAATGCAAATCTCTTTCTCGGTTGGATGCTGAGTAACCATTGCACTCCCCATCTATGCCAGAAGGAAGCAGCAGCCAAGTTCATGCTATATCAGATTCATCATTAGCCTGACTAGTGTGAAGAAGCCACCTCTGGAGTGAGGTATTGGGGTTAGGGTTAGGGTAGACGCATGACGGAACACTGCAGCTGTGGCTGAACCCAGATTTTGAAGACTTTTCTCAACTAATCTGATGGCAGCCAGAGGACACCGTATACAGTACGTTTGAAGAATCAGCTGTTGCTTGGCTTCATGACTTCCACTAGTGGGGAAAAAAATACTATGATAGTTCGCAAAGTTTATATGATTTACAATATAGTGACAGTACAGCAATTTCTTCTTAGCAGTTCAGCATACATGCCCAGCAAGGTAACAGCTTGTTCTCCGACAATCTGTACTGAAGTCCCCATGGCAAACTACCCACAGCACAGGCTGATAAAGAACTCAGAATGTATTCTTTATTTCTACCAAATATTTTTATAATCCCAGCCTGTCAACAAGCTTTTGGGTGCTTTCAACATATGGTGTATTTGCATATTCCCATTGATCATTCTGTGAAGGTCCTTCGCATTTGCATTATTTTAATGCTTTTTGACAGCACTGCGTGGATGTCTTCGAATTTCCACATTGTAAAATGAAATTATGTCCTGTCCTGATAATAATTTGACAGCGAATGAGTCAGAACAGTTTTTGTACTGACCTAAAATGCTGATCTGCACAAACTAAATGTGATGGGCGGTGAAAGACATAATGGGATGGAAAAGTCCTGAATAAAGATAACAGTAGAATATTATTTTCTTCTGCACGTTGGCAGAGACAATCAGTCTACAGACGGTAGCTGGGATGACAGGACTCGGCACCCTTTCCCATTACATACATTAATCATTAATCTTCACAAACATTTCAGATGTGGTCTTTGTCACTATTAAGAAAGACATCATAGTACAATCAAGGTCACATATATTCAGCTGCATCTATTAAAGATACAGAACCTTATTGCACTTTGAAATAAAAATGTAACATTATTCTTTTGAACATTTTAAAAAAATAATCACATATTCAATTGCTACTTATTGATCTTTTCGTTTAGACTCGATTTACATCAGCAAAGAAAATACTTCACGCAATCTTCATTTTCAAATGGAAGCCTGAGTCTCGAGCAATAAATATGAACATATGATGTTAACTTTGAGGAAACCCATCATTTGATTATTAAAAGCTAAATGATCCAAGATTCCCACTGTGCTGTTTCTTAAAGGATCCCACATCAACAACATGGAAAGAAAGTGTGTTCATCCCACTGAACTGTTTTTGTAGGGCCCAGCCTGGCACTCCAAATGGAACCAATACCACTATTGCTAAAGATCTCTTTCTTCTTTTCATGTACAGCTCTCTATAAGTCTATTAGTCTCTATTAAGTCTCACAAATGAAAGACAATTAATCTTGACATCCTGGATTGCAAGTACCACCCGTGTTTCTGTGTATTTGTGACCTCTTAGTGACAACTATAGAAATCCTCAACAACTTATCAGGTAGACACGACTGAATGAAAAGGCTAGATTAGTGGAAAAAAATCTGAGCACAATAACTAAATTTACTGGAATGAAAGAAATCTCAAAAGATTATATTTTATGCATTCATCCCTCACATGTGGCTTTTCAGCCATGTTTTCTATAAAATGCCATTCACTTCTTTTGATTCAGTGCGAGAGAAAAAGAATCGGAATTCCTGTGAAATCCTGATATAGGATCTCAAACAGCTTTACAATAATATCACAATAGCAAATCACAGACTAGGCTGCAGGGATTACAGTCCAGTGTCAATAAGTGTAAAATACTGTTTTCTTTATTGTACAGAACCATAAAAGGGTAACACTTTGCAAAAAGTTAGGAAACTATATTTTTAGATTTAATTATACCACTGTAAATCAAGTTTTGTATAATACAACTATTACATCATTGCAGATTATCTGTAGGTTCTGTGACAAGGTGCAAATGTTTTATTAACTTGTTGTCTTTGTGTTGTAAAATAGTATTTGAACATTTCTAATGTGAGAAGCTATGGAAATATTAAAATCACAACAGAAAATTTCAGAATTAAGATCACTGTAAAACAATGCAGAACAAAATCTTTATATAGGAAAACTGGATCTATAAAAACATTCAGATTTATTGTGTTCTAGAAGGAAATTCAACCACACAATCAAGAAGTGTCAAACACACTCCTTTTATTCATTTTTAGTGTTGCAGAGTAAGGCAGAACTAACTAATTTCTGTGGATCCCTGTCATGCATAGGGACCTCACACTGCTTAACAGTAATGAGCTAATGCCAAGGTCAGATAGAACAGGTCTCAGGAATTAAAGCCTAACAAACAGGAAAGCCGTGTGTGACAGCACATTCAGATTCCTAAAAATGCAAATGTGTGTACAATCAGTCCAAATGTTAGATTCTGTGTGCTGTAGAGGGAAAAACTGGAGAATAATGATAAGGCAACTGTTAAGCATGTGCTCCTGTGACAGAAATGAGTTGGTGAAATACTGCAGTAAAATTCTGCTGCACTTTTGTGAACCTAGTTTGGTGGCATGAACTGTCGGTAACAAGCCCTGTGCCTTAAACACTGCCTTAAAGATCTCCCAGCCTCAGGATGACTCCCTGAATGAGCAGAATGGGCTATGACATACCAGGTCTGTCTTCATCTGTGGAACCACCGTACTTGTCCTCCTCGTCTGGGACATCCCGAGAAGGTCCTGGCCTGTCTGAGCCACTTCTGGACTCTTTCTGGGGGGTTGCCTTCTTGTGGTTCCTACTGGGGGAATGTCCACTCTGGAAAAGATTTCAATGAACTCAGCAACCCAAAAGACATGTAGGGTCTTATCTCTTGCGTTGCTCAAAAACACTGATCTTTCTTAACATGTCATCATAGCCACTAGTGTCCATTTTCTGTTCTCTAATTAAAGGATACGGTGCAATCGTGTAATACTTTATAATCCATGGCTTTTTACAGACAGGACGTTCCTCACCCCCTGCGTTATTGAAATGCAGCTTGAAATGGAAGCTTACGTAAAATCAGAACATTAGGAGTAGATAGAGGTTTCTGGGCCACTTAAACCAGGGAGCTTTACAAAAGGTTACAAACAGGAAGAGGCCATTTCGCCTGTCTGTCTGTTTAGTTGCTATTAGCTAATTGATTCGAGGATCTCATCCAGCTGCTCCTTGAAAGAAGCCAGGACATCAGCTTCAACAACAAGGCTTGTTATTTTGCTCCAGATTCCCACAAGGTGAAGTACCTATGTGAAAAAGTACCAATTGTTCTGAGACTTTTAGGTAGGAGTCCATTAGAAAGCCTGAACAAGAATACAGCCAAGCAGTCCTCCTCTTCTGAACAGTGCTCAGCAATCTTTGGTTTAACTTCTCATGTGACAGACTCTACCTGCACTACAGCCACATCAGTATGATTTTAGTCTCTAATGCTGGGGTGCCAGATGAAGCTCAGTCCACACATCTACAATATGGCAGTATATACATTTGTGTATTGGTGCCTCCAAAATTCTTCCCAAGATCTTTAAAACTGAGGTAACTAATAAGAACCACATGAACCAGTGCCCAGCTAAGAATTTAGAGATCAAATTTCAGAAGCTAAACAGAAATACAAAGGATATTTCACACATGGAAGAGGCCACTAGTCTTCCATATTTAATTAGCCTAAGCTCTGCAAAATTTAACTGGATATACGTTTCATTAGTAACTGCACAACCAGTTTTAAATGAGGGTATCCGAAAATCTACCCAGCCATACTCACAGAGCCTTCGAGAAGTGACAGGCTGAGATCAGCAAAAATCAACGTGAAGTTCTTAATTTATTCTTTGGTAATATTGTTTAGTTCTTTGCTTACTAGTTATTGGTTCTTTTTCCCGGGCTATTTAAATCTTACGAACTCTGCAGGGCTCCGTTACTCCCATTTCAGGGTTGCAGACTCCTAACACTGTCTGCTGGGCACATTATGGGGTAAAAACTGTCACCCTCTCTATCCAGCTCCATGTTAAGAGATGTGTGTCCAACTTAACACTTGGACTTGCTAACTAACCTGTTTGCAGGAATCTTCAATATCATCTGTCTTGTTCTCCTCCTCTGACTCTTCTGAGCTGGATTCTGCTCCATCCATAAGGTACCTATAGAAACAGAAAAACACAGTCAATAATCAGAAAAGATCAGAAAAGCTGCAAATGGAAACTGGCCACTCAGCCTGCCTTGTTGAATGGCTGGCAGATTATTATTGATCCAGGATCATCAGGTCACTTCTCAAACCTATGTTTCTGTGACAAGGGGTCTGGCACTCTTAGCATTGAGGTACTGCTTCTTATCAGCTCTGAAGAGAAAGTGTGTAGATTATGCTTTTTTGAGAATTTCAAACAGCACCATGGTAGACCTGCAGAACAGAAGAGTAATCTGCTTTATAACTCAAGGAAGGGGCTGACGCTTAATAAAAAAAAGCTTTGTCTAATGAGCTACGATGAAACAGGTAGATAAGCAAGAGACATTGGTTTAACCTGTAGCGTCACCTGTGCTCTGTCTTGCAATGTCTTAGTGAGGGTCAATCTGGTATATGAGAACCAACCCCTCATTTACTGACAGTGCAAACCAGAGCTGAGGCCATACTGGGTGTTTTGTGGACACCTTTCAATATCAACTTGCTTGAACATTACTGTAGGTATTAGCATTGTAAGTATTAGGATTCAAATGCTCTCTGCAATGGCTCTACTGATTTATACTTTATGCCTTACAAAACATTATAATAAGATGAAAGCATCTTGCAGATTAACGGGGTAATTAATATAGGAAAACAAAATATGGAAGAAACTGTGTACTATAAAGACATAATCAACTGGATGGCCACTGGACACCGAGAGAAACTGCTATCCGACATCTTGGGCATTTAAACAATGAAACAGAATAAAAGACTTGACTTTCCACTGACAACATTTTCAACTGTTGATGTGAATGTTTAGGAGAGATAAGAACCAAATGACCTTCACCCAAGGAAAACCCATTGACAGTAACATGTATAAAGATCAGCACTTCTGCTGATGAGGTTTAGGGGCTCCACACTCCAGTGAACAGGAACGAGTTATCGGCATTGCCATATTGATCCATGAGGGAAATACAGTAATTCAGTGATCTTGAGGATGGACTTAATTCCAGATAAGGACCTGCGTGACTAAATTTTAATTGTGACCTTGTGGTTTTAAAGCAAAATGGCTAAAAGAGCAATTAAGTCAGTTATCATCCCAGTGAAAGGGTTCAGACTCAACAGTACTTCAGCTTGTCCATTATGCCTTCAGCAAATTAAAAGATACATTCATTGACACTCCCCAGATGTGAAGGAATAGTCAGCTATAACCTGTTTGGCAATAGCTTGGTGTACTTTCAAAACGTTTTCTTCATATTAAGTGTCTCTTTGTCCATAATAATGGCAGAAAAGTGTACAGGACAGGGAGCAAGGGCAGCAATTGCGAATTATAGTAAAATTGTGTGTGGGCTTTTCATCAAAGACCAGGTGAGTAATGAAGCCTGTCTGAAGCTCTGATCTTACCTGCCACATGGGCCTGACTCTAAAGTGCCTGACAGAAGAGACATCATTGACTAAGAAAGCTGAGGTTTCTTAGTCAATGATGTCTCTTCTGTCAGGCACTTTAGAGCATCAGACTACCAGCACAGTTCCTGGGCATGTCAGAAAACTCAAGGGAAACGATTTCCACTGAGTGCGTGCTTTAATAAAGTCTAAATCTGGGACAAAGAATCTGCAGAACCGGAAACCAGGGGTAAAATATTTTAAAAGGATCCTTTCTCTACTGTCTCTTTAAATCATTGCTGTCTGACTTCTGCCGCAGTTGGTGACAGGTGTCTCACACAAACTTTGAAAAAGTGGGAAGGTCCAATGATAACAGGTTCTGTGTAGCCAGCAGGGAACACACTGGAACGGATTAAGCTCCTAAGCTACTAGCGCAGGTGGAATTCTCAATGTAGAATTTAAAAACCACTCCATCTGCTTTATCCAGTAATTCAAGTGCCAAGCAAGAGAGCTTTACATATATTTCAATAACGAAGGCCCAAAATCGGTGTTACACATGCTTCATACATTTGTTCTCAGGATTTACTTCACGGGGATAATTGAACAGGAAGTGAAAATGTCACCAGACTAAAATGAAACTGTAGCAAATTAAAAAAGTCATGGAAAAGATCAATGCTCTCAGAATCATGAGAGTTTTTTTATTCCATATCACTACTTTTTCAAAAATGTAGAATGAGCTTGCTGCCTATTATTATACTCCCCATTGGCAGTCTGTAAATGTTGATCAATGTGGCACAGTCCAATTCCCTCACGCACCAGCATGAGGAGTAGGGGATTTCTCTCACGGTGCCTTGTGGGAGACATGTTTTTTGGAATGCTGCAGGGATCCAATCAAGGCCAAAGGCTCTTATACAAATGATTTTGGCAAACACCAAATGTCTCTCCAATGCTACATTTCTGCTACAAGTTATAAATATAATTATACTTCGAATTACATAGGTAATGTGGACCACTGTTTTTAAAATGTGCCTTTATCTGTAAGAGTGAACAAAAAAGTGCAGCAAATCTATAATTATGAAGTTGGACATAAAAGAAACACTGTTGACTGTTCGGATTGCATCGCAAGTTCCCCCCATGTTTTTTTTAATTTGTGATTAAGGATATTTTGTTTACTTTCTGTTGCAGATGCAAGGAACATTAACCAATAACATTTGGTGTTTCATTGTTTCTTAATTTACTTGCCTAATGATGAGATTAGGCCATTACCTATTTATACATTACCATTTGGCCATCTTAAGTCCCATCTCTTTTTTATTTTATAACAAATAAACAGTAGTGTTTATTTTTATTTCTAAAATAAACAGTACTGTGGACGGATTAAAAAAAAGAAGCAAAAATTTGTTTATAGATGTTTTGCCTTGAAAAACACCCATAATGCAACTAAGATTCTGAGGGCTGATGCATTAGTGTCGTCAGAAGAGACCACTGGACCAGTAGAGCTCCAAGTGTTTATACTCTTCAGGTTCCAGGTATCATTATCGGAGAAAGGTTCAATTGGCTCTGTCTACGGAAATGGACACCAAAGATCAGGCAGAGTTAAAACAAAACAAAAAAACTAATATGAGTAAGATGCCTCTTGGCAATGAAGTAATAATTAATGGGCTTGCCTTCAGTGACACTGACCAGGAATTCAAGGAAGCACTGAATAAAAGGATGGAAAAAAAAAAACATGTTTAAAATGACAACAGCAACAAAAAAATCCAGCGTGGCTTCCAGATCTTTCTAATATAGTATTCCTGGACTGTTATTTTAGTGTTGTTCCCCCCAACACTGCAGAATACTATAGTAACTGAGAAATTTTCTTTTATTTTTAAGAGTATCTAAAACAACTTAAGTGCCTGATACCATACTCCTATGACTAAGGGCGTTATGGTTTGTGCATAAGAGGCTTTAAATGAGGAAAAAACTGGGCAGGTATGTTTCTGAAGAGGAATGTCTTATCCCTGAATAGAGCTCTTCAGAGACAAGTAGAACACTATGCTTTTAGGGATAAAGAACCCCCCCAAAAATCTAGGACATGGACCTCTTCATAAACAGCAGGGGACTCAATCAGGCCCTCAGAGCTTAAAACAGAAAAAATGGAAAAAAAGAAGAAAAACAATACAGAAAAAGCTTTCAGTCTCAAAGGAGTGTATTGATCTTGGCCTCAATAATAGGAATGGCTTTTCTTGCTCATGCTTGTTTCACTATACAGATGTTTCCCATAGAATAAATGCAAAAACATGCAATGTGTAGCAGCCAAAGTGACTGAAAGTCTCATAAGACAGTTGTCTAGAATTCCTTAGGCGATACACAGTAAATTCACTCAGTGAAGCACAGATAACTCACCCAATTGGAAAGTCTTCAATCTAGCATGTACACTCAGTCAGGCTCCCTGCCAAGTTCCCATCACTATGTTAACTGTGGTGGTATGATAACTTTGGATACCTCATAACTTCTCAGGCTTTCACTCTTTTTCACGGATAAGTGTCAAACCACTTCTGTTATCTCATTTTTTTTTTTAATAGAGTCTAAAGTTTGGTCAGTAATTCCAGCATTTTAAAACCCATGTAAACAACATTTGTCTCAGAGTGCCATACTGCACTCAAAAGTACTGCACAGAAAAAGCCAGCCTTAAAATACTTTTCTTTTCCCAAGCTTTAATTCCAACTTCTTAACGGGAAAAGTAGCTGGATCTTGAATTAACTCCTTCCACATGCAAGAAATGAAGTCAGCACTCATGGATACTTGTTTGCAGAAAAGGAGCAGTTGTAGTTATAACTATTCCCACCAGAGTTGTTGCATTTGTTTTTGGAAACACCTGTAGAATGTATTTGTAACCCTATTTAAAATATTAGGGTGATACTATTATTAATACTACAAAAGCGGTTCATTAATGAAAGATTCCTTTGTTGAATTGGTTTGATTTATTTTTCTTCTTGTCAAAGAAAGGCATCATAATATAAATATTCACATAGTTTATGCTCTGTGCACTGCATGTTAAGCAATATATTATAGTAATATACATATTGCATTAGAGTATTAAAATGAAAGCAAAGAATGGGTTAATTGGAAGAAAACAGAGTATTCTGTATTAGGACCACTCTTCCTAACCCTAGACTCCAGAAGAGCGAGAAAGTAGAGTACAAGTTCAAGTTTGTGGAGGACCAAACTGCCAAGGACATTCCAAAAAGATTTAGCTGTAATTCAATATTGCACAAATGTCCATCTAATGACATTTAACACCGACAGCTGCAGATAGGAAAAACTGCAAAAATAAAATGGGAAACACTAAACAGGAAAAAAGACAGGTATTTTTTTTTATCGACAATTAACTAATGACTTCTGGCCCAGGTGGGTAAAAAGTAAAAGAAGCAAAACAAGTTGGAATATGTAGTTAGAAGTTTAATACTCAAATTAATTTGTGCCATTTTAAAATTGTACAATGCAGTAGTGAGGCCTCAGTGGAGAATACGGTGGATATTTTTGGTCACCACACAATTGCTGCTCTGAGATCCGAACGAAGTAAAACAAGAAAAAAATCACTAATTGTGATTGGATACTGACAATTAGGTATTAACTGATCAATATAGATGGGTCAAATTGTCTCCTCTATTTTACAGACTTTCTTATGTTATCTGTCATAGACTACACCTGATGCATAACTAAGCTTTTAAGGCCAAGGATTATATAGTGAAGTGCAGTAATGTATTGTAACCAAAGAACAAATGGTCTGCTATTTAAGGTATGCACACACTGTCATTAATTGAAAACAAAAATGTTTTTAAACTTCTAATTTGCAAAGGCTGCATATCTCCTTTTATTTCCATCCCTGACATTTATGTGCAAGGAGGCAGGTTCTTTGTCGATGGCTGAAAGAGCTCCAGCTTCCACTTCAAAGGCAGCCTGTTGTTTTAATTACCCATGCGAAATGGAGGTTTTAAATACAGACTGTGTAATGAGCTCCCTTTACAGCCACGATGAAGGAGATGGTCTGTGAACAGCGGTGAGTGGAGAGGCGAGGAGGCGTGTCCCTGAGCCCACCCTGCCTCTGTGGGCTTTTCAGAGCGACTCCGCCGACACACAAAAGGAAAGAAAAAAGGCTCTTGAGGAAAATGCACGTTCACTTTACAAAAACAGAGTCCTTGCTTTGAAATCTAAATATAAATAAATAAACCGGGGCCGGTTTGAAATGTCTTTGTGAACTAAATGCTCCTGACGACAGCCGTTTTTCAAGCGCGTGGCTTTGTTTCATCACTGCTAACGTTTAGGCTCTGTCGTTGCTTGACCAGGTTCTGAGCAGTTACTGGTGCTGTCAGGGCACTTCAAGTTGCTCCCGGCTGTGGCAACACTAGGTGTTCAGTCGTGAACGTGAACGTTTTAGACATGGGATCAATCCTAAGTTTGAAACATTAAAAGAACGTCTCTTCATGCATCCACCTCAGCTGTTGAACTGATTCATTTCTAAGTATGCCTTCTCTATAATGGAATTTGCACCAATTCTATAATTCAAATTTGCACAACACATCTAAACTTATTTACACGTTAAGAAATTGCAAAAGATCTTAATTCTAGTATCCTCTCTGCTTGAGCAAAAACGCAAATGGTCTAAAGGGGTACATTCAGTTAGTAAGTTTAGCACCACTGCCTGGGGAACCCCAGTCAAGGTCTGCAAGTGACATAAACCAAGATAAAACCCACAATGTCTGGATCACAGTTAAACCTGAGGCATTTAAAAAAAACAAATCTATTGCACCCTATAATCTATTGATTGAAAAATAAAATAATGAATTACATTTTGCAATCCAAGACACGCCGAATTTAGTTTAAGATTTATAATAAATGCATTACTTTGCACCTTATATGACTTAATCATCAGTTCTACTTCTAACAGGCCACACCAAGGACAGTGTCTCAGACCACTAAGAGGATGTAAAAAAGCAAGCCCACATGAAGCTACAAAATGACGTAATCCCTAATCCTCCCTTTGATGTTAACATTTTCATAAAGTGTGATCAGAGAGCTTCATATTTTTCGCAGCTCTACAGATCGAAGATGAAACAAATGCATGTATTAACCTTTAAGCACCTACATCAGTGTGGCAGCACTCCCTTATTTCTAGTGCAAATGATCCCCATGTGCAATGCTGGCTGAGTTATCATGCTTATATAATACGCAAGGATTATCAAAAGCACTGGAGTAAAGTTTTATTGTTATTATAAAAAAATATTGAACAAATATTTCTTAACACCAGAGTCAAACCACAATATTTTGTCCATCTGGGAAAAATTCAGTTACGACACAAAAAACAATATCTCTAAAAGGCGATGCTCATATAGACATCAAAATTATTGTGAGAATGTATGTTATGAAATCCAAGTGGCTGTCAACTGTCTGTTTTGCTAAGGTGAAGCTATAGAACATCTACCTGCTTACCCAATACATATTTCCTTGCACTCTCCTGCAAACACGTTGAAGATAATCTACAGACACGCAAGGATAAAAACACTAGGACCTCCACATTCTAAAACGTGTACTTTTTGCAGTAATTATAATAAATCTAATAAATCTAAACGAAAAGAGACAGTCATTAACTCCTTGTTTTCCCAACAATTCCCCTAGACATTGTAACCAGAAGACAGAAGGCAGAAGAAGACATCAGAACAAGAGAACTCCATCTCGTTCTCTACACCCTTGGTTCTAGGTTCACCCTTGGTTTGGGCATCGGAATACCTGTGACAAGGCTGGGAAATACTTCTATTTGATAAGAACATACATCTGGAGTCTGGAACACATCAGCAGGCAGACAAAAGTGTGATTTTGACAGAAACAGAGATGACTAGAATGAAATGACTGACAACCTATTGTTTGGCTTCTAAAAAGCCCCATGCACATGGCACTCTTAAGTCCTGTACAATAACAATAGGGATGGCTCCTATTCTGACTTGAACTTTTTAGCTCCAGAATATTTCTTTGCTGTATTCCCTTGCATGACCTCTCTGTTTTTTCAGAATCCAGTGCTAACCTTCCCTTCCTGCCACTCAGGCCTTGGAGTGTGAAATGAAAGCCGCCAGCTCCTAAATTAGCTAATAAGAGAGCAGGAGCTCACAGGCCCTTCAAGAATTTTAATGCTGCCTTTTTTCCTGTTGATCAAAGACTGACTTGCTCATTACTTTCTCTGATGTCTTTGCCTCAGACAGCGGTGCCAGTGCATTGAACATACAGCTTCATTCCAGTTCTGTCCCCATGTCATTTGCTGTCGGGTGGCATTTCTCACCGTTTGTACGAAATCCTCTGCTTCCTCTTATGGCAGTCCAGGATCCACTCCTTGCGCACAATAGCGCCCCCTAGCGCTTTCACCTGGCCGTATTTTGGGGTGTTGGCAAAGGCACAACTGGAAAACACAAGGAGATCAAAGATATAGTTTGGGATACACATTAGCTCACTTCTTTTGGAACAATGCAATTGTGGAACAGTATACGGTACTGATACACAACTGGATACTGGATGAACATCCACCACTGCTCAGCACGCTGTTTATTTGCAAACCTGATGCTTTACAGCAGGACATATCATATAGTTAAGTCAAAAATAATACATATTTTCCTTAAATACAGAACTGTTTCTATTTTGCAGATTCCCAATTTCTAACTACCAGCTCTTAAGTAATCCACTACTATAGCCTTCTCTCAGTGTGGGAGGGATAAGGATTTTGCATGTGCTCCTATTAAAATACCTCATATTGAGCTGTTTGTTATTTTTACACATCGACAGGAGGAGTGATCCATGTCTTGCAAATTCTAAAGCTGAGGATCCTCATGGCCAAGTCAAGCCCAGTCAGACCCAGCAATTATATACTGCTGCTTGGGAACTTAGTCTCCAAGCTGCTTAATCACCCAGACCTGAACCAGGATTGTAAAACTCATGACGTGAACCAAACAAGAGCCTTTTCTAGCTGAGCAACTTGGGATTTCCACCAGCTTTTCAACTTCAATAAATAAAGAATAGGACTTCAACTCTCCTTCTAGGAAAAATCAATTACTCTACCACTTAAGACACACTCCCTGCCACAGCCAAGTCATACTGCTCAAAAATGCTTTCAAGCGAAATTGTTTAATCGTCTGTGCTTTGTGAAATAGACAGTCTGTGATGGACCCATTTTTTATTTACTTGTTCAGCTAATGATTTTCAACTGATGAAACATGTAATGAATGAGGGGACATGATTTAATTTATCTGGGCAGACAGCTTGTTGGCATGCCTTCTCCTCCTCCAGCCACAGATTTATAGTATAACAGCAGTCAATGCTGCCTCTTTTTCATCAGCCTCAACCTGTCAGATTAAAGTGCACTTTAAAGTCTTCCCACCTATGGGAGATTCTTTAGCTTTCACCAAAAAACTATTAAGTATTCAAAACAGGTTAATAAGTGCACTCAAAAATGCATTTTTACACATTCTTTTTTTAAATATAGTCATGATAATCCACTTTTCCAATGCCTACTTTTGTCCCTTGTGTAATGAATAACAACTAGCCTTGCTTCTTCCTATTATTCCCTAATGTGGAATTGCCTATTGATCTTCAATCTCAGGGGCCAAAGAATAGTTTTAGACTGTTCGAAGATCTCACAACACTTAACGTTCACATGCTCCAAAGCTCTCCCACTGAAAGATGAAAAGGACCTTCAGGCCCGTTTATGAACTCACAGCATTTCTCATGACTTCCCAGAAATGACTATAAATATACTGCGACTTCATTTAGCCTATAACATGGCAATGTTGTCACATATCTTAGAGCACAGGTTCGATGAGATTCTTGAGACTAAACCTCAATCACAGGGTCTGTGAACAAGATGCTTGACGGATTCCCTTTCAACGTGTTCAACTCAAATTCTATAGAATGAGGAAAGTAGGCATCTACATATGCAGAGAAGCTAATTCCAAAGTAACGAGGCCTCCAGTGGCCTCAAATGACTTTTAATCCTCCATTTTCATTCAAAGCCACCTGGCAGCCTTGACAATGAAGGACTTCTCCAAAGGCATGGCCTTGTGAACCTACATGAGGTGTGTACTGTCAGGAGTCCAGTCGGGTCTGTACTTGGCGCCCATCGCCAGGGCCTTGTCCCTCAGCTCAGCCCGGAAGGGGTTCTGGAACCCGCTGAGCACAAAGACTGTGTCCTCCAGCAGGCGGTGGAACTCCAGCCCCTGAGAGTGATCTGCTTTCTTTTCTTTCTTCTGGGCCTTTGACTTGTCGTGTTTGGGAGGCTTTTCGGGCTGGGCTGGAGAAGCTGAGATACAAAGGAGGGAGCACAGAGGGATAAAAAAACTGATGAAAACAAGGAAGAGTACAAATTCAATTGGCTCAAAAACACCCAAATATACCCCAAATATTTTTAGAAAGCCATTCAAAAGGTTCTATAGGCAGAAGGCACAGGACAACTAAGTGCAGAAGTCAAATGTAAACCAGAAAAGAGACTTTACACCAGCTATACACACCGGAGATACAGTAAAAACAAAGGTTGCAAATGAGAGGAGACCACACAGCCCAGTTTGTAATTAATTCACAGCTAGTTTATTAAAACAGTGGTTTAGGATTAGTTTACACTACATCTGCCTCTGAAATCCTTATTTATCTACAATAACCTTTTCTCTGCCTTTCACCACAAACGTCAAGTTTCATTTTTCATAGCAAAATAAAAGTATAAAGCAGTTACAGCAAAGTTTTATACAAGTTTCCTCATTTTTGAGAGGGAAATTCACATATTACTGTGAGTAAAATCACTTTTCCTATTGCTATGGCTATAGTAGCATTATATTAGGGGAAAAATGTTATTTTTCAATCTAGGGAGGCAATCTCAATTATTCAGATTTTATTAGCACCATTAAATTATTTTAATTTTATTTTGATTTTATTTGATGTTGTACATACCTAAAACAAATATCATGATTTTTGTTTGGAGAAGTAATGACATCATACATTTAGGAAACAAACTGATTAGATTCTAAAAGGTTTACAATCCGGAATTATTCTCTTGAAGATATCCCTCATTATATGAGGATTTGAAAAAACGACTGGCCACATGTTTTGTCATATTCAAAGCTGTTATAGAAATTGTTTAGTTGCTAAGCTGGGGCAGTTGCTTTTAAGTTGTTTTCACCTTATTGATGTCATATATTACTTGATTTGAATCGTAATGTAACAATAGAGATGAATAATTTCAAATTTAGATTCTACAGGATAGCTTGGTCACAGCTGCTCTTGGCTGCTGATTTTTTTTAGAGAACTACCTTAAAGACAAATTGAAAAGGAATAAACCAACAATGTGCGCTTTGTTTTTTTTGGGTTTTTTTAAGGCTCTGGAAAAAAAAATTGGTACTCATAAAAGTTAAATACTGTACATGTCAAATAGAATTACATCAAATACATTGCTGGAAGACATCTTTTTTTCAAGTAATTAAAATATGCTAACAGATTTAATCTGGGATGGCAATACTGTAAAATGAAAATGTTCACTCCAAAACGTATATTTTTTTTACAGTTGATTTTGCTGAAATTGCTATTTGGATATGCAAAGACAATGCGAGCGAACATGACAAATACGACCAAGAATCACAAAGTACATGCTACCACAAAAGTTCGGAAGGCACATACTGATAAAATAGGCTCAATGTTCACAAAATTGTGTGGAAACAGCCACTGAAATACAGATGTTAGGAAAGGGAGTTAATATTTCAGTGAGCTATTGCAGAAATGCTGACACTGACACTAATCCTGGCCTGGAGTTCTCCATTCATTTCTGGAGAGTTAGTACAGAGGAGAGAGAAAGGACAGACCCCCCACCTCCACCATGCATAAAAACTCATTTATTAAAGATAGCTCATAAAAGTTTGAGAAGAGAGGCCCTGTAACTGGAAGTACTGACAATTCAATGATCTTAAGAGAAAACACACTCATCAGAAAAAATATTTGGACGCAAAATAAATAACCCAATAATTAGGCATCAGCATACAGTAGGAACAGAATGAGTGAATGCATTCTGCTCGGGTCTGGATAATTTTTCAGACCAACCCAGCCCATTCTTCTAGAGTCACCTTCTGCCATGCTTCTGATGGGGGTAACGGTGTGTGAGGACTTAAATCCATGCTGCAGCAATAGTATTGAGATCTGGGAATTTTTTCTGTTAGTCTTTGGGTTTTAATGCTCTGAAACAAGCTTCCCACTTGTTGAATCTAATTACCTGACTTCTTTCAAGAGATCTTCAGATAAATTACTTGCAACCAAAAGAGCAATAAAATAATAAAATAAAATAAGCATCTTGTATGCAACCCTTCTTATATTTTTCATTGTGCCCCTCAAACCAACCACCCACCACTCACCACTGAGTAAAAACATTTTGTCTAGTGTGAGCAGATGGACTAACACAAGGGCAATGTACTTCATATTTACACTACAAACATGTCACAAACCTGGTGTTTAAACATGTATAAAAGCATTGCATGTTTGCCTAGTCACTGTAGCGAACAAACCACTCCATTTGTCCATAATAAATTACTCCTTGTCGTGTGTTTTCTGAGAAATGTTGATTAAACTTAGTATAATAGGATTTAGTCAAGTCTTGGCAGGTAACTGCACTTAATGATTCACAGTTTTCTGTAAATGCTGCAGGACTACACTCTATGCTCAATGGCAACCATAGAATTAAGTGTCCACACTTATCAACTGTGCTGATTTTGACTGTAGAGATGGCATGACAAAAGGCACAGTGGGATAGGAGAATGTTTGCAAATGGTAACAAGAATTAAAGAGCCCATTTTAACATAACTCCAAACCAATACTGAACAGCAAAACACCATCAGTTATTATTACCTTCAGTGTACCATGGAACTCACTAAGATAAACAACACATGAATAAAAGTTGTTTAAATCAAGGTTTTTCTATTGACTGCCTCGACACCTGTTAACGGTAGCTAACACAGCTGCAACTCACCATTAATGAGTCAGTTTGCATTCTGTAGAAAATTAACAAATGGAGTTGATAGCCCCCGAAAGTATTACCATATATTCAAACAATGTAGAAGGAAACCAGTATCTTGGGAAGTGATTCTGAAATGCAAGAATGATTCTGAGATTGTTTCAGAATTAATGGGTTGGAATATCATATATTATGTGTATTAAGTATAACTAGTTCATTTAACCTTCAGTACAGTTCCATGCAAAAGCTTTCATCTCTTGCTAATAGCTTTATGTATATAATACCAAGAACAAGAGGCACTTTAGCTTCTCAGCTTCTGTTGGTAGTTTTCTATTTTAAGAACATGCAGCGTCTGAAAAAAAGTGTTTGTAATTGTTGCTAATTAGACAAGCCCTGTTAATAAAGGTATTCAACTAAAGTTCACTAACTTAAATATGGTTTCTATAACCTTCTATTATTCTATTCCATTTCACTGATACAGTTTATATGTAAGGTGCCAAACAAACTACACAAACAAATGTCCATGGTTGTAATTCCATCTACGGACTATGAAGTCTGTCACAGAGCTTGTTCTGTCATCCCAGTCAAGGTACATAAAAAAAATCATTTAAAAAAGCCACCAAAAGAAATAAAATCAACAACATTAACTTTTTTTTTGTCAAGAATGTATAGCTTACAATGTGATTATGTATGACTTAGTTCAAAAGACAGCTTTATGGTTTTGGCAGCCTTCTTGACTTGTTCCCACTAGGTGTGAGCAGAAGCAAATCAGGACTGTTCCCCTATGTGAAGAGACAAAATACTGCCATCAGGCGCACTCTATCACCTCCTGACAGACTTGGCGTGATTAATCTCGCGAATCGGTCGTGACTCTCAACAGCGTAACAGCGCTAAACTCCCATAGCAACAGGCCATGAAAAACAGGGAAAACAAAATAAATAGCAGGACAAGGCAGGATTTTATCCTGTGACCAAAATGCTTTCAAGGTAAGGAAAGGTCAGACTTTACACCTTACCCAACATTTGTTTTTAATTATCAGGACTGGCAATGCATTAACAGCCTTTGTCTCGGACATTCTTGATCCTGTTTCCACTTAAAAACCATCACTGACAACAGCCTTGAGGTGACTTTTATAGAAAACGAGCAGAGAGAACAATCAAGGTCACAAACGACTGGATTGTTTGAGAGAGAAAAGGAGATGGAAACTACAGTCAAGAACAGGCTAATGAATTCTAATTAACACCTCATTCCAAATAGCTGGACAAAGAATAATTGGTCTTGAAGACCTTATACTCCTCCTTAATAAAATGGACCAACAACATTTCTTCCTCCTAGAACTCCCAAAGCTCCTCATGCAAAATATTTGAACTTTTCTTGACAGGCTCTCTGAACCAGGGTGTGAAATGAAAGATATGCTTGTCATTTCTACTGTGAGGCTCTGGCAGATTTGTCCCTGGGCTCCTCTTGCTTCAGTGTTTGAGATGCAGAAGTCCTACAGCTGTTGCTTGAATTTCAATAGGGATTCTACTTTCAAATTCCCTCTCGTGCTGCCTGTTTAGAGTCTCAGCTCAGGCACAAGGACACAGATCAGGTCGCCTCTTTCTTGGCTGTTTCTTTTTTCTGTATCCTTCAAAAACACTGGCTCTCCATGAGCCTGGTCAAAGAAAAGAATGAAGTCAAAATGGAGATACACTGAATAATTAACTGAAAATCAATGGTTGTTTAATATATACCATAGTCTGCAGAAAAAAGAGGGACTAAAACAGCAATGCACAGCATTGACTGTATATCCACCCAAACACACTCCAACAGTACACAGCCAGCTCTCTGGGAATCTGCTAGAGATGTAGTCTAGACTCACGCTGGGGATATCTGGACTACTGGGCTCTAAAACAATTTCTTTGAGGCCTACGATGAGAAACCGGTTAAGGAACATAAATAATCCTGATGTAATGTCTTGCAGGTAGCTGATGTTCAATTGGAAACTGAAGCCTGTGCACCACTAATCCTCCTCCTCAGGTGCTTTACATTTGGCACAGGTTGTTGGAAGTCACTCCACCATGGTTTTGAAGCCTGGCGTCTTTATATAAAAAGGTCGGAGGATAATCCATGGATCAAATAGCTACTAATGAACGAATTAGATGGACAGAATGACCTGTTTTCATGTTCTTAATATTGTCAGAAGATGGTTCCGCAAAAGAGAACAGCAGCATAAGAGGCAAAAAGAGAAGTGGCTGGGCCCTACACAACAGCATATTGACATAACTTCAGGGTTATAATAAATATAAGCCTGTCCAGGTCATTCCTTCACAAGATTGTAATCAAATTTGGGTTGTTAAATTGAATTGATTACTTGATAATTAATTCAATTCCATCATAAGGGAGCTAGATGCACTGAAGATTGGCAAAAGAATGTTTATGATGATCTGGTATCAATCAACACTTGATCTCACTGCAATTACTATAATTCTCAAAACATAGAGCAATATAAATTACACAAGGAAGATTTGCCTACTGAGCTGTGTAACAAAGCAGTCTAAATCAAAATGATTTCTTTACGATTTACAAAACCTACACAGGTCGTGTACGTTGCTGAAATAACATTTAATCACCTTGAACCTGCTATAAAACAAAAGGAAATGGACAACACGCATCACAGTTATTACCATGCACAAAACATATGTCAGAATAACTGAGGGAAAGACTGCCAAACAGTTTCATAAAAAAGGTTGTACTGAGCAGGGTGGCGGGGAAGGTCAGCCATAAATCGATCATATTTAGCTCAGTACTCCAGGGATCAATAGCTCTGTTGTCTTTTAATCACATTAAAGCCTGATCACCTTGAATAGCATAGAACATAAACACTTTTCATTTGCTTGTTCACCTGTTAAACACACACCGGATATTAGCTTTCAAAAGAAAATGTCTGGGAAACATCTATTCATTGTAAGCAGAGCACTGTTGATACAATACAATAAAATCAGCAAATGTCACCTAGAGAGAATACAGTCACCTGAGGTTTCTACCCACATTCAAGCCAAAAATGCAATCCATGTCCAAACCAAAAATTCCTCCAGCAAAAAAAAATGTTTAGATAAGAATGTTTCCAGAGAAATTAGGCTCATCCCACTTGGCGAGAGCTAGATTTTGACAGGGCAGCCAACCTCACATCACAGAAACCAGACAGGGCTCTTGGCAGGTTTGAGCCAGCATGTGTTGCCAAGGTTAAAAAACAGCTGCTTTTGACTTTTACTGCCTTATCTGACACCTGCTGTGTTGTAACTGAAAATAAGTGACCTGCCAGCGAAAAAAGAAAACATACAAATGGAGGCTGGTTTAGTCCCATCTACAACAGGACACACCCACTGAGAGCTGACGTTTCACCACTGGAGAGGTGAACGAGAGAACTCATGTGGCAGCCTGCAGTTTTAAAAGTGCCTACATAAATGGAGTCCTTTTAACACAAACAACAAAGAACGAAAGAGGGAAGGTTTCAAAAGAAATAATCCAAAAGAAAAACAAAGAAAGCATAAATGCCCTGGAAATACAGTACAGCCTCATTTGTCCTAGGCACCAAGGTATCAAGATGTCTTTCCCCATTAAAAAAAATCTCAAATAAGATCACCCCGGTGATTCAACTAATAAAAACTATAGATCTTAGAACATGCACTGTACACCCATAGCCCAAATATGGCCAGCCCAAGTCTGGGCAATGTTCAATGTCTTAAATGGAACTTGACCAGAATTCTTAAAGCAACAGAGCTCAAATGGCTGAGCACAACCCGACTTGAAACCACTTCTCTCATCCTAGCGTTAATCACGCATCAGCAGGGTCCGCTTGTCGGCACGCCCATCTCCACTTGGTGGTTTGAACCAAATCTTTGAGCTGACGTTGCCATTAAATGCGACCGAGAATACTCCAACCGGCGCGTCGCTCCGCCTGCCGTCGGAGTGGGGGGGGGGCGACTTGAAACTACTTAAGGTAGCCCCCCTGGGACCTGCCCGTTTCCTGTAATCGTGCAGTGACATTGCTTAAAGTTTCAAGTAGGAGGCTCTGCCAGCGTTTGTCGACTGCAAAGGCACCTGAAGAAGGATCAACAGCTGAAACATCCCTCCTACTTTTCAGCTTCTAATTGATCTTTGCTTGGTGATGCAACACTCCTAAAATCAACGCTGAATTGCCTGGAAAATACCGAGTTCATATTCTATCAGCTGACAAAGTGTTCCATACTGGTTGTGTCAGAAGACAGCTGTACTCAACTCCTTGCTTTCCTCATGCCTGTGTGGTGAAATAGTATGAAATTACTAAATGAAAACCATCTGCAAATAACTGAATTAGTATACTGTAGATCTGGCAAACACCACCTTTCCTCTGACTCTGTGCTCAAGTTAAACTACACAATTCCACAGCTCAATGTTTTCTAAACTATAATATTATTACTTTAAATCTTAACTGACATATGTTCCAATAATCGACATCTACTTATAAAAGGAGACCCTAATCCTGAACAGAAAATCCAAACCTTGGGTTAGGGGTACGAAATCATTGTTAAAAGCTGTTTATAACATTAATTTGATTAATCGCATAATGTAATCTGTAGAGAACAAAGCTAAAGAGTAACTTGTACAAGTACATATTCTCCACGGAAAACTACATAAGATCAGCAAAGCAAATGCCTTCTGCCAAATATGCTGTTTTGGCTGAAAGCATGAAACAGCTCGAGCTCAGCGTGTTTCCAGGCCAGCTCTGTCAGTGCTCCTCTTGCATCTGCAGAGAGGGAGTATGGCAGCCTGTTTCAGAACTCAAGCATCAGTTCTTCCTAACAGCATGAGCAGTGAGAGACCGACAGAAATTGACCCGCAGGTTCAGCATGAACAGAAAAGTAATAAAATCAGCATCTGTGTCTGACACACATAGTGCAATTCAGCCACGTTTGCTAGCACAGATAGCGAGCTCCAAAACCATTATCGAGACAATATTGTCTCTTTACATTCATTAAATCTAAATTAAATATTTACAGAGTCTTGAAGGAGCACTGCTTATGGTCAGGGAAAGTATTCCTGGTCTTGAGCGGCTAGTGCATCTGTACTCATTCCCACCCTGCAATTAGGTAGCTAAATTTGAGTAAGCTTGTGATTGACTTCATGAAACCAACTTACAGTACCAAGTCCTCCCAGTTTTTTAGGAGCTCTGTTGTTGAAGAGACCAAGAAAATCTGCAGACACACGAATTATCCTGGAACAAGGTTACCCATTCTTGGTTTATGGTATACATATCCACAACATTACAATTTGAGGTGTGCACACTTGTCTTAACAGTTTCCTTTGGAGCTTTGAGGCTCATCTTACACAAAGACTCGGCAGATATTCACAGAGTGATGAACAGCAACAACTTAAGGCAACCACAAAACATCAATAAGCTTTCTGGTGATAAAATACAACTTATTCACAGATATGAATAGTAGCCAAAGTGACTCTGATGAAATAGATGGATGAGATAACAGACTAAACAAGCAGGATGGACAAGTGGTTTCCTGTAGTTGGTTAACATGCTAGTGTTTTTCCTGAGTGCCCTGGACTGTATATAATGTGCCTCCAGCAGACGGAACACAAAAACCTTTAAAAATGATGAAGGTTAGAGTACCATTTTATGTACATCATTAATAAAAATGTGTTTTACAATATCACTACTTGCTCTTTAGGGGATCAGTCATGCAGGACGTATATCCAGTCAAAGACGATTTTGATAAAGGTAATGTCTTACTGCAGTACACTGCCTACTAATGCAACACATTACATACATGTTCCAGGTCAATGCAACACCTATAGCGCAGTGGTGTATGAAACACAGATGTCTCCCACCCCAGTCCTGACCAGGTCCAAGCAAGTTGAGGTTGATGAGATGACAACGGATCAGGCTGGAGCAGCTCTTGGCTGCATTAAACTGACTTTGATGAGAACGAGAGCTCAGATGGGAATCAGGGAATCTGAGATCTTTCATACTTAATGAGTGGTGTGCGTCTCCCCAGGCAGGACACTTTTTAAACACAACTGAAGCAGTGCTGCCTGAACAGAAAAGCAATCTAAATGAATCATAGCATCTTGCACGGATAAGCTTTATAACTGAATCACAGCTGCCGGAACAGAAAGGCTATACAAATGAATCAAAGCATCTTGCACAGGTGAGCAATGTATCTAAATCAGAGCTGTCTGAACAGAAGAGCCGAGTCAGAGTTTCTTGAACAGATGAGCTCCCTGTAAGAGCAGACTGGGGAAATCTGGCACTTCACACTGAACAGCAGCTGTATAAGAGGCAATTTGCACTGACTGCCACTTTCATAAACTTTCTTTTTATTAAAGCCATGGAAATTCAAGCTTGAATAAAAAAAAAAAAAGAATGCATCTGGATTAGAATATACCATCCAATTTTAGTTTTTTGGGCTAACCTATTTAATATTTCTTTAATTCAACTTTTGGCACCTATTACTTTAGCAAGAAGAAAAGCAGGACCTTGCAAACTCCTTTACCCCCTTGATACTTCATGTGTTTCATTGTTGAGAGCGAGGTTAGAACAGATGTTGCTTCAGACAACTTTTTGAAGAAGTCCTTGAAGCTTATTAAAATGCATAAATCACCTAAAAAAATCAAATCAAGGAAATGTCTGCTGGTTTTGCCTGTGATAGATCACCTGCTGGTCAGATACATGTAATTTACGCGGATGTTAAATACAGTCCTACTTCACTATACATAAGCTCAGCGTAATGAATGATACCAATAACTGAAATGGGTCTTTACCTTTGGTATTCTTGGGAGCTGGCGACACAGGGCTGGCTTTGAACCGTGAGGTCTCCTCTGACATTGTGGAATTCTGGGAGCTGGGTCTCTTAGTAGGAGGTCCCACCGCTTCCTGGCGCTCTTTACTGAACTCGAACTTCCTCTTGCCAGGAGTAGAGCCCTGCGCCAATAAGAGAGAATAAACAAATGCACGTTGGTTTCATAAACAGATGAGAACAGATTCTCAATCTGAAGCAAAGAGTTTTGCCAGTTTTCTTTTTATGGCCACCAATCTGCAACAGATCAATTTCCTGCGATTCTCAAACACAAACAGTGGGCGCAAGTCAGCTGAGCAGAGAAGCTTCCGGAACGTCTCTGTTATGTCATCTTCTTGACCGCCATTTTAATTGAAAGACATTTACCGATTTTGTACAAATTGGTACAACTTTCAAATTTGGGATCGCCAGGTTTCTTTTTCTTTAGCATTCCTTTGCGTTTTTAAATGCTCAATAGTTCTCCAGTCTGCCGCATCCACAAACAGTGTGCCCTTACAACACACTTGCCCGTCAGTGCCTTTCAATGTGCTTCTCGTTATACAGCGCCTTACAGGTGAGCAAGGGTGAATGGGAGGTGTGATACATGTCTCACTGATAGCAGCACAAACTTGACAACATTGCACTGTCACACTGACAGTCCAAGTCATCCAACTCTGCAGCCCAGACTTCACCAGAGGTCTCTTACCAACAGGTGCTCCAAGGCAGTACTTTATTCGAGTCAATCGGAGGCCAAATAAAATTTCTGTCTTTTCAAACAAGGAGCAAAAAACTTGCCCCTAAGCATTTAAAATTCTGAGGTGCAAATTTCAGCTGAGATCAGCAATAGAGTATATTGCCATATGTGAGGCAAAACGCCTGGGGCGTAAATTTAATGATTTACACATTGCTTTCTTTCAGGGGTCCAAAGACAACACCTGTTAACAGTGGGAGGTCCGAGACGATGATGGGGTTACCTTCAGGGACGGGGTAGCACCGGGGGAGGTCTTCTCAGCCGGGGCAGGAGAGGACGAGGAGCTCTGGGTCGCACAGCCTGTGGACTGCAGTGCAGCAGCGGCATAACTGAGGGAGGGCTTCTCCTTCTGAGGGGAGGCTGAGCACAAACACAGGAAACAGGACAAGTCCTTTTACAAAGTACAGTACACGGTGCTATGACAGGAGGAGCACTATGAACGTGAGATGGCAATACTACTGCAGGTTATCAGCTTCTCTTGACATTGTATTGCTAATTCTTTTTCTATAGCACTCAACTGATCATATTGCTTTATTATGTAAGTAGCTGCACTGCACTATGTGAACTGCAGAACCTATTACGGTATACAGCAATTGTGTCATTTTAATTAGTATCCATGTTGCAATGTTTCTCTTCTTATAGTGTCAATATTTTAACATTTTAAGCCAAAATATTTGGTAAACAGGTTGTCAAACCAAAATACTGGAATGACTGTTTTCACACCATCACAAATATTCCGTAAATGTCACTGTATATTTGCATAAGACCGGCGTAGGATCGAAACATCAGCCCTTAGATATGACAGCAAATTCACGCTGGGCTATTATTGCAAAAAAAATGTGTCCGGATAAGAGCTAGGTTACTCGTCGGCCCTTTGTCTGATGGATAAGGGTAAGCAAACTGTCACTGTTCAGACAGTGACAGTGTACGTCCTCATGCTGCCTGTGTAACAATGGCTTTCTTGGAATATGAGAAAGTGGCAGTTATGTCATCGATGCCCTATCAGCCAGATTTCAGCACCATTGAACATTTGTGGGAGGAGCTGGGCCCACAAGCAGCATCTAGAAAATAAGGATGCAAATGAAGTCACATTCCTATGCAGGATCTGTGAGAGAAAAGGGACAAACTGTCACAAGACGACCTGTGATGACAAATGCTAATCAGTAGAATGACCTGTATCATATCTAGTCAATAAAATGTCAGTGTACCTGTTATAAAAAAATTCCCGGTAAGACCTTGAATTGTGTTATAGTTATACATTTCTTTTGATGTACTTTACATAATGTAAATACGAGAGCTGTTAGACAAAGTCCATAGATTTTCAAACTACTCAAATTCAAGTTGACAAGAGGTGGCATAAAGGCCTCCCTTAAATAAAAATACTATAGAAAAGAAGACAGGCAAGACACACTAATCTGCCATCTCAGATGAACTGGCACCTGTTAAACATGCAAGTAAAGACAATTCCAGAGTCTGAACAGTGGAAAGAGGAAAACGGGCTTGGCCGTGTGTGTTTTAGAGCAACTTTGTACAAGTATGTATATTTAGTAAACACGTGAAATCCCTGGCTAAATATTTGGGGAACATACGAAATTCCCTGTCTCGTGCTCTTACTGTAACGTGTACAAGGGGGTTCAAACGAGACAGGCTTTCCAGGGTGAGTGAGGGCCACCCTGAATATGTGGAGAAGAGGAGAACAGAGGCCTACCCTTGACAGGCGTGGATGGTTTGTTAGTTCTGCTGAAGAACAGACTCCCGGGCGTCAGGCTAGAAGAGCTGGGCTCCTCCTCCTTCACTTTGAATTGACCCAGCTTCGTCACCTTCTAATTAACACAAGAGAACACTCACTCGTGTACCATAGAAAGTGTCCTCACTAATGGTATCATTGTGTGGTACACTAATATTACCATGCAAGACAAAGGGTTGTGGCAACGGCACAGAGGATTACAGGATGTGATTTACCATCAATCGGTGAGATTCATACCACTGTCGCAATAAAGTCCGATCCACCATTCAGGAACCCAACAATCCTGGTCACAAACTGTTTTCCCCCCTGCGCTCTGGCAAGCAGTACCGCACTATTAAAGCACGGAGCAGTAGACTCAACAACAGCTTCTTTCCTACTGCAGTACGCATCCTCAACAGCTAGCAGCAATGGCTCAGACTCAATACACATTTGGTCTACCATGTTTTTGTTTCTCCTCACTAGTACATATTTATTGTTGTTGTTAGTTATTGTGTTTGTAATATACTACTTACATTGTGTGGTGTTGCCTGTTGTACTGTGTATGTCCCAAGACGTGAATAAGAATATTGGAATAAGAATTCCAATGTACATGTCTATATGGCAATATAGTCTTGTATTTACCCATCTACAATTGTAAAGAATAACAAAACAAGGGTTTTCATTTCTGTTTCTATTACACATGACCTTCACCCCAGACCTAGGCCAAACAACTCACCACTGGACTGATACCGAAAGTGTGGTCAAGAAATAGTAAAGTTCAAAGCAGGAAATTTGATTTCAGAGTCACTGAGCGCTGGCCAGGGTGGGATTGCGATTAGAAGCAGTGAAAGATTTCAGGTGCAATAGATCATTTAGCTCTTCGGGTCTTCACACATTATATCCTAATCTGGCACTATTTCCCAGCACCTTGTAATGACATCCCAGTTTCATGGGAAAAGAAATTATAGGACATCGATTTCTATATAGCACTTCTCATAAAAAATAATTGCCTGAAACACTGAGCCAGAATGGATAATTAAGTATGAACACAAAAGCTGAAAAAAATACATCAAAACAGATGTACAAGTAATTGCAACACAATTATATCTTTTTCATGAGAATCTTTTACACTGTTCTGAAAGTCGTAAAGATGTGACAAAACTCCCACTCCTACAGAGGGCATCAGTGCAAGCACGCATTGCTCTCAGTAGAAGGTAGAAAATCAGTGCAAGTGCACCTTTTAGTGGTAAAATAACAACATAGCAAGCTGTCAGGCCTAAAAAGGACTGTAATTCCAAGAGCTCATATAAGAATGAAAGAAACAGGAGGAGGCAACTAAACCCCATTTCACCTATTGTCCATCGTAAATTAATTTCTATTTTGTTTCCAACTTTGACCTAATTTATTTTGCTACTAAGCCAGAAATAGTAGCATCGATATCAATAGTTGTTATGATTTCATATACTTTGATCAAATCACCTCTAAAACTCCTTTGCTTTAGACTAAACACATTAAGTTGCCCTTACTGTGTATAAGGACATTCCCTTCAGACCAGGAATCAATCTTGCAGCTCATCTTTGAACTCCGCTGGTAATGATGACTAAACCTGAACACAATTTTATGAGGGATTCATAATTTGTGTTGTGAATTCGGAGCACAACTGGATTTAAATTCCACACATTTTGCTATGCACCTGAACTTGCCCAGATCATTATCTTGTCTCAAGTCTTAAATGTGGAACATTAGCTGATCATTTTTACCATTTTTCATCTTCTGTTGTTAATTCTCTATTCTTTCAGAAGCCATTTGCTTCAGCGTTTTATATTGCTGTACTGCTGGAAAATTGCTTTCTGTTGTTATTTTCCTCCATTGCAACCATTGCAAACAACTTTATACCCTTTCCAATCGAATTACTTCTCCTTGCTCCAAAACACAAGCAGTCTTATATGGTTTTCACCCATTCCTACCCTGCGCCCAGGAAACATAAAAGATTAAAACAGACTGACAAATATTAAATTCGATAAAAGGGATTGATTTGTGAAACAATAAAAAGAAGGATGTGTAATGAGGACCCCATGTAATCTGAACAAGCAGAACAAAACAAATCAGTAAAATGCATTTGAAGACAGCAGAAAAGTTCCTCAATAAATTAAGTATGAAAAAGCAAGACAAACAAGCAACAGGGAAACATTCAGCAGAGTTAGACTATGCGGTATATTGTCTAATAACTATAAAAACAAAAAGTTCATCACCTTCAGGTCCATTTCAGGTGAAATAAGAGGAAAAAGATCCATCACGAATTTGCTTTTACCAGTCGGGTTACTTACTGGAGGTGTAGTCTCGGTTTCACCAGCTTCAGGAGGAGAATGAAACTTTATGAAGGACACCCCATAGGCAATATTCTGAAAGAAACAGCAAGATCAATAACAAGGAAAGGGAATTCTTTCCATGTCTGGAAATATTTAAGATTTCCAATTTTGTATTAATTCTTATTATCTGATGTCCCTGTAACACAATTTATAAGTACCAGTTGGTTTTAAAATTCCAGTTCAGGAACTCAAACACCTGACATCACTGGAGGTTACAGGAGGTTACTGGCTGTTTATCAGACAGTAGGAAAAAAAAAGCCCTGTATGCCTAACCAAAGCCCAAACTCAACCCTACCCCAGCAATGCCCATCGCAAGTTGCTGCCTGGAGAATTCACGGTCAGCTAGTAGCATAACCCCAGCCTCAAACTAGTCATATATGGATCTGACCATCAAGCTCAGGCCTGAACAAGAGTCTTTATTGTGAGGTCATTTGGTCTGCAAATTAAAATAGCAAAAACATAGTTGCTCTTAACCTCTTGTCTTGATCAAACAACAGAATGATTTGTCTTATTTGTAAATGGGGCACAGTGCAGATTGCATTGACCAGTTGTTCCAGAGTCTATGATTTTTTAGTTGCTTCTAATAAAGCAGCATCCAAGTTTCTGTAGAAAAGTAATATAATTTGTCTCCATGGTTGCAAGTACTTGCATGAGGGATTTCGATGAAGTCACAATCAAGACTGCATGATATCCTGCATGCAGTGCTCAGATTTGCCACCGACTGCAACCCAATAACCAACAGCTGATAGTGAAGTGCAGCAGAATCTCCCACCGAGTTGCGACATTTATTGTTCTTGACATTTTGTCCTAGAAATTTAGTCTATTTTGTGATTGAGATTGGTTTTATACGTTGTTGTGTACATTTTGCTTTCATTGTGTTTTGAAATGCGTCTTTCTAACCCTGAAATATCAAAATAGAATCGCAGTTCCCCTTTAATACACATTTAACAGAGCTAAAAAGCAACAATTGTTAGGAGATACATAACACAGACAGTGAGCACATGAGCAGACAACACTTTTTGCAGACACTGCCAGCAATCCTCGCTCACCTTGTTGTATGGTTGGGTACAGATGATCTTCACCCTGTCCCATTTCTGCTCAGCGGTGGCCTTCACCAGCTTGTCTGACCCAAACATTCTGACCCGGTTCAGATTGGTGCTGCCGCGGCTCTCCGAGGGAGACATGAATGACGAGGTGACCAGGATTACCTGCAGGGTTCAGGCAGTCAAGGTGGGAGGGATAAGGGGCAGGAACAAGCCATACCAATACAATGCACACAACGTTTCGGCTGTGGAGCCTTCTTCCTGCACACCCGAAGAAGGCTCCACAGCCGAAACATGTTTCCTTTCTGGAATAAACCTTTACTTGTTCCTTTACAGCCTACGAATGCTGACGCAGCTACCTACTTGAACCAATACAGTGCACTGCACCTCTGCATCTAAACATTTATTTCTGTCCAGTTTTTTTGTAAGATTGAATGCGTGAGGCAACCATTCATCCTAACTGATCTTAACATCAGCTATTATCTGATCTGTAAATCGGATAACAAAACTGCTCAGCAGTTTGATTTACATACTGTATGAGGCCTGTACAAACTGCACTACTGAAGCAGGAAAGAAAATACTTTGTGCTAAAGTGTTTGCATTTGTAAATCTACCTGGTTCTAATTTCTGTACAAGAACTCCTGTCAATTGGGTCTAATATCTACCAAGTTAGAATAATGCCTGTGTTACTGAGTATGTAAAAAGTCCTTTCAGCCTTAAATCAAGGCTTTCTGTAGACCTCCCTGATAAACATCATCAAATGCAATTCACACCTGCAGAATGATACGCTAACTGCCGTGTACAACAAACCAATAGATCGTGAGGTCTGATCCTGCTGGCCGTGACAGGAGTGTCCAGTTTCTACAGAACTCTGCTTGTTAGTGATTAATGGGAACTTGATTACACAGAGCTACACTGATCATGATCAGGGAGTGCACGTGATGACCTTCCTGTGTTTAATAGGAACCTGACTGCACACAGCTACACTGATCAATTTCAGGGAGTGCACATGACGACCTTCCTATGAGCTTATCTTGCCTTATCTTCATGCTCCTTGTGTGACAACTGCTCTGTATGTGAGGATACAATGTGACAATTATGCTATGCACACCCTACAAGTTATATGCTCCTGCAGCTCATATATCTGCCTTTGTGGGAGATGTGAATGTTACAGTTATGTCAATTGAGCCACACTGAACATTTGTGGGACAAGACGGAACAACAGGTATGCTTTAGGGCTCAGAGGGACGGATGAACCAGTACATGTGTTCAGGATCTTTGAGAGGAATAGGACAGAATCCCATAATAAAGCATGTGCAACCTATTGTTGACATGGTATTAAATCATACACTGTAATTACGCTGGGGTATTACAATCCTCTTTGCAATGGAATATCTAGCCTGAAGGTAGACACCACTGTGCAAATGTCTCGGGATCTCTATCCATGATCTGGGGGTGTTCCTACTGACTGCTCAATACACATCCTGCTCACCTCATAGTCCTGGTCTTTCACTGAAGTGGAGTTCCCCACCAGCACCTCAATAAAAGCTGAGCCTTCATTACCAATGTCAATGCTGTGGATCTGGTCTGCCTTCTCAAACTGCATGGACAGCAAAACAAAACTTGTGTGATTGGGATATTGCAATAAGCTGTCTTTTCAGGCTTGTTATACACTTTACATGATGACATTTTTGGTAAGTTATATTAGTACTACGAGAATAATAACTTCTACAGCTGTTTAAATGTTGATTTCAAGCAATCCACACCCAGACACATTTTTAACCTTTGCAAATTAGTAGTACTCCAGACCCATTTTAAAAAAGGTAAATTTAGTGTTACGTAAACCGACTGATAACATCACTTGGAGATTTAAAAGAAACACCAAACAGATGTGAATCCACTGCATGCGTTTCCACCATTGCAAATAACATCAGCTTGCACCCTGATCAAGCTGCTGTAGTGGGAATTTTAATTGCGTCTCTGTCCACACTTTGTTTCTTTGTTTAATTGAACATTTTACATTAATCAAAACATTCTGGGGCATTTATTTATTCCATGTCTGAAATTGAAGACTATCATTCCCAAATTTATTACGATCCTGGAGGCAAACTCGCCAAGTTTTCATTCCCATGTGCCTATAGAGAAGAGGAATAGATTTTTTCTACAGTACCTGTAAAATGACAGAGATCTGTTTCTCTCCCAGCCTGGCTGCTTTCCATTTCCTGTATGTGTCAGCTTTCAGCAGATTCTCTGCCTTGTGTGTCTGGAAACGAAATGTGAAAGTGAAAAATGGGTCAGGCAGGCTGACATCCAAACGGGCTCGGGCTCACCACACACTCCAGCGATTCTTGAAAATCTTGCGAATACACACGTCCGTGATGTAGTTTGGAATGGCAGTACCAGTGATACATGACACAGCAGATGTGCAATCTCACTGATAAAGTCCAATGGCAGTCAGAAACATTTATTCTGAATGGGGTACGTGCATAAGCAAAGAGAGAGAAAATATTCCAACACAGTTAACAATTTATTATTAGCTCAGACCTATCAGAATACAAGGAAAATATTAAATTAAAAATATTCAAGTAACAAACAATAAGACCAAGATTCATGTAAAAACACAAATAGTTACAGTAGTAAGAAGAAACACCCTCTTTTCAAATTTCAGAAATCACACAGTCCCACCTACAGACAACAGGAAAACAGTGCAAAGAATGTGAAAATGTAAATGTGAAGATTTAAAGTGGCTTCTTTAAATTCAGTGTGCTTATGTCCTGGCAAACACTCCAGATCCGATTTGAGTGCAGAAACAAGTTAGATAAAATGGTAAAGAAGTAAACTGATCAATTAAAGTACTCAATTAGCACTGCAGATTTAGAGAGAAAGAAACAGCATTTGCCAAAATCCCACAGAACGTCATTTCACACAGGCAAGGAATTGCAGTATACCGAGGAAAAACAGAACCTTATCAATGATATTACGTTTAAAATATACATGTTTTGCTACAATGCAACAGGGTTTCGGTGTGTGAGAGTGAAACAGAACCGATTCTTCTTGTAAGCGAAACTGCATTAAAGGATGTCTAAGAACTTAACGCACATATTAACAATATGAACATCCGAGCATCCAATCCACTCGTAGTTTAGTTCACCTGAATACGAACATAAGACGTGTAAAAGCATAACTTTATTCTATTGCTTACCTCTTATTTACAGTTTGCAAATATTATAAGTTCTGTAAAGGAAACGTGTCTTGGGAATTATTAAAACAGTATTGCATAATACATGCAGTACTCTTACACAGTATATCAGATATGCGTACGCGTCTCATCATTTGTCAAAGTCGGGAGGCTTCACAACCACACAAAAGTTTACTTACACTGTCCTCGCTGCTGCAGGAGACAACGTGTTGCAATTTAATCTCCGGCATAGTTTAGAAAATAGCTATAAAGTTGAATTGTCGTTGGGGGTTAAATAAATACGCATTTGCTGAAGTGAGCCAACGAAAATCATAAAACGCGTGTTGCGGACATATTGCACACGATTGGTTTATGGAAAAATAACAATCGGTTAATGGATTGTTAGCTTTTAAGTGCGTTAAGAAAAGTGCACCTATTCACCTACTGCACAGCACTCATTAGACAGGCCATCCGACATACAATGACCACCTCTCTTTATCCTGGATTTTAACTTGTGTCAGGCACTAAAAAGTCTGGAGGAGGTTGTGAGTTTTACTTTCTGCTACAATAGTGTTTGGTTACAAAAACGCCAAAAATATGTCCGATAACGAGTTCTACTGTTACTTTTATTCATCAATAAAAATCCTTCCCATTTCCAACATCTCCTTCCAGCTCAGTTCCCTCTTCTTGCTGGCGCTCCTTTCTGTTGTCAATTGTGAGAACCAACCAGAAAATATTTCCGGGTCAAACCAGGCAAAGCCAGCAACAGCCGCCATCTTTACGGTGGTCGTGTTGAACTGAGGCACATTAGATCATTTACATGCGTTGCTCTGAATTAGAAGCTAATGGAGATGGCTGTGAATATGGTGACTTTGTTAAAAAAAAATGACATTGAATGCAACCCAAAGCAATTCAAAGAAATTATTTAGGCAGTTCCACCTGCTCTCCTAGCTTTTTGTAAACTTCTCTATCCATAGTAATATAATTCCTCTACTACCAGAGATCAGAATTGGAACTTATAATATCTTGGAAAAAAAGTGCAATAATAAATATATCCGTACTATTATGGCTGAGAGAACCGATCCGATCCGCTAGAACCGAATACATTACTTTCTCCACGCCACCAAAAACCAAGGATATTCATTTTAAAATACCGAATAACATATATCCCTCTAAGGAATTTATGAGAAAACGGTTCAACTTTGACTGTAACACCTGCACCTTCTGCGGAGCAGATATTGAAGCAACTGAACATTTTTTTTCTCATGTCACCATTCAACAACTGTCGGGCACTGTGTTTGTTCTTGGCTATACAATAGTAATATCCGTGTACATTTCACTTTTAAAGATATTGTTCTCGGTGTCTCGAATCCAAACAAAGAAGTCCGTATAACGGTTAATGTTATTCTCCTGTTTGCAAAATTTCACATACACACGTGTAGAGTAAAAAAGAATCCTATAAGCTTTAAAAAAATTTCGACCTCATTCAAGCTATACTCTAATTTACTGAAAATATTTTAAAATAAGCCTGGTGAGTTGGTCTACAAAAGTCTTTTAGCATATAAACTTATTTAATGTAATCCCTAACACCACACAACCTCTGTACTATGGACAAGGTGATTTCTTTTTTTGTTTTACTTTTGTTTTTTTTTGTGTGGTTGTTTTGTTTTTTTCTTTTTTTTCCTCCTGTTTCATTCACTTCTTGTTACCTTGTTGTGTCATGTTGAGACATCTGTGTATTTACATGTATGTACCCCTGTTTGTTGTATTTTCCATTTTTGCATTTAAATATATATATTTAATTTACATGTGTTGCAGCACTGGAAGTTTTCGTTAAATAAAATGACGCATTTATTTTCTTGTGCTAGTCGCCACATGAAGCTGGTCTTTGTTGTTTTAGCTGAAATGCTCTGGGAGAGATGGTTCTTTATTCTTAGGTAGCAAGCAAAAGGCCAAAACCTTCAAAGCAGGATTGCATTGATATAGTTTTGTGCATGATGTGCATTTTGATAAAGAAGAACAACCAAAAGCTTACACAGCATGCAATGGAAGAATTATTTAAAAGCAAATGGAAGGAGGGTTTTTAATTATTAGTCTTCTTGTTGCAAATGTAAATGAAACTTAAATCAGATTTATTTTTGGAAGTACCCTACATTTAGGGCACAGAAGGGAATCTGTACAATCAAGATTTATAAACCAATTCAAAGAAAATGAACATAATCACAAATGGAGGCTACCTCAGGACCTGCTGACATGTAACCAATTTCTTACAATAAATCATTATCATTATTTTTTTTCCTAAATGTAATATAACTTTTTAACTTTTAATTTACTGTAATGTATTACTCTTCAATAGCAACTTTCCCCAACAATGTTAAAATACTGTAGGTACCTACAGTATAGAAGACGTTAGAAGTGTCTTTGCAGCTTCTGTCTGAATTAAGAGTAAATAGTCAAGAGCCACTAGAGGTCGCCAGAGACCACCGAATAGGAGCAGACAAGCCGCAGTAAGCAGCAAATGAGTTTTTGTTTTGAAATCTGTGGATCTCATAGAGACAAAGTGTAGAAGCTATTAGAGAAAATGTAAAGATTAACTGGAGGACATTAGGAGGTTTAACAATAACCTTCTAATCCAGCGTTTAGCAAAAAGTTACTCAGTTACTCAAACCACAAAGCTACTCAGGCCATTCTACCTAATAACCGGGAATCTTGCAAACATAGTGGACCTTAAAGTTTCTAAAGAGCACCTAATGGTTAATGAAACAAAGTAATAAATGTAAAATTATACGACCAACAAAAAGCAAAATGTCAGTCTGAAATAGTCAGTTTATTTCATTAACTATGTATCACAGTAAATACAAAAAAAGTCTTCATCTTCCAGACAATTCATCAGCTGAAGAGTCACTGATGATGGTTACTGTACTTGACTATGGAAATATTTCTGAACTCCAAAATGAAACAGCTAATTACTCAGGAAACTGGAATACAGATGTTTACTTATCATCTTAGGTTATTTAATATCAATAATAATTAAAGCACTTGAGGAAATGGGAAATAGTTCCATACAAAGAGAGAGTTGTGGAAATGTGGTGCAAACCCAACTCATCTTTTACGTGCCAAAGATCTGAATTTCCTCCTTTTGTTTGTTTCTGATAATAAAAGATAGTACAACCCACTGTATACTCAAGGCATTAAAACAAAGCTTTTGTTATACACACACAATATTTTTTTTGGAAAATATTCAATTTGTGTTTTTTTGCATCAATGGGAACCTCAAGTATGTGGATCAAGGAGGTCATTTTCGGGTTTCAAAATATTTTCTTCATGGAAACCGCCCAAAAATCAGATTTTGATTAAAAAAAAGACACAAAAGGTTTTCATATAAAATCTAAAGGCCAGAACCAGCAAGAGATACAGTACCACCCATCCTAATTTCACCCTTGAAAATAAAATGCATAAATACAGTACACTCCAAAATGTAATTATGATTTTTGGTTGGCCTTGACAGACTGCCTAGCAACTCAAAGATGTTATGCGGGGAATTTCAAAAAAGTTTTGAAATGTAGCCTTGTTTTATTTTCAAAGATGAAAAGTGTTAGAAGGTTTGCAGTCAACCAGAAACACTTTGGACAGTGTTCAAATTTCAAGTGAGCAGTCACTTAAAAAATCACACTCAATCTTTGTGCTTGTGAGTTTTTTTCAGTTACAGCTTACCAAAAGACAGTGTGTGAAAATTTAAAAAATAAAAAATAAAATAAAACACGTAGTAGTCTAAAAACTGTGATCTTAGCTCCATGGGGGTGTTTATTCATGCAACAAAACATAAACATTGCAGTCTAGTCTGTGAATGCTGTTAAGGTTACTAACAGTATGATGTAGTTTTTTTAGATTTTTGAAAAAAATATTGTATCAGAGTCTGATATACAGTATATAGTATATACTGTATAATATAAGATACTGTATGTACAGTAAGTGTGTATATGTGTTGTGAAATCTATTGATGGTTAAGGTCAATTGCAAAACCAACAAAATCTGGGACTCTGCTTATAATTTTACTATAAGATTTCTAAATAATGTTTGCTTTGCTCTTCTATGTTTTCCATGAACAAAAGTCAAATTTCAGTATAAATGAAATAGACAAAAACCTTCGAAAGAATGATGACAACAGCTAAAGTTGAACTACACCTGTGTAGATAATATAAAGGGTTTTAGCAACTGATACATTGTGTCAATCAAATTGAATTAATCCATTGTTCAGTGTTTCTAGTTATTAACATGATTTATGCCAGTCTACAAAACCACACAGGTAAAAGATTACTTTTTGCACAACAAAATACAGATCTACTGTATCTGTTTTTCTGGAACTGTCCATTTGTTTAAAACAGAATAGCTACACCATAAACTTCTGCATTTTGCATTCGAAGACAGCATTGTATTTGCTGTAAAGTACATTTGTTTCTAGAACTGGTGTGGATAAGAAAAAAAATATTACTTCCATATTGTTCATGAAATATTTCATTAAGGATTTTGCTACTATAACCCTCATATTCTTAACAACATCAACAGAAACATCACATTTTTTACCTTTCATGTATGATATTTTGTTTGTAAGAGTTATTTCATCATAATCAATCATTTGGAAATGACAGAATTTTAGCAGCACTAAAAACCTACACCACTGATGACCACTTCAGATCTTGCAGAACAAGTCAAGTAAAAAGAGCATTCATTATTTTACAAAATAACTAACACAGAGTGTGTCAATAATTGATTGTACAGTATATAATGACAAAGTAACTTAACTGAAATCTTCATCTTGTTAAAATGCCACAGTAAATTTGTGTACTGTTCAAGGCAATACGCAAATAAAATTAGACAAGACTGAATGATGGTAACTTTTTGGATTGTTGTGCAGAACTGTATGACATTGGTTGCCTGGTCTAATTTCCAGGGAATTTTATTAATTTCCTGGAGGAGGAGATTTTAACACATCAGAGAAGGGACTTTAAGGATATATTAAATCTGAACTAATGGCAAAGAATGGCATGGTAGTGCAGTGGTTAGCATTACTGCCTGACTGCACTGGGTCCCTGGGTTCAATTCCTGGGGTGTTGTCTGTATGCAGTTTGTATGGTCTCCTCATGTTTGTGTGGGTTTCCTCCAGGTGCTCTGGTTTTAGAAAAAGACAACTAATATGCCAGTCACAGGTGTATCTGTTGAGTAATGTAGACTATTAGATGTGTTTTGAATCCAACTTGACCATACTGCATTTATTCACAGGTAGATAAGCAAAACTGTGCTCAAGAAATAGGCCTGTTATAAAATATAATACGATTACATTTTATTTTTTGATTTTTTGAAAAGTCAGGAGTGCATATGTATCTTTGTGTGTGTCTGTGTGTCTGCTCTGCAATGGACTGGGCTGGCAGGGTGTATATTGCCTTGCTCCCAGTGCTTGTCAGGATAAGCTCCAGCTCCCCCATAACTCTGAATTGGAAGAAGCAGTTAAAAATGGGTCGATAGAAGGTAAGATGTTAGAATATTAAGGGATTATAATTTTACTGCAATTAATTTAAGAAAAGATAATGAACTACGAAGACCTTTATGTAACTTTTAGCTGTAACTTTAAGACTTTTAGCTATAACAGTTTGGGAATGAAACTAGCCAGTTCTCATTTGAAAACCACTATTTCAGATTTCTTTATAAATCAATTTACTCGGTTCAGTGTTCTGCAGTGGGTGAATAAACCACTGAGTTATTTGTTAACACAGAGTTCCTCATATTTTGCAAGCAATGCACAATATTTTAAGAGCACTTGGGGCAATGATGTCTTTGTTCCTTTTTTAAACATTCCTTATTCATTATCTTCTTTGTTTTTATAATTTGTGTTAAAGAGATTCAATTAATTAAAAAAAATATTGAAAATGTGAAAAGAATATAGAACAGATTGCAAACAGGAAGCTGGTATTTGGTAGTTGTTTGGTAGTTCAGTATTACAGATTCAATACATACAGTATGCTATACTGAATTGTCACACAAAGAGGATGTAACCTTTGTTCTTAAAAAATGTTAAATTTAATTTGCCAGTCGTCCCAAACTGATTTTTTCTAAGCTTTTTTTAAAGTACTTTAATGCTGTTTCTGTGTTCGTCACTCCTCCTGTCAAACTTCAGTTTGCTTTAATGTTATCATCTATTCTTGAAAACTGTTAATTCCACATTGTAAAAGAAAGATCATAATATCAGATCGGTTAAGCCTTCGTCAAGAGAGAAAGAAAAGAACAGGAAGAAAATGAAATAAAGGAGTACAATGTCACTGTTTGATCAGGCTGATTAACAACAAAAGTGAAAACGTCCCTTTTTGGATTTTCCAGCTGGTCCATTTTTTAGCACATTATCCTTCACCTAGTTACAGTGCAACAAGTATAAATAAGCATGTAAAAAAGATGTCTGTACACAAAAAGTAGAATTGCAAAAGCAAATTAATACATGTTAAACATCTCAGGGTTTGGATAACAACAATGGCAAGACATATGCAGTATAGAAAATATCGCACTATTGCATTAAATGGTTTTTCAAAGTACAAATTACAGCAACATTATTACAATATTCCTTTCCAAAAACTGATTTGTTGGTGAACATCAAATGTAACCTTGATCTTTATCTGTGCTCTTGCACTCTCTATTTTTTTATTGTTTGTCCTGTGAGGAGCTATGACACTATGCACATACAAATATACATGCAGCATCTCTTTGCAGTATTTATCAAAATACTTACAGCAAATTAACTTTGACAGTTTCACAGTCTGTGTGAACACTCTAAACACCTTTATAGATATGAGGGTGTAGAGGGTGCAGGAAGTCACAGCACAGTTCAGTGAAGGTTTGAAAAGAGTTTTAAGTCATTATGAAAATGCCATTTTTCAGAGAACACCCACGAAGACACACAAAATGTATCCCTGTGTAGTCAAGCATTATAAAAGCAGGTCCGAGTATAGCTCTGCTAACTTTCTGTTGTTTCCATAAATGGGTTTTAAGAAGTGACCATTGCATATGCATTAGAACCTACACACAGAGTTTTCCACACATGGAGCAATGTCTATTTCTGATAAGGTTTTCTCCGCCTTTCACTGATTTCTGAAATGTCTCATAAATACTGTAGGCGTCAGGTCAGGTTCTACAGGGGTGTCAGAGTTTACAAATATCTTTAGGACAACTGGCTGTTAGGAGGCATTATCTGAGCATGGAGGGTTACCGACTAGTTACAAGAGCAGAAATTGTCAAGGTCTAATTTAAAAAGCAGAACTAAAAGTTAGATGTAAAAGGTAGCACAAAAGCAAGGCAAAGATCTATCTTCTATATAGGTGGACATTGGTGGTGGTGGAGGGGAGTCCCCATTACCTGTAAAGCGCTTTGAGTGGAGTGTCCAGAAAAGCGCTATATAAGTGTTAGCAATTATTATTATTATTATTCTGGGAAGTTTCATATTGAAACTTAAGACGCATGAAAAAGGAAGCACTTTGATGAAAATAGAGTAGGACTTCAAGCTGAAGATAAAGACTCACAGACTCACAGATAATGTCAGAAGCTTTGCTTTTTGTTGGCAAGATCCCCCCTCAGAATATTTCACAATTGGAGTGGTAGAGTGGTTTGACAGTTCTGGAGTTAACATACTTGTTGCCTGAATTATCTGATATACTGTACGATACATTAACATGTATCGTACATACATACATGTATCGAACACAGAAATAAGAGAAGAGTAGTATAAAATTAATCTTCAGTAACGTACTGTAGTTGTATGAGCTAATTTCTTTCTTACAACCTGGCTTATTTAATATCTACATTTTAGTGTTAAATAACAGCGATAATTTCCAACTTCAAAGGGAAGGTTAAAGGAGATTAATCTTTTCATTCTAGAACAAGGTAGACTAAGAAGAGATTCAATCCAAAAATGTACAATTCTAATTCTAATCTAGATAGGGCCAGCCAAGGGAATTATTACAGATTCACTGACAGCTCGTAACTAAAGAGGAATTAATTTAGACTCACTTGGAGTCTCCCAGGTGGTTGAGACCTAAGATCTAGACCCCTTCAAGAAATAGCTGCTTCAAATTCTAGATTCGTTTAGGTGCTAAACAAACAACTGAACTATCTTAAGTTATTGTGATCTTAAACAAAAATAAGTGCAATAAAATAAGGGAAATAAAAATAACAAAGCATTAAGCAGACATGCAACAGTGACACAGGTCACTCCTACAAAACCCACATGGGACACCCCCTTCTATAAACATCTTTGAGGGTGCTAGCAAAAGATGACATGACGATGACTGTTCATGTGTCTTATCAACAGACAGTACCTTAATTTCCATAAAGATCCACCCCAGCACAATTCTGTACTGGTCACAATCCATACAGCATTTTCAACTCCAGAATCTCATCATCACACAGATGTATATGCAATGGATATCCTTTAGGTATATTTAGGTACTATCTCTTTACTGGATTTAAACATTAACAAAAACCCACTTATATTACTGTCTTGGTTGCAATATTTAAGCATAAACATTTTTTGGCCAAAGTTATTATGTACTTACTATAGTGTCAGGTAAGCACGTTAACCAAATGTGTGCTTTAACAGTTAGTGTGGCCGATCTGAATTGATGGTCATATCCACATCTATGCTGGTAATCGCAATAAGGACTGTAGAGGACTTAGCCTTCATTTTTAAGCCACTATCTTAAAAAAACTATCTTTAAGCCACTATCTTACTATCTTTTTATTTTATTTTAACAAGACAAATAAACAAAACAGAGGCAAGCAAAAATATAAGACAAGCCTAGGTAACCCACCCAACAATTCTCAAGAGTCTTTTCTTGCAATATCTTTACCCTCCATTAACCATGAAGCAATTTCTTTGAATAAAATGTAAGAAAGATAAAAATTTATCTCATGTTCAAAATGAAACCAAAGCACTGGACTCCTCCCGCACCCCAAAAGCAGAAGTATCGTATGGCTAACTCCAGCAGCTGAGAGTTTTAGCAAAATGAAATCTGTGAAACAGGCATCTAGTGTCACCAAAGTAGCGAACAAGTGGAAACCCAGTGTTGGAACAGCAGTTTCTGTGGCAGTAGTGAGGCCACAAAATTCATCTCTGAGAAAAAGAAAATCCAATTGTAAAGTCATTATAAATAGCTTCAGATGTTTCCTGATAAGTATCCTTGACACTGTAAAAACAGCTTACTTCCACAATAAAATAACATCCTGACACATCTAAGCCATGTGTGTAAATATTTCTTTGTGTTTCAGAATAACTGAAAGAGAAAGACTCCTTTCCAAAGAGAGGAGATGGTTTGGTATTTAGTATAAATCACAGCAAAACTGATTTAGCAATTGAAATAACAGGGAAAAATGAAAAGGAGCTTAAATTGGTTTCAACTGATGTTGAAATTCATCTAATAATGAATTAAACGAAATGTATTGCAAAGCAGACATGGAATGAAAAGTTACACATAACATCTAAGTACCTACTGTCATACTTTGAGAAACATATTTTTGAAGTCTTTCATTTGATGTCTACTCACCCTTGACTTTCTGTAAAGGAAGGAAGGTTTGTGGTCTTCTCTGTACATTTTTTTATTTTTGAAGTTCGTGGCTTCTTTCCAGAGACAGTTTGCTCATTTTTTTAGCACGACACACAGCTGTTACAGTTCTACACTCAACGTTCTTTTTTTTCATTACAATTTTTTAAAATCAATTCTCAGTATTTCATTTGGTGATCGAAATGTCCAAATCTTAGTCAACCAAATAACTATAGACCAGTGGTGTAGAGTGGCCATTGACAGGGTGTGAATTTCAGGGATTTACAGACATACTCTCTCTTAACACCCTTTGAACAGACAGAAATCACCTCAAAAAACAACATGATAAACCTGAAATGAGTTTAAACAGGTTTCACTTTATCTATCTCTGTCGTGTTTTCTATATGATTCCGGTGCCTGATGAAGAGGATGTTTTCTCTGTGCTTTAGAACTGATTGTTCATGCATAGATATGTACTTATATTACGAGTGTATGTGAAATTAATTGTTGCAGAGCTGTGAAACCCACAAGTACATACAGTATAATTACTGATTAGCAGTTTGCCATAGGAAGCAACAGTTTTTATCTCTAGAGGGGTCTGACTAGCTTTCAAGTTCCCCTTCTTGTACATTGATTAAAACAAGATTGCTTAACTGCAAATTAGAGTTTTCAAATAAAATAAAATATATCTGTAATACATATTCTTGCTTAGCAGTCGTTCAGAGGTATCACATTAAAAGCTGAAAGACACTAGGACAGATAACATCAGGTATCAACAAACGGAGAATGAGAGAGTGTTTTATTCACTGATGAGAGCTACTATGTTCCTGATAGACGTAATTGGTATCAACCTGCTCTCATTTGCAAACTTATTAATAGTATCAACAAATACTGCGTGAAATGCTACATATTCTATGCAACATTTTGCTTTTGAGGGTGCCCTTACACAAATACCACATAATCATTAAATGTGTTTATATGTTGTGCCTGACTTGCTCAATAAAGGGCTGCAGGTACTATGGTCCTGTCTCTGGAAGCCACCACATGGACTCAAACTATTGTAAATAAGCACATTGGGAGTTAGTTGTCTAATTATTTAAGTATTTGTAATGGGTATAGAAATACACATTCTCACATGAGAGTAAAGAGTAATTTGTGTGCTATACGGTATAAAGGGCATGCAAGGCGTTAGCAGGGGTTTCTGAGTGATATTCTTATGTTGTAATCCTTAAAAGTAAACTATGGACAGTATGTTGACAATCCATGAATATTGAAATTGGATCTGTACTAGTTTTTAAAACTGCGTGCACCTGATGAGAATGCATACTACAAATGATTTTGAGCTGTTTGAGCTACAGTATTCAATATTTTTAAGCATGGTGTGATAAAATAACATTACAGCTATTGAAGTAGCTATTAAAGTATCTCAGGATGTAGAAACAATTATTATGGGCGCTGGAATTTGTTTTCAGTTTTGAAGTAAGGAACGGTAAGATAAGGTATTTGCTTAACTGTAAGGGTCTGAGACACATCAAATGGAATTGTCTGGTTTACTGTACCTTAGTAAAGTTTTTGAAAAATCGTTACGAATCTTTATCAGTGAGAAACCCAGATATGCAGAGACGGAGAGAGAAAGGAAAAGAAGAGGACCTTGTTTGGATCAAGAGCAGATTCTAATTAAGTATTTGAATCTTGTTTGCCATCTGTTACCTTAGGAAACTAATTTTCCTTTGTCAAGAATCCTAAGGTTAAAAACATTCTTTTCTGGTTAGTGGATGCATTTTTGAAATTAGAGAGATAGGGTTCTGTTCACATTGTAGCATTTGGATTATAGTAAATTGTTTGTATTTTGTTTAATTTAAAAGGCAGGTCCATCACTCTTGTTGGCCTGTGTAGATGTTATATAGGATTTTAGAATTCTTTGTACAAAGATCTCAGGTGCAGCTATACCCACATCTTGGGCAATATTCTTGGCATATCTTTTACAATTTAGGGATTTATGGTTATCTTACTTATTGATTATCCTACTCTGTAATCTGGATTTTCTAAACCCTTAACTATAAGAATAACATGGGCTGTATTTATTGCAAAATATTTTCTACCCCAGGTTGTGTGTGGGACACAAGGTACTATATTGTATGCTTCTCTTTTCAGGCTTCCTTGATAGTCTCTGTTCTCTGATTGCAGGTTTAAATCAACAGCAATGTGTCAGGTTGAATTTAGCAATGTTCTGTTTCCTGTTGTTTCACACTTTTTATGTTCTTCTTCACCTATCTCTCTGGATATTCGATGCAGCTTTTTGTACTTGTTTGTTTTCATTTTTAACTATTTATTTGAGCATGAACCTTTTGTAGCTAGTGTCATATTGCTTCTCCCAGATCATTACAAGGTACTGTTCCTATCTTATGATTTTGTGTTTGTTTGTGGTGCAACATTTTAAATGTGCTGAAGGTAATTGCATTAGTAAAGTTTCCAACATTTGCATAGACACATGAATCAGTCTCTAACCTGAACTAAGGTGTAATCCTGTTCACATTTCAAAGATTGAGAAACAGTAATGAGATGCATCACCCAGAACAGGGGAAGTACATTGATTAGCTTGAATCCACAGAGATAAGATAAGAACACTTTATTAGCCATATACAATTTCTATCAGAATGACAGATAATATAATTAAGGATCAAAAACACCCCGGACATGTACTTTTCTGTCTCCTTCTTTTTGACAGAAGATTTAGGAGCATAAAAGCCTGAACTTCTAGGTTCAAAGAAATCTTCTTTCTCATAGCCATGACACATCTGAACACCACCTCTTAATCTGCCAACCTTCACTTTACACCCTACTGCTTTTGGACTGAACTCATATACGTTCACTACTTGGTTTTTACATATTGCTGCTATTTGAATTTGGCTGTAGGTGAAAGTTGTTACACTTCTAACATATACTGCTACTATTGTATTCTGTACTAATCTCATGTACTGTTATTGCCACTAACCTTCAGTTTATGCATATTGCCGATACTTGTATTTTACACTGCTACTTTCTGCTATGTTGTTGGCACATATCATTGTTTTATGTTCTTGTCTCCAACAATCTGTGATGTCATTTATTATGTGAGGAAACATTCAAGTAAGCATACCATTGTACTCAGGTACAAGAAGGCTCCACAGCCGAAATGTTGTGTTTTCTTTCTTCTTTTTTTCAGCGTGGAATAAACCTATTACTTCTTCCTTTGCAGCCTATGCATGCTGATGCAGCTACCCACCTCTTTAATTATGACCTCCAAAACCCCCACTTTTCAACAACAAAACCGATATTTTGAAAGAGTATGTACATGTAAATAATTTGGATGCCGTATATACAGTAGTTATACAAACATACAGCTTTCAGTTTGTACATCTGTTGTACACTGTCAGATGTCTTGAATATGATCCATTGTTCTGTATCTGTTTCCAAATGTTCTTGCTCGTTATTGTTATCTATTTACTTAGCAGACACCATTTTCAAAGGTAAATTACATACAGTGGCTTGCAAAAATACACAGTACAGGTAAACAAAATAAAAGTAAAATAGTTTGAATGCAGCTGGATTCTATAACATCAGACAGCTGTGCGTGGCTGTAGACAGAAAATATCTAGAAAGTGAGCCACAGCAGTCCAGGTGAGATTTACAAATGCCTATTCATTACCATCTCAGGATCTCTATTCATCACCATCTCAGAGTAATGGGAAGATACTTTTGTAATGAAATGTATATGCACATATGTCTACACTGCATAAACAGAGTACATTATGTACTTTTTAAAATGTATATGCTAAGACAATTTCCTAACACATGTATACGTGATGTGGTTGGGATTTAAAATAGCTTGGTTTCATTGCCAAATAAGGAGGCTCTGATTAAAACTCAGCCCATTCAATGGAAAATGAGTTCCTCTTTTCTATATATAAATAATTTAACTTACAGACATGTACCAAGTGCCTTAACAGAGTACGTTGAGGAAGGAGCATCACTTTACTTTCAATTTTCTTTTTCATCTCTAATCAGAATCACATGGTAAGCGCCTTTCAATTATTCTGCTTTTCGGAATCCACCTTTTTAAAATTTAAAGGCTTTCTTTGTTTCTTTGGGCATTCATAATAAAAAAGTGCAATTACTCATCTCTTAGGGAACTAAATAAAACTAGTACGCTACTGTTCTTTACTTTTTTATGTACTTACCAATTTCACTTTTTATGATATTAATAAAATGTGAAATAATACATTAGTCAACAACAAAGGTTTGTGCTAACACACTGCCCTCTTTGGGTGATGGAGATGTCAAGACACCAGTATTGTTAAACACTGATGAGATATGTTTTTAGCTCATACCTCAGAATACTAAAACTAAATTCTCATTCCTGTTGTGCTTTGTCTTGTCTTATTTACTAGATGAGGTTAGAGTGATATATGTAATCGCCTTATGTGTCATGGAGCTTTAAACAATTTTATAATATGAATGTACTCCCTTCAGCCACATATTGAGGACTATGGATCTTCAGAACTATAGAGACCAGTTGTTTGTAACACAAAAGCTTTAAAATTAATTATTTATTAAAACCTGTATCATTTTTGTATTCGTCAATGGATGTTTGTGTTTTCACCCTTCATGTTGGCATTGTAATCTTATGATACAGAACATTTTACGATAGGATTTCTTAGAAGACGTCTTAGTTCATAAATGAAATGTATTTTTCTCTGATTTTTATCTGATCTGTATTTGTATAAAATGCAAAGGTCTAAAGAATCCTACTATTTAAAAGAGAGCACCCCGTAGTATTAGAAAGAATTAAAGTATAAAATTTGGCTGTTGACATAAGGACATATATTCTGAATTTGATTTGCCATTATTAGCATTAAAAAAAATCATAATAAATGTAATAAAAGTGCAAATAAAATGCATATACTGTATGTACAGACAAAACCCTAGAATACGAGTCCACATTTTATATTAAATCCACATGCATGGTAAGTAACTAAGTATAAGTCACACCATTAAATATTAAAATTAGCATTTAATAAATGCTTTTCTTTACAGCCGTCCATATTAGATAATTTTGCCTACTTTTAAAAAAATAAGAGATAACTTTTATGATTGTTTCAAGTTAATTTAAATTAAATGTTCAGACATGAAAAGCATATACTCACTGTAGCAGTATTTTCAGTATTAAAACAATCAGTTTTCTGTAATAGATATTTTCCACATCTGAATACCTACAAGACTTTTACTAGAAAAAATGCTTTTTAAATGAAATAATGAAATTACCAACCTCTGTTATAGTGACAAAGGTGATGAGATCTTCAGAAATTAAGTTTGACACTTTTATTCCTCTGTTACTCAAAAAAGAATTGTTGCTGAATGCTGCATGTGAACCAATCTGAATTCAAGACTGTGGTATTCCAAAGAAACAATTGGCAACCTTTAATTCCCCTGAAAGACTTTGTCAATTATAGCTTGGCACTGTAGGTTATTTGTACACATACTGTACAGTACGCACCAACCTTTCAAAATTTTGGAGGAATTCATGTCTTAAAAGATATTCACATAAACAATACATTTCTCAGAACACTGATAATAAATTAAAAATAGAACATCACGAAGGCTTCAGAAATAGAAAAAAGTTCACATTTATACACCTTAACACCTTTGCATTCCTTCTAATGAAGGTATTTGAGACACAATCTTCATAAAAAGAACTGAGATGCATTTGGTTTTTTAAGTAATACTTATTACAAATGGGATTTGTGTGACGCATTCTTTTGCTTGAAACCTTAATGGTGACAGATTTTTCATTGCATTCAAAAACTTTATATTGCGCAATAAACAGATTCTACCTTTGTAGAAAACCTTTTCAAGCCTCAGTGTTTCGCATCTTTATTTTTGCAAAAAGCCATTCCTTTTTCATCATTAAAGATGAGCCACATGATCGTTCTCTTTTGCTGAAATATCTGGCTTTCAGCAAGAAAGCTGGTGTCAACACCATGAAACTTACTGGAACTCCATTTTCTGTTACCATAAGAGTTGAAATTAAGTACAGGTCCTTGGTCCTGCAAACTTTTTGTACGGCAGGTTTTCTGATTTATACTGTAATGGATCCATTTCTGAAATATATACATGTAACTCCATTTTGGTCTGTATTAAACTACATACTGTATACTGTAAATTGACTAGGAAGTACAGAAGAAGACACATGTAATAGTTATTTAGCACCATGTAAGGGCAATTCTATTAAATTCTCCCAAACACATACAAAGAATCAGCCCTAATAATATAATCAAATATTGATGGTTCCAATATTTGTTCTTCAGCACCCAGAGAGCTGGTACTGAATATTGTACAGTACATACAGTAATACAGTAGACCTAACAAGCTTGAGGTTTTACAGCACAACTGTACAAAAAGACTGTCTTTAGACTGCTCTTATTGGTAAAAAGCTGCAATAACGAAACCTTTGATAGGCAATATTGCCATCTGTGATTAAAATGTACACTCTGCAAAATGGAAATGATAGAATTTTATTGGATTTCTAGGGATTATTATTTGAAGGTTAAGCAAAAAATATTATCGTTTCACCAATTTATTTTCCATAAAGTCTACAGTCTGCACTGTTGAATGTACAGTATCAAGATGCCATACAGGTTAACTACCTCAAGTCATGCAACATTTAAACTAGAACACAGTGTCTTCTAGATTAATTTATACAATAGAATCAATGAAAGAGGAACAAACACCATGACAGAAGCTGATGATTTACAAACTATATAATGTGTCTTGCTTAAAATGGTGTATAACATTTAGGAAGCCACATTTTTTGGCATGGAATTCTGCTGAAAGAGGTTACCAAGGTGCTATGCCTGTTACATAAGCTCAGCCTCTTGGAATCTGGATAAAATCGATTTTCCACATGGCCTTGCATTTCTGAGCAGTGTGATTCTCCACTGCCTGGGCTGTGGTAGAAGCTGGAGTTGCCAATGAGAATCCTGCAGGAACTCCAGTGTATCTCGGTGGGGCTGGGACTGTACTTATCAGAGCAAGACAGAGTTATGAAAGGCTGGAACCTATTCCCTATTAATGCTGTATGTAAATATGCTATTCTAACAGAATGGAATGTTTTCATAAACAGCTTGCTGCAACTCCTAGGCCATAAAGCAAATCAATGAAATGAGAAAGACAGGCTTAGTAGATTGTTTTCATATGTGAACTTTGCTATGCTGTAATATTTTCTGCATTTGGTGCTTTTTGCATTGCCATGTCTTTACAGAATACTTTGAGACAGCAGTGAGGTCAGAACAGATCAGAACTATGGAGAAGAAGACAAAGATGATGTTTGTCTTTTTATGTGTGCAAGGTACTATTATTGTTTTTGTTGCTGTTACTGTACATAGTAGAATGCCCTAGACTGCAGAAGCTAAAAGAAGAAAACTGTTTTAACTCTGCATCTTGGTGGACAGGTCAAGGTTTCATTATGTTTAACATAAATGTAATCTGTGTGGATACAATGGAGTCTGTAATAACAGTTCTTAAGCAGAATGTTGGAGGATTTAAAACACTGCTTTAAATTAAAAACCGTAAAGCACAGGCTTTATTTGTCTTTCATGTTCTCGTTTAAGTTTTGCAATGGAGAGTTCATATTAGGTGATTGAGCACAAATGTATTTGAGGCACCAGCACAGGGCGTAAGATGTTTGATTACTGTAAAGACATCAAGAAGATGGTGCTCTCTGATTATTGTGAGGAAAGTTGAATGCAAGGCATAAATGAAATAAAAAAATACGATTCTCTTCACATATTCCTTAAAAAAATGTTGACTTCCTTCTCTTTCAGTAATTCATTGCCCTGCATTTGCTAATACCTGGTCGATTGAAACAGTTTCTGAAATCAAATCTCTTGTGGGATCCTGTGTGGTTTTGCCCTGTACTTTTGATTATGAAGGACATGATGTGGCTTCCTTTAAGATGAGTGGCTCTTGGCATACAGAAGCAAAAGACCCAGAGTACATCTATCACACAGATATTAGAAAGATGATACTAAGTTTTCATGGCCGGACGAAACTTGTTGGAAAAGTGGGGGAAAGAAATTGCTCTCTGGAGATTGATAAAGTTAGTGTCAAAGACAAAGGACCATATTGCTTCAGAATTGAAATAACCGGTGTAAACAACTACTCTTTTATGCATGATTGTGTATCAATTGATCCACAAGGTAAGAGACATCACTTTTTACATATTTCTATAGTTCTCTCTTGAGCAAAAATGGTCTCTACTTGCATCAACAATAAACACATTTCTCATATTACAGTATATGCCACTATACGTAAAGTAATATATTGTAATAGAATGTTAGAACAAAGTAAATATATCTATAGTGCATTGAAAAGAAAATTAAACAATTATCCTAACAGTGGGATATATAAGGGAATAATTGAATATTGAATAATAAGGAAATCCAAGTTTTAAATAACTTTTACTATTTCCCAGTGGTACAGCAGTACCACTCATAATTCTTACAGTAATAAGGGTAAACCACATGTCTTTGGCTGGGTGCTTTGAATTTATAAAAGCAAAGTTGATTTACAGTACAAGTCTATTTAATTATGCTTATTGGCATCACAAAATTGATCATTTGCATTATTATTAGTTCTTAGTCATTACATGGTCTTAAAATGACTGAATGGATTATGCAAGGTAAATACAGGATATATGTCTGTTTCACTAAACAAAATTAACTATGCCCTGCTAATGAGTCCTGCTAAGAGCAGCAGTTGTTCATAAAGCTTGACTTTATACATACAGTACAAAATGGAATTTGAAATCTTGCCAGTCTTTTCTTCAGTTATTGTGAAATTGCAAGCTGTAATTAATATTCACATATACTGTATATTATTCATAAAAAAGTCTTTCTGTCAAAAACACCCAATAACCTGGCAAAGGTGTTCCTTGTTTGAAAGTTACTGTATACTGTATTGTCGACAAACTGTATCGTCAATTGTATTGTTAAGCACCTTGGGGCAACTTTGTTGTGAAAGGCGCTATATAAAAATAAATTGAATTGAATTGAATACTGTGAATGGATGAGTATTAAAACTCTGTAGTTACTTGTTTCGTACTCTATATCTTCTCCTAGGCTCTCCAGAAAGTCCTCTCCTGTTTGCCCCACAGACAGCACATGTGGGCACTACCTATAATGTCAGCTGTTCAGCCAGACACACCTGTTCTACACACCAACCCTCTCTCAAATGGACTGGTATTAGCACAGAGCACACTGTGTACAAAGACCTTGGCCAAGGCATCTGGGAAGTGCTGTCCACTGGAACATTCACACCCAAATCCACAGACAATGTACACCTGACCTGCACTGCTGAGTTCTGGAGAGGCAAGAGTGAAAAGAGCTCTGTTTCTATAGCAGTTCAAAGTGAGTATTACTATTGTAGGTGTGAAATATGACTTCTTAAAAAACGTTTTTAGAACAAATGTTTTAAAGATTAAATATAAAACGCTGATTCCTTTGTGGTTTTGCATAGATATTACCGTCCAATATTGTACAATTGCCGATGGTTATTCAAACGTCAGACTAAAGAGATGTAAATAATTATAATTAAGAATTATCTTGATTTGATAGCCAGAGCTATCAATATACCAGTTTGTCACAGGCCAGCTGTTGAAAGTGCTGTAATTAAAACTGACCTGCCACTACAGGTCACTAAGTGTAAGGGATTAGGAATGTAAGTTCTCACATACTGTAATTCAACTCAGTGTTTGGTATTTAAAGGGCATGGTGAATGTTGGGGAGGCTGTTTTTTTAATTATTGTGCAGTCTGAAAAGACCTAAATTAAAGTCTCCAAAGTTGTAAATTTTGTGAGAACACACCGTACCAACTGCCCTGGTAATATCTGTCACACACTGATAAAGTGCACGTTTTCACTATACAGTATTTGAATAGGAAATATCATTGAAACCTGACCTTTTGCATGAAATGCATTGTCAAAGTAATGTCTGAACTTGTACAGTGAGCACAATCTTTCTTTAGGTCAAGAGAAAAAAAAAGAGGAACTGTTATTGTTAAGTCTAACAAAGTGAATGAAAATGAATACATCTGCAATTATTCATTTCTATATTCAGAGGCATCCTTGAACTTGAATAATACTACTTTTACTAAAATACTATTTTTAATTGAATAATACAATTATTAATTAAAAATATCGTAAGAAAAACTTTATCTTTTGTTATCTTTTCCCCTACACAGCTGGTCCAGAAGCAACGAAATCTCCCACTGGTAATGGTATGTTTAACAGATTTTACTTTTTTGCCATTCTTGTGAGTAACGCTCTGTCCCATAAGCCAACAAAGTGGGCTAGTTGACTACAGAGAACAAGCCTACTCTTTCACAAAGCACAACTAGTGATGTCATCAACATCATTGCACTTCAAGAGTGAGTCTGCTCTTGGATCTATAGCTCATGTCACCTGTTGTGTGTGTCAGGCTCTTTTGTCTCTAAGCACTTACTGAACCATTTCATTACTAATTCTTTTTTTTTCCCAGAGGTTGATAATGCAGGACTTGGTGATATCTGGAAAGTCAAACTTCTTCCTGAAATAACAGCCGTAATTGGCTCCTGTGTGGTGATACCCTGTGGGTTTCAATTTCCTGGGGATTTGAAAGTTCATTCAATGGTGAGAAGAATTTGGAAAAATAACAAAGGAAACATCTATCACAATGACCAAACACAAGTGTTGGACAGCTTCAAGGGCCGCACAAAGCTTGTTGGAAAAGCACATGAGGACGAGAATTGCACCTTGGAGATCAATGAGGTTAAAACACACGATAAAGGACCATACTGGCTTAGAGTTGAAATACCAGAAAAGGATAACTATTCCTTCAAAGAGAAGTATGTAACAATGGCTTTGAAAGGTGAATTAATTTAAAATACTTATGATAGGGGACATGATCAGTATTGGGTTTTGATGCTCATATAATTACACATCACTTGTTGAATGGTGTTATCAGCAAACATCATCAGATGTTTACAGTATTAATGGGGAATTCTGAAGTGAAAAGAATATTATTGCAAATGTAGAGATTGGAGAAGACATGGTCAACTCAATCATTTTAGATTAATTTGTCAAAACAGGCATGCAAAGTCCAAACCTGATTGCACAGCCCCCTAACTCACAATGTTACCATCCTGTTATCCCCACAACTCTAGCAGAGCAAAATCAAAGTTACAGTGTTTAAATAAAACATAATAATTATTTTTTGTTCCCTGTACTGGGGTAAGCTGGTACAGCATCTGACATACCATTTACAAAAGGAACACTATCTAATCAATACTCTGAGAAAAACTATACTAGACTAAATTACACTTACACTCCATGTATAAACATACTATTGTTAACCAGGTTAAACCCTAACCTTAAATAGAATTTGGAATTACTAGTTTTGGCCTTTTTTAATGAGAAAATGTTTGATTGATGTTATTATGAGATATATATATATATAATTAAGTTTGCTTACCTTTTAATATATCTTTTGATCCTACAATGCTTCACACTGATTCTTATCTTACAAACAGTGCCATTGGATTTTTAATGATGAAGTAGTTCTATTCCTCATTCTATTATTTCAGCTGAAGGAGAATGGTGTCCTTTTTTATGATACTGGAGCATTAGTTTCAAAACTGTGGTCCAGAGGAATAAATGTCGTTGATAGTCCATGAGCACTGGTAAACATACATCAGCAATCTGTTTCTCCTGAGAGACCTCCCATTATGGTACTGACCAGACCCAGTTTTGCTTGGCTTCTGAAATTTGAGAACATGAAGATTTTACAAACCCTGCTGTTTTTTTTTTTCTCAGGTGAACCAGAGAAACCCGTGCTGACCTACACACAATTGGCCCATGCGGGCTCTGCCTATAGTGTCACATGTTCAGTGAGACATAGCTGTCCGACTAACCATCCCACTCTGTCTTGGGATCGGACGGACGGAGAGACCATTGTTCACTATAAAGACATTGGCCAAGGCAACTGGGAAGTGTTATCAGTCCTGACATTTACACCTTTAGCCAGTGACCACAATACACGCTTGACCTGCACTGCTCAATTCTTTAAACTTAATAATCCACAAGAGAGCTCCATCACTCTAAATGTAAAAAGTAAGTATTAACTGCAAAACGTAGAGGGCTGGCCTGTCTGGTTTGCTCTCAGTGGAAAAAAAGACCTGGTTAGACAGACTGAAAGTACCTTATTGAAACCTCTGTCAATACATGTTTGTTGATTTCTTGTGAGTATTTTTTCATCCATAACCAGTTGAATGCTTACTGTATTTGCAGTTCTAACAGATGTGATGGAAACCATTTTAACACAATAACTAATATCAACTATATACTTTCATCTCAATCTATGTCATTGTATGTAAAAAAAGAACAACTGTCTTTTTGTTTCATGTTTATGAATGGGTATTTTTAGTTTTGTTGCAGGAATTTTTAATTGTAATGAATGGTTTCCACAATTAATGAAAACGGCAGATGCTGAATCTGAACAGTTTATTTGCTATTTGCTATTTCTGCAATTTTTGCCAATTTTATTTTTGAATAGTGATTTCTACACAACATCTGTGAAACAATGTGGAGTGAACCTTTTTTTTCTAGCAGAATTATAGATAGAAAAATAAACTTTTATCAGATATAGATTTCATCTTCCTAATTTAGCAGATATTTTGTAATCATGGCTCACATTGGACTAAAAAAATGATACTGATGACAGTTTTAAAGGCAGGAAAAGTGGACAGCTCTTTTTATATTTCTGAGTTCAGAGAAGCAGAGCAACAATCAAATAAGAAAAAATCCTCAACTAAAAGTTTAGTAATAATAATGAATAATTCCTTACACTTATATAGCGCTTTTCTGGACACTCCACACAAAGTGTTTTACAGGTAATGGGAACGTCCCTCCACCACCACCAGTGGGTAGCCCCACCTAGACGTTTCACAAAATAAAAAGTAGAGTAGGACAATGAAACTTGTCAAGTTCATGACACTCACCAATGTCAAATGAACAGTAGCAGGCCTGTTATTTTAGTGGAAATAATGTCTGTATTGTATCTGAAGCAGAAGCATAGTTACTGTAGATGTGTCCTGGTAATAAATGATATGATGTCCTGTATGGAAGAACCACAACAGCACTGCATTAATGAAGTGATTTTTTTTCTTAGGCGAAGGAGGTGCTGTTGGCGTCCTCAGTATTGCTATCCCGGTGGTTGCGGTGGTAGTGATCGCGATCATATTAGTGGGACTCTACAAGTGGAAGATAAGTAGACTGAACACGTAAGCATGCTCTGTGCACAACCCTGTTTTGTTCAGATCATTGTGAAAGGGGTTACTGAACACAAATGAAAGTGCCATTAAGAGTAGTCTAGAACCATTCTAGACATAAAATTTGTGTGAACGTTCTGCCTGTTATTGTATTGTTTTGATACTTGTTTCAGAAGTACTGTTTTTGGTCTTTTTTATATCATCAACAATAAAGAGCTGTATTGCATGTGTTACACGATTAAGGGGCTAACAGTGAGGGGGGTATATTTTTTTTAATTTTCTTTCAAAGAAAATACCAGCTGTTCTTTAATACAAAGGCACTTAGTAAAAAGACAAGTTTAAATTGAGCCCTATTTGCTGATGTAATACTATTACTTGTTTAGAGAGTGGCAGCTTTGCGAGACGATTTCTTAAAGCTTCTTCCATAATTCTCGAATTTTAGTTAAACTTAAACACTACTAGCATAGAACATTGCGTATTGCTCATACTGTAGCTCAGTTTTAATTGTTTCCTTGCTTCAGCCACTGATGTCATCATTACTTAGATTTCTCTTATAGAAAGTGAGCAATGACCTATTCATCTAAAAAATCAAGAAACAAATTGTGAGTGGGTTTTTGAAATCTCTGTACAGTGACACTGAAAAAATGTGAATGTTTCAATTTATATTCAGTAACCCCTTTAAGAACAAGAAAGCAAGACTCAGGATAAATAATGATCTTAACGTCTGCCCTGTCCCTGATGAAAATGCTTATTTTACCAAAACCTCCAAATTTTTTTAAGTTTATATAGTTATTTACATGTTTTTTTCCTTCAGAGAAGCAAATTAGACTCTGACAAGAGCTACTGTATAGGCTGTTACAGGCTAAACACATGGTCTGTGCTACACATAGATCTGGGAAGTGATTTATGCAGTAACACAAGGCAGGATGTACAGTAGGGTGCATTAGATTGTCTAAAAAATTGTATGCTGTGTTGGCAACTGGTCCCAGGTCAACTAGATATTTTACAGCCAGAAGGTTTTTTCGTCTCTTAAACATGACATGTAACACAGACTGGATATTTTCTATTTGCACGATTTACTATTGTGCTATTTAACCAAAGTGTTGCTCACCAATGTTAAGGAGGCAGTGCTCGGAAACCTAACTAATTGCGTCATTGAATAGAAGTTCAAGAGCGGAAGTTATATTCTAATTTCCCACTTTTGCTTCCCTGAGCATACACGCTCACTGACTGAACACAGCTCTGCACAAATCTTTCCAGTACCCCCTCCTTTCACCCCAATATCACAATTGTCCCTGGCACATACCTCATAAATGAGAGGGGATGTGGCAGCGCTGATCTCCAACCAGCTCTGTCATTTCCTCAGCCAGGCAAGTTAAGGCTAAAGTACTAAGCACACTATTTCATTACATTCATCGGCTGGTTATTAGAATTTGACCAAACTGAATTCCCACTTATTAGATTCTACAGGAAAGTGAGTGTTTATGTTCGAATTCAGACAGAGAGATAAGGTTGTGTGATGAATGAACTGAACAGTATTTTTAGGGGTGGTTCACTGTTATTTATGATATCTTCCAATGTAGTTCAGGTGGGTAACTGCGTCAGCATGTGCAGGCTGCAAAAGAACAAGTAATAAGAGTTCTTACACCTGAAGAAGGCTCCACAGCTGAAACGCTGTGTTTTCTTTCTTCTCTTTTCAGCAGGGAATAAACCTATTACTTATATCTTCCAATGTGTCTTTCTGACTACAAAAGTAAAAATTAGTTTGTTCTGCTAATAAGGCCTTCACACAGTGAACCATCCAAATAGCTCTGCGCAATTCATTGCCAATTTATCTTGGGTAGGCTGACCTTTTATTTGGCTGCTGTGCATCTGCTTTTTGGGAGCCAATACAGCAACACATACTGTACGATTACTGACAAATACAAACTAAGTATTACAGTATTAATTCATTTAAAAAGAAACCTCACATTAATCTCAATCTTAATTTCACTTGAATGAAAACCTTCTAATTTGCTTCCCGAACATTACAAAAATTTTAGAAGATATGTCTATATTTGGAGTCACTTCTATTTTAACGTAATAAAAATACATTTTTCTTTTGTTCATATACCATTATATAAAATTTGCAATATATCTAGTGCGACCTGTAACCCTTACTTAACCTCTTAGTTTCTATTCATTGCTATAATTGATTCGCTGTTTGTAAATATGTTGAGGGTTTCCAAACTACTTTTGTAAAGGTGTATATTGTTTTGCTAATGTTTTGAAGAAGAGATAGTGCTGTTATGCTACAATGTTCAGCCAGTAGTTTTCAAATCTTTAACATATATTTGAATTGTAAAATATACTAATCATATTTTATGCATTCTACAACTAATAAATTATTTTAAGGCACCCTCCTCTCTGTGTGACTTTCATTTGTGTATCAGAATTGTTTAACACAATTCAGAAACATTGTTGTTTTCCTCAACCAAAGCAATTTATACATCTTTATTCCTATTTAAAAAAGATCTTCAGTTCGTCAGGCTGTCCTGATATAGTGAGAAAAGCTCAAAGTTGGCAAAGTACAAAGATTCTTAAAAGAGCTGCACAATAGAATGACCTTCCAAGGTAAATTGGTAATGCGCAGAGATGTCATTGTAGAAGTGTAAGCAGTCAGCTATGAAAAATGCAAGCTTTTCTTTTTGCATTTGCAGGGCACTAGTATTGACTGATCTTCAGTAGAACATCTCATGAAACTCTCAAAATCATTTATTTACAGGATTGCATGTGGTAAAAGCCAGATCTTCAAACTGTGACCTCCACCACTGTCTTTCTCAAACATGACTTAGGCTGTAGCTCGCAAATTACCTGTCTCCACAGGCTAAGTTGCTTAAGAAATTCAAAAACTTTGAGGTACAAACACTGAGTTTAGCAAAACTCAATGATTCATCTTGAACCAAAGATGACAGCAAGGCACTCATAACGGAAGTAAATTTAATAACTTAAAGAGGGCAAGACATTGTTCGAGTGTCACCCATTCTTCTGAGTGTATTTAGTCGTATTACAGTATGTGCGTTTCAAGACCTCCACTGAACATAAACGGGATTTCTCATTTTCCTTCTCATGTGACTGAACTGGCCCCGCAGAAGGAGTTCAGGGAATCTTGGTGGCCAACAGTCTTGGAAAAATCAAAGGCAAGTACAGAGCGTGAAGGGAAATGCACTGACACCAGTGGGCCGTGAAGGGTTCTGTTCATGCTAACATCTACAGTACATAATCACATATCTTCACAGAAAGGTTAATAATTTATTAAGTCTAATACATACCACTTGTAAATGTAAGCCACGGGCAGGGAGAGAATAGTTTTGCAAGATGCTGTCTTTATTAACAAGGTTTTTTAAAGCTTAAAAAACTTTTTTTCACAAATTAGCAACAGTAGTTTAATCTGTAGGGTGTAAATTCTGACATGTACTTTCAGTAAACATATGGGTTCAATCCCAGGTAGGGGCAAGTGATGTAGCTTGCTCTGATTCCTTCCAGATGGCTTCCAGGTCCACTCAGCCTGCTTTCTAAATGAGTACTGGGGGTTAATCCTTTCGAGGGCAGTAGGCCAGCGGAAGTGTGATGCTGCCACATCACCTCTGCCTCCAGATGGTCAATAAAAACGGTGGCCCTTGCCCCCCATTCCCCATGGGCCTTGATGGCCTGAAAAGGGACCTACCTACCTACAGGCACCTAATTAATGGAAATAATCATCTTTAGTCATAAAGCTCCAAAACCTTTTGAAGCAGTACAAATGTTCATTTAGATTTTTTAAGTTCCTTTAGATTTTAGATTTCTGTTGACTTTCAGAAAATATTCTTTTTTAATTGTGTTTCGTATAAATTTCAAATGAAAGCCACATCACACAGTCACAACTGAGCGTGAAATATATTGTTCTGTGGAGCTATGAAAGTTCAAGTTGTTCAAATCACAGTCCACTACAACCTAAATTGCATGCTAGCTATGCATTTTGAAAGATATCGACATATTTCCTGAAATTCTATTTATCCATTCTAATTCCTGCTTCTTCAGGACCCAACAGACAAGTCAAGGTTGTGACTCATGGGGATTGAATCAGAGGTAAGGATCATTATCACTATCTACATCAACAACAACAGATGCAGTGAATATAAATCTCCTGACAGGAAGGCCTGAGACATTTCTTTAGCAGTGGCACCTACAGTATACAATCTGGCAAGTTCCAGTGTGTCTGCATTCCAAAGATCTTGGCCTGTGAAGATGACTTCATCACTGATTCTCTCCCCTACACAAGAGATCATGGCAATATTCTTACCAAGAGATCTTAGGAGGGTGTGTGGGGCCAAGTAGCTAATCCACTACAGAAATGTACGTGTAATGCTAAAGAGTAGTGCAGGCTGAGCTCTATGGTCCAGACATGGCTTGTTCAAGTCTAAGCCCTATCATTAGGTGGTCCTGACTGTGATTCCCTCAAGAGATCTTTTGGTATCTCATCTCATCCAAAAGACGGCACCCACTACAGTATAGTGTCCCCACCACTATACTGGGGCATTAAGACCCAGACAGACTGAAGGGTGGACACCCCCCACTGGTCCCACTAACACCACTTCCAGCAGCAACCATAGTCTCCCATCCAGGTACTGACCAGGCTCAACGCTGCTTAGCTTCAGTGGGTGGCTAGTTGAGAGCTGCAGGGTGATATGGTTGCTGGCTTCTGACAAGCAGGCGTTAAATTTCAATTCAGCCTTACTCAATCTACTACCTAAAAATTTCCCCCTTTATTCAACAGGTCAAGCAATTTCTTCTTCTTTCTACCTGCTATTTAGTGGGCCTGCTGAAGCAGAAGTCTCCAAATGGAGATTTACAGTAAATGAGCAATATTGTATACAGTATGTTGTAAATGCTGTTGTGACAGGCAGTAATGGTTACACTATTAGAAAAAAGTTCTGTAGAAGGGGTAAGGATAAAATGTTACATTTACTTCTCTGTTGGTTTTAGGACCCAACAAACAGACAGCTGTGGTGCATGGGGATTGGATCAAGGGTGAGGTTTTGTACTGTTGTTGCAACTTAATACTGACTGACCATTGAATGTATTAATGATAGGCAGCTCTATTAAGTACCATTGATTAGTACCATTGTACCATTAAGTATTCCCTGCTTTATCCATACTGAGGTGTAAATGAGCATCATATTGTATGTGCAGTTGTGTCAGGCAGTAAGGTTTGTGATATAATGAATACATTTTGCAGAATTGGTAAGGATAATAAATTAATATTTACTTTTCTGTTGATTTTAGGAGCCAACAAAAAGACAGTCATGTTTTATGGGGACTGGACCATGGGTGAGTTTTTGTAATATTTTTGCAACTTAATACTCAAGGCCCATTGAATATACAGTGTGAATGATAGGCAGCTCTGTAAAATCCTATCAGATATATCCTGCTTTGTGATTTCCAAGAAGTTAGTCTGGTAGATTACCTATAATTCTAGTCTTTATAACAAAAAACAATTACATGATTTACACAATTAATCATAGGTGTTTTGGGGACATGTCATAATGACTACAAATGAAATGAAGTAATTGGGACCACTAAGATCATTTGTTTTTTAGCAGCTAAATGATTGAAGGATCCCATTTGTTCATTCTTGAAAGAACTAATGGTACTACTTAATAATATGGCTTGGTAACTTGTTCCAGACATCTATTATACTTTATGTAAAAACGTGCCTCCTATTTTTCTTCAGTTTTAAATGCACTTCCTCTTAGATTCTATTAGTGTCCCAGTGTGGTTTTTGTTTCACTATTGATTCTGAAGTTCATTGTCAGTGTGTATTTCAAAATGTTGAAAACTCTGATCAGATCGTCTTGCACTCTTCTGCATTTAAGACTAAAATTCCACCTGGTCACATCTCTGGGCTAATTCCAGAGCAAAGCAAGGTTTCTTCAGGTAGCAGGTAGAAAGGCTTCACAAATGAAGCCCACATAAAACCCCACATAAGCAAGGGAAGAACATACAAACCCCAAACAAAAAGGTATCCCAGCCCAGAACTGAATAGTGACAGCTTTCAGACCACTGTATCACATTCTTTTCTGTGACCATGTTGCACATTGACTATGCATTTTTGTAAATTTGTCTTTACGTGGTGTTAACCTGCACTTTCTTTTCAGGATCTGTGGGCCTGATACAACCTGTGGTGCAGGCGGAGAGGATAATGGGTAAGGTTCATATGCTATTGTTAGCTGATGCATACTGTACTGTATGTTGACCTCCTTAGTGAGAGGCAGCTGTGAGATAAACTGTTGCCTTATCTGTTGTGTCTCCCTGCCTGAACACTGAAGCCATTTTTACTCTTCAAGACCAACAGACTTTCCATGAACCAGGGAATGAGCAGTGTTACGCACCCCGATAGTCTAGGGGTATATGGAGTGCGACATTAAGGGAATTCCAGGCATGCAGGGAGAAATCTTTGGTGTGGAAAAAAGATAGTTGTAACGAATTTGGATAGGTAAACAGAAGTGAAATGTGTACAATTTGAATAGGTGACTGGTATGGGGGTAAAGAAATATGAGTGGTGCCAAAGGAACGAAAATAACAAACGAAATGGAGCTGGCTAATTAAGCGAGGGGAAGCTGACCTAACTACAAAACAAAACACGAAACACCCGGTCTTCGGCGTCTTCTAACGCCCTAACTAACCTTCACTGACTACCCAAAACCATACAAGACAAAAGGCACTCACCTGTCCTAAACTAGTGTTACTAATACAAAGACAAACTACGTGCGCACCATGTTACCTGACAACCTTAACTAACCCTTTACACAAAAGTTCACACAAATACACAAGTGAGCTATGAATACAAATAAGGGTAAACGAGTGTAGACACTAGGAATAGGGTACAAAAGAGCACAGAGGTTGATATAACACTTTTGGGCAAGGTAATGGTGAAATAAGGGATAATACAAATGAACTAAAGTACAAGGAGGAGACAAACACAAACCAACAAAGCCGAAGCTATACGGAAACTCACACACGAAGCGAGACGAACGAAAACGAAGAGAGACGAAGCCGAAGCCAAAGCCCTACGTTCTGGAAACCTCCAAGTTAAATACCGAAGAAGTTGAGTTCTGATTGGTCGAGAAGCTGATTATGAATGACGTAATATGGCAAGGGTGATGAATTAATGAACCAATGGGGAGGGAGAACAACCAAAGTCAGGAAGTGTGGAACATAGAAACAACAACAACAAAAAAAAAACAACATAGAAACAAAACACACACGGACCACACTGGGACGTAACAAGCCGGCTTGAGCACATCAGTAGCTCTACAGTCAGTGGAATTTAGTTCAGTTACAGAGCAATCAACTATCCCATAGTGATAAATGATAATTTAATTGGAATGATAATAGTACAGCTCGACAAAGAAACAGACAGACTGATTACAGTTCCAATTATGAGGAAATAATTCCTCTTAGTTTATGTTACTTGTTATAATTACAAAACAGGAAAGGGTTTCCACATACTTACTGAAATATTTAGGAATACGATCAAATCCTTCGTTAAATATTTAGAACTTTGGTGAAATCTGTGGTTTTGCATTCCTAGTGTTATACAGTATATTCCATAAAGTACAGTATATGTAGGGGTGAAGCTCCATGTCTGCATTAACAAATCTTTCATTTTTTTGTTTAATTTCATTATAGAAAACAAAAACCTATCAAAAGTAAACTTGAACTGGAAATTAGATCACAGATGGGGAATCTGTATGAAAGTCTGTGGTAAGTATATTTGAGTAGATTAAAACTCCTTTTCCCTCTCTTTTCACTGTGTGGACAGTACAGAACAATGGTTAGGTCTCTAGCATTCTGATGTGAAAGCAATCCTATCTTATAATATACGATGTCTTGAGAATTTTCTGTTCTGTTATCATCACAAAACCAAAAATAAGTTTAGTTTTATGAGCCACAACAAGGTAGTGTGAATAGTTCAACATTACCTTGAATTGCACTGGTGAGTTTAGCACCTTATTAGAATGTTTCTACAGTACATTATAGATTTGCAGCTACAGGTAAGGGTGCTTTATGAAGAACATTCTATATATTTTGTAATGAGATGGGAATACAAAATTCTAATCTTGAAACTAAGACACAAATACTATAAAGGGCAAAGTGGGAATCTACTGTTATCCCAGAAGTCCCCAGGACCTTTGTCAAAAGTAGATGGGGAAACATATTTCAGTATTGAAATTAATGCATCACTAACAAAATCAGAGGTGTACTAGCCAGATGATAACACGGGTAGGAATAATAATTTCCTCAAATATAAACAACAATCCCTTAATTAAAGTTAAATTAAATTAAAGTCTGGTCTCTTTAGTGCTCAAATTACCTGGGCAATTATTGCTGGACTGTGAAGGCGAAACGTTGAAATAGTTTTTATACTCTTAAATAAAAAGCTGCATGCAGATAATAATTAGTGACTTCTGGTGTGGAACTATTGAGTAAGTTTTTCTGTTTGTACAGTACATGCATGCTTAGGATCTTACCACAGAAAGATCACATCTGCATGGTTCCGTCAACAAAGGTCAGGACACTGTAACACTATGATTGATACAAAAATGTTTAAAGTACAGTAAACAGCAGTCTGCATAGTTTTATGTCCAATTTAAAAATAGGAATAAAATGCCGAAACATTGTGTATTCTTTCTTCTTTTTTTCAGTATGGAATAAACATATTACTTGTTCCTTCTAAAAATATATACATTTGTATTTATACAATGAATATATATGATTGTTACTGGTTCATACTGTACCTGTTATGCCTGCCTATAGGTTATATAGACAGTAATAATCACACCAGTTTTTTGTGTCAATTTTGGCTTTACAATACATTCTAAAATTCATTAACAAAGTACGAAATAGATCAAGTGTACATAAATAATTTGCTTAACTTCATTAGGAAATCCCACAAGGGTGGATATAGGGTTGAAAACTGGGTCTTAAAATTAGAAAAACCCTTTATTCTTAGAAAATTCTGAACTCAGGCTTAACAGATGCAGAAAGTTTTTATCTCATTGGAACAGATGCACGGTCACACTCGAATGTTTCAAAGAAACCGGCAACAGTTCACTGCTGCAGCACTTAATTTCACCACATTTGTAAACACAATTGTAAAGTGTTTGCTCTGTGGTGAGTTTTATCTGAAAAAACACAACAGCCCAAACAGCGACTTGAACCCTACATCTGATGCTCTACTGCCACCAGTTTTGAATAGCATGTACAGTAATTGGCTAAGAAAGTTTTTATGAAAATGTACAGTAGTCTTCTTAATAGAATGGGAGCTGCAGAAGTCATAGATTCTTGATTAAAATCCAGCTAATACGATCTTTAGCAATGTACAGTAAATTTGCTTTACAATGCTGAATAAAATATGTAATGTTTCTTAACAACCTCCCATTAGCAGTTTATACAGCATATGTGGAATTAAGTATAATCATCTCTTTACTGTACAGTATAGAGCTTCTACTTATAAATAATATATGAATACCTTGTTTCTCTAAAGTTAGTAATTTACTAATTAACACAAAGTGTTTTTTATATTACTCATTAATGATGGAAAACACTTTTATATAATATACCACATATTTTTCTGTTTGAAGACTGCTTCCAAAGCTTGAAAAAAAAAATGCCTTCAACGAAAGGTCCAAATGTAGATCAAACACTTCATCAACTGATTAAGTGCTTTCCTGACATGTGGGCTAAGCAGCATGCATTCGATATTTTGACCTACCTCTTGTGATCGCTTAATCTTTAGCAGTTTTATGTCATTTTTGGTTCATAGTTTCATCTGCATAACGATTCCTATTATTCCTGTCCAGATTGTCACAGACTGATGTGAGGTGTTGTGAGCTGAAGAAGACCCACTGGAAAACGTATACAGCTCATTCTTCAGCAGCCAGCAAAGCATGTTCCTACTGGACACGTTTAGCCCAGTAGGAGGCTGTGTTTAGTCCAAATTGACTGGAATGCACTGGGACCTGACACGGTCTTTCAAACTCACGTATTTTTCTAATCATAATTTTACACTTAACATATTTGTTAACTAATAGTGGCTCTATTTCAGCTTTTTAATTACACTGAGATTTCATATATTAAAAGGCTTTCAAAATAAAGTGGTAAACTGTTTGACTGTTTGATTAGCTAATTTTTATAATTCCTTTTGCAGATACATTTTTTATCATTTAAATGTTTTATCATTTAAATGTAATCATTTAAATGTTTTACATGGGATATTTTCCCACAAACACTGCAACAGGGACTACATATTTAAACAAATGTATGAGTTTAGCAGTCTAATAGCAATTAATACATTTAACAGTGAATAAAGTATTTCAAACAATCAACATGTCATTGTGTGCAATTTTATATGCAGTATATAATTTCCATGCTGTATAACATTTATTTTACAAATGTCTTGGTAAAATCCAAATTAAAGTACCAGGCTGTGTGTGTCTGATTCCTTCTGCAGTTTCATTGGGGTGCAAATGCCTTTTGTTGTTAAGTATTGCTGTATGATGGTTTAAATTAGATGCCATATTGTGATAACTCATGCCATTATACTGCAGGCTGTTGCACTCTCTCTGGATTCCACCTGTATTTTGTTTAAATGAACTAATAAGCAAATTTGTTTCTTGCCATTTGTGGGAAACCAGTATGCATATGTGATTTCTACAGTAGATCCCTATTCTAAGTTCATATGATGAAAGTAGATTTCTGTGCCAGTTATAATTTTTTTTTATAATATTTTTTTACTTCTGCTCAAAATCAACCACCAGGAAATCAGACAGCCTCTGGCAATTTGTTACTATGGGATTAGAGTGTAATGGCAATATGCTAGTAAGACACTGAAGGATCTTTCAGATACAAAGTGGTCCTCACTTAAAGCAGAATGTACAGTAAATGCACATAGAGATAGTGTCATGCGACTACCTTTGCAGACTGAACAGATGCTTGCGTTTTTGCACATGAAAATACTTCAATGGTTTCTTGGTATTACAGCAAAAGATTTTGGTGTTAGATTTTTTGTTGCTCAATTTCCTGTGGTTTGCAGCTGAAAATTTTCTGAAGGTGTCTCAGTTTTCTTTTCCTCCTTCTGGGTGGTTTCCATCAAGGCTGCTGTAGAGAGAATTCTTTCTTCCTAGCGTTTCATCTCAACAAGGGTCCAGCTGTAGCTGAGACCACAGACTCTTCACCTACACCACTCAGTCATTCACTTCTGCTTCTGCGCTCGACGACCTGATCTTGAACTTGGAGAAGGCCGGCAACTCCTACCATGCCTTTCCAGTTCTGCCTGTGACTGTGGGTACAGTTCTGAGACATTTCAGGCACTTCTTTTCCCTGGACCAACCACTGGGTCCTAAAGACACCTTGGACTCCCTCTATGTTTTGAGAAATGTTTAATTTGTGTCCAGGTGAAATATTTCGTATTCTTTCCCTGATGTAAACAGGAGCTGGGAGAAAGCAAGGCAGGCCAGATTTTTCCCCAGGGGTACAACAACCCTCTTTCTGCCTGCTCATTGGACTCCATTCCTTAAGCTCTGGTACTCCCTTCAAGGATCTGATCAAGGAATTGCTTACTCCTCCTCTCATTAATGTTATGTTAGGGCCAGGCTTCTTCTCCTTAGAGAACCCCTCCCTCCATCACCTGATCCAGGACACAGTCGCTCCATCTTCTGTCAGCACTGATCCTGCAATCGCTTACCTACAGTATCAACAACCAAAAAGATCTGTCATACAGTATGTAACTTTTCTTATTTTTTATAAGCTGTAGAATGGCAAACAAAAATGTTGTTTGATATCGTTTTTAAAGTGTGTTGCATGAAACCAGTGTGTGTTTGTATTTTCCTTTTTAAACTATAAAACCACATGTGGGACATTTTAAACCCTAGTCTCCAGCACTTCCACTCATTTAAAAGTAACCACTTCCCCTTCACTAATCTAACAGAGTTGTTGTAGTCTTGTTTACCACCTCATGACGTATGAATCGCTAATTTTAATAAAATTTCAGTTTGGAAGGAAAATTATAATAAAAAGCAACATTCGATAAGGACAACAGAGGGTCTGGTCAAATAAAGAATTGGTCTAAATATAACTCTCTAGTTCTGTTGCATTAATAGTATACAACATTGTTATCACTCTATTAATCTGTTTTCTGCTTGACAGTTTCAAATCATTTTCGTGGTTCAGTCACAATAAAATAAAAATTAAAAGTACTTTCCTGGTAGTTCTTTTGATCTTTCTGTCATCTTATGCCTTCCATTACTGAAACCACACTGTTTCACAAATACACTGCTGTAAAAAGATTTCAGCTGTCCACTGTTTCCATTGTGGGTTTATGCTCAATCTGCAATGCCTATACGTTTCTTAAATTTATTTAACAAATTCATCAATTGCAACAATGCTTTAGCTGTCTGAATATGCATAGTTATATTAAGATAGATAACAGCAAAATATAGTGCAGAACATACCAAATACTGTAGGTATACAGTACTTGTGATTCTCTTTGAGTGCTATAAAAAAATCCAAAAATATTGTATTGACAGACATATAGGAAAATAAAGGGTCAAAGAATTTCAAATAATTCATAATTTTAATTACTTAAGCATGGTTCTGCTATGATTGTTTCAACTTATTTTATGTTTTTAATCTTAAGTTTAAACACAATTTTAAGACTTGCAGCAGGGTTCAATTTGAATGCTGACTGCACTCCACTTTATGGTGTTCTGCAAAGAGTCTTAGTAGAACTGTGGATTCACAAAGCAAAATTTAAAATGAGAACTGCAAATTCTGCTTTCAGTGCTTCTTTTTTTTCCTAGAAATTGTCTGTAGGAAAGGTCAAATTTAACACTGACGTATTTAATGTCAACATACGGAGTTTATAACACACCTTTGGGAGGAATGTTAGATCTTAATCTAGCAAACATCCACTTGCCTACGTATATATAAACCCAAGACTTCCCTTTGCGTGTCTCTCTCTCACTCTTCCTGCCACCCCATATAGACTCTTGCAACAGCTCCCTAGCTCATTCCTATTCCTTGCAATACTGAGAGGGGTTGGGCAGTCTAAGTACACAGACAGGCTGTCACATACTTTGAGTCATCCCAAATACTTCCTACACATTTCATCTCTCTATTGCATTCATTTGGATCTTACTGAATTACTGAAATCATATTTATTAATATTAGCAACCAACTATCAAAACAGACTGATCTAACACAATATTCCAAGAACATTATCAGAATTAGACGAGTTGTTCAGAAACTGGAAGATCTCATCAGATAATAAAGCTATTATCTTGGTTCACACATGGGGGTGTTGTTCACTGTGCTGAACACGCATAGCTTTGTGCATTACAAATTACAAAATGAACACTATATTGAATCCAGTTTAGTGGTTTCGACTGTATATCTGTTTGTCTTGCAAAAATTAATTAATTAATGTAGATAATGTTGAGTTTAGATATATAATATTACCTTTCAACTGGTGGTCTAACTATACAGACATATTGTGATGCAGACATGAAGTATTATATTAATAAAGCAGTACACTACACTAATATTCAGTAATTCTTGCTTGTTATTACTTCTAGTATTAAATTAATTGGGTATTGAAAACTAGCTTCAGTTAATACAATACGTTTTGCATTTAGTCACTTATTTTGTGAAACTTAATTGATGAAATTGTGCTGTGTTGGATAAAGGAACTAAATGAAGTGTGATATTATTGATCACACTTCATTTAGCTCCTTTATCCAACACAGACTACTATAAATGTTAATAACTTATAATGCTCTACATGATGCTTTTAACTTCTAATCATTGGGCTAATTTTATAGAAGGACTCAGCTCATATTAGATAAGCCATGATTTAGATAAGACATGGTTAACATTGACAGAATGACAACTGATCATTTGTATACTGTATGAAGTGCATGTTGATCTCTTGAGAGTAATGAAGTGTATCAGATAATCAATGTACCTGAATAATAAGCAGATAAGGATAGCATTGGATGCAGATTATAGGTTCTGTAAATAATGTATTGTTATAAAATTCAATAAAATCTAATATCCCTAAGTACTTGGGTACTGTAGTATAACACTTTGCTAGTTAATCCATTAATAAAATCATATGTTATTCCCACATGATTAGCATTTGGAAAAACATGCTTACTTAGAGATTTTGTTTTGTTTTAGGCTTATTTCTAACATGTGTTAAGTGAACTAGTCTTCCACCTTAAAATACATGACACTACTATCTACCTTTTCTGTAACTACCCTTGAAAAGCTGTTCAGAGGTCTGACGTTTGCGATACCTGGAGGATGTCCTTGCTGGCTTGTCCTTTACAGAGTATTTGTGACTGAAAGTTATTTCCTTCTTCAGAAGATCAACCTGGGATATTGCATGCATCCTGAGACGCTCAGATGAAATTAAACCTGTTTTATTCCCTTCTTTCCTTATTACATTGAGTTGACTTTATTATTGTGGATGGGAGGGGTTTTGTATACGCACATCTGAAATGTATTTTTTTTTCTGGCAAGGGGCTCAGTTTGTGCTAGTATTTTACACTGCCTCCTGTTCATCCAAATTGAGATTTACATTGGATTTGTCTTCCTCCACATCCTGGATTCTTCCAACCTTGTGGTTCAAAGGTAACCTTCTCACTGTAATTACTTAAAATATCTAATTGTTATTTCGAAATTAACTAACACCTTGTAATAGAAATATATTATTTTCTTTTCAACAAAGGACGGTGGAGATACAGACTGTTTAGTCTTATATTTTAGAGTTGTAAAATACAAACCCCTCCTTTAACTTAAGGATCCTGAGGTGCTCTTCTTTCTTTGTTTAATGTGCATATATTTTCCTGTTTATCTTTTTTGAATCCTTTGCTTAGAAAGAATTTTAACCTAATTCAGTGCCTATTATTGTAACTAAGCCTTCTAATAAGGCAAATTTGTAATATGTTAGGATTGTGTGCATAAATGTAGTGAGAGATACAGCATACAGTATGCTGCCAAGACTAAATCAATCTGGGTTTCTAGTCACTTATTGTGTGTATCTATAAATTGATTTTGAATACTGTAGGTTCTATTAGTAGTATGAGATATTTAACCATACCTGACTTAGATCCTAGGTTTTTCATAAAGAATAGAAAAAGAAGGTTCTGTGAGAGTCAGAATCTCTAGCACACGTCTTCATGATGGTCTTTTGATTGGGAATTTTAGTCCCCAAAATCCCCTAAGAGTCAGAGATTTGTTAAACATCTAAAATACTGAAACTAGTTTAAAAGAAAACAACAAATTGAACAGAACAGTCCAATTATCCAGATAAAGCCATTAGTGTTTATTTAGAAAACAGCAGTTTTGGCAATATATTTTGTAAATCAATGTGGGAATAAATGCACTAATGTACAGTATGTTTTTTTTAAATTTAATTCGAATCAATAATAATAATAATTGTTTACACTTATATAGCGCTTTTCTGGACAGAAAACTCAAAGCGCTTTACAGGTAATGGGGAATCCCACTACCACCACCAATGTGCAGCCCCACATGTATGATGTAATGGCAGCCATAGTGCACCAGTCCACTCACCACACATCAGGTAATAGTGGGGAGAAGAACAGAGTGATGAAGCCACTGGCTGGGGATTACTAGGAGGCCATGATTGGTAAGGGCCAATGGGAAATTTGGACAGGATGCTTTGGTTACACCCCTACTCTTTTTGAGAAACACCCTGGGAATTTTAATGACCACAGATAGTCAGGACCTCAGTTTTACATCTCATCCGAAGTACGACACCTTTTTACAGTATAGTGTCCCCGTCACTATACTGGGGCATTAGGACCCACACAGACCACAAGGCCCCCTGCTGGCCCCACTAACGCCTCTTCTAGCAGCAACCTTAGTTTTCCCAGGAGGTCTCCCATCCAGGTACTGACAAGGCTCACACCTGCTGAGTTTCAGTGGGCTGCCAGTTGTGGGTTGCAGGTTGATATGCCTGCTGGTTAATTGAATGATTGAATCAAAATTAATTGAAATAAAAATCAAATCCAATTTGCTTGTACTTTTTATGTTTTATTAATACATTCATACATTGATCATTTTAATTAGCATTAATTTGATGGTTACACTTGTAAATGAATACATGTGGGAAACGATGGGTAGGCAATCGTTTAATACTGCAAAATTACGAAACTGTTAAAAAGGAGACAGCATGAGTATTATAATTCCATCATTGCCAGGATAGCATTGCAAGTGCCTTTGTGAAACCATGAAACTGGGTGGCTAACTTTAACAATTAAAACAGTGAGCTAACCTCAGCTGAGGAATGTGCAGATGGAAAGATTTATTTTTACTAGGAAACACCTCAAATCTGTTTGGTTGCCTCAAGGGGCATCAGTAAAAATAGCCAGTTGTTGAAGTAAATAATCCTTATTAGAAGATGTACTTGAAATTTGAAGAAGAAAAACACAGTATAAGTGTACACAAGGGTGCTTTTCCCTCAAGTATTCAGCAACAAAATCTCATTTAACATTTTGTTTGTCACTTGAATTCCCATTGTGTGCAGGCAGGAAGCTAATATTCATGTAGGTCACTACCCTAATCATCTGGCATTTGTATGACTTAATATATAAAAGGAGAGCTATTTGTAGTGCCATACAATTTATGTTGATTTCATCCCTTCTTTTATCCTTTTCACTGACATTTGTTTTTTCAATGAAGACTTTAAATGCACACTCTATTAGTGTAACTGATGACTTGATTTGTTTGGTTTCTTTTGTGTGAATTTCACTCCCACTTGAAGCTAGTTGTGTTAGTTGTTGTTTTGTTGTATCTGTCCCTTGACTATGTAGCAGTGGGTACTTATAATTACCCAAGTGGAATAAAGACTTTTATGGTAATCCCTAAAGTAGCTCATTGTCTGATTATGATCTGAGAGCAGGGGAATGGGGGAATTACTGTTTGAGAGTTGGCAGGACCATGTTGTGAATTGGTAAAAATAGTGAAAATGTGATAACCACAACGATTGTACAAACACGTTGAGACTCACAGTATCTTATAAAATGTCATCTTCAATAACTGCCAATCGCCAGATCCTACAATTAAAGCCCGTGCATTTCCTTGGTTTCTTGTATTTTGCTTGACTAGAGATATCAGTTGGATTGACTTGATCAGTATTGTTCAGGATTAAGAATATCAGATATAATCTTTTTTTGTTTTTGGGCTACAGTATCATCCATAATATTCTCAGGGAACTGTTGTATCAAGAAATATTTATTTTCTTTATTTAAATTTTACACTTTTAACTTTATATTTAAATTTAAAATTTTACTCTACAAACGCATAGCTTGCATGTGCATACTTACATATTACATAAATTACATACAGTATGTAGGCATTGTTTTTCTTTTCCACATATGGAAAGTGATAAGATCTTTCCCATACAGTACATAGTTTCTTCTGCTTGAGTCTAAATTTTAATATAAATTAGGAATTGAAAAGTTTCTAATACAATTCCTTGTGGTACCTCCTTGACCTCACTCCAATATTACCTTGGACTTTACAGCTTTCAATTTGAGAAGTGATCTTTCATGTTGTCTCCATAGCTGTCTGAAACTTTGAATATTTTAAGAAATGCAGTGTACCTCAAAATGATCTGCTTACAGTTGCTTGCTCAAAGAACCTATTAACCTATTAAGAACCTGTTATGTGACTTATTATTTTCTCTAAATCATTTTGATCATTTGCTCTGTATTATTGTCTTTATAACTTTACATTTATTTAAGACAGTAGTGTTAGTAACAGTCCGGTTCAATCATCTCTAAATTTGTTTTGGAAACACAGCCATCCATTCACACCTGTTTCCTGTTCCCACATCCAACCTGGATGATGTGACGGCAGCCATAGTGCTCCAGTATGCTCCCACACATCAGCTGTCAGTGGGGAGGAGAACAGAGTGATGAAGCTTATTCATAGAAGGGGATTATTAAGAGGCCATGATTGGTGAGGGCCAATGGGAAAATTGGCCTGGACACTTGGGTAACACCTGTATTCTTTCCGAGAAACGCCCTGGGATTTTTAATGGAGAGTCAGAACCTCGGTTTTACGTCTCATCCGAAGGACGGCGCCTTTTTACAGTATAGTGTCCCCGTCACTATACTGGGGCATTAGGACCCACACAGACCACAGGATGAGTGCCCCCTACCGGCCCCACTAACACCTCTTCCAGCAGCAACCTTAGCTTTCATAGCAGGTCTCCCATTCAGGCACTGGCCAGACTCACAATGGCCAACGCTGTTATTTCATCAACCGAATGAGTTAATACTGAAGTTAACCATTAAGTTAACCATATAGTCTAATTTCATTAATGCTTTTCTTAAAAGATAAAGTGTTAATGGAGCAAAATGATCAAATGAGTGTAGTTTGTAATTCATTGGAACGGGAAATCAAAAATTATACTGAGTAATTCTTGTTATTTGTGTGAGTTATTTATTTTTTCTTGAGTACATTCTTTAAGATAGAGATTAGAATAAACACAAATACTTCTCAAGTGGTCCTTTTCCTTTACGGTTTGATTGAAAAAAGTTCTTACTAACTCTAGAACTGCACTTTTCTAACACCTCTGCTCTCAGCTCACAATCAAATGAGCTCCCTGTGGGACCTCTCTTGATGACTGCATTCACCTGGGTAATTAGGAGTGACTCACTGGTGCATAGTCAAGGGACAGGTATAACAAAACAACAACCCAACCATCTTCAACCAAGTGCAAACCTTAAAACAAAATTACTAAAATGAAACCAACAGTGGTTACAATAATAAAGAATCTATTCCAATTGACAAAACAGTTCAAACAAATATTGCAAGTGTTATTGACAGCAATATCCTAAATGTTGGCAATTGTTAAGTAAGTGCTACTGTACATTCACATAAATACTGTAGGTAAAGACTTAACTTCCCCAAAGGTTTTTGATCTACATTCAGCTGGTATGTGTTTTGGGCCATTGGTATACTGTATAGTGAAGGATTGCCCAATAACTACTGTATATACCCAAAGTATTTGCCCCAAAATGCCCAAAGTTTTCTTCTAGAAAAGTAACCAACTTGTTTCTGTAAACTTATGAAAGTGTTCTGGTGCTGATATTATTTGTTGCACCACCAGTAGAGAAGAATGGGGGAGTTCATTTCCCAGATTTTTTTGTAAGATGATTACAATGACATGTCTGAGTATTGCACCACAGAGAATTCTCCCCATGCACACATAGACCATGACTATAGAAATTCCCGGTGAAGTGGAAAAAAAACCTGTAAAACTTAAACATCCATCCTACCATCCATTCATTTTCTAACAGCTGTATCCAATTAGGGTCAGGTGGAGGTGGAGACTATCCCAGCAAGCAACAGATGCAAGGTGGGATACACTCTTGACGAGACACCAGTCCATCACAGGACACACACACACTCATACCAATACTTTCTCCAGAAACCAATTAACCAGTCAGTCATCTTTGGAACCGTGGGAGGAAACTAGACCACCCAGAGGAAACTAACGTGAATATGCGAAGGGTGTGCAATCTCTACGCAGATAGCACCCCAGGACTTGAACTTGGGGCTTCTGCACTGTGGAGACAGCAATGCTAACCACTGTGCCACCTCAAACACAAACAATCTATCTAATTAAGAGGATTGCCTTTGAAAAGAAGAGAGAAATAATCATTTACTCAAGCTTGTCAAAAATCTAATGTACAGTTAGATTTTTCCACGAGTAAGCTTAAATTGAAGGAAATGATTATACAGTACCTCCGCCCCAGCAATCTCCACAGTATAAATATTTGTCTCACAAATCTAGTACTGCATTTCCTGAATGAGATGATGTGACAAATCTCTTTGGACTTATCTGTCACTTCTCAACTTTGTGTGGAAGGTAATTTTTTACAACTAAATTCACTAAATAGTAACTTTAGAACAAAAACATGTATGATAAATAGCCTTTAAAACAGACTACAAATAGCAATGATACAGTAAGAGTGTTACTGGAAAAAAGAACTCCTTTCTCATTCTCTGCAAACTTTGAACAATAGGAACAATGGTGTATTAGAAAAAGTATTTGATTATTTATATTTTATATAACATACAACAATAATTTTAAATCAATTATTTTTTTTTATTCTGCAGGTGAATATTATACATTAGTATAAAGAATATGCTGCTATGATTTCAAGAAATAGTTTTCATTCTCAAAACAATGTTTACTACAGATTTCTAGGATGACATTCAAAAGTTTCTTCTAATTAAAAAAAATATTTAATATGTGCTGTGCTGCACTTTTTTTCCCCAAATAATTAGATTTTTTTATGCTCAAACTAGTGGAAAACAAATAGCAGAACATAAATATATGATTTGAGACATCAGTATGGATTATGCATGAACAGTACAAAGCCATGATCAAAGAAACATGATTGTGCCTCGATACGGAATTTGTGGAGAATTGAAAGGTATTAACTATATGAACATAATTGAACTAAGAAATATTAGCTTAATGAATAAATCTGTTCACAGAGGAATCAGAAGCAGCCTCATGGATTAAATGCAAATATAGACCTTAGTTCTTAATGTTTACATTTAATGATTTTGCAACACAATATTCTTAGATACAATTAGATTGTGTCTTTAATATGTCTTTCTGTTTTTGAATTTTAATTTCTGGAACATTTTTGTAAATGATCAATTATTCTTGATTCATCAATGCTTCGTGATTATTACTGGATCATTGTGTAATTTATGAAATGTATGAAAGACATCAAAACATCTATACCTTGCTGCGAGACCACGTCTATTGGTATGGTTGTTCAGCCTCTCTTTAATGCAGTTAATACTGTACATTTGCTTTTAACATGGTTAACCATATACAGTAGTCTATTTAGCTGATCTCTTTCCTAAGACATTAAAAATGTTCACAGAGTGAAAGTGATCATGTGATCGTGACTTTCTAATTCACTTGAACAGCACATGAAGATGCAAGCTGGATACTGAATAGTAAGATGTTTGTTTTAGAAAATAATTATGTTACCACCACAATGATTTATTCCATGTTGTGATACATAAATTGTGTATGTTACAGTAATTATTGCACAACTCACAAAGACATAGACCTAAATTCACACATGATAAGGTCAGTTTGTTAAAGGAACAAATGCTTATATCTTATATCATGTATATTACTGTATATTTGCCTACAAAATACAAAGTAAAAAAAAAATGTATGTAAAAAGTAAAAGTAAAAATGTAACAGCAAAAATGCTGTTATAAGTATACATGCATAAATGCTTGGCTGTGACTATTTTAGAATAATTTACCTAGCAATTACCTGCATACCGTATATGTTCTCAAATTCTTCCATTTTTTAAGACCAACTTATATTGTAGGTTTTAGGGTACCAGGAGGTGTGCATCAATAGGGCAGCTGTGTTTAGGGCACCTTTGCTCCCCAACATTTGTGACAGCTTAACAAAAAGAAAATACTGTATTTGCTCTATGACCTGGTAAGTATGGTCATGCAGCTGTGTGTTTTCAGGATGGGATATCACATTCAACCAGTGAACCAACCAGGCTTGAGAAAATATTTCATTGTCATAGCCACAGACATAGTGGGAAACCAAGATGGCGACATCAACAATTAAACTTGTTTTTTGGACTTGTTCCTTTTCAACATTTAGTTTTCGTGCTCATTATGCCCTCATAAAGTAGCAGCATATTAAGATAAGGGGTTATGTTTATTTACTCATTTTTACACTTTGACTGTCCACGACAAGAGCAAAAAAATTGGGAAAAACGCACAGCAAATTGAGTTGGTGAATCCAAAACTAGAACTAAATTATTCATTCAACCTTCAGTTGAATGATGGGGCTTCACTTTAATTTCAAGAATGATTCAGTTTCTGAGCCATCCTGCTTACAGTGCATGGATCCAGGTCTTCAGAAGAGAAAAAGTCAACAGATCAAGAGCAGGTAAAACCTCAAAATAACTAAAAGGCACAAAACAGCTTAATACCTTATACTGTATGTGATCAGGTTCCCTGATTATTACATTTATTCTATTGTTTCAGGGAAATTGTAGATTCCTCACCAGGACATTCCAAAATACTCAGTGTGTTGACTGATAGGAAGTGGGAATATTAATACATTTTTAAAGACTGGGGATAACGTGGTGCAGTTAATTAAATACAGTGGAATACTCTTATGGTACTATATATTTTACTTTTTGTTTGGGAAGATTACTGCATTAATGTCATATATATTGGTTTAAGACAATTAGTCGCAAACATCCTATGGTAGATTTCTTGTAATGAGTAATTTATGCTGTAGATAATTTTAGTGTGTAAATTTGAATTTCAACCTTTAGAAGTCTTTTAATAGACTTTAATAGGGGACAGGGGCCTCTCTTTCTGTCCCCTGCTCCCGCCTCTCACTCCTCCTCCCTCCCAACCTTTGTTCTCCCGCTACTTTACCTTTGCCTACTGCCCTGTCTCTCTCACACCTGAAGAAGGCTCCACGGCCGAAACGTTGTGTTCTCTTTCTTCTTTTTTTCAGCATGGAATAAACCTATTACTTGTTCCTAATTTAAATCATGTAATATAAATAATGCATTATCAATTGAAATATTGCATTCAGTTTTTGGTAACTACATTACAAAGTGTTACTGACCTAGAGACAGTACAAAAAAGTATTTTTTTTGTTGTAGATCTTATTCTTATTCAACTATAATTTATTCCCTTTTGTGGTTGAGTATTTTCAATGTTATATTTTAATTTCTAATAAGGACATAAAGTTATCTTAGCATGCGGATGATGGTGATTTGGAAGATGACAATATTCTAAATCTGACATTCAAAATTGAGATTAGAGACATTGAACAGTGGAAATAACTGCGTGTTTAAATTTCAAATTCCAAATAACAGAGTACATAGTAGAAATTATTGATAAGGTTAAAAAGCACTAATCTGAGGAGATAGATCTCTCACCCATGCAATCAGAGTCATTTTATGTATTTGAAACTATTTTCTTCCCTGCTTTTGCAGTTGCTGGAAGACCAGAAGATCATAATGGCAAATTATCCAGTGTTGGCCGTTTACATAGTAACCTTCCTGACAGGCCTGCCTTGCAACCTCCTGGCACTTGCTGCCTTTATTGTGAAAGTTCGGCGCAAACCGCTGCCCATTGACATTCTCCTGCTCAACCTGACGGTCTCAGACCTTGTCTTTCTGCTCTTCCTGCCCTTCAAAATCTCTGAAGCCTTCTACGGGCACTGGGTCCTGCCGAGACTCCTGTGCTCAGTGAGCTCCTTTGTCTTCTTCTCCACCATTTACATCACCACCCTCATTCTGACAGCAGTCAGTGTCGACAGGTACCTGGGGGTGGCCTTCCCCATCATGTACAAGTACAAACGTCAGCCCGTTCATGCTATCGTGGTCAGTGTCATTTTCTGGGTCTTCTCCTCTGCCCACTGCAGCATTGTCTACATAACAGAACTCTTGTACCCCAGGGACACGACCATGGAGCCTGTTTGCTATGACAATTTTACTGACAAACAACTGGCTGTCCTGCTCCCTGTTCGCTTGGAGTTGTGCATTGTCCTTTTCCTCATCCCCCTTATAATCTCCACCTTCTGCTACTTAAATTTCATCCGCATCCTCAACACCCTGCCCAACATCAGTCCTCAGAAGAAGCTGAGAGCAATCGGCATGGCCCTTGGTACTCTTCTGATTTTCATCCTCTGCTTCCTGCCCTACAACATCTCTCACATAGTAGGTTACGTGAATCAGAAAAGCCCCGAGTGGCGCACCACAGTCCTGCTCCTCAGCACCTTCAACGCCTGCTTGGATCCCATCATTTTCTTCTTCTCCTCCTCTAGTTTTCAGGAAACATCCAAAGAGATTTGTTTCAAAATTCTGGGAAAGAAATACATGCCCCAAACAAATCTGCAGTAGCTACTAAAAGCCCCTTAATTGCGTTCCTTAATAAATGGTAACCTATCCTGTTTTTGCTGAAAGCTTGACTGCCAGAATTTGTTCAGTTGACCAGAGCAGAATGAATTTTATATTTATTTTATTAGCTTAATATTATGAAGTGTTGTTCACAATGAAATATACTACTAAACTAACATGCATAACCATACTTTATTTAAAATGTTCTAAAACGCCTTCACGTCTCCATGCAAAACACCCAGAGAAAACTGTAGAGATTCTGTGCAATCATTTTCATACTGTATTTACTGCTAGTAAATAAAAAAGACAAATCAATAAAAGTACAATAGAGATATAAAAAAAGACCAACTAATGTTGGTATTAATATGAATGAGTAAAACCGTCTATAAAGAATATGCTGTGCAGCATACTGTAAACTAAACAGATTAAAGAAAATGTTAAGTTTAAGGATCAGGAACCAAGACTAAAATTACTCCTATCAAACTTAAAGAAAATTACAACTTTGTGAGTAGAACTTTAGCAAAAAAACATAAGGTCTATGCTGTTTCAGGATTGCTACTGTACTGTATATGTTTGCCTGCTCATTGTCTTTTGCATTGCCTTTTAAATGAATAATTTTTATAAAATAAGTATTTAATTATTAAAAGTCACAAAATATGGTTTATTTATAAGTTTCATGTTGATTTTGTTTCTGTATTTTACTAAAATGACATAATAACTTTTAGCTTTTGTCAATAATAAATCTAACACATTTCTTATACTGTACATCTCTGTAACAGTTGTCAGCTGAACGGAAGGATATCTTTAATAGTTCTAAAATGGCACTTTTATTCAATGTTGCCTTGGTCTTAAACTTCTGATAGTCATTCAATAGACAATCTAACGTTTTATTTTAACAATTTAATAATTTAAGTAATTTAAGTTGATATATTTACTGATGTTTTTTAAACTTAAATTTATGCTGTGTCTCTATTAAAGTATTTTTAGTATGATGTATTTATTGGAACTATTGGAATTAAACTTTTTTTTCCTCCAATGAATCTGTTTTATTTCAAAGAAAAGAGATTGCATATATCAATTGTAACAGGATGAATATACATGTAGAGCATTTAAATGTTTTGCTTCTGTAATTACATTTAAAGCATAAAAACACTTTTTTGTACATGTTGATGTGTCTTTAAATTGTGAAATGTTTTATTTGTACAGTATGTTAAGATGTACTGTATTTACAGATATTCTTTTGATTGTATGCAGATGTATTGTACAGTGTTCTTCATTAGCAATTACTGAAATAAAGTTCAAGTGAAAAAAACAGTTTTAAGAGCCAGCATAATTGGTTTTCCACATTGCCACAATTTTCATAATTACATTCTCATTTCAGTAAGAATAACTGACAGTTCTGTATTTCCTAATTTAAAATACCAATCTCCTTCACCAGTGCTTCACAGACAATCTGTGACAAGATTGAATCTTACAAATTCGAGCAAAATGTTTTCACAAAGGGCATGACAACCAATGATTTTGTACAAACGGTGTTATGAATTTAAATATTTTACATTTTAAATACAAATTATTTTAAGCAAGGAAACATGAATCTTTTCTTGGTTTTAGCTTTTTATTAATATCCATTTACAGTACATATCCATGTACATATCTTCCATTTTATTGCAATGCAGCTCTTTGATACAGAATGCTGTTTCATTAGGTAACTGAATTAATACGAATATACAAAAACCAATGCCTTTATTGCACTCAAATCCTATGTCATTTACCTGAACCTTCAGTATACAGTACCATTTTGAGTGGCGTCCATATCTCCAGTCTTGGAAGCTACAGTTTAGCAGCTCTTTAACTTAGTAGCCTCTTAAGAACTGGGTAAGGCTGTTGTATTTTGGTAACTGTGATTAATTAAATACCTTAATTTGACTCAATAAGAGGAACCCTTAAGATTGGACTTGGTATCTGTTCTCTAGGGAAATCTGTTAACTACAGGGCACTCTTTCAACTTTGGTCTTGATGATCAAACACAGCTGGATAGATTGTTTCAAACGTGTGAACGGTTTACCAGACCTTCAAAGAATATCTCAAAATAAGAGAACCCGTATTATCACAATTTTACTCCTTGAGACCCCATTTAAAATGAATACAGAAATGTGAAACCCCCACAAAATATATCATTCGAAATGAGAGCATCTCAAACATATGTTACAAGGCTTGCTTACTATCTATGGTTCTGAATAGTGTCCTAACTGAAGATATTTTGATTTGATTTTCTATTCTGTGTCTGTCAGTATCTACTCCCACACGTTTGTTTTTAACCTTTGAAGAATATTTTTTTTATAAAGTCCCTAAATGGCTATCCTGAACTGGGGATTTTCCACACTGTATTATTTATCATTTGCTTATTCCAATTTCAATGTGTGTCAGTACATAGTTCTCTGATTTTATCAGCTAATGGCTTATTAGGCGTTTTACATATTATAGATAATGCTCAGTTACAGGAGCTTCTTTCTCATGTGTTGATGTAAAGCAGCCAGATTTTCAAGATGCAGTACAATATGGAAATTCATACCAAATAAAAAATAACAAAAACATTAATAGGCACCTATATCATAGACCTTTGTATTTTCATCCGGATCATTTTCTTTTGTTACTCTTGTTTGGATGGTGCAGCTCATATAGACAGACTTAGAAAGGTACTGTAGTTCCTGTTAAATGCCTGCTGCATGCTTCTTTTGTCAGCTTGATGGGAAGGTCTGCTCCTTTTCCTGCCGCAGACACCAACCAAGTTCGACTAGATGTTTGGATGTGAGACTGGGTATTTCTAAAATACTTGGTATTTTCAGCAAAATATTTTTGTAACTCATGGTGTAATGTATCATCTTCTATCTGCAGGTTTTTGCTGGTGTGAAAATGTTTAAGACATTCATGTTCTGAAACATCATTAGTAACAATCATTCCACTGGAGCTGTGGGACCCTCTGGTTTGTCCTCTGAACACTCAGGTGAGGCACTGGAAGACTTTGCCTCTGGGCATTCCACTGCAAGCATTTAGCTGATCCACTGGGTGTTTTGTTGTGGTGCTGGGAGATTTTAACTGGTCTCCATGGCATGCTGTTGGAGTTCTGGGAGGCCTCTGTATTGCTCTCTTGTGTATTTACCTTCAGAGTCTGGCTTTCTGCTCTGTCTTCTGCTCATAAATCAAATTTGATACAACCTGTATTTTAACTTTCTTTAGCCGTGTTCACATCACAAAGTTTAACTATAACACTGACAGCCATTATGAAAAAAATAGAATATAGTGTGTAGTAGTTCAGGTGGGTAGCTGCGTCAGCATGCGTAGGCTGCAAAGGAACAAGTAATAGGTTTATTCCATGCTGAAAAAAAGAAGAAAGAGAACACAACGTTTCGGCCGTGGAGCCTTCTTCAGGTGTGAGAGAGACAGGGCAGTAGGCAAAGGTAAAGTAGCGGGAGAACAAAGGTTGGGAGGGAGGAGGAGTGAGAGGCGGGAGTAGGGGACAGAAAGAGAGGCCAATCAAGAGGTGTGAAGTCAGAATGGGTGCAAAGAGGTGTGAAATGAAACTTCCAATGAATGGAGAAAATTTAAAAGAACAGTAGTCTGTCGTTAAGGGAAGGGAGAATGTGTGATCCTAGCTGCAGAATAATTTTAGTTTCGGTGGTCTTTCTGATGTATGAGTTCGGAAAACCGTCTTTGAGAACACAGACGGAGAGATTAGAGTGGTCGTGGCCGTCAGAGGTGAAATGAGAAACAATGGGCTTGGAGAGATCTTTAATCTTCACAGCCCTGACGTGGTCTCTGAAGCGGTCTCCGAGTCTCCTTCCTGTTTCTCCAATGTAGATGGCTGGGCATTTAGAGTTTTTAGTGTGGTTGGGGTGAAATGAGCTGTACAGGAGGTAGCTGTGTGAATCCGTGGGTTTGTAATAAACTGAAGTGGACAGTCAGGGGTAGTTGATAGAGAAGTTGATGTCTAGAAACGGAAGAGTAGTGGAAGATATGTTAACCGTATATTTGAGGGACGGGTGGAAGTTGGTGAAATGGTGCAGGAAGAACTCAAGCTGATCGTTGGAGCATGTGCCGGCACTGACACAGTCATCAATATATCGTTTGTAGAGGTCAGGGACATAGCCAGTGTAGGAAGCGAAGAAGCATTCTTCTACCCAGCCGACAAAAATATTGGCATAGCTGGGTCCCATTCTGGTGCCCATAGCAACTCCACTGACCTGTTGGTAAAAAAGATTATTGAAAGAGAATGCGTTCAGTGTGAGGATTAATTCTGCAAGGCATACCAGGGTGTGGGTGGGTGGATCAAGCACTGTGCGTTTGTCCAGCGTGTGCTTGAGGGCTGTAAGGCCGTCATTATGGGGAATGACGGTGTACAGAGATGTGATGTCCATGGTAAAAATGTAGCATTCTGTACCCTGAAATTGGAAATCATTAAAAAGTTGGAGCGCGTGGTTGGTGTCTTTGATGTATGAGGGAAGATCTTCAACCAGCGGTCTCATGAGGCTGTCGAGAAAGGCTGAGATGTAAGTAGTTGGACAGTTACATGCTGATACGATGGGGCGTCCAGGGGTGTCCGGTTTGTGGATTTTGGGGAGGAGGTAAAATTGAGATACCTGTGGATGTTCCATGATGAGCCGGTTTGCCTCCTGGGGGAGCTCATTACTGCTGATAAGAAGAGAGATGGTGGATACCACTTCCTTTTGGTAGTCAGTGGTAGGGTAGGGTTACTTCCTGTACAGCTCATTTCACCCCAACCACACTAAAAACTCTCTTCCTTTTTCACAGTTCCTTAGGTTACGACGATTATGCAGCGACGACATCGACTTTGAGAACCAAGCCCTCGAAATGTACTCATTTTTCATCAACAGAGGATACCTCAGCAGTATGATTCACAGGGCCCTTGCCCGAGCCAAAAACACCCCCCGGACCATCAACCCGATCAGGAACTCCTGCCGTAACAACCGCATTCCTTTGGTGCTTCCTTACCACCCTAACATACTTCCTATCCCCAGGACCATTAACCACAACTTTTCCATCCTACAGGATGATCCCTCCATTGGGGCCCTCTTTTCTGATCGCCCTATCATCTCATATCGCCAACCACCTAATCTGCGTAACCTCCTTGTTCGCAGCTCCCTTGACCGCCCTCAACAACCATCCACACCTGGCACTTTCCCTTGCAACAGAACTCGCTGTATCACCTGCAAGTACACAGCCACCACCACACTCATTCAAGGCCCCTCAGGACAATTCTGGATCACCCAAACAGCATCTTGTACCTCCAGCAACCTTATTTACTGTATCTCTTGCAGTAAATGCCCAGCCATCTACATTGGGGAAACAGGAAGGAGACTCGGAGACCGCTTCAGAGAACACGTCAGGGCTGTGAAGATTAAAGATCTCTCCAAGCCCATTGTTTCTCATTTCACCTCTGACGGCCACAACCACTCTAATCTCTCCGTCTGTGTTCTCAAAGACGGTTTTCCGAACTCATACATCAGAAAGACCACCGAAACTAAAATTATTCTGCAGCTAGGATCACACATTCTCCCTTCCCTTAACGACAGACTACTGTTCTTTTAAATTTTCTCCATTCATTGGAAGTTTCATTTCACACCTCTTTGCACCCATTCTGACTTCACACCTCTTGATTGGCTTCTCTTTCTGTCCCCTACTCCCGCCTCTCACTCCTCCTCCCTCCCAACCTTTGTTCTCCCGCTACTTTACCTTTGCCTACTGCCCTGTCTCTCTCACACCTGAAGAAGGCTCCACGGCCAAAACGTTGTGTTCTCTTTCTTCTTTTTTTCAGCATGGAATAAACCTATTACTTGTTCGAATATAGTGTGTGTATGTTTTTTCAAAGTGAACTGATTACAGGTTACATTGGGACTATGACAATTTGACATATTTATAGTATGTTGACCATTTCTGTTACTCAAGGTGATTATTATTGACAGACTTACTGTACTAAAAAAGATATCCATTACTTGTGTGACAGAGGAGCCTGTCACGAGGCACAGGTAGCACGGGAAATACATATTCATACACCTTCCGTTGAGCGGTTGCTAGATTAGTTCCTGATGGTGCACACTCAGGGCTTGACTAGTAACTGCTATTCCTTAATTTTATATACATTCACATACTTAAAACACATACTTAAACACAGGTATGAGTGAGTATTGTGGTGGGAATGGAGAGTGTTCTCAAAATGGATGATACTCACTGTTTGTTTGGTGTTGGTACTTCTGGGGTGGGTCAGCCTATGGTGGCTTCAGAAGGCCAAACCTAACCCCACTTCTCAAGGTTTATTTATGGAGATGGGAAGAACCACATGCATATGAATTGGAGAAATGGTTTGTTCCAGAGGGGGAGGGGCTTACAAGCTATTTAAACTGGCTTAACAAATGCACAGTGTTATATGATGTCAAAGCTCCAGTTTATTGCGTATTAAAGTATTAAACTCAATGTTTCCACTTTGACCATTGCTCTGAGTGTATTAGTGCATCTGAACATACCTCACTTTTTAACAGCTTCATAAAAGCATTAGAGAAATGGGTGTCTATGAGTGCAATACTGGTTCATATTATCATACTATGTCTAGTAGAAATAAAAAATGTTGTGAAAGCACAAGATACATTTTGCCAAACTTTATTAAAATATAGGGTCTAAAACAAAAACAAAACCTTTCTCTGTATTTCATATTACAGTTACTTCTCCATTTAGAATGTTAGCATTTAAAACTGCTCAGGAAGCATATTAACAGGTAGAGTATAGAGATTTATTAGGCAGTATTGTAATGATGAAGAGATTTGTATTTTCTGACCCTATATCTGTGATCTAATTGTTCTGAAATCAGTACTTCTTAAGACAAAGAATCCACTATGGATGATGATTGTATCCCTCATCATCGATCCAAATGTTTGCGCCATACTTCTGAAACTTAATGTTGTGATTCGCAGTCACAATGAAGGACCTGTCAGAGGGGATATGGAAGTTAACGGAAATTGTTTTAATGCAGAACTTTTCATCCTGCTCATCTTCCACAAAGACAGAGACATAAATGGCTCCTTCTCCGGCAATTTTGGAGTAGTCATCAGCAGGCAAGCGTATGTACCGGATCCTGGTGTCAGGCCTAAAAATCATTTGGGTCCTTAATGTTAATTCTTCGAAGTTAAGTGATGCGTCTATCACCATTTCCTCCATCCTCATTTTATCCACTTGATAAAATATCCGAAGAGGCTTCCCTGTTGCATTGGCCACATGGGTGTTAGAATGGTCATTCCCCATGATATCCTTCAGAATAAATGGAGAAGTAAAAGAAAACAAGCAAAGTTTGAGAAGTATTTGATTATACTACTAGATATTATAAATAAGCAACATATTTACTTTGTTTAAAATAAAAATTAAAAATAGAAAAAGAAAAGTGTCAACATCACCGAATATGCTCATTGGAAAGCTGAATTTAAATTAAGCATGTCTAGATATTTTCATCCTTACACATTCATTTTCAAAATGACTTTTAATTAAAAAAAATCCCATGCCACTATGAAGAATGTACATGGTCTTTCAAATGTATTCTGACATTTTTGTTCTCACATTTTTGCTTAAAGAGGCTATTATTACATGTTAAATACACATCCTATACCACACATTCAGGAAGAAATTTGCTGTGGGAAATCAATTTAATCAATTGACTTAATTGGTGCTTGTCTGTGTACAACACAGTGGTTTGCATGGTTTCATTATAAAGACACCTGTAGCTGTGAGGTCAAGTAAGGAATTTTAAGCAATGATCTAACAACGAAGACCCAAAGAGTCTCCAAAACAAATCAGGGAATAAGTGGTATAAAGAGAATGATCTGGAGAATAATCTTAAAAGATTTAAAAAACTTAAATATCTCTTTGAGCTTGAGGAGTAATGCTTCTTAATCAATCATTAAGAAGAGGAAAATGTTATAAAGGATAATGTGGAAAACTGTAAGGCAAAATTAAACTTTTTCAATGTTAATCTTACCTGTGGTCTTGAGATTCTGTAGAGCAATGCTGATCAGCTTCTCCAGGTTTCTTAGATTCTCTCTCAAAGTCTCCTCTGACTGGGGTAATGCATCTCCTTGTATGTTTGTCATAGATTTTTGTCTCCGCCCCTTAATCTTGTGATTGGTTATTTCAGTCAAAGTAAATTGAAAGTTTAATTTTTATCTGGCCTTCCCCACGTTCAACTTGTTTTGTGAGAATAAATTTCGGTCAATGTAAATTGAAAGTTTCGTTTTTATCTGGCCTTCCCCATTTTCAACTTGTTTTGTGAGAATACATTTCAATTAATGTAAATTGAAAGTTTCACTTTTATCTGGCCTTCCCCATGTTCATCTTGTTTTGTGAGAATAAAAAAAACACATCTCTTAGAATTTCATATTTACTGTATTGCACATTTCCTATTTTTTTCTAAAATTCGTTTTTTTCTTACCTTAGGCATCACATAGGTCATAAAACTAAATAATTTGTTGCATTTACGTTCCATTTCATTTACAGGTTGTTTATCAATCTATCCATTCATCTGAAGGGTTAAATTCTTTCTCTGTACACCTTGTTCAGCAAAACACCAGCTGCAACATTGAATTTATCTGCTTTTGATAAGACTAGGGGCCTGCAAACACAAAGTTCATTTCTTAGTAATAAAGGGGTCAGTTACAGAGAAGTAATTGAGAAAAAATATCTGCTGATATGGAAATTTGGAATGAACTATGTTACCCTGAACCTGCTGTATAAAACTCATTACCTTTGATAACATCATTCAGAGGCTGCTCTCATATCTGTTTGATTGTGTCCTCTCCATGTACGTGAATAAAGGACTCTGCTGATCCACACCTAACCTGAGTGAAGAGTTTTCTTTGGCACACATCACACATAGCACATTTCTTTCACCTCAGAAATATTGCCAGACTACTGTACGTCCTGTGTTATTGCTAACTGTTGCGGAAAAACTGATCAACACATCTGTCTTCTCCTGAATTGACTACTGTAATGCTCTACTGGCTGGGGTTTTTAAATCCACATTGAACAAACTCCAGTGTGTCCAGAATTCAGCAGCCAGAATCCTGACCAGGTCTATTGTAAGTGATCACATTACTCCTATCCTGGAGCCATAAGGATATCAAAGAGTCTCGGTCTCTAAAGTCCTTCAAATTTAGATCCAAACCTTCTTCTTTAAAAGGGCCTTTACATAACTGTTTCTGTTGTTTACCCCTCTGCTCCTACTGTATTCAGTACCTCCATCTACTGAACTTTCCATGTTCTATATGTATACATCCTTCAGACCAAATAAAAGGAGTACGTTTATTTCTTAGTAATTACATCTCACATGGCTGTTTAGCTTGTTCCTTACTCCTATCTAGTCAAGGACAAGGTTGGGATCTGAAGCCATTTCTCCAGAAAGACAGTTTAAATTGAGCTAGCTTTGCTACTTCCAATGCAATTAGAATGCAATTAAAATCATGGTAGTGTCTATAATACAAAAAGGAAGGAACACTGTTAATACAATGTCAATAACAATCAGTTTAATTTATTTAGCACAGGTTACCAAATTACTAATACTTTACAATACACTTTTTATAACAATATGATTAGTAAAGTGTTAGAGCATTGTACAATATCTTTTATTAATTGTTAGTGAATTGGAAGGAAGCTTCAATACAGGATATTTTTTCTGTGCAGCAATTGGAAAGAGTTCTAAACATTTACAGCCTGTCTTTACCTGTAGTTCTGATGAGTTCTGAGGTAACTAATAAACCTATTAGTCTATGAATTTTAGGACATGATCATACATACACATTTTCTTAGAGTTCTCTCTGCAAGACAAACATAACGTAGGTACAAGTATGTACATAGTCACACAGGTTAACATTTTAAAATATCTCATGGAATATCTAGACAGTTGAATGCTAAAGTAGAAGTAGAATGATGACAAAAAAATAATCTCTTGGTGATTTATTTTTGTGATCTGGAAACAGTTTGATTGTCGGATCTATTCTTTCTTCTTAAAAGTTCTTGCCCATCTACATGTTGGCGTAAATGTTGTCATAATTGGTTCCCATAGTCTCAGAATTCTCATAATCAGGAATGTCATCATCTTCCTAAAGGTCATTTTTGTAAAGAGTAAAACAACATACTGTATTAGTAACACATAATTGCTGAGGAGATAAAACTAAAGAAGAAGAAACAACCTAAATAAAATTGAAACTGCTCTTCTGAAACTCAGATCTTCAAGGTTAATAGCTAATGCTACTTACTATACAGTGAATTTGTACATGGAAATATACTCCCATTGTCTCCATGTGACACTGTAATTAAATCATGAAGGAGATCTATATTAAATTACAGTGTTGTGTGGGAAGGCCATGAAGAGTTTGAGAAAGGCAACAGAGATGTCAGAGTTGATGGAATGAAGTCAAGGGAATGGGAGTACGTTACAAAGACAGGTGGTATTTATAACCTTGCTTAGATATGAGATCCAGCATGAAAGAGCAATTCATGATGAACATTAGTCACTTTTAGATCAAATGAAGTTACTTGGAACAATACAAAATTAAAATTTAGCATCCTTATTCTCAAACAGAGCAAATTAGCTAACTGGTTTCCATTAGGTGAGAATATGGGAGGGTTTTCACAAGAGACTTAGGTATTTCTAAGGCACTTCATCAGAATCACATTGCAGAAATGCAAAATGGAAACCTTTAGTGTAAGTGATAGGAACAGCACAATGAGAGCTGGTAATATTCGTTATATACTGTAATTGAGGAGTCACAATTTATTTAAAATATCATACGCATTACCTCTGTCTCCTCTAAAGTGACAAAGTGATTTTTTTTCCTATAACTGAATGGAAATAAATAACTGTAAACTATAAAACTTGCAAATTATTTCCTCGAATTTCCCACAGGCATCCAAAGAAATTGGATTATTAAACTGTTTTCAAACTACACAACATGGAAAGTGAGTTTTGTCCCTTTATTTGCAGAATGAAGTACCTACCTCTGTATATCCAACATTGTGTCTGGAAAAATCACACTGACTGTCTGGAAAAAAAACAGGTTTCTTGTCGATTCTGCAAAAGACAAAAATATTGTTACAGCTAATGTTATAATGTCATTATTGTAACAGTAATTATTGTAATGTCATTCTCTATGGCATTCCTAGAGAATACATTATACAGTAGAGTTGCCTTTTAGTTGCCTATTGAAGTCAAATATGGTAAAAAGACACATTTTTATAATATTGTATACTACCATGATTTCTGAGACTACTCAGAACAGAGCTCCTGATTGTAATGGAGAATTACTGTAGATATTGACAACATTGTTATTTTTTATTCAACCATAAAATTGAAGTAATTCTCTTAAATTATAAGACCATAATTAGCATGTACCGTATGTGGGTAAAAACACAAGGTGTTCTTCAAGACTTATAAACATAATGGAGATATTATGGAAAATAATATCAGTAGCCAGTCATCTTGTTTCAATTGAAAACACTTACTTTTTAGGAGAAGGGAAAGGTGGTTTGGAAACTTTATTTGTCTGGCACTTTCCACTGCTTAAGTCTACATTATTAAGGCTGTGAAAAGCAAAAGAAGCATTTTCTGGTCACTTACTGAGTTTACATGAAAAACAGATATATTTAAGGTAGAGGATGCGATTCATGTACAGGGTTTTTATGTCTATGCATTATTTATGTAATAACAGGTTGAATTCCTGAGAGCTTTAAGAAAAAACTAATTGAGATTCCTTGACTAATAAACGGCAGATAAATGGGCATGATGTGCTGAATTGCCTTTTCTTGATTATATTCTCACCTATATAATTTTGTTCTTTGCATAACAATAGCTATTGGTTTGTCAATACTCTGGATAAACATACTGAACTTACTGGCCAGTAAAATTAACACACCAAAGTCTGTCAACATGGAAACTCCGCCAGAGTGTAACCTTGGACTGGCTACCATGATATCTCCAGTGATATCCCCAAATCCCCAATTTGTATTTTTAATGGGCTGAAATCACTGTTTCTTTGTTTGTACTGTACTGTATGTCGAGTGCAAGTCTCTTTATGTGACCAATCCACAGAGCCTCGACAAAAGATGGAGAAACACACTGCACCACAAGACCAGTATCAAATAATGAAGAGCTTGAATGATCATGAGAATCATAGACGACATCACTACAATAGTATAATTCTATGCTTAGAGACATGTTACCTCTGCCCTTTCTATAGTATCTCTTCATGGGACTGGCTTAAAGTTTTGATTATCAGCTAAAGGTTCTTGAACCCAACCCCAGTCTTCACAGTGGTGTGTGTTATCTTATACTTGCTTGTGATTGACGGGAGGCTGCCTGCCACCAGAATTCTTCTGTTGCCTACAGACAGAGGAAACCATCAATTAAGTCATAATTGTTTTTCATACACAAATTTCAAGTAAAAGTAATTGACACAATCTTGGATTATGCTAGTGCTAGTGTTTACAGTGCCCTGTAAATGTGTTCAGACCCTTCCTGTAATGTCCCATTTTGTAAAGTTAAATGATGATCCAAATATATTTTTTCCAAACTTAATATTTTATTCTAAACACAAATGCTCAAACTGAAGACACCCATACACATTCCACTTCTTAATGATCTAATTTACAGTGCTCAAAAAGGTTTTGTATATTTCTGAATTATTGTACTATATACATTTCTCCTGCTTTCCCACATCTTTTTCTGAGTTTTCATTTACTTGAAGGCCAAGTTATTGATGTAGATCTAGCAATGCCCGAACTAGGTTAAGGTTTCAATGTATAGACAATTTCAAATGTCTGTACTTTGATTTTGAGGGCATTTGAAATGTAGGAAAAGTGATATACCTAAAAACTGTACCTAAAAAAAATAATTCAGACCATTTTTCGAATTTGTTGTTGGTCAGTCATAAAATGGACAAAAACTCAACTTTGGAAATGACACTTTTACATTCTGAACTCTCTAGTTTTATCTCATTTTAACTCTCGTGTCTCATTGAGAATTTTGATAACTTGAGTTACACAACCTACGCACATTTTTAAGAACACAATATTGTAAATAATATACTACAATAATTTGTAGGCCAAATGTCTTGTGTGTTTTAACTTACCTATATGAAATTCTGTTCCAGAAAGAGACCCTGGCGACCAAAAAGACAAGTGACACATTAACATTGTTAAGCCATGAAAATGACCTCCTGTATGGGGAGACAGGGACTAGGAGTTAATTGAATTTGAAATGTGATAATATTGTTGATAGATACAAATATCAGCCTTTCATATTACTGCAGATTGTTTATTATGTTTGTTCTTTGTTATGCATGTTTTTGTTATATCAATACACTGTATATTTATATGTCATGAGACTGCAGAATGTTATGCTTGATTGGTTCCTAAAAGTAAATAAAATGTAGTTACCATTTCTGATTACAACATCAGTGCAATGTAGTGATGTGAATATCGTGAATATAACATCAAAATCAGATGCACTGTAAATGCCACTAAAACCCAACAGATATTTATTTTTTACATTAAGGCAAAGGGGATCTGAAATCTTCGGCAACATATCTGCAAATGGTATTATGAAAAAGCGACTTTCCCTTGGAGACATTTGTGTCACCTGTCACTTGTGTACTTGCCTGTTGTGAGGCTGGCGTGAGGAGCGCACGGGTTCTCTGGAGAATCAAAGCAAATGACATGAGAAGAAATGCAAGACACTCGTGTAATGAGCAAGGGTGATTGAACCTGAAGCACTATGTCACTGAAAACTTTCAGACCGATTACTATCTTGCTTTGACACTCTAACCTTTACTGTAAGATCTTTCTGGGAGTTAATCAATGTTTTTTTGCCTTGCTGCCCTGGAACATATCCAGTTGACTAATTATTTTGTCAGTATTTTCAAATAGAAAAAAATAATAGCAATAATAAAATACATCTCAGCAACACAGATACAGGTGGGTGTTGATCTCCTGTTTGATATAATGTTAACACACTGATGTCACTTAAAACAAAATAGTTAAGTCCAACAGATATTGTTTTACATTTACAAGGCAAAATAGATCTAAAATATTCAGTGATCCATTGGGAAATGGTATTTAGAAAAAGTGACTTTCCCTTGGAGATCTTACTGCCACCTTGTTACGAAAAAGTAGTGAGGACCCTATGCAGAAAACCAGAACAATTTCTAGAGGCGCAGACGATATAACAATGTGAGGTCCGAAAGCCGTAGGGAAACAAGCTGGTCCACAAGTACAAAACCAGAAGCGGAGCCAGAAGCCAAGAGTCGAAACCAGAACGATAACCAAAACCCAAAACCAGGAGACATAGTCGGAGAACAAACCAGGGTCAAAAAGCCAAAAACCAAGTAGTTAGTCATAGCGAAAATGGAAGTAGCTCTAGCCGGGAAAAACCCCAATACTGAGCACAGGGGAGAGTGTGAAGCAGCTGGGGTAAATGGGCTTATTGGGAACCGTGCTGGAAGGGGAGGTGGAATGACGAATCCTCCGGGGGCGTGGCGTAACACGCCTGTCACTTTGTGTACTGTACTTGCCTGTCGTGAGGCTGGCGTGAAGGACGCTCAGGAATCTCTGGACGTTCTCTGGAGAATCAAAGCAAATGACATGAGGAGGAATGCTAGACACTCCATGTGTAATGAGCAAGGGTGATTGAACCTGAAGCACTATGTCACTGAAAACTTTCAGACCAATTACTATCTTGCTTTGACACTCTAACCTTTACTGTAAGATCTTTCTGGGAGTTAATCAATGTTTTTATGCCTCGCTGTCCTGGAACATATCCAGTTGACTAATTATTTACTCAGTATTTTCAAATGGAATGAAATTATAACCCTAGTAACAATAAAATACATCTCAGTAACACAGATACTCAAGGTTTTGATTTCTTCTTTATTTGAGGTAAACACACTCATGTCACTTAACACAAACTAGAACCAATTAATCATGTACAGTAATTTGTTTGATTAAAATTACAGAGTTCTATTTTGACTAAAATGACTATGGTAAATGAAATCTAGTAAAATGGACCTCACACCTATTTTTCCTACAAAATCATAAAACGTGAATCTACTTACCAACCATTTTCTATTTAATCATTAAATATTCTTGAATTATCCACATAAAGAATACATAGTCATTCATCTCTAATACCAGCTTTAACAAAAACCTAACCACTACCACTTTCCTCTTCTTACACTTTTCCTCATATAATTTTCTTCAGTCTTATTCATAAACATGCTATTAGAGCCCAGTTTCAACTCCTTTACTTCAAGGCCAAACTACAGATGCAGGGTCTAGCATATACTACACACAATAAAGGATATCTTAGCCTGAATATTTACTTACCTCCGTGATATCCTGTCCCAGAGGGACCTTCTGGTGGAAACAGCAAAACAGAAAGAAACTGGTAGGATTTATTAATATCATTCATTTCTGTTTTTATTTTGGTGGGTGTAATTTTTTAAAAAAATTAGATAACCCACAGTAAAATATTACAGCTATTTTTAATAAACAACAATCAGTCTTTTAAAGATATTGTCTTATCCTTCAAAACCACATCTTTAGCCATAGAACAGACAGCCACCAATGATACAGTACTTCCACCTAGTGGATAAATGAAACTGCTTAATGTACCAATACAGATACAGATAAGTACACAAACTGCAGAATAAACTGTTATATGGAAAACTGTTATATGGATAACAGTGTGCAATAGTAATCATATAGTAACATTAATGCATTTAAAAAGACTCAAAACATCTGATAATGTTAAGACAAAGGCAAAGTCCAGTCTATTTCCAGCCCCCAGATGGTAATTGATAATGAAAAAAACTTTAATATTTAAACCATATGATTATAACACAGACTTACAGAATATTACATACTGTAATGCTTTTAAACTGCCTGAAGTTTTGAGGTTTACACGATAGTTTTAAAATGCTTTGACTGATTGCTCCAGGTACCCATTTCAAATTAAATCTTGACTTAAATAGAGTTACCATTATCAGCAAACCCTTTTTTAAATCTGGTGTCACAAGTTACTTTTTATATACAGCTTGATTGGGATCATCAATTTTTTAATTGTCATATTTACAGTTACAGTATAACACTTGTGCTGGCCCAAAGAGAATAAAAATTGACAGATATGCTCCCTATGATTTGTCTCCCTTTCAGATCTACTCATCTTTGGACTCACTGAAATTTCCACAGCATCAGAATCTCTCAGTAATGTCACCTGTAATGCTACAGCAGGTTCAATTTCCCCTAAAACCCAAGAATACCCACTGTACCCGATCTTTGCCAAATGTGCACTGTTACTTGTGGAATCCTGGTCATGGTGAGCTAGTGACATGATTCAGGCTCAAACCAGTGATGTCTGACCCATAAGCCTCAAACTTGTGATCGAGCCAGTCAGCAGTGCCTTGTCAGCTGCCCACTAATAAACAATGCAGGTAGACTGTGTCAATTTACTCATAGGTCAACATGAGCATTTTACCCTCCACGGCGCTTCTGATCATTCTTTCTTACCTGCGGTTTGGGCTGGACTTCAGGTTTTCAATTTCTTTTCTTAAGGCCCAAGTCAAATGACATGAAACAAAAGTTAAAAAGAAAAAAAAAATCCGGCTGTCAGCTGACCTTGTCAATGCATTTTGAAAATGTCACCATTATTCACTTTAAAGACTTCCTCACTCAATGGCTAAATAGTGCATTCCTCTTGAGCAACATGTACCATGTGTTCTACGAGGTGTTCTTCTGAAATATTTGCAAATTCAGAGTTCTAGCCTCAGAACATTGTAAAACACTTTCACTTGAACAAATAAAACCAATAGTAAATTTTAACTTATACATTATAAGTTATATGTGCAGTCTGGTCTTCTTTAGAGTAAAAAGACTTGAATCACCAAATATCAGGTTAAGTTCTATGCTATGTACTGTACATACTGTATAATAAGTCCTTAGTCTGGTTAGCTAAGAAATTCTGTGCTTTACAATTAAAGTATTATTGACTCTGCTTACAGTAAAGATGCTAATAGGGATGGATTTTACAAACTTTCAGGAACAAGCTTTTAAAACTCCCTTTAAATGTCTTTCAGCAGCATTTATATGTCCCTACTGCCTAAGTCTAAGTGGCTCCTAAATTTTTTGCCTTTTCCATTTCTGACTCCTGGATACTGAAATCATTTTCAACTGTCTCGTGGGTTCAGCATATCTCCAGTCATGACAAATAAGGTTGTTGTATAGTGTTGGCAAAAACTTACTTGTCTTGAGTCCTCCTCCACTTGTACACCCCCCCAAATATCAAAGCTATCAGCACCACAGCGATAACAGGGACAATAATGTGCAGGAAGTTCTGTTTTTCTGAAAACAGAAATGGGGGAGCTGTGAAAATAAAAGGCTCAAAAGCACAGAAAGGGCAGTCTTGGCAAATGATACCGGCAAAATGAACTCAAACTGTTTTAATGCTGAAACAATGGTTAAAAAAGATATTGACCAGATCCACATAGGACATACTGTATACTGCACAAGTTTTTTTTAGATGACTGAGTATTAAGGATGGAGAGCAAATCTCCATCAAAGAATCTGGAAGTATGAGAATGGAGAAGTGATACACATAGCAGACAAGATGAGTGAACAAGAGTGGAGGGAAAAAATAAAGATACCATCGGTACAGTAGAAGCAAGGTGGTTGAGACAGTGAGGTGTAGGTGAGCACCAGGGTATAGAAAGGATTGCCTGTGGCAACATTAGTCACATGCAGTGGTGTTATTGTTGGCCACTTACTTGTTTTCACAGGTAAAGTTAAAAGAATAAAAGCAGCATTGGTACTTTAGATCTTCCTCCGGTTTGAAATTTTGCCAAAATAAAATATCCTGATACTCAGTAACAGTTAGTTTCAAGGGTTAGGAATAATAAACAAATCAGAACTTTTATGCTCTTTTAACATAATACAGAACTTTGATTTATAGTAAATTTAACAACAGCTGTTAACAAATTACAACTTAATTCAAAATATTAACAAAAAAGTATTGATCAACTTTTAGATCAACGTTTAGTGGAGAAATGGGACTGAGTCAAGTATTCATTAAAATGGCACAAATTATAATAAAAAAATGTTCAATGAATTCCAGTGAATTCCAAACTGTTATGCATACTGCTGAATTATAATGTTTGTATAGATTTGCATGATACACCACCATTTTGTACAATATTAGGTCTGGAAATGTAAAATTTGGTAAACACTGAAAATAACTGATCATAAATTTAACACAACTGAATTTAGTGTGTATTGACTTACTGTAGATAGAGCAGCTACAGCTGGTTTAAGACATTGAGAAAGAATGTTTAATGTTAAACTGTGATTTTTAGATCTGTTCGATAAGAAGTAACTTAACATGGAAATAGAAAGGAACAGCTAGAGAGCTACTGCTTGTTTAAGTTTGTTTGCTAGAACTTGAAGATGAGAACTTATTCGAAGTGGAACACTCATGAGAGTAAGCTTAGGAATGAAAAGAGTCAAGGACAACACAGCACTAGTTGGACACCAACTGATGGAGGTAAAGAAGGTACCAGGCATAGTGAGAGCTGTGAACAAGGAGGCCTGGACCCAGTGCAGACTGACACTGCGTGCTCAAGACTCCTACAGAGAAAGTGAAAAGGGAGAAATAAAAATAAAGCTAGGTTAAGGCCATAGGTGCAGAGGGGTGGACACTTGATCACAGTAGAAAGAAGAGCCGACAGCATGGCAGGTGCAGAGAGCCATTCAATTTATGTCAACAAGCTGAGGTTGAAGAGTTACTTGTAAAAGAAGGGGTAAGAAAGTGACTCTTGAAGGCATGAAGGAGACAAATGTGCCAAATATAAGGTCTTATCAAAACTAAGTGTGAGAGATGTCGGTTTCCAATGAGATGGAAACACAGAGCACTGGAAAACATACAGTATGAGTAGAGTTATGGGCAGCCAGAGAAAATTACACATAGGATAGAAGAAGTAAGAGATCACAATTTGACCATAACGTGAACAATTTGTCAGTGTGGGCATTTTCAGAAACGTCTTTTCAAGAGTAGGAGAACATGAAGTAATCATTTTCATTTCCACATTCATGAGAAGGACACTATCCCTTTATTATTGCCATGATACTTACGTTTCACATTTAAAGTTATAGAGTTCACTTCTGTCCTCTGTCCCCAAAAGTGAGCAGTGCAGGTTAAATCCTCATCATGGTCATTGGCTGAAGGTACAAATGTCAGCAAGGATGTCACTTCCCATTTGCCAAAGCCAATATTTTTGTGATAAACAACAGGCTTTGCATCATCACGGCTCCAAGTGAGATTAGGGGGGTGTGTAGGACAGGTGTGCATCACTGAACAAGTGACCCCATAGGCACTTCCCTCATAAGCTTTTGCATCATGAACCAAGACAGGTTTATCAGGATTTTCTAAGAACAAAGAGTAAAGAGTAAAACCATAAAACACCAAAATCATGACAATCAATTTATTTAGATATCTACAAAGAAATTGTAATAAGGGCTTGTAACATTATTAGCTGTCATTAACTTTGGGTAACATTAATTAGTGCCTGTTCTAATTAATAGATCTCATGTCACACTTTAGTACCAAAAAGCCCTCCATAATTTAAGTGATATCTGATGTTTTGTAATATGCTTGAAAGTGGATTATTAACAATATCATTTGGAGTGTCAGGCACACTTCAGAAAGGATTATGAGTTCCTACACAGTCACCATGTGTTAATTAAGAATTCCAAAAAGATAATAAATATTTGTTTTTACCTTGAAATCGAAAAGTTACACAGTTATCCGTAAAAGAATATTTGTCTGTATTTTCTAATTCAACCCTGAAACAGAATGGTCCATCATCATGGGTTTTAACTTTATCAATCTCCAAGGTGCAATTTTGATCCCCTAAATTTCCAACTATCCTTGTGCGTGTTTGGAAACTATCCATCACTTGTGTTACGTCATTGTGATAGATGTATTTTGGGTTACTTCTTGTGCTGTCTTTTGCTTCCCAAATGGCTCTCACTCGTGCAGAAGACTTCCTTTCACCAGGATATTGAAAAGTACAGGGTATCACCACACAGGAACTGGTCAGAACATTCATTTTGGGAAGAACTTGAACCTTCCAGACGTCACCAAGTGCAGGAAAATAAATCTCTGGAAACAAAAAGACTCAAGTAAGGCTTTAGTTTTACAGCTTGGTCTTTTTTGATAAACTTTTAGGTTTAGAAACAGTTTTAAAAACTCTTGCTGTCTATCTTTCAGAATACAGTAAAAAAGGCATGAAACAGCCTACAATGTATTGTTACCAAAGGCAACAGATACAGGTAGTTCTTATTTTATATATATTCTTAATATGTGCATTATTGTTTTTTAAGAAGACATACTCTACAATGTCTGTCATTTTCCAGATTTTTCCAAAACTCAATTAACCTACCAGTATGTTTTTGACTGTGGCAGGAAACTGGAGCACTTTAAGGAGCACTTGAATCATCAAATGTAGAACCTACTGTACTTGCTCATGCTTTGTTTCCTTACATCTTGCAGTTTTCCAAAATATTTTGAATCCTGATTTTATCATTTTTCGTATTTTTATTCTTTGAGCTTTGCAAATCTGCAACAGACTTTCATTTCCTTTGTAACAGAAAAGTGCAACCCACAGTGTCTTAATGGTTTACAAGAACTTCTTTCCAGTAAGTCTTCCTTCCTTCAACACCCATCCACTGAAACACTGAAAAATCTATTTTGTTGGTATCAAAGGTGTCTGGTTTAAGCAGGAAATAAAACATTGGGCCAAAACCCATGACCAGTTCTTGCATGTACTGTACACTCCAAACTCAGGCACACTGTTCATTTAGAGTCAGTTTTGACAGTCCACAAGTCCCTCAATGTTTGACTTTACACTTAAAAGTATAAAATGTTATCAGCATCACTGATTTAAAGCTTTCCTGTGAAAACAATAGGCTAGCCCTGATAAAAATGATACAGAAAATAAACCAAGTGAATCAATTTTTTCTAAGCTACAGAGCTTTCGCTGGTTAGCATGTTATAGAGAATTGCAGAACAGTTTTCATAGTTTTTAACTTAATTTCTTTGTGGGTTATTAGCATTACAAATTCCTTTGTGTGCCAATAATGGCACAAGTGCCATAAATTGCCAACCCCTGCTCTAGACCATCTTCTTAAAATCCTCATGTCAAATCTTTCACAGTAATTCAGAGAGCATCAGAGATGGTTTCTTTAACATGACACAGAAATGTTGCCTGGTTTTCCTCAACTGCACTTGTTTCCATTTTCTCGTTTTGTCGATAATAATCAACAGGTCCAAACAAATCCTATTAAACATCCACCTTCAAAAAGTTCAAGCCTCTGATTTGGGGGTTTTTCAGCTTTCTTGGAAGCCATCTTGGATGTTGTCTTCCAAGAATTCTCCAAATCTTGAATGAGTCTCAAAAGCCAAATTACTGTACATCTATGAGAACAACCACAAAAACATGTTTCTCTTCTGAAAGGTAAATGTACTAGAAAGTGAGCTTCAGGAACTGTGAGAGAAACTTTCAAATCCCACATGCATGATACATACTTTACACCGCCAGTCATTAGAGCACTGACATAAAGAAGCAGGCAGAAAGGTGCTGGTGCCAAGTTGTAAACATTGACATTATTGCATTATGTGGTCATATTGCCACCTAACATCACACTGTTACATGTTCAAAAACCTGGAGGAACAGCAGATCTCAAGATACCATCTTCACAGAAAATGTCATTCAGATACCAGTCACAACAACCTCAATCTATGGCAGTTCCAACAAAAATACAAAAAGTGAAATATTTGTTTAAATTCTCTGCAACGCGGCAAGAAAGATACTGTATGCATCAAGGACCTTGAGTCAACACATTTAACAAAGCTGAGATGACTGACATCAACTGAAAAGTAGACTGACTTCTAGCCAATCTAGGCAGTGGAAATCCCAGTCGTCATTACTGTTGAGGAAACCACTGAAGAGTACAACTAAATATACTGTAGGATATTGTCAGGAATGCTACTGTACCTGAACAATGCACACATACAATGGATTTGGATCTAAACAAGATGAACACTAGTAGGCTAGGATCTACAAGAAATTAAAAAATATATATTTAACGACAATGAACAAGAAGAGAACCTATTGGGAAACCACAATTTCCATAGCCCAAGTAATACAAATCATATACTGTACCTACTAGTCAGGAGGATTAGGAGTGACACGCAAGCTGTAGAAGGTTCTATACTAGCATATACAGTAATATGTTCAGTAATTGTGAAGAAGTATAAAAAGAATGGTAGTTACCTTGTATGCACAACAATTGTAGCATTAACCTTGCAAGAAGGTCCATATTTCTGGTTCTGCAGTTTACACTTCAGAGCAATCTGCCAAGACACTAAATTGGGGTGGGTTAAAAATGAAACCATCGTTAATGCAGCACATGATTTAGTCTTAAATGCAGTCCCTTTCATAAAATAAATTAATAAGGTATCTAATAAGGTTGAAGGTGTTGTAACAGACAAATAAGTTCTAGATCCCGAGATGAAGTTTAAACAGATGAGTTTTATTGCATGCAAGGAACAATAAAAACGAAATATTGTTCAAAATACAGGTATAAAACTTCCAGTTTATATAGCACTTTTCTTTCGCTTCTGACGTAGCTCATTACCATGGTAATGGGGGGAGGTCACGGTGTTCAGTCTTACACAGTCTTAGACCCGCATCCTCAAAAGAATAAGAAACCCCTGGCAGTTAGGGTGTGCATAAAATACTTTCGCAATACTTTTTAATTATCTATAAAATAAATGGGGTTTTATTCATTCAAGTAAACATGATCAAAAGGTTTCAATAGTGAACCTTACAGAAGATGACTGCTAGAGAAAACAGAGCAGTGATATACTGTACTGTTTTGAATTAAAAGTTAATGCTAAAATCTAAAACACTATCTTACAATCCTCCTCTTTGCAGAGCAGAGGTTTTAAGTGATTGCATTTTATTTTTGAGTGCTGCATTTTCAACTAAAAAAATATTGCAGTGAATTCTTGCATGAACTGTTAGCAGAAGGAAAAAAATACAGTTACTTCCCCATTAAATATGTTCAAGAAGTTGCCTAATTGATTGAAACAAAGTGTTCTAATAATATGTAATGTACTGTATTGTTGTGAATGGGGAGGCAGCTGGAGTTAGCAAAGTTTGCACTTCCCAGATGAACTCAGAAGGCTGTGAGCAATGGCTGTTGTTTTAGGTATTTGATTTAGCTGTCTCAATGCTTGGAGGTAAGTAAACATGTTTTCTAGGAGTGAGACACACATGGACAGCGTGTTCCTAATGGGTGACTCAGGTTAATTCACTTCAGTGTAAATCATTAAAACTGGCCATATTAAAGAAAATACTATCATTTAACATATTAAATTGGGGACATTTGGAAACAAACAGTACCTTAAAAGTATAACTTGTATGATCTTATTAAAACGCTTGTACATTTTGTAAGTTACTGTCACTGATTAACATTCAGCAGACATTGACACTGGCATTAAGTGCAGACTATTTCCTTTCTTCCCTAATTTTGTAAAGTGACCTACAGTATGCGGCTGGACAGTAACAATAATTTTCAATTATAACAAAAATTTACAGGTTTCAAATCAAAGGACAATTTACTATGATACATGTGAACTAAAAGAGTTATTGTTCTAAAAACTAAATAATTAAACAATCCTTAAAACATGAATATAATATAAAAGTCAATTTTTGTCAAGATTTTTTAGCCACTGAGACCTAAAAGAAATCCCCTTACTCATTTCAGATGTACACACGACAAGACAATTTTAGATATGGGAAACTGTGGGTAACATTCCCTGAATTTGTTTAATACAGCTTACAGCTGAAGCCACAGTATATTTTTAGTCTACATCTGAGAAGTGAAAGAGTTCCTTTATTAACCACAAACTTTGTCAAATGCCTTTGTTAGTGAAGCACACAATAGCACAGGTCTGTATAAAACCAATTTCTATGTAAATACATTTCTTAACCTAGAGATAAGCAACACAAAATCCACTTTTGCTGATGTCGACATCTTTCCTCCACCTGTTTTTTTAACATCCACCTCAAAGTTGTGGCTTCTGAAAAGATGTAAAGTAGTACAAATGACAATTTTGTACTCATTGCTTTCTGTCCTTGAAATGTGTCAGTTGTTAAAACAAACATTGGTAGGTTGTAACCTGCTGTACTCTGAAAATATATTCATTTGGGAATACCAAATTTTTGATTGTCAACATCTCTTAATATCAGTGTGGGCAGTATGGTAGAGCAGTGATTAGGATACTGCCTCTCTGTGCTGGGGCCCTGGGCCCAATTGCTGAGGTGCTATCTGCATGGAGTGTATATGTTCTCCCCCATGTTTGTGTGGGGATCCACCAGGTATTTGGGGTGGTTTCCTCCCCAAGTCCAAAGACGTATTGGTACTGTAGGTTAATTGGCTTCTGGGAAAACAGGCCTGTGTGGTATAAGCATGTCTGTGTCTCTGTGTGCCTTGTGGCCATTGCTTGACAAGATAGGCTCTGGCTCTCCTACAGCCCTCTACTGGATAAAGTCAATAGCAAATGGGTGGATGAATGTCACGGTTTATACCATTTAAATCTTACTGTTTGTTTCACAGCATTAAAATACCTACTCTAAATCTTAGTTTTTAAATATCTAAACATTGTGAGATTGTGCTCTGTAAGTTGTGTTTTAGTAATAAAGTAATCTCCAATTATGATGTATCTCTATATGTTGACGATGAATAGTAACATGGGTCTTTTGAAATATTAGCAAACATACTTTCAAAGTTGCCTAAATAAAGGAATATACAGTAACCATAAGATTTAATTTTAATGTACTGTATATACAGAATGTACACACAATACAATTCTGTTGATACTGTTTGTTCCTTTGTAGGTTTTCTAACAATAGCACAGATATTGTAAGAGTAAGCTTACATCAGTTGCAGTGGCTGCAAATACAGGGACATCTAGCAATCCCTTGCATAAAGCTCTTTGTCACATAATAACAACAAAATCAAGTGAATTAACAAAATATTAAATCCTGTATATTTTGATTTTCTTTATTTTAAAGAAAATGTAAAAAAATGTCATTTTATAACCATCATTTTCCCCACTAAAAATCTACATACAGTATGTAGATATACATAATGTATTCATATAGGAATATAATTATAGATAAGCAGCCACACATTCATACATGCTATCTGATTTAATTGCCTTTGTAGTTATTTTAAAATTAGTAGGTATTAATATTTAAATTAATATTTAAAACAATTTCTACCTTAGAATGAGTGCAACTTTAAATACACTAACACCTATAGAAAGACTTTTAAAGGTAATCTTTTAAACCAAATCAAAAAAGATACTCAGCTCATGTAAAAATAGAATAAATTCATATATCTTAATATAAATGCAATTCATCTTTTGTCTTACCATACTGTGCTTTTCTTTCAATTTCAGTCTTGAAATAACTATGTTTCTTGCAATGCCAGCCTCAATGCCTTTTTCATTCCATACATTGGCATATGTAAGCACATTAAGGGTACATCATGCTATTTTGAATTTGAAGCTAAATAACCAGTTTAACTATGACTTGTTTAAAGGAAGGAAAAGAAAGAAAATACCAACTTAAATGTGGATTGTATTGAAAATTTAAACATCTTAATTAAAGAGCTGCTTACCTTTTTTTCCTACAAGAAAATACAATATTTTCCTTGTTACACTCAACACTGTTCTGTTTGTCTTTTGGTGTCCTGTCAGTTTGAAAGGGTTTTATCATTTAAAACTTTCAGAAAGTGAAATCTTTGTGATTACACAGGAAACAGGAACTTTATTTGCATGTATTTTTAAGGTTCCATATTTGGTTGTGAGAAGAAAAAAAATCATCAAGTAAAACTAGTAGGAAGATGCTCAGTATGCCCAGTGCAAACGTTATCTAACATTGTAGCATGGGGTTATTAATAAAAATGCATTAATCGTTTCTGAAATGTCTCAGATGATAAAAGTGGTTAGGTTTTCTGACTTGATTAGGAGATATTTCATGTTAATTCCTGTGAAAGAGCATCCAGCTATGTTTGAGTGATTCTGAAGAATATTTTATAGGTTACTTTAACCTTTTTCCAAATACACATCACGTCATCACGTCTACGTCATGTTTATATTTCAAAGAAGACATAATTTAGTTTTAAAATAAATAATTATCATTGTCTCACAATGCCTACAGTATTTCTCAGGACAAACTATTTTGAGAGAGTTCTTCCACTAATCTGGTTATGACAAATATAGTAAAACCCACCAGACAACCAGGGCTGGTTAGAAGTGACAAATGAATCAAGAGTAAAATACTGTGCTATTTGTGATGTTTTGTACTGTGGCTTTAAAGTGTGAAATGAAGCAGATCGGGTTAACCTACACATTGTGGAGAGCAAGTGGCAGTCATCATCCAGGGGAAACAGGAAGAACCATTTTAATCACATCGAACGTCATGCTTAATGCACACCATTTTTTCATTTTAAAGAAAATGTAAAAAAATGTCATTTTAAAATCATCTTCCCCAATAAAAATCTACATACAGTATGTCTTCACAAGAAGGCTCCACGGCCTAAACGTTGTGTTTTTTTTCTTCTTTTTTTCAGCATGGAATAAACCTATTACTTGTTCATATGGAAGAGAATATTTAGTTAACCTATACTGTACCTAAGCCAATGGAAGAATCATTCTGCAATTTGGAAAAGTCTGACTGTATGAAATGCCGAGCAGGACTTATATGGCATGCTTCTGAACACCAGTGACCGAGTTGCTTGGTATCTGATCAGGAACATGTTGATGGCAGCCAAAGAAGGCAGGACTTGTTTGAAGTGAATGGCCTGGGAATTATTCTGCAGAAAAACAGGACTTTTCTTTGAAAATTGCAAAAGTGGGAGAGGATCCAGCTTACAGTCATAACATTTTCCTTTTTGGATAGCAGCAACCTGGTGGGAGATCCTCTTTGGTCATGTACAGAAGTGTATGGGAAATTGAACTCCACTCAGAAGAACTTTAATAGTGAATGAAGCACTCCTAAGTTCCTTTGCAACAGCAGTTGAAGAAAGAGTTGCTCAAAGATGAATAATTGATGTTGGAAAACAATAACTGAAAATACTTTCAAGCAGTCCGATATCAACAAATGAAGCAAGGTGTAATTCCTGTTAATATGGTGTTTTAGATCATCTGAAGTTATTGTTGGAAAGAATCAGTAAGAAGAATAGACCGGAATAAAAAGGAATTAATCAAGGACACGGACTGGTTTGGAATTTCTGATATTGAGAAAGAGAGCAAGAGTCAGCTAAACTGTTGCAGCTGCAGCAGTTGGTAGGGTAGAATGCTGGACAAGGAAGAGGAGCTAGGAGCTAAGAGCAAGGACACAATAGCCAAAGACACCAAGGGTATTGGGCTGTGTTGGATGCCAGGGGGAGGGCAAACGTTGGGTTAATTGCAGATGGCTCTTGAATTCCTCCTGGGTGAGCTGGAGATAGGACATCTAAATACCTGACACCATGGAGATGGCAACAGGAGCAACAAGGGTGGAGAGAGACCAGGGCCAATGGCATCAAGGTGATGAGCTGTGTTGGATGCAAGTAATAGAGGCAGAAGGAAAGGCAGACATTCAATTAGAGAAAACTGTAGAACACCTGCTGTCTGAACCAGTGGTAGGATGCCAGACAGACCGGGGTCCAAGTAGAACAGGGGCCAAGAGGGAGAAATCCCGGGAAAAGAAAACAGGACACAGTTTGGTCCTTGAACTGGACAGCCCAGTGTTACAGTTGTAGAAGTAAAATAAATGAAATGGCCAAATCCCGTATTATTTATACAGTACCTTTGTAAATTCTCAACTGAGGATGACACAAAGCTGTGTGTGCTTGCTATCAAAACCAAAACTGAATCTAGACCTACACATTAGAAGACAGTTTTATTTTCTGTTTCTATCTACTGGCATAACTAGAATCACAGCTGAAATGAAAATAAACAACTTTATACAAGCATTTAGTTTTATTAGCATTAATCATTCAGATGCAATCTACTTTTGACAATATAGTATAAACTCAAGCTTTTCTCCCATATTCTGAAATTTAAATGTCTATTTCAAATCCTTCCTAACATTGATTTTTATTAGCAATTATAATTTAAATGAATGTGGTATACAGTACAGTATAATTGATATATTTTGATTCACATAGTCTTTTCTTTATAAACACCACCACAATGATCAAATAAAAAATAAGAATTTACCAGTACCATTATATTTACCATTTTACAATATTATGGGTGTCTTCATCATTGTTCCTTAGAAAAAATAGAAAATAACAATTTCACTTAATAAAACTCAAGAGCAAATAAAATACTTTCTTTCTTCTTCAATACAATAGTGCCACTCTCTTGGACCACAGAAAAACCTTTAAACTCAATGCTGACGTTTGTCTGTTAGGCTGGAACAGACTACAAGGTATGCATTACAAAGTATTACAAATTATGTGTACAGATTTCATCAAATGATCATAACAAAACAGAGGATTCTAGACTGTATATTGTGAATAAGCTGAATCACCTACTAATTTGCATTTTACTGTTTATTCCAAATGGGTTGCCTGCTGGAGGCTAGTTTGATTAATATTAATATATTGTAGTTGTCCTCCACTAAAATTGCTTTTCTTTAAATTAAAGAGCACTCTTCCTACCTCCCTTGTATTGCAAAGCTATACTAATTTTATTACTAGTGACTTGCTCTTTCTGTACTACTGTATGCAAAACATTCAACTGGCAAAATGATATGAAAAGGTTGTAGCAGTGTGTCCCCTATACACCTATCCCTGAAAATCTAGATTTACTCTTTGAATTTGAAAGGTCCCTGATATCTATCCCATTAGCATAGTACCAATGACACACAGCAGCAGAAGCAGGCTGGGACAGACAGCAGACGAGCCATCCGTCACAGATCGAACTTTTCGGAACTCTAGAACAGGACAGATTAATCAGGTCAGTCAAACACTCACGCTGGATTAAAATTCAGGCATTTCAAAGTTGTTTATTCCACAAAACATATTCATTTTTGGGCTTTGTCTTAGTCAATATGGGACACATGAGCTCAATAGGTGGTAAAAATTGACATTTTCCTTGTAAGACATGAACAGATCAATAAGTCTTCCGAGTAAGGTTTGAAAAAATAGACTGAGGACTGAGCAAAGTGGGAAAATTCCAAGTGTTGTCTTTCTTCCAAGTGTTGTCTGTGTAAAGAAATGTACCTCTCAGAATTACTGTTTGCTTTCCATTTCCCATAGTTTCCCTGGTGTCACAAAGTTCTCTTTGGCTTGCCAAACATTTCTTTTATGATCGTCATTAAAGAAAGCCTTAACTATGAAACTACGCAAAGTGAAACATCTTTACTCCTCCACACTACATATACTGAATGGTCATTTTGTACCTGATCGTTGTGACCAAGTCAGAGGACCCATAGAAATTGAGGTGCCATCATGGAAATTCACAGCCCTGGCCACTCTGCGATGGTATCCTGGGTAACAGTGCTATTGAATCAGAACAAAAATTAAAAAGGTTTAGTTGATGCATCTTTTTTCATTTGTTTTCCATGTATTGTTGCTTTAATTTCATGTAGTTCACAAGCTGAATTGATGCACTCTATCTCATCTTCGAAACCACAGAGTTTCTCCAAAAATTACCCCTGACTTAATTGTCTGTGAACCACTAACTTGTACACCTGTTTTAAAAAATATTTTGTTGGTATGTGAAAGATTTACTTTCTTAAGGTGAATGTCAGAACAGCAAAACAAATAACCTGTAAGATACCGGTGAACACTTTTTTCTGCTTGTTTTGAGCTCTACTTACCGCAGAGCAGTCATTTCCTGCAAGTATGCAGAGCTTGACCTGGCAGTGCAGGAAGATCATGGAGGTGTTTCCTATGAATTCAAACATCTGGAAGGAGAACCGGCTGGTGGTGGAGACACCGTTCTGGATGATCTCCACTGTCTGGTCATTAGAGCTGGGGCACCTGGAGCACAGAGCATTCAGTGTAAACACAGTGTAGAGGAAAACACTGTGCTTCATGATACAGAAAAGTTCTTGTTTTTTTAGTTAGAGAACAAGTGAAGCTCTACAACTTACAGTACTTGACATTATTATCACATTTCCCTATAAAACACCTGCACAATGGTGGCTTCAGAGCTCCTGAATACTCCTACTATTTTACAACATGTGACATATGTCACGCCCTCTGCAGCCAGAGGGCGCTCCTTCTCTGACCTGTCCCTGGTTTCCGGTCTGCTGTCCTTCCTGTCCCTCTCTTTCCCTTGGGCTATTTATTTCCGGGTCTTGCACTCTGTCCTGGCTCAGCATTGACGTTCGGATGTCCTGAGACCCGCCTAGCACCAGGGCGCCCCACGTCCGCTCCCTGAGGGCATAGGTTTCTATACGGCATTCCTGAACTCTTTGCACTATGAGCCCGGGCCTTTTTCCCGTCTCGCCGCTACGCATATGGGTCTTTTTCCGCTCTCTTGCTCCCCACGGTGAGTCCCTTTGGACGTCCGTGACAGAATGCTGAGCCACCTACTGACCCCGCGAGCGGCGTTTTTTTTTTGTCTTGCCGCAGTTTTTTTTTTCTTTTTCTTGTTCTCTGGGCTGTTTTTTTTTTCAGTTCCTCTATTCTAATCGCTGGATATCACTCCGATCTTCCGTGCCTGTGAGCTGGTCCTGCACCTGGCTTTCCTCGGGTAGATCACTCCGATATCAGTGATTGAATGTTGAGCTGGCTTTCCTATTCTTATTACTGGATATCACTCCGAGCTTCTGTGTCTGGAGCGGGTTTTCGTGCCTGGCTCTTCCTGGTCTTGCTCACTCCGATATCAGTGATAGAATGGTAAGCTTTCTGCCGTTCCTCCATTCTTTTCGCTGGATATTACTCCGGGCATCTGTGTCTGTGAGCGGACTTCAGTCTGGCTTTCCTCAGGTTGTCCACTCCGATATCAGCGTTAGAATGTGAACGTGCCCATTGCCCAGTCTGCGGTATTTTTCCCCGGGGTTTTTTGCTGTTTTTTCTTGTTTTTTGCCTTTTGTTTTAATTTTTTTTTCTTCCTGGTTTCCCCTCCTTTTTGTTCCCCCCTGCTCCCTGTGTCTCGGAACTTTGGTTCCTACCTGTTTTTGGTTCCTATCTGTTTTGTGTGGTTTGTCTCCCTGGTCTTTCCCAGGTTTTTGTCTGTGTTTGTGCTTGTGTACTTTTTTGTTTAAGTCTCCGGAGCTCTTCTCTACCCCCCCTTCCTCCACCCAATAAAGGTTTATACCCCGGAGGAAGGGGTAGCTCTCAGCCGTGGATTCCCGGAGGTTTCCTTTCAGTTAAATGAGGTTTTTCCTCCCCCCAGTGCTGGGCAGCTCATTTATTTGTATGGGCGTCGGGAGCCGCCCATGAAGGGGGGGGTACTGTCACGCCCTCTGCAGCCAGAGGGCGCTCCTTCTCTGACCTGTCCCTGGTTTCCGGTCTGCTGTCCTTCCTGTCCCTCTCTTTCCCTTGGGCTATTTATTTCCGGGTCTTGCACTCTGTCCTGGCTCAGCATTGACGTTCGGATGTCCTGAGACCCGCCTAGCACCAGGGCGCCCCACGTCCGCTCCCTGAGGGCATAGGTTTCTATACGGCATTCCTGAACTCTTTGCACTATGAGCCCGGGCCTTTTTCCCATCTCGCCGCTACGCATATGGGTCTTTTTCCGCTCTCCTGCTCCCCACGGTGAGTCCCTTTGGACGTCCGTGACAACATAGAAAATATTGGAAAGGAATAGGCAGATGTAATGTGCAATATCTGTCTTCATATAAAGGAGCAGAACATAAAAGCCGTAATTCTCTATACAGTATATACTATACTGTATATATTATTATAACTCTTCTGGTTATTGACAAAGAAAACCTTGCATTTATATCCATAATCGGCACTGCTCATTATAGAGCATAGGTGGCAATAAAATCTTGATGAATGTTGATGAAAAATGGAGCAGTTCATTCGTGAGGATATGGCTTGATCTCTCATACGTTATTGCTAACATAGCTGGCAATGTGGAATGTCATATCCATACACTAAGTCTAAAATAAATAATAATAGCCTGTATTTATCTGTATTGGGAATATACATCCAACATGGTAAAACAGTTAGGAACAAAACTTACTCATGGGTAATGAGGTTCCATCGAATGCTGTAAGATGGGTCATTCACAGGAGTTGCCCAACAGGACTCAAGGACACTGGAGAACTGCCGGTCATCCACTCCACTCACAAAAACTCCAATATAAACCCTCTGGTTGAGCTCTAGGTCCACTTGAGACCCCGTGAAAGGATGACTGAACTGTGAATCTTGGTAAGGAACCAAGCGCACCTGGTAGGTCCCAATGCCTGAAGGTAGGTTCTTCCTCACAATGCTGTTAAGAAGCACAAGTGTTTTGGTCCAACACCAATAACAAGCATTTGCTGTTAAAATATACACATGACACTACCTGTCTTTTTTAAATAAAGCCAAAACCATTGATTACAATACCAGTAAGAATATTTACCTCTGTATTCCTAGCGAAATTGAGATTTCCTTCATTTCCATAAATCGATAAAAAGTAAAAAATTGTCCATAAAATTAAAAGGACAGATAAAATCTCAAAAACTATGTAACTTGGGAGAATTACAGCAGAACGAATTATATACTATATTATTATTATTTACTGTATTATAACATATGCAGAATGAAAAACATGTAACATTCTATGTAATATTGCCCAGATTGTTTTTCACAGAAGTAAATATATTTATTTTTAGTGATCCTCTTGCTCATAGTCAGATTTGAATTCCTGTTCAGTCAGACTGACAGAGCTCAGCCTACCTCTCCAATGGATGAATGCCAATGGGCATAGACATGGTCTCAGACAGTAGGTACACGCAGCTGAACTTCAGGTCTATTTGCTTTGTCCGACTGATGACCCCACCACTGGAGTCAATGGCCCCTTGGATGGAGTTGTTGTAGATGAAGTGTGTGCCGTTTGTCTGCAGAGGAGCCAAACAAGGGAAAGTAGGACGATACAGTACAGTATGTACTGTAAGTGAACCAATATGAGTCTGTGCCATACCTTAAAGCTAATATGATGTGGATCCTAATAAAGGAAATTATCAGCTGGGGAAAAATAATATTGCATCTCCTAATGAGGTTTATGTAAGCATTGAATGGGTTAAACAGTTGAAGCACGTGTTAGATGTTCTCAAATGTGTAATTTCAAAATTATCATACACACTTTAAACAGGTTGAAATATAGTAGCTAGCACTTCTAATAAAATGAATATGAAATGTCAAAACTGATGTCATGTTATCGTTGGGGGAACTAATATTGAAACAGATGTATAACATGTATATACTGGATAATGACAAGTGCCTTGATAATTTAAAATCTAATATACTGTAATTCTCTTGCAGGGTGAAAAGGGCAAAATAATATACTTGGCACCTGATGCATATAATTCTGTGCAATAGTGGTACTAAATAAAGATATATAGAAAAAATAAAATCTTAGCTAGAACTGCTAGCTTGCATTCAACTGTAGGAGCAGTTACTTTACCGTTAGGGATGTTCCACAGGTGTGATTGTCATTGTCAAAGAGAAATTCCACCCGACCATTGATGACAGTCCCAGTGCAGTTGGGATCATTGAGATGCAAAATGTGGGGAGGGAATCCTTCTTCAAACAGCAGGCATCTGGACAGTGACATTATGCCTGAGCTGCTGAAACAAGTCTCCTGAGCGTCTGCAAGAGGAAACACCTTAGATCAGGTTCAGTCTAGGACTATTGACAATTTAGAGCTTAACCTTATTTAGAACTGTAGGAACTTCAAGTGGAACTGTGCAATATATTATAAGGGAACCAGCCACACATATCAGAATGCATATCATAGTGCAAAGAATAGCTGTGATTGCATACTGTACCTTTCAAAATTTACTTAAACAATAAGAGAATATAATTTAAGAAAGGTTTACAAAAGAGACCCATATTGTTCATTTGGTAACTAGAAGATCATTGATCCAAAGGCATATATCTGCTACAATAGCATGTTTGGGAAGCTTGTTCCAGACTTCCATAACCCTTTGTGTTAAGAAGTGTCTCTTGTTCTGTTCAATTTCTTTCATTTTTTGTCTACTTGTGTCCTCTGGCTCAGGTGTCACAGGTTTCCCCTTGTAATGATACAATGTCTTAGACTCTTTGCAAGACTATAATGATTCAGTAAATTTAACCCTTTGATGCAGAGAATTCTTTTAATCCTAGCAATATACTTCATTTGACCTTTCTCCATTGGATTGACTAAAATTGTAAACAATATACTAAATGTTGGGCAGCACGGTAGCACAGGGGTTAGTATTACAGCCTTGCAGTTTTGGGGTCCTGATTTCAATATCTGGGAAGCTAGTAGCATTAGGTTTGTATGTTCTCCTCATGTTAATATGGGTTTTTTCAGGTGCTCTGGTGTTATCTCACAGACTGTGGTTAGGCCCATCTTCAGATTTTGAATGTGTATAATTATATACTTAATTTTTAACCTTGGTGTCCAAAATGAATAAATCATGTAAGAAACCACCAGCAGTGTTAGGATATGAAGAAAATACCATAGTTGTTGACATTTGGGCGTTCATGGTCCTCATTACAGAAGCAGCCATAGACTCCATCCTTCTCCCCACACCACTCCTGATCAGTACAGTGTAGCTGCTCACAGGGGTCTGTCAGGGCTGGAACACAGCAGCAGAACACCACAGAAAGTCAACACACTTATCTACCTACTAACAGAACACCATCGTTAACTACAGTACATAATACAGTAGAGCACTGTACAATAGTATGTCTTTTAACTATGAACCACACATTGCTATTTATTATTTATTAATTAAGCAAGGTTTCATAAAATAATTACAATTTGGTAAAACTGAAAAAATACTGCAGAAAGTCATAAAGAACACAGATTGTTATCCAGAAATCCAAATGGCCCTATAACATCGAGATAGTGCTGGGATTGAGATTTTTTTAATGCCATACTGTATGAATACATCTTTAGCACTGTTGAAATGGAGCTCCCATATCAGATGAAGAGAATTTGGGTTATGTTTCTGTCACATTTTCACATTTAATACAGTATGTAACACAGAAATGAAAAACGTCATTCGTGATTAATTAACTATGATCCGTTAACCGATGCAAGACCAAGGCTGCACCAAGAAGGGTGACAAAATGAACAAATGAACAAAGTTATCATAGCCTTTATATAAAATGTTAGGGAGACAGAGTCTGATGAATATACTTTCTTAGATGGAAGCAATGAGTGATTGGCTTTAGGAATGGAATGCGTTTGAGTTTCAAGTATTCCAATGCACTCCAAAATTTAGTAAAGCTATTCCTGTTGCTTACATACCCAAACAGGAGTTTTGACAGTAGCAGTTTCCTAAACTTAATTTTAACCTCCCTTTAATCATTTATTAAACCTATCTATCCTACAAGCAGCAATACAGCCTTAAACATTTTATTTTACGTACTGTATCCAGCTTATGTGAATAATAATAGCCCAAAGCAGAGGAAAGGTTTGACTTACGGCACTGGACACTTGGGCGCCACTCAGGAATATCAAGACCCAGGATGTCGCAGGCAGCCTCGTAGGAACTGACAGCAGAGCAAAACATTCCATTGACGGGGGTGTAGAGACACAGGTCATACACACAGGCGCTGACGTATGGCTCAGGATCGACGTGGATGTGACACTCTGCGAAGGGGCCTGTGGTGTTGCTGATGATGCTGCAGAGCTCGGCGTACTCTTGCTGGAATGGACAGCCCTGAGCTCCACTCCTAACACGTGCCCCACAGCTGGGACACACAGACAGGAAAGACGATACACACTGGTAAATATGAAATACATGGAAAACCTCTTCTGGAGACCTGCCAGCTAACTTACTATAGGTTTTTACTTATATCTTGCTTGTGATATTTCATAAATTTTTACTTAATTACAGGAGCATAACTAACCAACTACCAACAGTATTATAACATTTTGACAAAACTGAAAAAAGTCACAGTTCTTAAGTTTTTACAATAAAAAGGCGGTGATTACTGGGATTTCTGGAAACTATAAGGATACAGAGCTTAGTATGTAAAATCCCTATTATTTGCAAGGCTGAACATTTTACTTCTTTTTAAATGGCTCCTCAGCTCCCAAAGTTTGAAAGAACTCCCGTTATCTCACCCTGGGGAGCTAGTGTCTGATATCCACCCATTGCCAAATTCTTCATCGCTCCCTGCAGGCAATCCATTAGGCAGATCTTTGTCATCTGCTGGATCTCCGTTGAAATTCCCACACATCCCGCACACAGAGCTGCGGTGACTCTGCCCAAGCCTGACGAACAGGGTGCTCCTCCCATTGAAGTGTACTTCCAGGGCATTCGAGGCGTTTACCACCACAAAGTCCCTGTCCCAGGACACTTGAGCAACAGACCCAATGGCAGAAGGAATGGAGATTGCCCTGTTGTTCACCTTAGATGATTAAAAAGAAAGAGAAATAAGACACAATTGCTGTCTTAGATCCCTGAACACATTAGATATAAATGGCTACAAGTATCCATTCCATATGCACAAATAATTTAAAGATGCAGAAAGAGCAGTGCAATGTTAACAAATGACAGGGGGGCACTTAGCCAGTCTAGCTTATTTAGCTAGTAGTTGCTGATTGATCTGAAGATTGGAATCATTGGTTTTGTGAAAGAAACCAGGCTATCAGCTTCCAAAATCGTTGTGTACATTCGTTTACACCAGACTGCTGTTCTCAGTGATAAATGCACTTTCCCATTGTTTCCACCTCTTTTTTTATGATTCATGTCACACTGTGGATTCTAAGGCAGCCCACTGAGCTGTCATGTATCAATTCCTTTCAGGGTTTTTCAAAATTTAGTTATCTAAGTAAACGTTATCTAAAATATACCATATCATATGATATCTTTGCATCCAGAACTGCTGTTTCTAGATGTGTAGCAAGTCAAACAAAACCTAACTTTATACTCCTTTATACTGCCATGTACAATTCTCTAATTGCTAGAGTTGCTATTGTTTCCATAACAATAGCAACTCTTTAATAATTAAAATAAGAATTGTTCTCCTGCATAATTACAGTTAGGTTGTGACAGTATTCAAATGTTTGGGCAGTCATGATTCTGAAGCATTTAATTTATGAAAAGGTTAGATTAGATCCTTGGTTCAAATAACTTATAAACAGTTTCTCTAGAAATTACTGTAAGAGTTTGGTTAACGACTTATGAATAAAATCCATTGTTTCCTTAAGTAGAATCAACCCCGGGTTTATTTGAAGTGATTCCAGTAATGACTATACTACGTGTAACTCTATGTTAATATTATTTCATATGATACTTTGTGTTTGCTCAGCCTGACACAATATCTACATCTTTGTTGGTAAACATTTGAGTGAAATAATCATTTAAAACACAGGTGTTTATCTTTTATCATCTAAAAGCTTCTGTTTTGAGTCAGTTTAATTTCACTTTTGTAATACTCTGTAATACCATTAATATAATAATACTGTAATACATTGCTTTAAGCTCTAAGGTAAATGCTATTATTTTAAAATTAACAGTGAAAAACTATCCTAAGAAAAGAAAGTACTTTTTTACACGTGGTTAGGTTTTGAATAACCAAATACACTATATGCCCCAAATATCCTTTTTTTGACACTTCTTATGTTATTATATACAGTACCTGCACACTTCTACTCGTCCCAATGGAAATGTGTGTCTCCTGTCCTCCCTCAGAAAGCCAGATGTCCACAGCAGAAACAAAAGAGACCAGCGTGCTCCCGTGATGGCGATTTTTGGCGACAACACGGAAGGCACTGTCTCCAGAGGTCACATTGCCGCAGGTCCTGGAGATCTCATACGAGCAGGTGCCCTGGAAGTGAGCCACGGCCCCATCAAAGGTGAAGTAATGTGGGTCTCCTGTAACTGTGCAGGTAGACAGGAGGTCAAAGCACCCCAGCTGACCTCTCCGAATGGTACACTCCTGCTTGGGCGTGCAGCTGGCTGCCACACAGCGCAAGTCTTGGTGGGCGTGACACATGCACCGCTGTGAACATCCTGGTGTCCAGAACGTTTCCCCAACCTGGGCAGGCAATTTAAGAAAAACTGAAATCTCAGCCAAGATAAAGCATCAAAAAAGTTTGAGATGTATTAGTGAGTAAAAATAAAGTGATTCCTCCAACACACTACCTACACTTTGTTCTGTGCATGCCAAGAATAGAAGGAAGATGTAGGGTAGACTGAATATTTTGTCACAGCTTTTATGTAGGCTATAATGACAAGCACATGGTAATTAAATGTCAAAGAAATATTCCAAAAAAAAATACTGCCCCTGTAAACTTTGGTGCCAGACAAACAGCCTACAGTATATCTAAATTTCTAATTGTACTCACATTGTAGTAAAATCCATCATATTGGCAGCCACATTCCTCCACAGGGACACAGCGATCTCCACTTCTGAAAAAACCCTGATCGCAGAAACAGCCCTCTGAGCAGGTCTGATCGCAGTGCGCATCGATTGTGCCAGCACAGGTCTGTCCGCACTCGGTGCCACACATCTCATAATGGCTGTGTGCCGGACAGGAGATAGCTGCAAAGGTAAAAATGCACACAATGCTTTGTTTCTGAATTATTCTTTGGTCATTTAAAGAGCTCACGGACAGTTTGTCTTTATTAATACTGCCCACTATGTTTTCCTTATTAGAATGTCCTATACTGTGCATTTATGTTTGTTTGATCATATTCCAGTTTAGGAGTTTAGGCTCCTACAACTGAAGAAATATAAAAAATGTTGAAAGCTCTTTTAATTTTATAACTGCTTATGCCATAAAGTGACATCTTACTGAAATGCATTCTGTCAAAAAAAAACTGTATTGCTCTTGAATGACCTTTGTGATGTAATAGAAAAATAAAGAAGGTACTGCCAGATAGCTTATTTCTTTGATTATATGGTGGTAGATCACAATATTCATAGTAAAATTGAACCATTCAGTTACCCACTCAGTCACCTCATAATTTAAATTAATAAGGAGTACAGCATCCCTTTTAAAAACCTCTTTCAAGCCTCTCTAACAGTCAAACAGAAGACACTTCACAAGGTGTCCAACATGCAAAGCCTGTACTATGAGTAAGCTTGCCCTTACCACATGGTGTGCCTTGCCTCCAGGGGAGCGCTCTGACATTTGCTGCCTGGCAGGCACCAACATATGCCTGGACGGCCCTGCACAAGACATCATTACGGTTTCCGGAGAGGCAGACATCGAAAACACAGTCGTTGAAGTATGTGTTTGGGCTGACGGTGGAGTGGCAGAAAGCCAGGGGCCCATTGCTGGCCTGAATAACCTCACAGTGCGACCGGGCCACTCTATCATCAGGGCATGCTGGGCATGAGTTACCACAGCCATCGCTGCAGCTGCGGTTGCTGGCTGTCTTCCAGCTTGAGCCAAAGTCGAAGGGAGTTGGCGCCAGGGCCCCCGAGCGGGTGACAAAGTCATCTGTTGGCTGGCCGTTGAAGTTGCCGCACAGACCGCAGGTGCGCCCTCTGAAACGTGGAGGCAGGGTGATAGAGACAACACTGTTGCCATCGTAGCTGACAGTCAAGCCGAAGTCAACACTGACGAAGGTGTAAATGCCACTCTGATAAACAGACACTTGACCCCTTTGCAGGAGAATTGGGAGATTCTTAGTCACATCATCAACCTGAGGAGAAAAACAAAATAAGTAGGGATTATAATGAGTGCCACTTTGAAATCAATGTGTGTTAAGTTGTATTTTAAGATTTATTTATTAGCTATTTTAATGTATCACTCCTTAATCCAAACTATTCATTCTTTTTATACTAGTATTCCTATTAAAAGCTTGATTCACTACTAGACCAGTGGCTTTTTGTGCAATCTGGCAAGCAGCTCTTCACTCATCTTCCATACATGGCTGAACCCAAAAGCAACAACTTATCAACATTGGCCCAGTGGTGAAGCCCGGTTGCTTCCTTAGGCAGCTCTTAGCTCCACAAGTCAGCAGCTTCATTCTCCAGGCAGCCTGTTTCCCCGACACTTTAGCGACCTGATTCCCTGGGCAGGTTGTGTCCTAATTCCTTGGCTGCCTGATTCCCCAGGCAGTTTTAATATCCACAACTTGGTGGCCTGATTCCCTGGACTGCCTGCATCCACAAACCTTGGGAACTTATTCCCTCAGGCAGCAAACACTATGACAGCTCTTGTAACATATTTATCATGAAATATAATGGAAATCCCATGGGCCGGATAAATGAATCAGAGAAAAGCTAAGTGCAAAACTAATAGTGAAGGTGTTGAATGAATGTGAGTGATCCATTACCTCCACTGTCCCACTCCACCCTCGAGAGATGTGCACCACGTTCCCGTAGACCTGTACGAACACGTCTGAGGTAACAGATACTGTAAGTCCTTGCCACCTCTCATTGCGTGCCTCAATCTGAAAGTTTGGTAGCCCTGTTGAAGAGTTGCAGAGCGTCGCCAGCACATAGTCACACGTTCCCTGAAAGTCAAAGGCTCTTCCGTCGAAGGTCAGGTAGTGTGGATCTCCAGCAGCAACACAAGTGCCATGGGGCTCAGGGTGGCAGCCATAATCACCTCCTACGATACGGCAGGATTCCAGTTCCCCACAGGAAGCCGGTGAGCATTGGACATTCCCTGTGGTTCCGTTGCACTGGCAAAAGTTGTGGCACCCGTCTCCATCCCAGAAGCTCTGCCCGCCCCGGTAGTACCGACCCTGATATTGACAGCCACAGTCAATGGGAGACACACACTGGCCGTTGCTTAAGATGAAGCCATTGTCACACTGGCATCCCTCTTGGCAAGTTCCCTGGCAGGTGAAAGGGAAGGAGAGCGACGGGCAAGCAGCCGGGCAGGAGGTCTCACAAAGCTCGTAGTGGCTGTGAGGTGGACAGTTTATTTCTGGCAGGGAAAGAAGTGAATGAGAAGTTGTGTGACAAGACCTTCTACTATTAGCCTGTAAAAACACTATTTTCTGAAGATAGTCCATTTAGTTAAACATACAGTAAATATGGTAAAAGGTATAGTATGTGACATATGGACAAGAGAAAAATCTCTTTTCCCATAAAGATGTTTGACAAAATTGTACTATAACCCGAACTGAACCTTTGAAAAGAAGCTAGGTAAAGTACATTTTTATGAATGATTTTCCAAATTTATGAAGAACTCAATCAAGTTCATTAAGCACGAACTGCCTTCTCTAAATCCATGTCGATCATAAACGTCCTATAGCAAATGTTTAGTTCTAATGATTATTTTCATATTTTTTATTCCATATTTTCATATTTGGCACACATTTAATGGGTGGAAGCTCCATACAAAATTTTCCAGCCAAATCTTATTACCTCTTGCTATTTATACACCTGCCTATAGAGCGAACTTTTATAAGAGCGCTCATGTGCCAATTGGGCAAACAGCCAGACACAGTAAATACTTACGACAGTTTGTGAGGTTCCTCCAGTGGGAGATGGCAATGCCATTCTGTTGACACAGCAGAGCATAATTGCGCAGGGCTTCACACAGCACCTCACTGGCTCCCCCTTGCCGATACATATCCCTCGCGCAGTTGTCAATCCTCTCGCTCGGATTGAACCTGCCCTGGCACTGGCCAAAAGGCCCTTGGGGCAGAGCCATTATACCACAGAACTGACCGGAGAGGTACTGGCTGCTGTTGCCTCCACTGCGTACTGAGATGTTGGGCAAGTTCTCCACACAGTAGGCAGACAGGCTCCCATCCCGCCAGCTGTCTCCAAAGGACTGGGAGTCATTTGCAAATGAACCATCAGGAGTCCAAAACTCATCCCCGACATATCCGTTGTCGTTCCCGCAGAGCCCTCCAAGTGTCCCATTGTAAGTGCTGGGAACTGTCAACCTCACCAGGTGAGGCCAGTCAGCTTCCATGCGGACACCAAAGTCAGTCTGTACTACCACCCGGCTCAAACTGGCCAAGTACACCTGGACCCCTTCTGCCTCTCTTCTGAAAGGCAGGCTGGTATTCTGTTCACCCACCTGGAAATGTGAGAGAATACAGCTTGTGACAAACTGGCTAACAGGACTCACAGCATATCAAATGAGTATGAAATGTGTTCAACTGTTGTTTTTCCTTTCTTTCTGTATCTACTATATATCAACTGCACTAGATGTTGTATTCATTCACAGACAGTACTATGTTTGATTCTCTAGGGACCCTTGAAGCATCTTGTGGTACAGTATGGTCTCTGCTTACTATGAAAGCCTCACATTTGAGGAACAGTGTGGCTGTGTGATCGAAAATATACTTTCCTTCGTAGGAACTGTACGTTTTCAGCAAATTTCCAGGCGTAATGGCAACGTGAGGAATTAAAGGAAGCAAATAATTTGTATCTGGAAATTGAAAACAAATGCTAATACAAATGAAAATCAAAAGCAAAGGTCTAAGCACTAACCTGTACAATGGGATTTGGTCCCATTTCAATGGAAATCTCCACACCACTGGTCTCAAATCTCAGGATTCGGGCAAAGTCAACTCCCGGTGTGCCCCTGGGTACCTTCTTAGCAGTCACCAGGAAGCGGCGCAAGGAGGACTGCCCCATCACCTTGGACAGGGTCAGGCTACAGGCTCCAGGGTACTCGAATGTCAGCCCGTCAAAAGTGCGGTACCGCCTGGCCCCTTCCACCCAGCACATGTTATAGCTCAGGGGGTAGCAGCCGCGCTCACCATTCTCAATGCGGCAGGCCTCCTGGGGGCCACACGCATGAGCCTGGCAGCTCATCTGACCATTTTGGCATGTGCACCTGCGGCCGCAATCCTCACCCAACAGCGCGGTCTGGCCGAAACTGTAGTACCGCCCCTCAAAGGTGCATCCACACTGGGCCGCAGGAACGCACGTCCCTGCACTCAGAACAAACCCTGTGTCACATATACAGCTCTCCTGAGAGGGCAGAGGGCAGTGGGATGGCGCTTGAGGGTCAGCGCATGTAGCAGGACATCCTGTGCCCTGAGGTTCAAAGTGGCTGTTGGCAGGGCAAGTGATTTCTGGAAAGAATTCAAACAAACAAGAGATTAGACAGATCATTTTTTTCCATTGGTAATTAAACTAAATTTGATTGTCAGTTATGAAATACTGTAATGAACACACTTTTAAAATACAGCATTACACACCCTTTTAAACACATACAGTAGGTCGTGAATCTGTTTTTGTGCTTTAGCTTTTTCTTGTGTGTTACAGCAAATCAGTAGTATTACTTTGGATGTTAATGGGTCCAATGCAGACTATTTTTCTGACAGTTTTTTTATATGAGTTTTTTATTTAGATTTTGATAAAAAAATTCAGTGCCTGACTCCGATAAGATAAAAAAAAACATAGAGGAAATTGTCTTTTGTCCTGACTTGATAAGAATAGATTTCTACAGTTAGTTGCCAGGCTGGTTTTAATTGTGTACAATCCTTTTACTGCCTTTAAATATAAAATGACATCTATACTGTATCATCGTCAGAATAACTTTGCAATGTTGTTTTTGTTGTATTTTTTGCATTTAATTAATTAAATTAATTAATTTTATTATCATAAAAAGTTTAAAATTCTGAAATTATGGTTAATTTCTTTTTGTGAAAGTATTAGTTTCACTTTTCTTTCACGATGCCTTCCCTCACACATTGGGTTTTTTGTACGTGGGCGTGTTGTTCACATGTGCTAACTGGTCAAACAGCAGTAAAAGTACATTAACCTGTAGGTACAGTATCTGAAAAAAATGAAGCATGTTCTATATTTCTATTTGATCATTCCACAGCATACTGGAGCAGAAAAACAGTTCACACAAACAAACGGTGATAAATGAGACAGATGTCAACTAAATCTTGCAGTACAGTGACACCTGAAAGGAATATGTGATGTGAACTTGAATGATCCTTAAGCATGAGGGGAAGTACATGTATGATTTTTAAGACATTTTTTACTTTGAATTTAATCAAAGACAATGCTCCTACCACAGAATCCTTGTCTTCTCCATTGACCAGGATGGAGTCCTTCCTGTTGGCATTGCGTAGCGTATACATTCAGTGCCTGGCACAAGATAGGCTGGTATCCTCCACCCACACATAAGTCATAGACACAGCTTTCCACGAAAGAGCTGGGGGGCAGCCTGGAATGGCAGACATTGAAGGCTCCCACAGGGTTTTCCAGTATGCCACAGTGGGAAATGCTGGAAAAGAGCGTTCGTTGTTGTGGCTGGCACACTGCACAAGATGCCCCCACACAAGGAGGCTGACAGCCTGGTTCACTATCACTGTACACCTGCCAGCTGTTGGCAAAGTTGACATCGGAGCTGAGGACGCTGCCAGAAGAGGAGAGAAAATCGTCTGCAGGGTTGTTATTGAAGGTGCCACAGAGGCCACAGGTGGCATTGAGGTAGTCATATGGCACACTGATGGTAACGTAGCTGTAGCCGTCATATGCCACTGTCAAGCCAAAGTCAGTGCTGACTGCCAGAGAGAATCCAGTCTGATAGATACGGACAGTCCCATTGTGCAGAGAGAAAGGAGCTGTGGCAAAGCTGCCGTTCACCTGTAGATGCATAAACATAGGAAACAGTGACATCAGAAATTGCGATACGTTCAGCTCAAAAGTACAGGTTTTCTCTTTTTTTTTCACTTTAGGAGACACTGAAAGGTCTTTCAAAGGTGCAAAAGGCAAAATTTACAAGCAATTGAAAAAAAACTGTATTCCATTGTTGGCATCCTTGTCTCATAAATTTAGTTTAGTTCACTCCTGTAAATCAATTCAAAGAACAATGAATAATATCCCCATCACAAGAGTGACATATCTACAGACATGACAATTAATTCTTAAATTGATATGGTTAATAACTTAAATGATCTTAAAATGTTTTTTAATGTGCTGTTCTGCTCTAAATGTACTGCTTCAAAATGCATTACAGTCCCTACAGAGTTGTTAGGATTGGGTGCTTTGCACATACTGTACTGTACATACTGTAGGAAAGGAAGTGAACAATTTAAAATTGTAGCATTGATGTGAAGTCAGCCCCCCAAAATAACGGATTAAATAATAGCACTGATTTCAATTTGCTTTAAATCATGGTTATTTTATTACTGTTGTGTTTATCGAGTAAAATTGAAAACTACAAGCACTTAATTAAAGCAAAGGAATCAGTCTCTTCAGAAATTCATAAATGTCCATTTTTTATATTTTGGTTACCCAGCACAAACCTTGGCCTGAGCTGTGTTGCCCTTCACCAGCTCAATCTCCTCTCCGTAGACAATAATCCGCACGAGCTTTGTCCAAGCCACCACCGTGCTCCCGCGGTTTTCGTTCTTGCCCTCCACGCGGTAAGGCGCTAACCCCTGGGCTCTGCTGCCACAGGTCTGGGAGAGAACGTATGTGCAGGTGCCCTGGAAGTGAAAGAGTGTGCCGTCGAAGGTGTAGTAGTGGGGGTCCCCTGCAATGGTGCAGGTCCTTCTCTGCACAGTCTGGCAGGAGTACTGGAAAGTGGAGACCTGGCACACCTGGTCGAAGCCACACGGCTGAGTTTGGCATCTCAGATTGCCACTGCTCACACAGGTGCACTTACTCTGGCATGTACTGTCACTCCAAAAGCTGTCTCCCACCTGCACCGGATTGCCTTTAAAGAAATAAAGCTTGTTTTTACCTCAACATGTCATTTATGTATTCCTTTTACAATTTATTGTAAGCACGATCATTTCCACAGAAATGGGCACCAGAATGGGACCAAGTTATGCCAATATTTTTGTCGGCTGGGTAGAAGAACGCTTCTTCGCTTCCTACACTGGCTTTGTCCCTGACCTCTACAAGTGATACATTGATGTATGCCACCACATGCCTGAGCACTTTCTGCATCACTACACCAACTTCCACCCGTCCCTCAAATATACAGTTAACATATCTTCCACTACTCTTCCGTTTCTAGACATCAACTTCTCCATTAACTACCCCCGACTCTCTACTTCGGTCTATTACAAACCCACTGATTCACACAGCTATCTCCTGTATAGCCCATTTCACCCCAAACACACTAAAAACTCTCTCCCTTTTTCACAGTTCCTTCGGCTATGACGACTCTGCAGCGACAACATCAATTTCCAGAAAGAAGCCCTCAAAATGTACTCTTTTTTTCATCAGCAGAGGATACCCTAACAGTGTTATTGACAGGGCCCTTGCCTAAGCCAAAAACAGTCCTCGGACCATCAACTCAATCAGGAACTCCCACCGTAACAACTGCATTCCTTTGGTGCTTCCCTACCTCCCCAACACACTTCCTATCCCCAGGACTATTAAAGACAACTTTTCCATCCTACAGGATGATCCCTCCAATGGGGCCCTCTTTTCTGACCACCCCATCATCTCATATCGCCAACCACCTAATCTGCGTAACCTTCTTGTTCACAGCTCCCTTGACCGCTCTCAGCAATCATCCAGGCACTTTCCCTTGCAACCGAGCTCGCTGTATCACCTGCAAGTACACATCTAACACCACACTCATTCAAGGCCCCTCAGGACAATTCCGGATCACTCAGATGACATCCTGTACCTCCAGAAACCTTATTTGCTGTATCTCTTGTAGTAAATACCCAGCCATCTACATTGGGGAAACAGGAAGGAAACTCTGAGACAGCTTCGGAGAACATGTTAGGGCTGTGAATATGAAAGATTTCTCCAAGCTTATTGTTTCTCATTTCACCTCTGATGGTCATGATCACACTAATCTCTCTGTCTGTGCTCTCAAAGATGGTTTTCCTAACTCCCACATCAGAAAGACTACAGAAACCACAATTATCCTGCAGCTAGGATCACACCTTTCCCCTTCTTTCAATGACAGACTCATTTTCTTCTAAATTCTCTCTATTCATTGTTGGTTTCATTTCACACCTATTCTGACCTCACAGTACCTGATTGGCCACTCTGTCTGATTGGCCAATCTGTTGATCCCCTGCTCCTCCTCTCTCCCAGCTTTTGTTCTTCCGCTACATTACCTTTGCTAATTGCCTTGTCTTTCTCACACCTGAAGAAGGCACCATGGCTAAAACGTTGTGTTTTCTTTCTTCTCTTTTCAGCATGGAATCAACCTATTACTTGTTCATTTCTACATAAAGTCCCACCACTGTCAGCACTATGATTATCATCATTATCATAAATATAGTGCTAAGATACACTACCATTAAACATGCAGCCGGTGTTTCCAGAATCAGTATGAAATGCCCAGCGTCCCAGAACATTGACGTTGCTGGTGTGCATCAGATTGGTAATGTTGCTTTCAAAAGATCCAGGGATGAGAAAATGGTGGTCTGAGGTTCTTGTGTCATATCCAGCCTGAAGGAGAGGGAAATGCAGGAATAATATAATTGTCTATAAATTGATCAAGCATTTCAAGAAGATTATGTATTATTAAGCCATAATGAACAGAAGAGTGGCCTCTCAGAGCTAATGGCCAGAAACTTCACAATGTGAATTATTTAGACCATGGGTCCCGGAAAAGAGTCATCCTGTATAAGAACCAGCAGATTAAAATATTACAAACAGTCCACATCACTACTACAAAAAGATTCTCCATTGTGGCTCTTCTAGAAAGAATACAATTAAAGCCCTACCCTAGTCAACTAAGCTGCAGGTGACCTACAGGATGTTGTCTTAGATGTCTGAGATGTTGTTTTTCACGTGAGCTCAATAAAAGCACCAGAGACAAATGTCATATAGGTCCTGGTGATATGTAGGCCATGATCTCCCACTTTAGACGACACTGAAAAGCCACATGGTGGCTCTTGCAGATATAATATCTCTGACAGCAAGTCCCTCACTCACAAGGAAGGGAGGGAAATACAAAAACCTCTTACAATGGAGATTCCACTGTGAGATGCAATAAGAACAGAGACATACTACACACACAAATAGCTAAATGACATGCTGATTTCATTTTCATCCAATTTTTTTTAATCAGTTATTTCTTGCTCTAAGCTCAACCAATTCAGTGTGGTATATAATCTGAAAGAGAATGAAATAGACCAAAGCAAAGTATGAAATTTTATTACGACCTCAATGTGATCATATCAGCAAGACCATCAGAATATGTTTAGGTCTGAAATCCACAATCTTAAAATCCTTACACAGATTCAGGAGCACCCACAAAAGGTTGTGATTACAACCTTTATATAAACAAAACACCTCCAAAAGATGTACTCACCTCCACACCTCTACCAGTTGCTGCTATAATTCCATAATTCATGAGAACGAATGAATATGTTCCATCTGAGATAAGAACGACCTGGAATGTAGTTTCCTAAAAGAAAAAGGATCATGACTTTTAACATATGAAGTAACTCCAAATGTATTTGAAATTTCAGTCATTTCAGAAAACCCATGAGTACAGAGGGAGAACACACAGTACCCCAGATTCAGAATTGAGCCCAGATCCCCAGGAGTACGAGGCAACAACGCTAATCATTGCACCACCATGCCAACCAATAGTTCTAAAAGATGATGGAGTGTCCTCGGGTAAAAGCGGATGAGGGAAAAGGAGTGGTGGACAGTAAACGTGAAAACAACGTTGGAAAAGAAGCAGAGATTTCAGAGAGGGTGCATCCAAGGAATTGAGATAATACACTAGATGTTGCAAATAATGAAGCTGAAGTGAGTAAACCAGCAAGCAAATGATAATTGAGGTTGCTATCTAGCATTCTGATTCTAATTAATTCAATTAAATAAAATTAGTAAATAGAATTTATAAAAAATAAACAGGATTGTTCACCCCTGCTCTTCAAGGATGCACCACACTGCACTCTGACCAATAATAATTTTATTTCTGCTGCCTGTTACTAAAACGCTAAGAGAGTTCAGAACATTTAATGTTACATTTTCTTTCACGATTCCTTGAAAATTCCCCAAAATTCCATACAACTGTTCAGTCTAAACATTTAAATTCTCATTAAAATTATTCATTTTTAAGAATATGTACTCATCATTGGTAACTGAGACAAAATGGAAAATCACTGGAAGGGGGTGAATACATTTACAAAACACTGTACATATGTCTGCACCAATGTGTCGATAGTCTCCTTCTCTTTGTAATGATATGTATTTGTTAATGTAAAAAGAATCACCGTTCCACTAGTTGGGTAGTAGGCCACTCTATCCCAAGTTGCTATAAAAACCCATCTGGCTGTAAATTGGAACTGAGGGAAGTATTGGTTGATGTCACGTGTAGCCTGTTGAAGGACACTTCCAAAGGTGATCTGTCGGTATGAGATGATCCCATTGTTTCTGTTGTCAAGATCTGTCCAGAATGGTGCAATGATATCAGTGCCTGAGCGGGCTGGAAATCGAAAGGGGACATAGATACTTGAGGGACTGTCAAATGTTATGAAGCCATTGTTGTTCACCTAAAAAAGAATAAGAGAAAATGCTATCATAAACACAGATTTAACATCCTACTGTAGATACTTCCTAAGCGGACTCCAAATTTCAAGTCAGACACTTAAGGATTTCCATATGAATTTGCTGTATAAATTGTATATTAGAAATACTTTAGACAAGATTACAGAAACAGGAATTCCTTTAAAAAAAGCTTTTGATTATATTTTATTTAGCGTAATACATAAATAGAATTTTATTTACTTTCATTCCCATAACAAGTACTAGTAGATTGAGACTGTGTGAGTGACACCCCAGATCCTAGCAGGATCCTAGCAGGACCAGAACACTTTGATGACACTTTGAAAAACTTTGATAGCTTGTGTCAGTCGACCCAGGTATACTACTATCCCAGTGCAATAGGTACAAGGTACAAGTGGCTCCCATATTTGATCCCCATTCTTTGTGAAACAAGTAATGTAAGTGAGCCAACATGCTAACATCCATACATTTCCTAACCACTTTTCTAATACACAAGGAAGCCATAGCCTCTGAAAACAACAGGTTCTAGTCAGAATACACACTGGGTGGGACTCTAATCTGTCACAGAGCACAGACAACAAACATGTACATGTACACTCGTACCAGAACTTTAGACTGTGGCAGGAAACTGGAGCACCTGGAGCCCGTGCAAACATGGGGAGAACATAGAAACTCCAAGCCAATAGCACCCCAAGAATTGAGTCCAGGTTCCATGCTTCTCCACAAACAAATGTGCTATGGCAACACATAGGCCTCAGAGCACAGAAGGCTTGAACGTTATTTGGAGTCCTGAGAATGGACTTCAGCATAAGGCTTTTTAGATTATGAGACATTTTTCATCAGCAAAACACACAATCTAGTGTTCATCCCTAATTTAAGAATAATACTCAGAAATGTCTACATTATTCCTCTCAGGTGATTATCAAAACCGTTTTTTTTTGTTTCTTTTTAAACTTTTTCAGAATGTTAATTGGTAAATAGTAGTCACTTTGTTGTTTATTCATTACTGAGATAAATCACTGATCTACTTACGTATAACTGGCGGTATATTTGTCCAAAAAAGGGAAAGCTGACAGCAAGGGAGACTACAGGAGAGCTTCCATCATCAACCTGAGGGGAGACTGCGTCTCCATTGTTGATCCCAAATGAGTAGAATTGTCCTGAGAATTGAATATTTTGGAAACAATTGGCTGAGGTAATATTTGTTGCATTGGCCAATAGATTAACATTTGCATCACTATGATGTATTATTTCTAACATACTGTATGTCCCTAATTTTATAAGTATCTGTATGTCTACTTTAACATTTTCATACTGCACTGATTTTTATACATTTTCTAACTGCTTCATCCAATTCATTGGGGGTTACAGGGGCACTAGAGCCTTGGCAAGCAACAGACTCAAGGCACACACTAATAATAATCATAATAATCTCTATTGCCCCAGAGAATAAATTGTATTACTATATTACATGCAACAATATATATACTGTATATTAAAATATTTTCAGACCTTACCATTAAACTTCGTTATTTGCTAATTCAAATTACATTTAGTCAACAAAGAAAATTCTTTTCCATCGTTATATTAAAAGAAATTTGGATTTGGAACATCTGAAAATATAAGCAAGTCAGTCTTCTCTTTGGTGATGTGGGCATTAGTTTGCTCTCTTAACCCAAAGACTTGATCTGCTCATGAGCTGCTCTGGCCAGGGTTTTACATACAGTAGGAGTATCAAAAGGAGCTCCACCAATAAACTGGGTCATCCACTTACAGTGGATGGCAATATGTTTTTGGCCTTGTTATGGAAGGAAAAATTAAATAAGCCTTTGTGAACTTGTATCATTTTGAAGTGTTTTTTTAATGGATGGATTTATTTTTTCCATTAAAGCTTTTCAATACAAATATAATTATAAAAATGGGATAGTTTGCTTAATTTGTGGTGTGTGTATATGGGGGGTTCTCACTTTAAGAAAAGAAAGACAGTCAATTCCTTATGAGAAACACAGACTGTTCTCTATCGTCTGAGTCAGGGTACATGTTAGAATGAGCTAAAATTCAGACTGAACATATTTCATAGTTACCTGTTTGAGCCTTGACCAACTCATCTGTGAAAAACAAAAATGATAAGACACAATGAAATGATAAACCATGAATGATAAGATTATGCCTATGCTAGGATGGATTTGTGTCATGATGTTGCCAGGGGCAATACTCGCATGTGATAAGAAAACCTGAAAATGATGCTCTGAAATCTGTGCTCAACTGCAAGGACATCTGAAAAAAACTTCTTAAATCTAAACACACCATATCATATGTCATGTGTTATGGTTCTTGCTTGATTAAAGAACAAGTTCCCAAGGAAGACTGATCTTTTTTCAATCTATCATGACTTTTGCCTAGACTCTTCTAGTTTAGAAAATTGGTCCTATAATCTGATATGTACAGTAATACAAGTCAGACTTTTTGTTCCATAATTACTTTCAGTAGTTTTCTTAGATCAGTAGATAAGTTTTCTTACCCTTTGTGTGAATGGGCACAATATTGACAATTGGAAGGTGTTGTAAGAGTTGCAACAATGGCTTCTGAATGCTGTCTCTGATTTCTGAGATTATTTACTGTACAGTTGACAAGATACCCTCAGGCCCTTTTGAATTATTATGAGCAACACTTAACTCTTCTAAGTTAATACTTTTAATAAACACCTGCCACCTGAATCAAGTTTTTGATTTAGTGAATACCTGATTTAATTATCATTTAGCCCTTTCCTTTTCATTGTCTGTTTTGAATTGAATTGTTTTCGCTTGTTGCCCTGGCTAAACTTTACATCATTCTTAATATTTATTTTATTCCTGAATACTGGCAGAACTTTTTAAAATTTATGTCAACCTCCATTATAACTTTCCTTTCCAAACTATCCCTTGGACTTAATTGTGCTTGTAATTCATTGTGCTCCTTTTTTCTTTAAATGAATCCTCTTGTTTGATTTTAATCACTTTGTAAAGCACTTTCTTTCTCCCTAATTTTTTCCTAAACAATTAGTTCAACTATTTCAGGCTAATGTTTATAAATATAATTGTCATTTAAATATCAAGTGTCATGCCAAGGTAAATTCTGTGGAGAGCTGGCAAATCAAAAAATTGGTTATAGGATAGAGGTGTTTAATACTTGGGTGTCTTGGTAGCAAGTGTTTTTTGTCAAGGTATAATACTATCAGATTTTAAACCTAGGGGAACAAGACCAGATTGGAATATTTAATGTCACGGTGTCTTCTCTGTGTGTTTATGTCATCTAGGAAAAATTAGTCACAATTTAACTTGAATTTCCAAGAAATGTGTCAGTTATTGCCATTGGGAAACTACCTAATCTGTAGCCTAATAACTAAAGACAGAGACACAGTATTTAGGTTTTCAATTCTGGTTGGGCTTCACTTGCATGACTCTTTGGTAGATGCTGTAATTGTTGGACTACATAAAATCCTGGAACGATAAATCTTTTTTATAATTATAAGTTAAGTTGTATAGTCAGCTGCTACTAGCTGTCTGTACAGCAAATGGATGTCAATACTCTTGTGCATGTCTATAATACATTGAGAAATTCCAAGTTAAAAACACTTGTGCAGATTTTATTGTTAACTGTTAAGAATTTATTGCAAAGAATGCAGTCACAGAATTGTGTATTTTGCAGACTCTAAAAACAATTATTTTAGGGACTTCTAAAAAGAATACTGGTAAAAATGCTGTTCTTATGGATTTTTTTACAAGAATGGATTTGAACCTTTAAAAATGGAACTTACCCAAACACAGCAGCTGCAGTGCTGCGAGGACAAGCAGAACTCTACCCATCTTCAATCGTCTCTTCAGAATGACACCTGCAAAGACATGTAGGAGAGAACTGAAGACGCAACGTCTTTATGTTTTTAGCTATACAGTATAATCATGACGAAGAAAACAACACATTCTTTATTCCTACAAAATTATAGGAATTAGGAAATCTAGTGAATGTGTGTCTTCGTGCATTTTGTTTGAACAAAAGCTAATCCACTGACATATTGATTAATAACAGAGTGTGATGATTATGAAGCTGGGATTCCACCAGAAATGGTACGTTATGTACTATTTCTATATATTCCAATCAATTTCTATGCATATAAAGATATCTGGAGAAATGTTTGGCAGCATTTATCTTAAAACTATTCATTAACATACAGTTTTTTGTACATACAAGCTTGCTCTTAGTCAAAAAATGTTGAATTTAATGAATTTAAGTTGCATCTACTGTACAGTTATTCTAGTGAACAAACCCATTTAGTATTTTGGGCGATGATGCTGATCGTCCTGAATCACTGAACTGCAAATACATTAAGATCCTCATGGAAAATCATATAAAGTTGTTTTTTTTAATCTGATCATTTAACGAACAGAGTTAAACACCTTACCTGCCAAGGCACTTTGTCTTCTGAAGGTGATGCCTGTATTCACCTGGGATTTAAAACTGCAATCAATAAGGGGTGTGGATTTACAGGAAAATGTATAGTCCTTGACTTCCTCATTGCTGAAATCTCAATGAATTATTGGAACAATAGAAGTTAAAGCAGTTTATCCACATGCATTCGTAGTTTTAATAAATGCAAGAGTAGCTAAAGTTCTTACGAAAATAATTTCCTGTAATTATGATTACAGGCTGTAAATCTTTTCTTAAAATAATTGCACCTTAGGATTTAGTCAGTCATTAAGTCTTTCTTCTACTTTGTCTTTAATTCTGTGGATAAAGAATATAAAACTGGAGATTTCAGTTTGTTTAAAATATTGAAAAAAGTGCAATGTGGCATGGATCTCAAACTGCAAAATCTGATTCAAACTCAAAAGACGTGTAGTTAATGTTATGGTTGAAATGAAAGACTTTTGAAAACGGGATGTCTAATTTGTCCATTACTAATGAAAAACTGCTAAAGTACTTATACCTCAAAACAATCCAAGATGAAGAGGTTAAAACACTTGAGATGGAGTTGTAATTTTAGGTAGAAAAAGTCAATGATGAACTAGAATTTAAATTATTTTATTAAATTAGACAGTGACTGGATGCCACTTTTTAAACAAAAATATCGAAGAGTATCTAATAAGTCATCTTTCAAAAAATAAGTTGTAGGACACAAAACAGACACCGGCATTAGGTATTTGTGCTGTGATTGAACTGGAATATTATGCACTCCATGCAGTTACTGTACGGTCATACCATAAATCTTGACTCAAATGGACTAGACTGGCTTATCTGATATAAAGTATGATGTTCTCAAGCTATTATTATTTTTCTATTCACAAATGCTCTTAGGAAAAAAGCTCACGCACTTCATCCAGCCAGAGAACATTTCACTGATGTATTGTAGAGCTACTTAAAAAAAAACAAACAGCAAGGTCTTTCTCAAGGGTGTTAACACAAACTTGGCTTCAGTCATGTTCTTCCTGCTTGGCATCATTTTTTGGTTCTATTGATCTTGGCACTGTGAATAAAATGTAATTAATGTCACATTTCTGTCTTAGTTGTTTTTATCTGTCATCATACAAGACTCCAAGTCTACTAGTTGCATTGAAATTACCTTGATTGACTGTCTGCTGTGGCCTTTTACCATTGTTTACATGTGGCTTTTCCATCCATTTTCTAATGCTTCATCCCATTGCAGGGGTGCTGGAGCCTATCCTGGCACAAAATGGGCAAAAAAGGCAGGATAACACCCTGAGCAAGATACCAGTCAATCACAGGACACACACAGACACAGACTTGTAGCTTTTCTTTAATTATTTAATGGTCGATGAAGCATCCTTTTAGAATAGTTATGTTACACCTAGATGAGCCTGAGTTCACGCCCCCTGATCTCCATAGCAACTGGCTGAGTTATCACTCAGAGCCAAACACCAAACAGTGCCTTGAGAACATGATCAAGCAGCCAACAGCCATATCACCCTGCAACTCACAACTGGCAATCCACTGAAGCTCAGTAGGTGTGAGCCTGGCCAGTACCTGGATACAGGAGACCTCCTTAGGTTGCTGCTGGAAGAAGTGTTAGTGGGGCCAGTAGGAGGCACTCATCCTGCGGTCCATGTGGGTCCTAATCCTAATGCCCCAGTATATTGACGGGGACACTATACTGTAAAAAGGTGCCATCTTTCAGATGAGATGTAAAACCGAGGTCCTGACTCTCTGTGGTCATTAAAAATCCCAAGGTGTTTCTCGAAAAGAGTAGGGGTGTTACCCCGGCGTCCTGAGCAAATTTCCCATTGGTCCTTACCAATCATGGCCTCCTAATAATCCCCATTTCTAAATTGGATTCATCACTCTGTTCTCCTTCCCACTGCTACCTGATGTGTGGTTAGCATTCTGGCGCACTACGGCTGCCATCTTATCTTATCTTATTTTATGTGGGGGCTGCACAATGGTGGTGGAGGGGAGTCCCCATTACCTGTAAAGCGCTTTGAGTGTCCAGAAAAGCACTATATAAGTGTAATGCAGCTGTCTATGCCACCTGCCCCCCTCTTAATGGGTAATCACAGTACCTCATCAGTGCCGGGTTCTTAAGCCCTGTCCTGTCCTCAGTCAGATGCTTTGTCTTTGAGCTTTTGCTGAACAATTTATTGATGTCACTGTAGGACATTTAATGAATTTACTGCTATGTATTAAAATGAAATAAACCACCTTTTTATAATGTTCAAATTGTTTTTGTAGCCCTTCCTACGCTCTTTTATCACATTAAAAAAATATATAATACAGTAAAGTTATCAATGATCCCTTACTGAACTAATTCACCTTAGAAATACTGAATTTATTAACTACATAAATTCATCATAAAGTCATAAACTCATGCCTCCGTACAACATTCTTTTTGATCTTTACAGAAATGAGAAGCTTAATCTCTTAGTTGATTGAATTACACTAATATTGTTTTGTACAGTAAAGGAACAACCTTCTTGAATTAGACTTAGAATTAATCACCTCCTAGTCAGAAGATTATAGATCTCTGTTTTCGGTATTGTAACCAAGCCAGTTTGACATAGATTGTTCTTGTTTCTCTTTCAAGAATAGATGAAGATTTTCAAGCTCACATGAATATTGAAATTATAGAGGTGCAGCGTGGGTTCCTTGTTCCTTGTTGGGGGGGATAAACATTCATCCATTTTCATAGCATACATCCGTTTTCTAGCCTATTTATCCCTATTTTAAACACACGGACAAACAACTCACACCAGGATAAGTTTTCCTAGAAACCAAATAACCTACTCGTATGTATGACTCTGGAAAAACCACCACAAAATATAAGATGACCACTGGACAAACTACTGGTCAACAATTTAGGATTTAGGCTGGTACAGTATATACAGTAGTATGAAAACTTTATATTTAATGGAATGGCGGCTCCAAAATGCTACAGTGTACATTTTGTTTCCTTTGGCATTAAATGACCTACAGTATACAGTATGTAGCACAAATGGATGTGAACAAATTTATTGCCAGCCTCCACTGGTTAAGAGTTAAGCCTATCAAGAAAGGGAGCCACCACAAGCATTCCTTCTCCAACCTCTCCCAAGGGAGGGTAAATACATTCCAGTCATATTCATTTTGTTTCTGTTTCTCAAAGGCAATAGCTCACACCTTCTGTGCCTTGCAATTTACTTAAAAACGTCAATGTTTCTAAACATTATGCAGTATTCATTCAATATTCAATGTAGTGTTCAAGAAATAACAAGTGTAAGTCATAAGCAAAAGCTTAGTAAAAATGAATAATTAAGAAATGTATAATAAAGACGAGTTATTCAATTAGATTCAGCATATACCAAGACATCCATTAAGTTTGTATTGTGGAAGTGAAAATCTGTGAAATGATAAAATCCCTCAATGTTCTTTGCCACTCCTTATTTTACCTCCTTAACTATTTAAAAAATAATTTATTTTTAATTATTATGTACTGTTTTGTAATATACTGTCTACATTGTGTGGTGTTGTCTGTCATCTGCAGTACTGTGCACGTCTTGAGAGAATGGTGTGAATAAGAATTCCAATGTACTCTAGTACATGTACTGTACATTTGGCAATAAACTCCTTTACTCTAATATACTCTAAGCAGAGTCTTAACTGACAGCACCTGTGCCCAGCAAGCAGTACCTGTATTCAATTTGCCTCCTGGGACCACCTTAATTTACTTCTATCAATTACAAAACAAAAGGGGAAAATTACAGCTCAAGATGGGCTGGAAGGCCAGAGAATCACACAGGGTAAAAAAACGTGTGGATTTCCCAGCCCATATTAAACCCTTTCAACAATTTTGCCCCAAATTTTCTTACAGCAGGTCTATGTGGCAAAAATAGACTAATGCAAGGCAAAACCTCCAATCTACTATATAATTCTTGTAAGTAGCTTAACCAGTTTTGATTAGGACATATTTACACGGCTGTTCTGTCTTTTTAATTATTTAGGTATGTATTGTAGGTGAGTTACTATAATAACATTTTTAAATAAAATTAACCAATGAAATACAGTATGCATCATAATCCCCCCAAAACTAAAAAAAAACTCAATGTATCTCAAGTAATTCCTGCAAATTGAGATGCCAACAACACTAGGTGATAAAACCAAAAACAGCCTAATTTAATATCAATACTAACTAAATACCTCAATACGAACAAAGAACATTTGTACTCTGTGCCCTTTTTCAAGCTTGGAGCAATCAGTGCAAGAAATTACATTCCATTCCTATGCAGTGTACAAGTTATTGCATACTTTAGTTTGCAAGCTGAAATATGTGATCAGTCCTGTTTCATTTACTGTAGTTACACTTTCTATATTACTTTCTAAATGATTGTTTGTAAAGGAATGGAGAAATTAATGCCTTATCTGTGTTCACGTGTGTTTCCTCCCATAGTCCAGAGATTGATATCTTATGTTAACTGGTTAAGAGAAAAATTGACCCTAGGTGTGAGTGTGTGCCCAGTGATGGACTGGTGACCCACACGGTATCCTGCCTTGGCCCTGTTGCTGTCACAGATGTCGGAAAGGACAAACCGTGGAGAGGCTGGAGAGCGAAAAAGACCCTGAATTGGGGAGTTAGTCAGGGCTCAGCAGTGCAAAGAGTTCTGGGAGTGCCGTATAGAAACCTGTGCCCTCAGGCCTTGGACGGAGCGGCAACCTGGTGCTAGGCGGGTCTCAGGACATCCGACCGTCAATGCTGAGCGAAGCAGAATAAGTGACCCGGAAATATATAGCCCCAGAGAGAGAGACACCGGAAGGAGAGCAAAGCACAAGAAACTAGGGACAGGACAGAGAAGGAGCGCCCTCTGGCTGCAGAGTGCGTGACAGTTGCTTGCTGGGATAGGCTCTGGCTCCCCTGTGATCCTGATTAATAATAAATTATAATTCCTTACACTTACACTGTATATAGTCCTTTTCTTGACAATCCACTCAAAGTGCTTCACAGGTAAGGGGAATGTGCAGCCCCCACCTGGGTGATGCGATGGCAGCCATAGTGCACCACTACGCTCACCACACACCAGCTATCCTGGAAAGGAAGTCAGTGCATCGCAGGGCTAGAGAAAAAGGATGTTTGGAAGAGAATCTCAGTGTGGTTTTGGGTGGTGGGAGGAACCTGGAGCACAAACTACACGGTGAATATAATGTTCATGCCTTCAGATGTAAAATCATAATCTGGACCACAAGCTTCTTAGGCATCAGCATTAACTACCACGCTATTGTGCAGCTGCATTTTAGAAATGGGACTTAAAATTCTTATGTGGACTCATTCCAAGCTTATCTAGCGAGAGTCTCTAATCAAGAGTGCAGAATCTCAAAGCACGCACAGAAATCCCGTTGTCCTCTGAGGTGCAACATTTCATGAGTGGTACCTTGCAGTTGCCTGTGATCTTGCAGTACGTTACGTGAGAATATTACTCATGCATGATGACAGTGCACATTCCGTAAAGCTGTATGCAGATCTCTTTTATGACACAAATTCCTTATCCTAATATGTGGAAGTGGATAGAAAAAATCATGAGCACTTTTGAAAGTAAAAAAAATGCTAGATGTCTTAACAATACGCACCTTGTGGAGAGGTAGGCTTTGGAGACATGACTGTAACTCCTGCCATAATCTGTAATCCCAAATTTCACTAACCTCTAATCTCACATGAACACTGGATAGAAGAATGAATCTACATTAGAAATCAGGGTAGCAAATTATTTTTTACTGTCTAACAAGCCATATAGTTGTATGTATCCATTTAACTGCAATATTACCTAATTGCAACATTTATATTGCAATATTTATTAATTTGTTTTTTTTAAGGGGTTTGATTTTAGTATATGGATTCTTCTTTTATTAGTGTAGTGCAGGCTGGCATGTTGCTTTTCACCTGGTCTTTTTCTTGTGCCATAGATGTGGTTTCAAATCACCACAGTCAAATGTTCAGAAATTGAATATTGAAGCATCTTGTTGAACCTTTTGTTCCAGAGGCAGGCATGGAGTGCATGTCTTTGTGTTTAGAGCTGTGTGAGAGTGCATCTGGTATTTGTGAACAATGAAAGGCAAAGGTGAGGGTTTAATTTTACACCTATTGTTCCAATAGCTGGTAATTGCAGCTATTTTCTTTGCACGTTCTGTCAGCCAGACCATCTACCAGTAAAGACCGGTGTACTTCGTCAATTTCAATGCATTCTACTGCAGTGGCAGGCAAGAGGCTTGAGTGTTATCTTGGGGAATCTGCACACTTACTCTGTGCCCAGTCTTGCATGTGTCACATAATAAGATAAATGATGTGGAAGTTAACATTGGTCAGTAATCTTGTTTCTTGGAAATGCTCCTGTTTGTCACCCATGGACACAACGTTAACATAGTGAGACATGTATGTTAACTATGCTGCTGAAAAGTGTTGTTCTATGAAAATCAGTCCATGTGTAATATTGCTTAAGGGTTTCTCAGGTTATGTTAGAAATAAAATGACATACAAAATGTAATTGAAAGAAATGAATCTTTATACTAGTAAAATTATTGTGAGGAAATTTGCCAGAATATTACAAAGCTGGAAATGTGCTGATAAAGTCAAGAGACATCTTTGGGTTCAACGACAGAAACAGTGGGAGAAATTAAAATGAAGAGGAAATCAACTGAAAATACATTAAACAAAAGAAACTACTTCATACGAAGTCGAAGGTGTTTGGAGCTGAATTCTTATTAATACTGTTAAAATCATTTCCCTCAGGTCTTCCAAAGTAAGGCTGGGTGTGATTCTCAGATTACATATGCAACTAAAATTGAAATGACTAAAATGAATGCAAGGCCTAAACCTTTCTGTAGTCCGACTTTTACTTTAATTCATACTTTTATTTTTCTTTTACATTCAGGTGCATTCTGCACAAATAATCCAGTGCAGGCTATGGTGTGATTACAGAGTTCATTTGTTCATTTTCATGTGGATTTCTATTATACTGTGGCTGCTATGAAACACCAATTGTCAAGCTGAGTTCCAATTGCAGGGCTGAGAGCTACCCCATTCCTCCAGGGTAAAAACCTTTATTGAGTAGAGGAAGGGGGGGCCAGGCAGGGCTCCAGGGGAGCGAGACAAAAAACCCGTACAAAAGTACACACAACAGAAAATAAACCTGGGAGACCAGGGCAACAAACCACACAAGAAAGATTCACAACAGATAGGAACCAAGAGTCCAGAGAAACAGGGGTCAGGAGACCAGGGAACACAGAAACCAGGAAGTGAGGAAACCAAACACCAAAAAAAAAACCCAAAATAGAAAAACACCGCACACAGGGCAAAAAATAAGTTCAAAATTTTGTCACAGATGACGGGAGTGACTTCCCGTGGAAAGCCAGGTATTCGTACACAGATGTCGGGAAGACATACCGCTGTTTGACCCGCTCACAGCCACGGAAGTCGGGAGTGTGTGTGATGTAGATGTTTCCATTCTCGGTCCTGCTCCACTGTTGTACTCGGTTATCTACATATTTGCATAAATCTCTTCTTCCATTATATTCTCATATTCTTCATCCACCTGTAGTGAAATTCCCAAAAGACAAAAACAAAACAGCATGTCATTGATGCAGGGTACTGCAACGTAAATTCCCTTCACCTTAAGAAATCTATTGACTCTTCACATGCTCACAATTTAAACAGTGTCTCACTGGGTGTTTATAAAAGCAATCATTTATGACATGATTAAAGTATTCAAGACATTTTAGTTCCATGTATTTTTTATTTATTTTTACATGTATTTTAAATTCTGTATAAATGAAAAAAAACTTATTTACTGTAGATCTTTTCTTTACTTCAGATGCACTTAGGTAGTGAAATATTTAATCATACTAAAGGTCTGTGGAACCTTACAAAGGTAGTACAAAGAAAATTCTGCTTTCTCAAATATAATAGGACTGTGCCTCCCCCTCAGGTAAATTGGACACTACCCATCAAGTACAACAGAGAAAAATCAATTTTCTGGTGGTACTTGACGGTAAATGTATTTTTGTCTAATATTTTTAATTTATAAATAGTTCACGCACTATACCTCTATGTTTCCATACACATGTTGATTGACTTCATAGTCTGAATAGTGCGGGATGTGAAGATCTTCTATTTTCCTTCCATAAGAAATATAAAAAAATAAGTCTTACATCATATTGTTCAGTGGAATTACATCACGCATCCACAATTTTCTATATTCCTGAAAACAGTTGCACCAATAAATGTAAGAACGGAGTTCAAGCAGCATGGACTAAAGGAGGGTGACTCCATTATGGTGCTACAATGACAGTAATTCTCCTGCACACAGTTGTCAGTGGTACTGTACAATATCAAGGGGGTTCTGACAGTGAGACTGCAGTCAGACGGAGACACCTTCACTGTAAACAATGTGACCAGACACAGTGGAGCAAACCATACAGTGGGACGAGAGGAAGGGTTGATGCACCAAAAGGCAGATGATCAAATCATGTTTAGAGTTATCTTTAGAAAAAATATGTGGCAATCTGAAACTACAGGCAAGACAAAGTTAGAAACACAAAATAAATTAATGCAAGCAAGAGGAAAAAAAATATGTGACATAACTGACAGGAAAATTAATATAAGATCCTTCCCACATCCTCAATTCTGAATATCAACTTCTTCCTTCTGGCAAATGTTTTAGGGTTCCCAAATGCAAGTCAGATACAAACATTCCTTTGTCCCACTATCCATTAAAGCTGTCAATGCAAATGTAAAGGCTAAACATAATTTTGACTCTTACAACCGACTTGAGTGCAATATGTTTTGTGATGTGTTATAAATGTTACATGTTGTTATGTGTTATACATGCACTGATACAGAAGATGTTTTCCTGCTGCTACTGTTGATAATGATAAAAAGCAAAAATGTGGCTCATTAAACATGTATGCACGGAACATTTCTTCTACAGATACTACCTTCTGCTTATTATGTAGGAAGGATCGTGCATCTCATGACTTAGGCTTTTTCCACTGGGTGCAGGCTTGTCACATGTTCTCCTGTTAACAAATAAAAAACAAACATCAACAGCATTCTGTGAATGTAAATTTTGAGTGAATCACTTTTTTAATAGATGGAGTGGTCAACCCAGGATATGAACAATCACATTCCATCCAGCCTTATACTGTAGTTCACCATTGACCTATCAATGTTTAAAGAGCTAAATCTGATTCAATTTCATTAGCTTTAACCAACTATGGTCACCTTCATTGCTAAAATATATAAAATAATTAAATTAATCACCTTCAGTGGCCTAAGTGAAATGCTGTCTCCTATTGAAAAACTGAGAAGAATGGTGCTGTTCTTATCAGAACTAGTTCCACTGGTTTGAAAAAATTTCAGTAGAGTGTAGAAGGAATAATTATTTGGCCAGAGGCCCATGTGTTTCCAAACAAACATCATTTTACTGTCTTTATTTCACTTTCACGTCTCCACAAAAGCTATCCTCACATCACTTTAATTTCCTTAACTTCCGTCCAGTGGGTGTCTAATGGCACAGGAAACATTGTAAGATGTATCATAACCCATCTTAAATTATTTCATTCCTTCTCTAAAGGAATCTTCTGTGAAATACAGGGAATTATGAAGATGGGTGATCAATGGATGAAACCATAGGAACCATATTAGTGGCTCAATCAATACATAAGCTTGCCCAAGTGCATTTTGAGCTCTTACATTATGGGTTCAAGCCTGGGTCATGCCATTAGTTGACTATAAACAGAATACCATAATCGGAGAAACACAATTGGCTGATTGCTGGTCTTAGCAAGACTGGCTGCCACAGTCTTCCAGGCAATTGCAGACATATGGTATACTGTTGCAGGTAAGGGTATCTGCCTGTATTTCCTCATTATCCCTCACGTGCACTCACAGGGTTTATAGCTGTGAGGCAAGACACACAAATGCCTACTTCAAGAATGGGAGTAGCAGAAATAATTTGCATAAATTTATTTTTAAAAAAGACTAAAAACCAATAACCAGGGAACAGCCTTTCAAAAAGCAGGAAAGAAACATGTAACATCCTTTCAAAAACGAAGGTTCAAGGGACATTTTTCACTAGCATAACAAAAACATGTTTTTTTCCAATTCTGTTAACCTTAGGGTTCTTTTGACACAGTGCTGGTCTCTCTTTAAGACAGTTTACCTAGTTTGCATTACTGGAGGTACATTACCAGATGGCTGATTGACCATTATTTCACACAATGTAATATTGTACTTTTTGTGACACTGGTGAATCAGAAACTCTGGAAATGTTCATGGTCTTTTCCATGACAGTGTGCCTGCACCTTTATATTCCAGCTCAGCTATCAATGACCTAAATATGTTTGCTATTTGTTTAAGTGGACCATTTTATATTTTTTTCCAGCTTGTCAGGTGCTTTAAAGAGATACAAAAAATTTGCAGACACACAGTCCCTCCAGGACCACAGTTAAAGACAGCTGCTCTAGTCTAATAAAACTCTTTATAAGTTACCGACTAGCTTGCACTAAACAGCAAACACAGGTCATAAAAAGAATGCACTATCTACTGTATATCTCAGTTTGGGACCAAACAAAATGACCGATTACCTGTTTCTGTTCCGTCTGAGTAAGAAACCTCCAATGGCTCCAATGACTGCTACCACCAGTATAGAAACAGGAAGGGCAACAGACAATGCAGAACCTGAAAACAACAGACTTCCATTTTTGTTTTCTGTAATGAAAAGTAAGCAATATACAAGGTGCTGGATATTTTTCTTATTTAGACTTACAACCTATGAACTAGTTTGTTAACATTTTAAGAAAATGAAACTCCTTTGACCCTTTCCTGGAATATCTAGAAAATACGAGTATAAGTACTGTATAATTTACAATCTCTCCTCAGTAGCATGCACAAAGTCAGTCTGGCCCTGGTCCTTGACAGATTCAACCCCTTCTGCCTTTGAAAGCTAAAGATCAAGTTAACGTAGACAGTAGTCAAAAATATGAATAACAAAGCAGGTGGGAATTTGATTACAGCGAAAAAGGGTAAATCACATTCCTCTTAAAGATTGTGTTGGTAGTGCTTTGTGGTAAGGTAAGGATTCGGCTTCGCAATAAGTGAAACACGCTTGTCATTCCTTTTACTGTATGTTCACTTTAAAAGCAGGATTCCCTAGCTTAAATAGCAACTTTAAGGGACTTCCCTTCCCATGGGCCAACACAGGATATTGTATACTGTAGGCAGGTTTGGGACTGTTCATTGATAGACTAACATTATTCACATTCAATTCATGTGTGTGAATGCTTGTGACTTTCATGTGCTATGAGTAGGAAACAACGTACCAGCACTGGGCACATACAGTTCCACTGTGGAATTGCCATGTGTGTTTCTGGCATAGCAGGAAATTGACTGTATGAAGCCCACAGCTCCCTGCAGGGTGTCTACTGTCACTGAGTCCTGTCTTTCTGAGCTCCTGTTCAGCAGGGTCCCATCAGGAAAGAGCCACTTAATCTCAGCAGGCGGGTTAGAGTCCACAATGCACTGACAGATTATCCAGCTGTTGCCTAGATTACAGGAGGATCCTTTAATCTCTGGTGCATCTAAAAACGACATGATGCAACTCATATGAGAAGAATTCTATACTGTACAGTACATATTTTATACAGGTGTCATGCTTTTCCTAAATGTACCTGAAAGCACTTGACGTGCTTCAAATGGAAAAAAAAAACCAATAAAAACATACAAAAGTAAAAAAGAAAATATAAAAAATAGAAAGAATAGGAAAACAAAATATTAGTTATAAACATTAAGAAATGAGGAAATGTCTGCATTTTAGGCTAGGATCTAAAAAACCCAGACGGACTCTAATATTCTTGAGGAAAGAAATTCCACCTCTGGTGGGCATAAAAAAAAACCTAGTCCCCCATAGAGAGGAATCTAAATTTGGGGATGTGATGTACAGTATATCAGACAATGGCTACTAAAAAGCCATTTTCATATCAAAAGCTGCTTTCTGATGTTAAACGTCATATTCACCAGAAGTGAATGACCACCTGTACTCTCACTGTACTTTTAAAACTGATTTCACACACCAACATTAGCTAACTGTCAGAGTTCGTGACCTGATTTCACTTTATGTATTCCATTATAACTGGTTTTTCAGATCTAAGAAACCAATGGTACTGTACATGATTTAGTATAAAAGGACAACAGTTGGTCATAGCAAAAAAAAAACCAACAGGCTACCCAAAAGGCCACCTTTTACTCACACTCTACATTGCTCTGAACGGCAGTGGAGTTGCTCTGTCCCAGTCTGTTCTGTGCTGTGCAATAGAAGGCTCCGCTGTGTCTGGTCACATTATCTACAGTGAAGGTGTCTCTTTCTGACAGCAGTCTCACTGTCTGAACCCCCTTGACGTTGTACCACTGATAACTGTGTGCAGGAGGATTACTGTCACTGGAGCACCGGAAAATGATGGAGTCACCCTCCTTTATCCCATGCTGGTTAAATTCCATTCTCACATTTACTGGGGCATCTGGTTTTAGGAATATAGAAAGAAACGGTATGGAATGATTAGTCCATATTCTGTTTTAGGTTCTATTGGAAAGCAACAAAATCCAATGTCTATTTTATTCCAGTCTTTAAAAACTATATGACAATTTCTAATCCAACAACTGTCATCTGATCGAAGCTTTCCTTCCTCCTAGAGTCAGAACATCATAGTTAAGTTCTGAGTCTCGGTCGTCTAAAATGTGTGATGGGCAGCTTTGCAAGGAAGAAATATCACCACCTTTTTAAAAAAATACCAGTAAAATTAGAGTGTTAGGCATTTATTTTTATGATGAAGTACCCCCTTTAAACCACAAGATCTGTAAATCACAAAACAAATTTAGCTTCGCACTTATAATACGGTGGTATTCAGAGATTATCCCCAATTCTAATTGTTTTTTTTTATTTTATTTCCTCCTTTCATGTCATTTATCCAAATGCGCATCTATTCTTTTGAAGCAATAGAAGAAAACTGATACTTCACTAAAGTCTTACTGCCCTTTGAGCTCTACAACAGGTTTAAAACCTATGCAGTTCTGTTTTTATACCACCGGACTTGACTGTACAGATGCAGCCATTCAAAGTGCGCGTTACAGACACGTACCGCAGGTGACGTCGCTCAGTATGACGCAAGATGACGCGGGGCACCGCAGTACGTGATTGGTTGACCGACAGGGGCACTCGTGGTCCGTTGGTCTGTCGTAGAAAGACAGTAAACGTCTTTGCTGTGCCCGTTGTAGGTATTGAATTTTACCACTGAAGGGAAATCTTAGTAGCTGAGCATAAAAAGAATAGGAGCATACTGTAACGCGTGTGAAGGTCATAAACGATATTAATTTTGGAACATAAACATACAGTGTATAGCTGGTCTTGGTACTTTAAAGAAAAAAATACACACCAGTATTCCATTTCTCCCTAAACATTTTAAGCTTCGAAGTCTTTAACTAACGCGATACCGGAGTCAACAAGCATACTTTTAGAATTTGATTAAAAGGGAATATAATATGGAATCGCGTATCTAAAGAATTTAATAATGGTATTCGTGTGCTGCGACAGGGCTGTGTAGGGCTGTTTCGCCTGCCTGTTCATGTGAGCTGTCTTGTAGACGTGACTACCAGCTGACAGGTTGTGTTTTCGAATCCAGCTGGTGCTGGTCTTTTCTTTTAAGAAACATTTCTTCGAAAAAATAGAATAGCGATATTATGGACAATCAATTGACTTTTATATTTCAAAATATCGCAACATGATCGATATTTGCGATATTTTGAACATATCTTCCCTTCTGACAGCGGTGCCTGCTTCTATTGTGTGTGTGTGTGCAACAGAGTAAATTTTTAATAGCGTTTTAAGCGAATAGGTAATTAGATTGCTCGTAAACCTAATCGCTTTTTCTACATAAACACAGCATGATTACTCTCTGAAAATGCTTTTCCTTTATTTTTAAAGTAGGCTCAGATTTCAACTATAGATCGTATTATTATAAACTTTCTTGGAAAAATGTATTTTATGTAAACCATGTTTGCTATTAATTCATTTAGGGCTAAAATACGTTCATTGTCTTCCAATCGAGTCGAGTTGACATTGGAAGCCTGCCACACCCGGACTGTTAAACCAACGCATTAGCACGTCAAAGCCCATTGAGGGTATTGAGCCAGTATTGGCTTTAGTATTCCCCCCCTCTCCCCTCAATTCAATTCAATTCAAGGTGTTTTATTTGCATGACAGATGGGTACAAGCAGTGTTGGGTATGTATATTGTAACGCTTACGGCAGACAGGCACTGTGTAACAGCCGGCGCACCAGAGCAGCGCACCGAGGGAGCGTCTGCATTTATAACTTGGTTTTTAAAATTAGTCAAGCAATATGAAGCATCTTCTTTTACTTTTGAGTCCCTTAAATACATTGAACACAGCTTTCTCACCACTTAAGATTGCTCTTGATACCATCCTTACACAAAGCAGAAGGGAGATTTTAGTGCCTGAGCATAAAAAGAATAGGAGCATACTGCAACGCGTGTGAAGTCCATAAACGATATTAATTTTGGAACTTAAACGTTCAGTATATGGCTGGTCTCGGTACTTTAAAGAAAACATACACACCAGTATTCCATTTCTCCCTAAACATTTTAAGCATCGAAGTCTTTAAGTAACGCGATACCGGAGTCAACAAGCATACTTTTAGAATTTGATTAAAAGGGAATATAATATGGAATCGCGTATCTCAAGAAATTAATATGCAATAACTGAGTCAAGGGACTCAGAGGATCCAAGGCTAGACTGAGTATAATAGGCTTCGGGCTTCTATTGTGACATCTACTGTAAATTACAGAAATGTTAAAAGTAAACAAAATAAAGTAACTAAAATGTGGTCTAAAATCACCCCTTTAGACACCCCTTTTACTTCACTGGTGTCAGATATGAAAGGCAATAGTCTCCCGTTCTGTCTGCTGTGTGTTGCAGCAGAGGGACTCCCTGCCGCTGAAAGGGGCAGAGTAACTTGCATGCCCTCTAGTACAGTTTACACATGCACGACTTTAAAAGCTAGCAAGACAGGTTTCGATTCACATTAGCTGGCGAGCCTTGTTAAAAAAACGAATGATAATGTAACATGCCACTGTTCATGAACAAAGTTATACTGAGATTTCCTAAGATACGCGATTAAAAAATAAATAAATAAAAATTTGAATCTCCCGCGGAACACATTCCATAAGAATCAGTGGTTTTACAGTATATATCGCCTTTAAAGGTGGCTTCTCAAAACGCTTTACGGGATAAAAACAACCAGAACAGCAGCAACAACAATATTGTATTTCGTTGCACTTTGAAAACCAAGTAATAACTTAACTATACAGTACGTGCAAACGTTTCGTATGTTGCTGTCGTGAATGTCTGCGTACCCATAAGTATCTTATTTGCCTTGAGTCTGTCTACAGTATCTCTGTCCCACTACCCCCATCTCTCCCTCAATTCAATTCAAGGTGTTTTATTTGCATGACAGATGGGTACAATTCTTGTTGGGAATGTATACTTTGATATTTACACCCGGCGCGGCACCGAGGGAGCGTCTGCATTTATAACTTGGTTTTTAAAATTAGTCACGCAATATGAAGCATCTTCTTTTACTTCTGAGTCCCTTAAATACATTGAACACAGCTTTCTCACCATCCTTACACAAAGCAGAAACTGTCCGATGACTCACAGTACAAGTGGAAAGATTACAGATTTTAATCGTCTTTAATTTTGTCTTTAATTTTGCCTGTGGAGTGTATCTTATTAAGCTCTAAATTGCATTTTGAGCGCGGTTTTTTACTTTTTTTTAATTGCATTTTGGGCGCGGACAGCACATACAAGGGTTAATGAACTGCGCCAAGAAATTTAAAATAGTATTCTTTAGGTGTGAGGGTAGGAGTGGACCGCAGCAGGCATAATCAGCAAACCAGGAAAACAAAGAACAGGACAGGTGAGATGTGTATCCAGAAAGCGAGTGATCAGAAAAAGGAAATGGAAAACGCAGAAAAAGAAAACGCTTTACAGGATAAAAACAATAACAACAGTAGTGGCTGGGCAAACGATTTTTTTTATCGAAATACAAATTGAGATACTGTACTGTATAATGATGTGCATGAACAAAGGTATACTGCAATTTTCCTTAGATACGCGATTAATGCTTCGTAGGAGGAGGCGGTCTTTTCCTCTTGTCTAACAGTTTGTCCACAAACAAAACATTCCTGTTAGACAAAAGGAATTGAAAAAAACCAATTTTGTCAATGAAAACCGGTGTGTGTGTCTCTCCCTGCTGGATGTTCCTCTCACAAACTGCTGAATGAATAAAATAATTTTATTGAAAATGCGTTTGCGATTGTCTGGTATTTAATCTGGTCCCTTTTAACTGTTTTTCGATCTACTGTATTGCTTTGAGATGCCACTTTTAAAGGCGATATGTAAAATAAAGTTTTTTTTATTATTGTTATAGAGAAACATGATCAGATTTTCCCTGGTTCAGAAAAAAGATCTAAAGTGCTACACATAACTTTCTTAATTCGATGTATTTAAAGCAGTGAACTACTGTAGGTGTCACATAACATTCAGAAATACAATCACGTATTTGACAAATAAAAACGATTATAATCTAATCCTTCCACGTTTGATCCCAAAATCCCAAGAAATATAAATCTTGACGGGTAGAAAGCTATGCTGAAAGTTTATTAAGATGCTTAGAAGACAAAGATACTGTATCAATTTATGTTGCATTAGCCTGATTATGATTAAAAAACACATATAATTAAACACGCGTTTGCGATTTAAATCAGAACACGATTTAAATCAATATCGATTCCATATTATATTAGCAGAAAAGCTTAAAACTACCACTTTTTCACACGCTATTTCACATGCTAGTTAAATACTTCGATGCTTAAAATCGTTAGGGAGAAATGGAATACCGGTGTGTATTTTTCCTTTAAAGTGCCGAATCCTGGAATCTGACTGGCTGACACCCCTCTGAAGTGGTTCCATAAAATCTGGTATACGGAAAAGAAAGCGTTGATAAATACAAGTGTCTTTTAATACACTCTTTGCTGTGCTCTTGAGGCATGACTTTTTGCATGACTCCAAGGCATGACTTTTTTATGTATAAACATCAGTATTTACTGCTATTAATTACTGTACGATTTATAGTTGAAATCTGAGCCTAGATATAAAGTTAGATATAAAGTTAAAATCTTGACAAAGCAATGTAGGAAATACAGAGAAAATAAATTCTTTCTGACATCTAAAATCAGTTTCGATCAAGGTCTCTAAAACGAACAAGAAAAAGAAGATTTTCGGAGGGCAATTACGCTGTGTTTATATAGAATAAGTGATTTATGAGCAATCTAATTTCTTGTTCGTTTAAAACAGTGAAATGTCAGCTGTAAAAGATCGCACCAGAAACAGCACTCACTCTGCCTGTCATAGACGTTCAGGAAAGGCTGAATGAAGTCATGTCAAGTACAATAATTCGGAGAACAATAATACCAGTTGTAGGACAGTATATAAGGAGGATAAGGATTTTGAAGTTGACTCGAAATCTGATAGGTAACCAGTGCAAGGACTTGAAAACAGGTGTAATGCATCCCTGATAGGATTCTTGCTGTCATATTCTGAACATATTGAAGATTGCTCAGTGTGGATTTAATTTCCCCAGTGAACAGGATGTGCATTTATTAATTCTAGAAAAAAAGCCTTTCTTGATTTCTCTAGTTCTTAGTTTCTCTAGTTCCCTTTAAAATAAACTATTATTCCACAATGCAGAGTATTACATGGCCAGTATTTACACATGATATTTGTGATTTAAAGAAATTAACACAAGCAGCTTTTGGAGATTTAAGTGTTGGCTGAGTTATTGCAGGATAAAAGACTAGAGATGTTGGCAAGAAGAAGATAGTTTGGGGAAAGCTGAGGAATACACTTATAACAAGAACACTTCCTAATGGGGTTAGGCATACTTTTGATGAAGATGATGAAGTTAACAGACTATATGTTTACATAGATACTGAAATAAGGATTGTATTTTAGATTATGTGTAGTTGCTGGCATTGAACTGTGTGTTGGATGCACATGAATTGAAGGAATGGGCAAACATAGCTGATGCGGATCCACAGAGCCAGCATATTAAGATGTTTATAATTAGAGGCAATTTGTTTAAATAACTAGGTATGGATACTGATGTGCAAGAGAGGTGGAAAGGCTGTTTCCTTAAGCCAGCAGTAAAAAATATTTTATTCTCAGTGAGATGCTGCCATTTCATAGTGGGTTTCTAACACTGTGTATAGTTCCATCCACACAGTGCCTTTACTTCCATTTCTAATCTCTTTATCCAGTACAGAGGATTTGGAGCCTATCCCAGTAAGCAACGGACACAAGGCAGAATACACCCTGGACATAGCGCCAGTCCATCACAGGACAGACAGACACAAACACACACAGACCAGGGCCAGGTTTCCCATAAACTAATTAACTTACCAGTATGTTTTGGAGTGCGAGAGGGAGTCATATCACACATATGGAGAAAAACCATGTAACCCAGAGAGAACATGTAAACCCCACACACACAGGATGGCAGGAATTGAACCTAGGACCCCAGTGCTGCAAGATAGCAATGCTAACCACTTTGCCACCATTATAAATGGATGGATATCTTAGTTATCTTTCTAGTTCACAGGTTTGCATGCATAATTTAATTTTGAAAGCCACTGAGACATCAGGTACTACTGTTGTATTTATGAAAAAGAAACAAAACAAAAAACATACTAACAACTGTGCCATCCTACGCCTTAGCTAATACATTTTATTATTCATAAACAGTTAACATTGTTAGCAAAATATTTTGAATTATATTTAACCCTATTTTTTCTTTAGTTTTGTATTTAACTTATTATATGATAGTCAGACTTAATGTATATTTGAACAATGAAAATATATTTTTACAAGATTTTACATTAAGCACTTAAAATTAATATGGTTAATAATAGTAAACTGTAACATGCTGTAACAAGATCGGTTAAACAGCGAAGAAAATGCTTTCAGAGAAAATGTTTCAGGTGTGAAGAACATAGATCTCCAATGCAATTTCAACCAAACCTGTTCCCACACACCCTGCCCCCACTACCATTAGAATATACACAAAGCACTCAAATCTTTCGAGCTAATGATCAGGTGACCCGAGAGAGAGCGAGAGAAACACCAAGGGGTATCACCAAGGGTATTAATAATACGATCTATAGTTGAAATCTGAGCCTAAATAAAAAGAAAAAGCAAGTGATTAGGTTTATGAGCAATCTAATTACTTATTCGTTTAAAACGCTATATAAAATAAAGTTTATTATTAATTTGCTGCACAGAGCGGTGAATATTGTTATGCATAAGACAAAGATAACGATCCTGATCAGTTTAGAAATCTGTGTACGCTGTAAGGTTTTTACTTCTTAAACTTTTAAAGTACACGTTTTGAATAGAAAGAAATCCTCTTCCTGTTACAGTATGTATAGCAAACTAGCACGTCTTTTTTCTCCAATCAGAGGGGTGTCAGATGGTGTCAGCCAATCACCATTCTGCGTTGGGTAGCAACGGGTGACTGTTCTCAGGCGGAAGATGTAAACAGCTTAATGTTCGTGTTAAATAATTTTTTAAAATTCAATTAAACGGGCACAATTAAGACATTAAATATACATATACATACTGTATACAGTACAGTTTGCATACGGTAATATGTTACGCGATTAAAAAATAAATAAATAAAACTGGAAGGTTCAGCACCAGCTGGATTCGAGCACACACCCTGCCCGTTGGCAGGCACGCACCTAGACCAGTCGGCTACAGTCAGCTCGCATGAGCAGGCAGGCGAAACAGCCCTACACAGCCCTGCCGCAGTACATGGATATAATCATACCGTTATTAAATTCTTGAGATACGCGATTCCATATTATATTCCCTTTTAATCAAATTCTAAAAGTATGCTTGTTGACTCCGGTATCACGTTAGTTAAAGACTTCGAAGCTTACAATGTTTAGGGAGAAATGGAATACCGGTGTGTATTTTTCCTTGTGATATTTTAAGCTCTAGTTGAATGATAGGTGTCGCATTTTAAATCATTTTCGTAGTTAGAAATTATGAAACGCCCTGTTAAAAGCAAGGAAGTTTTTATGCCCGTTGAAGTAAAACAAAATGCCTGACAAAGTATGGCTTGGACAGATTCCAAGTGCTTGTACAAATGTGCTAAAGAAATTATACTTTGAGTATACAGCTTGTCCAAAGTCATCCATTATTAATACTATTAGTAATATCTCCGGTAAAGGCTTTGATGCATAAATATTTCTGATAAAGGTAGGTTGTGTACTTTTGTCCAACTGAGCAATCTTGCTTTCATAAAATATACCAACATTTTAATGACTGAAGATTAACATGCTGTAATACACTGTTCAAAATTAAAGGCTCAAATGCTGTACATGAGAGGTTAAGCTCCCCCTGGCGGTTTTACAAGGTGACGCCGGATAGTTTCCGGCAGAGCGTCAAATGACGCGCGATTAACACGTCACACTGCGTGACACTGCGAGATGCCGCGCCACGCCCACCGGGGTATGCCGCAAAATAACGCACGCATTTTGAATGGCTGCATCTGTAAATTTGATAAAATGACTTACAGGTCACGTTCAAGATGATAGAGTTCTCTGCTGTCTTTCTTCCCCTGTATTCAGACCGGCAGGTCAGAGTTTTCCTGTGGTCACTGGCTTGGGGTTTAAAGGTCAGCACTGATGTCAAATTCCACTGTCCATTTCCCATTGGTTCTGAGTAAACAGTGGGCATCATGCTGTTGTGGTTCCAGGTGATTGTAGGAGGGTGAACAGGACAGGTGTGATACACTGAGCAGGAAGCAGAGAGATCAATACCTGCAGTGGCTTCCCTTTTTACAGATATAGAAGGAGGATCTGCTGTCTCTGCAGAAAAAGATAAAGCACATTACTTGGAAGAAATTATGTTTGTATTTTTCAATTTACATTTCTACACAAAAACAGTAGTATAAAAATGTTCATGTTCGCAAGGCCAGTTTTTTTTTTAATAATACAAATGTAATTCCCCTTCCCCCTTAATTATCTCGTAATTCCACCTTTTTCTTCACATTGAACATCTAAAAGTGACTAACATGTGTGGCAACAAAGTTCGTGCAAGCTTACCTTTCACAAAAACGGATGTTTTATTTTTGACGTAGGAATATTTATCCAATCCATGTATTTCGATCCGGAAGAAATAATGACCACCGTCTTTTTGTTTCACTGGATCAAGCTTCAGAGAACAGTTTTTCTGTCCCAAATCTCCAACTAGTGCTGTACGTCCTCTAAATCTATCTATTACAGAACCGCTTGGGTGATAAATATATTCATAGGATTCTGTGAGCCAGATGCCAGTCATCTGAGAAACACTTCTCTCTGATCCTGGATAGTTAAACTTGCAGGGTATCACAACACAAGAACCATGCAGTGCAGATAATTGGAATGGTGTCTCTGCAGTCCATTCTTTGAAGGTGCTGCTAACATGTATCACTGCAAAAAGACCATAATTCTTGAATTATCCTCTATTTTCATTTTTATGCTTTTCTTCAAGAACATTAATTTTAATGTTTATATCTAGCCTCAGAAACATTCTTGTTATCTTGTGCATGTGAAGATTTTTTTTTTCAGGAAAAATATTTCCTCTGTTGCAATATGGGAAAATACATGCTGCAATTAACAAAAAAATATTTGATAAAATGGAACATATACTGAGGATTTTTTTTTTCTAAAACAATTCATTATATAGTATGTCAATGAAAGCAAACACTGATGTTCCTACAATAAAGAGAAACAGAATGAAAACAAAAATCAAAGATGGCTTTTAAAAAAACTGAAATGTGTTATTACCACCGCCCCCATCTTTAATTTCCTTCATACAGATCACGTACAGTACACACTTAAAAAATTAAAATGCTTGGGGATCACCGATTCAAAGGGAGCATCGTGTCAGTAATTCAAATCTGTCCTACATTCAATGTAAATTAGTTGCATGATTAGTTTTTCATGATCTTTTACAATTTCAAGCAGTGAATTATGATCCCCTCCCCAACAGTGACTTCTACATACTCTTCAAATTTTCTTCTGAAGGATATGGCTCACTGTTTTGTGGAATTGTCAAAGTCCAAAGTCATTATCTATTCCAAATACAAGAAAAGCACCTTTTAGGCAAAAACACTGACATAACAATAGTCCCTTCCATAACTTCAGTTCCATCCCTGCAGCTGTGAGCCTAACTGACTCCCTGGAGCCACTGTGAAGACAAACAAAATGTACTTTTTTAATTAATTTTCATCACAGTTCACATGCAGTATGTTGGAAATGTTCAAATGTACAGTATTTGTACAGGAGAAACCTGCAGTCCTTACTGATATTTACTTGATTTACCAATTCAGAAAAGAAAAAAAACAAAAATTTTTCAAACCAAAATTTAAATAAATACCAATTATTTATTTGACCACACAACATAAATCATCTGAAATATTAAGCTTACAAATTCATGTCAAAGAGTAAGGAATAAGAAAATAGAGCACTTACCCTTTTCTAAAGCAGCTGTGCCCCTGGTTTTGTGATTCATGTGAGGCTGAAGATTTCTACAAGTTGGGTGTATGTGTATACTACAGTATATACTGAATATCAGCCTTTCTGTTTCATTTCTTACATTGGCAATTGTAATTTTTTCACTTTCTTGATAGAGCGTTCCCACTTCCCATTTTTTTGTAGCTTTTTTAAGTAGAATCTACTTTATACGTTTAGCCATTCTTCCTTTCTGTTGTCCTCAGTCATGAACCCTGATGGGTCTGTAGTCTGCTGGAACACACTGACACTTTGTGTGAGTTTTCAGGCTGACTCTTTCCATTCTGTGCACATGATCTAAAAACTGCATCACCATGATGTTAACCAGGAAGAAGATGGATGGTCATAGCACACACTGATAAAGCCCAGGTTGAGTGTGATCAATGCTAGTTGGTGTAATAGAAATTACAAACCATCTGGACCCAAAGTAAGTCCTCATCAGGCTGCATGATTCAGCAGTCTGTTTGGTGGGGGGGGCAGGAGTAGTTATGTATTTTTGCTACATTAGTAATGTAATGATGTCTTCACTATACTCTTAGACATGAATCAATGAATCTATCCAGACTTGTGAACAATTGGATTCATGTGTATATTTTGTCATAGTTTGGGATGGCCCAAACCTGATCCTGGAGAGCTATTAAATCATCGATTTATAGATACTTGGAACATATCCAATCCCAAGCGGGTCTCAGGACATCCGAACGTCGATGTTGAGTGAGGAGGAAAGCATGAAGAGGAAATATATAGCCCCAGACAGAGACACACCAGAAGGACAAGCAAAGCACAAGAAAGTAGGGACAGGACAGAGTAAGAGTGCCCTCTAGCTGTAGAGGGCATGACAGAAAAGCAGCCATTGAATTAGAGGAAATTGTAGAACACCTCCTAGCTCAACAAGAGGCAGGATATCAGATATACTGTACTCAGGGCCATGGGGATGGCATCAGGAGTAGCAGTGCCCAGAAGGGAGGAGAGTGGGCAAAACACAACAGGAGATATTTTTGTCTTTGAACTGGACAGCCCAGTGTTTAGAAGTGAAATAAATTAAATGGTCAAAACCCCAAACTCTTCATGCAGTAGCTTTGTAAATTCTCAACAATAACTAAGGAGGACAAAAAGCTATGTGCTTGCTATCATAACCAAAACTAGACATTAGAATTTTTTTTTATTTTTTTCTGCTGTACCTATATACAGTCGAAAGGAAAATAAACTTAATAGAAGCACTTTTTTTATTAGTATTAATCCTTTATTAGTATTATTAATCCTTCAAAAACAATCCACATTTGACACTTAGAATACTGAAAAAACAGATTTTGTTTACATATTCAGAAGTTTAAATGCCTATTACAAATCCTCCCTAACATTGATTTTCTATTTGTAATTGATATTTGAGATTAATTTAGTAAAGAGCATATACATAACCAGAAAAGAGAGTTTACCAATACCATTTTATTTACTGTTTTAACATTTTATGATTGTCTTCACTGGGATTAATTAAAAAAAAAAGAAAAAAAATCTAAAACTCATGAACAAATTGTTTTATTTATTTCAAGACATTAATGTCACTCTTCAGGACCACTAAAAATCTTAAAACTCAATATTGATGTTTCTCTGATAGGTTAGAACAGACTTCATAGGACTTTATGTATTACAAAAGTATTAGAATTCATCAGATGAAACACTGCAAAATGGAGATATTCTAGTGTGAATACTATGAATGTGCTGAATTGCTTACTAATTAGCATTCTTCTGTTTATTAGAAACAGTTTGTTTGGTGAAGGCTGGGTCTAGGAATATTGGTAGAGCTATGTTGTATAACTAATGACTCACTCCATCTATACTATACAAAACATTCAACTGCTTAAATGACAATGAAAAGGTAGTAGTGTGTCCCCAATACAAGTATCCCTGAAACTCTAAATTTAGTCTTTAAATTTGAAAGGTCACTGATATCTATCCCATCAGCATAGCACTAATAACACACAGCAGCAGAAGGAGGCTGGGTTAGAAAACAGACGAGCCATCCGTCACAGATCGAACTTTTCGATCTAGAACAAGACAGATTAACCAGGTCAGTCAAACACTCATGCTGGATTATAATTCAGGCATTTCAAAATTGTTTCTTACTCAAAACACATTCATTTGTGGGCTTTGTCTCAGTCAATATTTGACACATAAGTTAACTAAGTAACAGTTTCCTTGTAAGAAATGAAGAGAGCAATAAGTCAATTGGAAAAACAGACTGAGCAAAACTGGAATATCCAAGTGTTGCCTGTCTACAGTCTACAGACTATATGAAGTCTGAATATATGTGCAAAGCAGTGCTATTTTATTTCTCATTCATTTCCCTGGTGTCAGTCTTGGGATCCTGCAATTATCTTCCTAACTGGCAAAGTTTAAAAATGTCTCTTTGGCTTGCCAGACATTTCTTTAATGTGCACAAAATGAAGTCTTTCAAACCATTCACACTGAAAATACACGTCTGTAACCAAAATAATAATTGTCTAAACAATGCCTATGAGTTCCATTACATAATGAAACATTTACTCTTCTTCACTACATGTTCTGAATGGCTATTTTGTACCTGATCTTTGCTGTGACCAAGTCAGAGGGCCCATTGAAATTGAGGTGCCATCATGGAAATTCACAGCCCTGGCCACTCTGCGATGGTATCCTGGGTAACACCGCTATGGAAACAGGGACAGGGATTAAAAAGTATGCAATTTATGTAAAATGTATGTACTGTAAGTAGAGTTTTGGGCTCTACTTACCGCAGTGCAGTCATTGCCTGCAAGTAAGCAGATCTTGACTTGACAGTGCAGAAAGATTGTGGAGGTGTTTCCTGCAAATGTAAACATCATGAAGGAGAACTGGCTGGTGGTAGAGACACCGTTCTGGATGATCTCCACCGTCTTGTCATCAGAGCTGGGGCACCTGGAGCACAGAGCATTCAGTGTAAACACAGTGTAGAGGAAAACACTGTGCTTCTTGATGCAGAAGAGTACTTGTCTTCCTAAGAGGAACAGTCCAGTTCATTGGCACGAAAGACATTCACCCACTATAAAGGCTAGAGGCGACAAATGTCAGCTTTCTCCATAATAGTTTTCTGCACACTGATGACTTCAGAGCTTCTGAACCCGCCTACCATTTTTCAACAAGTGTCTTGGGAAAGATTGTAAAGGTCTATGAGAAAATGGGTCAGGTGAAGGTGCCAAAGACGTTGTAATATACAATTAACAATCTTCATATAAAGGCGCACAACATAAAAAAAGAAGTAGTTCTCTATGTATGCTGTATATGTTTCAACATTTGCAATTATTGCTTATTATGTAGCCCTGGTGGCAGTTTGATTTTCACATGAGAATTGTTGCAGAAAATGAAGTAGTTCATTTACGAGGATATCGCTTGATGCTTGGCAAGACACAGCTAACATAGCTGGGGAAGTGTAATATCATATTCATGCAGTAGATCTAAAATGTAATGTATACTGTAGTAACAAGTGTTTGTACAGTATGGGGAATGCTACTTCAAACAGGGTAAAAGAGTCAAGAACAGAACTTACTCATGGGTAATGAGATTCCATCGAATGCTGTAAAATGGGTCATTCACAGGAGTTGCCCAACAGGACTCAAGGACACTGGAGAACTGCCGGTCATCCACCCCACTCACAGAAACTCCAATATAAACCCTCTGGTTGAGCGCTAGGTCCACTTGAGACCCCGTGAAAGGATGACTGAACTGTGGATCTTGGTAAGGAACCAAGCGCACCTGGTAGGTCCCAATGCCTGATGGTATCTTCCTCCTCACAATGCTGTTAAAAATGATTTTTTTTGTCCAACACCAAAAACATGCATTCACTGTTTATACACATGTTTATATCAGTATTTTTAAAGTAAAAAATAAAGCCAAAAACAATGTTTATATTCCTTTAGCAAATAAATACATTTGCTAAAAGGAAGATGAAGAGAAAGTGCTCCAAGTTTTTCCCTTTGTACAGTATTAAACTATTTTATGCTTCATTCATGTTCATAGATCTCATAAACAAGATTAAAAGAACAATCTAATATCTTAAAAACTACTTAACTGGGAGAGTTGCAGCAGCATGAATTAGATCTAATATACAGTATTGTTTTAAACTTATCATCCTTTTGCTGTATTAGCTAGATTGTTTTTCACAGAAGTAAATACATTTCACAGAAGCTTGTTGCTCACAGACAGATTTGAATTCCTGTTCAGTCAGACTGACAGAGCTCAGCCTACCTCTCCAAGGGATGAATGCCAAAGCGCAAAGACATGGTCTCAGACAGTAAGTACTCGCAGCTGAACTTCAGGTCTATTTGCTTTGTCCGACTGATGACCCCACCACTGGAGTCAATGGCCCCTTGGATGGAGTTGTTGTAGATGAAGTGTGTGCCGTTTGTCTGAAAAGGAGCAAAAAAAGGGAAAGTAAGAAGATTTCTAAGTGAACCACTAATAATTAATCTGTACCACAAATCTGATATTTTATTTCATAAAAGATAATACTTCATAGATCCTAATAAAGATCACTGATAACTGGGAAAAATAATGTTGCAGATGTATTACAGGCTTATACTGTATAAGGGTCAGTCGCAAACCTTGATAACACATGTCAAATATAAATTTCTAGCTGTGTAAAGCAGGCAAATTAATATACTGTACTTGGCACTGACACACATAATTCTGTGCATCACTTCTACTAAATAAAGATACAGAGATAAAACACATAACCTAACATTGATAGTGTGCATTTAAATTAAGAAATGTGATGGATTACAAAAACTACAACCAAAGGTCAGAAGGGAAGAATGATAATCATCTTCAAGGCACAACAGCACAGTCTACTGAAAAGGTAACCAGACAGAAAAACCTCTTCCTGAGCCCTGATATTTTCTGAGCAACATCCTCTGATTTTTCTTTTCGGTGATGAGGGATGCAGACATACAGCAAGACATTAGAAGCTGGGAATCACAGTGTGATTCCTCTTATTTAATACTGGCTTCTACCACTATGCTGGCAGTCAAGATGAGTAGATTAGAATATTGAATGTGCTGAATGCTCACAATGAGATACGCTATAACAGCAGTTACTGTACCATCAGTGATGTTCCACAGGTGTGATTGTCATTGTCAAACAGAAATTCCACCCGACCATTGATGACAGTCCCAGTGCAGCTGGGATCATTGAGATGTAAAATGTGAGGAGGGAATCCTTCTTCAAACAGCAGGCATCTGGACAGTGACATTGTGCCCGAGCTGCTGAAACAAGTCTCCTGAGCGTCTGCAAGAGGAAACACCTTAGATCAGGTTCAGTCTAGGGACATTGACTGTTTAGATCTGGACTTCAACTTGAACTGTGCACTTTATTATAATGGAACCAGCCACACATATCACTATGCAGAGACAGCATTAATTAAAAAAAATAATTAAAGAATAAAAATCTTTACTGTAATGTGGTGACTAAATTAAAACTAAACAATAGGTAGCATGGTGGTGCAGTGGTTAGCATTGCTACCTCACATCTCTGGGGCTCTGGGTTCAATTCCTAGGATGCTATCAGCATGAAGTTTGTCTGTTCTCCCCATGTGGGTTTTCTCTGAGTACTCCAGGTCCCAAAGTCCAGAGACATACTGGTGGGTTAATGTGGTTCTGGAAAAAATGGCCTGGGGAGTGTGTGCATGCTTTTCTCTGTGTCTGCTCTGCTATGGGCGGGTGTCCCATCATTGCTGTATCCTGACTTGCGCCTCTTGCTTGGAGGTAAATCTGAGTGGATTAGAATATTGACTGTGCTGAATTCAAACAATAATAAGACGCTGTAGAATTAGTTACTGTACAATCAGGGGTGTTGCACATGTGTGGTTGTCATTGTCAAAATGGAATTCGACCCAAATTCAAGATAAGCTCTTGAATTGTATTATTCTTTTTCTTCTTATGCTTAACTTATGTAAAGTGTTGAAGAAAGATATAAGATGTGAAGAGAGGGTTAACTGATTCCTTTCTGCACAAAGACTTCTTGTGACACAAGACATTCCAGGCTTTGAGTTATGGCAGGGATGGGGGTTAACTGATAAGAATTCAAGATGCCAGCTAGAGACCCCCCCAACTAAGGAAACCTAAAACCGACCATTAAGAGTGGTCAAAGTCTGGGAACTGTCCGAACACTGTGACCTCCCCCCATTACCTTGGTAACAACCTACGTCAGAGATGGCTGAAATGTGCTTTATAAACTGGAAGTTTTGTAACTGTGTTTCAAACAATACTTTGTTCTTATTGTTCCTTGCATGCAATAAACTCAGTTGTTTAAACTTCATCTCAGGATCCAGAAATTATTTGTCTGTTACTACAGTATCTTCAGAGTGCTCTGAATGCAAAGCTCTATATAAGAATACAATTGATTGGTTGATTAGTTGTCTGGTTGGCTGATTGATTGAGTGTCCCCTCCCCAAAGTCTATTAGGACTTATTAGGATATTACCATAGTTGTTGGCATTTGGGCGTTCATGGTCCTCATTGCAGAAGCAGCCATAGACTCCACCCTTCTCCCCACACCACTCCTGGTCAGTACAGTGCAGCTGCTCACAGGGGTCTGTCAGGGCTGGAACACAGCAACAGAGCAACACAGAAAATCAACATAGTCCTTCCTCATCTACTGACTGACCACTACTATTAATATGTAAGAGCAACAGCACTTTTTATCATTGTACTCAGTCAACCACACATTGCTAAATGGTTTCACTTTATTATTTATTAATATAGCATGGTTCAAATAATAATTCAAAGTTTCAATACAATTTAAAAAATAGTATCAATTTTCGATTCAGTATCAATAGCTTAGGTGAATAATAATAGCCCAAAGCAGAGGAAAGGTTTGGCTTACGGCACTGGACACTTGGGCGCCACTCAGGAATATCAAGACCCAGGATGTCGCAGGCAGCCTCGTAGGAACTGACAGCAGAGCAAAAGATTCCATTGACGGGGGTGTAGAGACACAGGTCATACACACAGGCGCTGACGTATGGCTCAGGATCGACGTGGATGTGACACTCTGCAAAGGGGCCTGTGGTGTTGCTGATGATGCTGCAGAGCTCGGCGTACTCTTGCTGGAATGGACAGCCCTGAGCTCCACTCCTAACACGTGCCCCACAGCTGGGACACACAGACAGGAAAGACGATACACACTGGTAAATATGAAATACATGGAAAACCTCTTCTGGAGACCTGCCAGCTAACTTACTATAGGTTTTTACTTATATCTTGCTTGTGATATTTCATAAATTTTTACTTAATTACAGGAGCATAACTAACCAACTACCAACAGTATTATAACATTTTGACAAAACTGAAAAAAGTCACAGTTCTTAAGTTTTTACAATAAAAAGGCGGTGATTACTGGGATTTCTGGAAACTATAAGGATACAGAGCTTAGTATGTAAAATCCCTATTATTTGCAAGGCTGAACATTTTACTTCTTTTTAAATGGCTCCTCAGCTCCCAAAGTTTGAAAGAACTCCCGTTATCTCACCCTGGGGAGCTAGTGTCTGATATCCACCCATTGCCAAATTCTTCATCGCTCCCTGCAGGCAATCCATTAGGCAGATCTTTGTCATCTGCTGGATCTCCGTTGAAATTCCCACACATCCCGCACACAGAGCTGCGGTGACTCTGCCCAAGCCTGACGAACAGGGTGCTCCTCCCATTGAAGTGTACTTCCAGGGCATTCGAGGCGTTTACCACCACAAAGTCCCTGTCCCAGGACACTTGAGCAACAGACCCAATGGCAGAAGGAATGGAGATTGCCCTGTTGTTCACCTTAGATGATTAAAAAGAAAGAGAAATAAGACACAATGGCATAATGAGCACTAGACGGAAATGGCTTCATGTCTCCACTCCATTTGCACAACAGTTTAATTAAAAACACAGAAACATAAGCATGTTTACTTTTACCCATATATTCAATTCTGTAATTTAGGTGCTATAATACCTTCCACACAAATTGAGACACATTGGTCCATAATTATTAGATAGGGTTGTGTCACTCTTCTAATGGCTGGGAGTAACCAGAGGAAATAACTAAAAAATAATTGGAAAAGCATTTAAAACTTGAGAACTTAAGACACTTTTTACAATAAGGGTTAAGACAGCCTGGAACAAAAAAATCTAGCAAAGCTTTTCCACTCAAAGGCTATCACCCTTGTCTCAAGAACATGCTGGAAGAGTTTTGCTCATGACTTATAAATAAAAACACTTGTTTCCATAAGTAGAATCAATGAATAGAGATGTGTTTATTTTAAGTGTTTCTAGTAACTTTTACATGTAGAAATCTTCTTTTCTTATTCTTCTATCCAATTTTATTTCATTCAGCACTTTACGTTTGCACAGCCTAACATGTTACTTCTCCCTTGAGAAACATCTGAGTCAGACAAGCATTTGATCAACCAGCATTTCTCTTTTAGTGTTCAAAAGTTTCCCTTTTTATTATTTAATCTTTCACTGATCTAATTCTCAAAAGGCTCGGTTCATCTCTGCGTTGCGTTCGGTTCGGTTAAAGTTGATAACCTGGGTTCTTCAAAGCAGGTGCTAGACAAGATTCAAAGATCAGTTTTAAACAAACAAACAAACAAACAAACAAACAAACAAACAAACAAACAAACAAACACACTAGATGGACAAAATGACCTATTTTCTTTATCTACCCTTCTTATGTTATTATATATAGTACCTGCACACTTCTACTCGTGCCAATGGAAATGTGTGTCTCCTGTCCTCCCTCAGAAAGCCAGATGTCCACAGCAGAAACAAAAGAGACCAGCGTGCTCCCGTGATGGCGATTTTTGGCGACAACGCGGAAGGCACTGTCTCCAGAGGTCACATTGCCGCAGGTCCTGGAGATCTCATACGAGCAGGTGCCCTGGAAGTGAGCCACGGCCCCATCAAAGGTGAAGTAGTGTGGGTCTCCCGTAACTGTGCAGGTAGACAGGAGGTCAAAGCACCCCAGCTGACCTCTCCGAATGGTACACTCCTGCTTGGGCGTGCAGCTGGCTGCCACACAGCGCAAGTCTTGGTGGGCGTGACACATGCACCGCTGTGAACATCCTGGTGTCCAGATTGTTTCCCCAACCTGGGCAGGCAATTTAAGAAAAACTGAAATCTCAGCCAAGATAGAGCATCAAAAAAGTTTGAGATGTATTAGTGAGTAAAAATAAAGTGATTCCTCAAACACACTACCTACACTTTGTTCTGCGCATGCCAAGAATAGAAGGAAGATGTAGGGTAGACTGAATATTTTGTCACAGCTTTTATGTAGGCTATAATGACAAGCAAATGGTAATTAAATGTCAAAGAAAAATCTTTGGTGCCAGACAAATAGCCTACAGTATATCTAAATTTCTAATTGTACTCACATTGTAGTAAAATCCATCATATTGGCAGCCACATTCCTCCACAGGGACACAGCGATCTCCACTTCTGAAAAAACCCTGATCGCAGAAACAGCCCTCTGAGCAGGTCTGATCGCAGTGCGCATCGATTGTGCCAGCACAGGTCTGTCCACACTCGGTGCCACACATCTCATAATGGCTGTGTGCCGGACAGGAGATAGCTGCAAAGGTAAACAGTACACAATGCTTTCATTTCTTATACTGGATTATTCTGTAACCATTTAAAGAGCTGGTGAACAGTTTTCTTTATTAACACTGAACACTCTGTTTCCTTATTAGTCCTATACTGTGTATTATGTGTGTTTTAACATCCTCCAGAGTTTAGGCTCCTAAAATCAAGAAAAATAAAAATGGTAAAGCTTAGATCCTTTCAAAGACATTTGTCTTTGTATGATTATGTTGTGACAGGCCACCATATTATATCAGTAATGAGAGACTTTTAAAATGACTGAACTGCACATCTTTTGTGGTAAGATTGGAGAGGAAAGCATCTTTGCTTCTGCAATGCAACCAGTGAGTCATAATTTAAATAAATATGGAGTACAGAATCCCTTTTAAAAACCCCAAACCTCTTTCAAGCCTCTCTAACAGTCAAATAGAAGACACATCACAAGGTGTCCAACATGCAAAGCCTGTACTATTAGTAGGCTTGCCCTTACCACATGGTGTGCCTTGCCTCCAGGGGAGCAATCTGACATTTGCTGCCTGGCAGGCACCAACATATGCCTGGACGGCCCTGCACAAGACATCATTACGGTTTCTGGAGAGGCAGACATCGAAAACACAGTCGTTGAAGTATGTGTTTGGGCTGACAGTGGAGTGGCAGAAAGCCAGAGATCCATTGCTGGCCTGAATAACTTCACAGTGCGACCGGGCCACTCTATCATCAGGGCATGCTGGGCATGAGTTACCACAGCCATCACTGCAGCTGCGGTTGCTGGCTGTCTTCCAGCTTGAGCCAAAGTCGAAGGGAGTTGGCGCCAGGGCCCCCGAGCGGGTGACAAAGTCATCTGCTGGCTGGCCGTTGAAGTTGCCGCACAGACCGCAGGTGCGCCCTCTGAAATGTGGAGGCAGGGTGATAGAGACAACACTGTTGCCATCGTAGCTGACAGTTAAGCCGAAGTCAACACTGACGAAGGTGTAAATGCCACTCTGATAAACAGACACTTGACCCCTTTGCAGGAGAATTGGGAGATTCTTAGTCACATCATCAACCTGAGGAGAAAGAAATGAAGAGTGATTATGTGTGATTGTCAGAAGCTAGGGATTTCACACAAAACTCATATTAAAAACTGAAGTGAAGCACATTAATATATGTATTTATCATATCCCAAATTAAAATAGCTACTTAAAAATATTTGATAGCAGGGTTAGAAGGATTGATAAGCTCCATCCATGAGCTAGGCTTTCATTTTTTAATTGTGCACATAAATATAAGAACCTTAAAACACAATGCAATTTAAGGAGTCTTTTGTCTCAAGATCCACTTACTGAAAGTATATTTGATGACCACACCCCCAGCATCATCACAATGTTTATATAAATGTAATTATCATGATATATCATGGTAATCCCATGGTCCTGATAAATGAACCACAGAAAAGCTAAGTGCAAAATTATTAGTAAAGGAGGTACAGTACATGGATGTGAGTGATCCATTACCTCTACTGTCCCACTCCACCCTCGAGAGATGTGCACCACGTTCCCGTAGACCTGTACGAACACGTCTGAGGTAACAGATACTGAGAGACCTTGCCACCTCTCATTGCGTGCCTCAATCTGAAAGTTTGGTAGCCCTGTGGAAGAGTTGCAGAGCGTCGCCAGCACATAGTCACAGGTTCCCTGGAAGTCAAAGGCTCTTCCGTCGAAGGTCAGGTAGTGTGGATCTCCAGCAGCAACACAAGTGCCATGGGGTTTAGGGTGGCAGCCATAATCATCTCCTACGATACGGCAGGATTCCAGTTCCCCACAGGAAGCCGGTGAGCATTGGACATTCCCTGTGGTTCCGTTGCACTGGCAAAAGTTGTGGCACCCGTCTCCATCCCAGAAGCTCTGCCCGCCCCGGTAGTACCGACCCTGATATTGACAGCCACAGTCAATGGGAGACACACACTGGCCGTTGCTTAAGATGAAGCCATTGTCACACTGGCATCCCTCTTGGCAAGTTCCCTGGCAGGTGAAAGGGAAGGAGAGCGACGGGCAAGCAGCCGGGCAGGAGGTCTCACAAAGCTCGTAGTGGCTGTGAGGTGGACAGTTTATTTCTGGCAGGGAAAGAAGTGAATGAGACATTGCGTGACAAGACCTTCTACCTTCTATTAACCAATCTGCAAAAGCATTACTTTGTGAAAATAGAGCTTTTAATAATGGCTGATAAACAGTATGTAAGAATTTAGGACAAGAGAAAACTCTCTGATGCTTCTTTTGTACCATGCTTTGAACTTTTGTAACAAGTTCAAAGTTTTAAGAATCATTTTCCACCTGTTTAAAGAACTCAAGTTCATTAAGCAAGGCCTGCCATTTCTAAATCAAAATCTAGCAAATGCTTAGCTCATATTATTATTTCCATATCCTTCCATGTAATAGAGTAATAGTTGTTGGTCTGCAACTATTTCGTCTGGGTCTGGCACAAAATTTAATTGGTGGATGCTATATAAGATATTTCTTAGTCAAAAGGTAATGCTTGTACCTCTTGCTATTTGTACAGCTGCCTACAGAGTGAACTTTTATAAGAGCGCTCATATCGCAATCGGACATGAGGACAAATAGCCAGACACAGTAAATACTTACGACAGTTTGTGAGGTTCCTCCAGTGGGAGATGGCAATGCCATTCTGTTGACACAGCAGAGCATAATTGCGCAGGGCTTCACACAGCACCTCACTGGCTCCCCCTTGCCGATACATATCCCTCGCGCAGTTGTCAATCCTCTCGCTCGGATTGAACCTGCCCTGGCACTGGCCAAACGGCCCTTGGGGCAGAGCCATTATACCACAGAACTGACCGGAGAGGTACTGGCTGCTGTTGCCTCCACTGCGTACTGAGATGTTGGGCAAGTTCTCCACACAGTAGGCAGACAGGCTCCCATCCCGCCAGCTGTCTCCAAAGGACTGGGAGTCATTTGCAAATGAACCATCAGGAGTCCAAAACTCATCCCCGACATATCCGTTGTCGTTCCCGCAGAGCCCTCCAAGTGTCCCATTGTAAGTGCTGGGAACCGTCAACCTCACCAGGTGAGGCCAGTCTGCTTCCATGCGGACACCAAAGTCAGTCTGTACTACCACCCGGCTCAAACTGGCCAAGTACACCTGGACCCCTTCTGTCTCTCTTCTGAAAGGCAGGCTTATACTCTGTCCACCCACCTGAAAATATGAAAGAGTACAGAAGGTGACACATTGGCTTTCTGAGGGACCCACCACAGTCAAGACTCCCAAGAATCTATGTACAAAAAATATTTTCCTGCCATTCTCTTTAGAATATATAAAAATGTCATTCAACTGATTTATTTTGTAGCTATATATGCTGTACAAGTATGTCCTCTGTTTATTATTAAACCCTCTAATTGCTAGAAAAGGTTTTGTGGTTTTGTGATGGAAAATATACTTTCCTTAGTGGAAACTGTACATTTTAGGTAAACTTCCAGGCGTAATGGAAACAAGATTTAGCAATAAAAGGAAGCAAATATATGTATCCGCAAATTAAAATCCTAATACAGGTGAGGATAAAAAGCAAAGGTCTAGGCACTAACCTGTACAATGGGATTTGGTCCCATTTCAATGGAAATCTCCACACCACTGGTCTCAAATCTCAGGATTCGGGCAAAGTCAACTCCCGGTGTGCCTCTGGGTACCTTCTTAGCAGTCACCAGGAAGCGGCGCAAGGAGGACTGCCCCATCACCTTGGACAGGGTCAGGCTACAGGCTCCAGGGTACTCGAATGTCAGCCCGTCAAAAGTGCGGTACCGCCTGCTCCCTTCCACCCAGCACATGTTATAGCTCAGGGGGTAGCAGCTGCGCTCACCATTCTCAATGCGGCAGGCCTCCTGGGGGCCACACGCATGAGCCTGGCAGCTCATCTGACCATTTTGGCATGTGCACCTGCGGCCGCAATCCTCACCCAACAGCGCGGTCTGGCCGAAACTGTAGTACCGCCCCTCAAAGGTGCATCCACACTGGGCAGCAGGAACGCACGTCCCTGCACTCAGAACAAACCCTGTGTCACATATACAGCTCTCCTGAGAGGGCAGAGGGCAGTGGGATGGCGCTTGAGGGTCAGCGCATGTAGCAGGACATCCTGTGCCCTGAGGTTCAAAGTGGCTGTTGGCAGGGCAAGTGATTTCTGGAAAGAATTCAAACAAACAAGGCTGATCATTTTTATTATCATTTGTAATTGATTAAACCAAAATGTAGCTGTCAGCTATTAAATACTAAACTATTTAAATGCAATATTTTTATCACAATTCCTTAATTCATATTTTTATCATAAAAGGAGTAAAATAATACATCATGGTAATTATCTTTCAAGATGCCTTCTCTCACACACTAATGTTTTGGTATGTGGGTGAATTGTTCTCAGTGCCAACTGGTAAAACAGCAGTAAGAGCCTATTAAACTGTAAATCAGGTGTCTGAAGAAAGCTGAATTATGTTCTGTATTTCTATCTGATTGTCCCAGAACACAGCAGTGTAGAAAAACAGTTCACACCAATACACAAACACTGATAGATGAGACAGATGTCAATTAAAACTTGCACTAAAGTGACAAGTGGAAGATATATCATTTGTGTGATCCTTAAGCATGAAGAGAAGTATACAGTACATCTTTACTTTCAATTTAATCAAAGAATATGCTCCTACCGCAGAATCCTTGTCTTCTCCATTGACCAGGACGGAGTCCTTCCTTTTGGCACTGGGTGGCATAGACATTCAGTGCCTGGCACAAGATAGGCTGGTATCCTCTACCCACACATAAGTCATAGACACAGCTTTCTACGAAAGAGCTAGGGGGCAGCCTAGAATGGCAGACATTGTAGGCTCCCACAGGATTTTCCAGTATGCCACAGTGGGAAATGCTGGAAAAGAGGGTTCGTTGTTGTGGCTGGCACACTGCACAAGATGCCCCCACACAAGGAGGCTGACAGCCTGGTTCACTATCACTGTACACCTGCCAGCTGTTGGCAAAGTTGACATCGGAGCTGAGGACGCTGCCAGAAGAGGAGAGAAAATCGTCTGCAGGGTTGTTATTGAAGGTGCCACAGAGGCCACAGGTGGCATTGAGGTAGTCATATGGCACACTGATGGTAACATAGCTGTAGCCGTCATATGCCACTGTCAAGCCAAAGTCAGTGCTGACTGCCAGAGAGAATCCAGTCTGATAGATACGGACAGTCCCATTGTGCAGAGAGAAAGGAGCTGTGGCAAAGCTGCCGTTTACCTGTAGATGCATAAACATAGGAAACAGTGACATAAGAAATTGCAATAAGCTCAGTCCAAAAGATAAAAAAGGCTTTCACTTTCAACACTGAACCGATTCAAGATTTACACTGACTTGCTTGAGTCAAGTTTGTTTGATTGGTGTTGATCTATTAAAATTGAAAACTACAAGCCCTTATTTAAAGCAAAAAAAATCAATCTGTTCACTCAAATAAATTTCCAATTCTAAAAGTTTGGTTACCCAGCACAAACCTTGGCCTGAGCTGTGTTGCCCTTCACCAGCTCAATCTCCTCTCCGTAGACAATAATCCGCACGAGCTTTGTCCACGCCACCACCGTGCTCCCGCGGTTTTCGTTCTTGCCCTCCACGCGGTAAGGCGCTAACCCCTGGGCTCTGCTGCCACAGGTCTGGGAGAGAACGTATGTGCAGGTGCCCTGGAAGTGAAAGAGTCTGCCGTCGAAGGTGTAGTAGTGGGGGTCCCCTGCAATGGTGCAGGTCCTTCTCTGCACAGTCTGGCAGGAGTACTGGAAAGTGGAGACCTGGCACACCTGGTCGAAGCCACACGGCTGAGTTTGGCATCTCAGATTGCCACTGCTCACACAGGTGCACTTACTCCGGCATGTACGGTCACTCCAAAAGCTGTATCCCACCTGCACCGGATTGCCTTTAAAGAAATAGGGTTTAACTGTTTTTACCTCAACTTGCTATTTATACACATTACAGTATTTATTCATTTTCAACATCATTACCATCATCAACATAAGCACAGTCATTGCAACATGAATTCCCACCACCGTCAGCACTATTATCATCACCATTAACATAAACACATTGATCAGGTACACTACCATTAAACATGCAGCCGGTGTTTCCAGAATCAGTACGAAATGCCCAGCGTCCCAGAACATTGACATTGCTGGTGTGCATCAGATTGGTAATGTTGCTTTGAAAGGATCCAGGGATGACAAAATGATGGTCTGAGGTTCTTGTGTCATATCCAGCCTGAAGGAGAGGAAAAAGAAAGAATATCATTCCTAGACAGTATAGCAGATTGGGCATTCCTGTCTGTTATTGGATCAGTCATCACAATGAACAACCAGGAATCCATGAAAATACAGTACAGCACTTGCATACTTTTTAAATGTCGTATCTTTGGGCTGGAAAAAACAAAGAGAACTGTTTGTACCTTCAACCTTGAGGTTTTACTTTACTATACTGATGGATTAGAAATGCAATAAATGAAAAGGTGAACAAATAATTTTTGCATTTCAATATATATAGACCTTAAAACACAATCTATTACCGTTATTACCTATAAAAACAAAAGGAAATAGTGAATATTAAAAAATGGTCAAGAAATTAATCAATTCATTAAGAAATTAATCCAACCTGTCAATGTTATTGTTGTAAACATTATTTTGAGGTTTAGGAGCTAAGGGCTGTTTTCGGATATTCTTACACTTTAAGATCACTGGGTTACTACATATCACTGGCTCCCTAAAAAGAAATGTAATTACCATGTCTTGGGAACAATGTTGAATGGTGTCACTGTACAATTTGGGTGCCCTAGATCTAGGGTCAGTTATAACAATCATCAAATTAAAATATTCTGGAGAAAAGGAAACAGGAAACAGTAGAAACCCAAGTCAACAAACAGGAGAGGATCAAAAGGAGGTTCTAACAAGGTTATTACTAGGGCCTCGGTTCAGTTCTGGACCTGGGGTGTTATGTGTTAGGAGTTTGTATCCCATGTTCATGTGGATTTCTGCAAGGTGCTCCACTTTCCTCCCACAGTCCCAAGGCATACTGGCAGGTTAATTTGCTTCTGGGAAAATTAGCCCTTGTGTGAGTGTGTTCATGTCCGTGTTTGTGTCTATGTACTGTATGCCTTGCTCAGACTGGTGGTTAGAAGATGGATGGATTACATAGATTTCAAGGGATAAGGATTGAAACAAGATTTGAAATACCATTAAGACCTCCTTCAGCAAGCCCATCAGACTATGGTCAAGTCTTAAATCCATGAATCTGGAAACACTTGCATAGAGCCAGGGAAAACCATAAAAAGCTTCTACAAAGGTCAAAGTTGGAGCTTAATTCTGACCTTTATGTAATTGAAATACTCCCTTCAAAGGTTATACTCACCTCTATATCTTTATTAGTTGCTGCTATAATTCCATAGTTCAGGAGAACAAAAGAATATGTCTCATCTGAGATAAGAACAACCTGGAATGTAGTTTCCTAAAAAACAGAAGCATGATGTTTAAGGTATGGAGTGACTGTAAATCAATATTTTAATCAACCAGAATACACTGTGGGAGTAATTTCCAAGGGTAGATTGAAATGTGTAAGAATGAAGAAGAAAGCGTTGATGTTTTAAGAACTACCTTTAAAGTGTTTATTTTGGGCATTCAAGTTCTAGTTATCTAGTTATCATTTGTGATTCAGCAAAACTCAACATCATTGGAAGGTGAATACTTTTACAGCTCACTATACATTGATGTACTGTATTTCTTTGCCTATGTGTTGATAGTTTCTTTGTGTAGTAAGATTTATTTTGAGTTCATGTTAAAAGAATTACCGTGCCACTATTTGGGTAATAGGCCACTCTATCCCAAGTTGCTATAAAAACCCATCTGGCTGTAAATTGGATCTGAGGGAAGTATTGGTTGATATCACTTGTAGCCTGTTGAAGGACACTTCCACTGGTAACCTGTCGGTATGAGATGATCCCATTGTTTCTATCGTCGAGATCGGTCCAGAAACCCGCAATGATGTCAGTGCCTGAGCGGGCCGGAAATCGATAGGGAACATAAGTACTCATGGGTCTGTCAAATGTTATGAAGCCATTGTTGTTCACCTAAAAAAGAATAAGAGAAAAAGACTGGTTTCACTATACAGTATATTCAGATGTTTCTGGAGCAGATATACAGCAAATGCATCAAAAGTCACACAATTGAAGTTGTTATATAAAAACCATGCCATTTTTCTTTCTCAAATCACACAGGATATGAGCTGTTTAATAATATACTTGTCTACTAAGACATGTCTTCCTTTAAAAATATTTTGATTATATTTTGTTATCTAAAAATACAATTTTAAATATCCATTTATCCCATACCCAGTACCAGGCATAGAGTATGAAGCTCTGGTGGCTTGTACTCAGTCAGTCTAGGTATGATGTTATCCCAGTGCAATACGGGCTTCTACTGTGTATCTGAACCCCAGATTCTCAGGAATAGGTGAGTTCTGCTCAGTTTTGCTCCCACCAGCAGTTAACAAATGTGCTATCTCAAAACTCAGGTCTTCAAGCAAAGCCATACAGCACCATGTCTTACATTATGACAGTGATTCCACCAGCATGACACACAATCTACTGTTCATTCCTAATTTAGGAGTAATGTTATAGAGGTCTTCATCATTCTTCTTGGGGATTATAAAAAGTGCTGTATTTTCCTTTTTATAGGTCTTTAAAATTTTTAAATGAGAAATTGTTTTTACGTTGTTGTATATGAATTATTTAGGTGAAGAGACAGCTCTTCTCACATATAACTGGTGGTATATTTGTCCAAAGAAGGGAATGTTGACAGCAAGGGAGACTACAGGAGAGCTTCCATCATCAACACGGGGCGTGGCTGTGTCTCCATTGGTGATACCAAAGGAGTAGAAATGTCCTGGGAATTAAACAGTTTGGAAACAATTGACTTAGCTAATATTTGCTGAGTTGCCCATACATTGTAGAAAATTTATCTTGTGTTTTTAGTCATTGTGATACATTATTTTTACTATACATTGTTTGTTTTATCAGTACATTCTGTGTTAACATAGTTTATACAGCATGATTAACAAATGCTTTTTTTACAGCTACACATTTATAATACTTTATTATATATATATTTACTGTATATCACAGATATTATTCTGTACATCACCCATAGTAAAGGTATTAACATTTATCAAAGGTATTAACACAGAACTGCAAATTACACATATTATTATATAAAATAGTTTATTATACTACATACCTTTTCAGAACATAACACAAAATGTTTTCTTTGTACAGATGTGTACATAAATTATACCAAGTCAGCATATAAAACATTTTTTTTTCCATCTTTAAGATTCAAAGAAATTTGAATAAGTAGCTGAAGTCTGTACAATTCAGATTTGTTTTTGGAGGTGTGAACCTTAGTTTGCTCACTCTTAGCCCCCTGGGTCTGCTCTGGGTTTTATACTGGGGCATCAACAGAAAATCTGCTAATAAACTGTTATTATCAGAAAACAATGTGGCTTTGATCTTAGTTTTGGAGGAACAATTGAAACAAACCTACTGTCTAAGCTTATATCTCATTTTTAATTATAGTTTTGTTTTTATTAGTCCCAATTTGCTACCTATATCTGTAATATTCTGTTCAGCTATTTATTAAGATTAGCAGCCCTTGGTTATGTATGGATATATTTCTTACACTGATAAAGCTTTTTAATTTGATACTTTACTTGACCTAGAGAATTCTTACTTTAAAGTAATTAAAAAAAACATGGGCTATTCTGGTACTCTTCAACCAGTGTGCACATTACAATGATCAGAAATTCAGACTGAACAACGTTCACACAGTAGTTACCTGTTTGAGCCTTGACCGCTTCATCTGAGAAGAAAATAAAATGGGAAGAAATTAGACGTAAACCATTAGCTTCAATTTGTATCTAAAGCAAGGTGTATTGAAAAAGGCTGAATCACTGAAACATTTATGGACGTTTACAAATAAAAAAGTAAAAAAGAGCTATACATATATATTCACATATTTATTATGTACAGTCTACCCTTTTCAAAAAGCCACATGTAATATATGAATACCACACATATAATACACACAGAAAGTGTAGGAGTTCAGCACATTATTGCTTTTTAACTTTGTAAAACTAAATCATACAATAAAAGCTATAATGAAAAGATGGGTGTGAGTTAATAAATGTTGATATTTCTTTCATGAAAAAGATAAATTAAAACCTAACACCTAACTTAGCTTAGAAGGTGTTTACTATGATATTAGCAGGATAAGGAAGGACATTAAGAACCAGGTGAAAGGCTTGTAGTTAAAAATGCCCAAGTCAAATGTTTTATCGAGATGCCACCACAAGATTAAATCAAATCCTATCTACAGCTAAGCTTAAAGTATACAGTAAATACTGACCTACATACTGTATTATAATAAATATTTTTCTTACTATTAGTTCAGCTGTGTAGTTGTCTGCTACTAATGTTTTTAAAGAAAATAAAAAATTCAGGAGTCTTGTGTATTTCTATAATCCCATTGTAAATGCTGATAAAAATTGTGCAATGTACATTGTTAGCATGAAATAGTTTGCAGACAATATGCCATCAATTTAGGACATTCTAAAAAAACACTGTTAGAAATGCTGAATTTTGTATATACTGTAAATGGAACTCACCAAACAGCAGCTGCAGTACTGTGAGGACAAGCAGACCTCTACCCATCTTCAATAGGCACTTCAGATTGACACCTACTGTACAAAGACATGCAGGAGAGAACTGAAGATGCAACATGTTCAATCGTTTTTCTGTTTAATCATCAATAAAGAAAACGATGCATTCTTCAAACCTGTGAAATGTATGACATAATAATAATAATAATTGCTTACACTTATATAGCGCTTTTCTGGACACTCCACTCAAAGCGCTTTACAGTTAATGGGGACTCCCCTCCACCACCACATGGAAATCCAGGGAACGTTGTGTGTATAAACAAATGCTACTCAATTGACATGTGGTGTAAAAACAGGGTAGGAAGTTTCTGAAACTTGACCTTCCCAAGACAACTGGCACTGTATATACTGTTTATATCTATTACAATTAATTTCTCTATGTGTATATGTGCAGATCTAGAGCAGGTTTTGGTGATGTGTAACAAACAAGTTACTTACTGTATTAATGTAGTAAGAGTGATGTGTATTGCCAAAAAACGCTTACATTGTAAGCAGCATTTACAGTTATCCTAGTGAACAAACCCATTTATAAAGGACTGATGCCATTGAATCACTGAACTGGAAATATATTAAGTCCTTATGGAAAAGTGTGTAAAGTTATTTCGATCATTTAAAGAACACCATTAAATACCTTACCTGCCAAGGCACTGTGTCTTCTGAAGGTGATGCCTGTATTCACCTGGGATTTATAACAGATTTAATGGGGGGGGGGGGGCACTGGATTTACAGGAAAAGGAATAGTCCTTGATTTCCTCATAGCTGAAATGAGAATGAACTATTGAAACCAAGCAAGTTAAAGTAGTTTATCTTGTTTAAAATTAGTCATAGTTGTAATAAATACTAGGGTGGCTGAAGTGTTCAGTGTTAAGAAAACAAACTCTAAGTGCAGCCAGAAGACAAAAACAATCACCGGTATTTATGATTCATTATGAAGTCGAAATTACTCTCTTAACACAATCATTCATTGACCCTTTTTCCTATTTATCTTTACATTTATGGATAAAGAGGATAAAACTGGAGATTTGAAACACTGACCAATGAAAGTGTAACTAGCATTCATCATGAGAGAAATCAAAACTTCAAAATTTAAATCAAACTCAAAAGACCTGTACTTCTCTCACTAAGGGACTCAATCAGGTGCATCAAGAGTTTAAAGTTTCTCATCTGCCAAAACACCACCCTTCAGCTATGGCTGGTGATCCCTTGATGTCCATGACAAAAATGTCTGTGATCCTCAAGACAGGATTCCCTAAGACACAGTGTGTCTCCTGGATTTATTTCTCATGATCTCTGGGCACCTGCATCTCCACTGGAAGGCGACAAAGATGAGATGAATCACGTCATGGGCTCTTGGGTTTGATTCAGTGCAGGTGTGTCTCCATGTTCATCATATTTTAGCTTTGGTTTTCTGACTTCCTAACGACATGCTAGCTGGATGAATTGATGTCTGTAACATTTCCTTATGTGTGTTCACCCAACTATAGTTTGGCATCCCATCCAGGTTGCTGTCCCTTGTCCCTTGTACCCTATGTTTCTGAGATAGGCTCTAGGTTGCTACAGACCTTACCATTTATAAATGGGTTTCTGATTATGGATGGATTTCATAACAAAGCACAGAATGCAGAAACAATAGAGAGAGTAATAGGCAAGAGTCAGAATCTTGAACAGAATGTTAGCACAGATCATAATTTAGGATTGCAGGAATTGCATGGGACAAATAAACATGAGTAGACAATCTTCTGGACTACTGCCTTTCAGAATCAGAGTTAGAGATCCCAGGAATTAGAATCTACAAAATAAGAATTTATCATCACGGAACACAAATTCTGGCAGGAAATATTTGTGATGGAAAAACAAATTCATTTCACTAGACCTGTTATAGAAAACCATCTCATACAGTCAGAAAATTAAAGTTTCAGACTCACTAAGATTGCTAATTTTTCATTAACCTGGAATGTCACCTAATAAATTTCATACATTCTTTGAAAATGTGTTCTGCATTCTTCAGATACTCCAATAATGAAAATCTAGGTCCATTTGATGAGGAAAACAGACCATTAGTGCAAGGTGAATATGTATCTTAAAGGCTTAAAGGGAAAAGTGAAAGTTTGCAGACAGGTATAAAAACAAAATATAAATGGAAGACATTTGAGACTGATGAAAAATAACATGTTCTCCCCTTTTGAAAACTTAGGGCCCAATTTTAAATGAAGGTTTTAAAAAAATTCTAAAAATACTCCAAAAATTTACAAAAACCATTATGATTTAGATTGTGCAGCTCCAATATATGCCTATACTGTTTTTTTAACAGAAATCTCAGGCATGACTTGTTTCACAATCTGTGTCGAACATGATAAACAATTATTGGCGTTAAGCTCTTTTTATGTAGGAAAAGATTGTTTTTGTTAGTTAAAACTGGAAATCACAGCGCTTAAGTATAGTCATTATTTTAAAACTGCAGTAAACACTTATAGCTAGGTTCAAACTTCTTTTTTGTCTCTTACTCCTGTTTTGATTCCACATCATTCCAAATCATTTCTGATTTCTCTCTCTCACTCTGATTTCTCTCCTTGCTTCTAATCCACACCATCTTTATAGTTATTTGTATTTGGAGTACTTAGCTCTGTCTGCACAGGTTGCTCAATACAATAAAACACATACTGTATATCATACAAAGACCCTCACACAGTGCATGTCTTTTGAGAAAAGGAGGGTACTTATAAAAGCAGCTAAAACATTTACACCTTCAAACAATCCATCCTGATAAGGTCAAAACATTTTGAAAGTGGAGATGTAATTTTAGACTTTTTTTCAGATCAAAAAGTTAATGATGGACTGGAATTTAAGTTTAATTAAATTTTAGGCAGGATAGGATTACACATTTTAAAACAGTAATAAGGAAGAGTTTATCTAAAAGGCCATCTTTCATTAAACAGGTTGTGGAACACAAAGACACTGTCATTTGGCATTCGCTTTGTACTGTAAATGGACTGGACTCTTGCAGCCACAGTCGTACCACAAACCTGGACCTGAATAGACAAGGCTGGCAAATCTGATTGTACTCAGTCTATGATTTTCTCAAGATATTACTATTTGTCTGTGTGAGCTGCACCTAACATCTGAAATCAAAGGAAGGCCATGGGGCAGTAGACATTAGAACTGCAGACTGAGTTTTCTGGTACAAGCAAAATTTCACATTCACTTTTTGAACATTTCACTAATCTGTTGTTGTTATGTCCCCAAGTGTCTAGGGGTATCGGGTTGTAACACACTGGGACGTAACAGTTGTAGTTACATGATTTATGCATACAGGATGACACCCATATTCTGCACATCAGTACTTTACTTCTCTAAAGACAAACAATTCAGACAATCTGTATAATTCCAAGTTGCAACTAACACATAAAACTATCACTTCATATATTGTATAAATAAGATATCTAATTAATATTCACTATACTGTATATTGCAATAAAAGGTTAAATACATAAACTATTTTGGTGGTGGAAAATTGTAAAATGTTTAAAATGCTTAGTTTCAAATGTTTATAAACAAAATGTCATCCGCCGAAGAGTGAGGTGCAATATTGTGTGCAAGAACTCAGCAGTGCTCATTGAAATTGCAATGAAGACTCCACTTCACTTATAAAACACCTACTAAGATCTTAGCACAAGCTTGTATTTTCTTCCTGCTTGGCATCATTTTTTTTTATTCCATTGTTTGTGACCTTCTGAATAACATTTAATTAAGTTGGACTCTTGAGATGTGACATTTCTTCCTTAATTCTCTGTTTTGTCATCTTCCTGTCACCATACAAGACTCTTTTCATTGGAATTCGTGAAAATGAATACTATAATCCGACAATACCACTGCAGTTAAGAGAAAATTATTGTCTACAGAAGTTGTTCTACTAGTTGCACTGAAGTAGGATGGCCTGCCTCTTGTGGCCTTAACAAATGTATAACAAACTGTCAATCTTTTGTTTTTGTCAGCTATGAAATTCAAACATGGCTTTTGTGCTTAAACACTGAGAGTTTGTTAAATAATAAACATATTCTGAAGCATAGAGTCTGGGACAACAGTTTACTCCCACAGTATGGTGGGTCAGGGGTGTGGGGTGAACATTTAACATGGCTGACCTACTGTACGTTATCACTGGAGGTCCAGATGCTACATAGGACAGGCAAATGTTGAAGAGAGAATCTGACAGCCCAGTACACATGTCATCTGATAGACAAATAAGCAAATAGTTCAGTTCAGTACAGTTTACTGTCATATGCACAAGTGCAATTAAATGCTTATTTGCATGTATGCTCCAACACAAAGATATTAAAGGAATCACCAAACCCATAAACACAGAAGAGCAGCAGCACCATCAAGTTAAATAGCATACAACTTAAAAAAGAAACATCAGTATGAGCCAGCGGTAGGGGTAGAGTTCAGTAATCTGACAGCTTGTGGGAAGAAACTGTCCCTGAATCTGGAAGTTCATTTCTTTATGCTCCTATAACACTTACCAGAGGAAAGGGTGGAAAAAAACGAGAAACCAGGATGACTGGTAACCTTAGCAATACTCCCAGCCTTCCTGAGGCAGCGAGTAGTAAAAATGTCAGAAATAGAGGGGAGCTGTACTCCAATGATGGACTGGTCTGACCTGATCACCCCCTGTAATGCCTTCCAGTCAGACAACGAGCTGCTGCCAAACCACACTGTAATACCACATGTGAGAACACTCTCAATAGTGCACCTGTAAAGTGTGGTAAAGCCAGTTGAAGATAGATAAAATATTTTCAACTGTATGAGGAAGTAAAGGCACTGTTGTGCCTTCTTTGTAGCTCAAGTTACATGTTGGGACCACGTTAAATCAAAAGTGATGAAGGTACCCAGGAACATGAAGCTGCTAACCATCTCTACAGCCACCCCTTTGATGTGAATAGTTGTGTGGTGCCCACCCTGCTTTCTAAAATTGATTACCAGATTTTGCTGACATTGAGGGAGAGATTATTGTCAAGGAACCGCTCCACCAGGTTCCTGACCTCATCCTAGTAGGCTGTCTCATCATTAGTGGTTATTTAGCCAATGATGGTAGTGTCATCAGCATATGTGCCGATGGAGTTGGAGCTGTGTCTGGCCACACAGTCATGGGTAAACAAGGAAAACAGCAGGGGCTAAGCAGAGACACCTGTGACGGGCACCTATATTGATGGTGAGTGTGGAAGAAAGCTTTCCATCAACCCTCACAGGCTGTGGTCTGCCAGTCAGGAAATTCATAATCCAGCTGCATAGAGAAGTGCTGATGCCCAGGTCAGACAAATAGTAGACACTATAGTTCCATCTTGACACATCTGTAATCAATGAATAGCATTCTGGCATTTATTCTGAGCATTCTTTATCATCCAAATGAGCAAGGGAAGTGTGAAGAGCCAGGGAAACAGCGTCGTCAGTGGACCAGTTACGCTGGTATGTGTCTTTCGGGGCCCTATGCAGACGACACAATCCGGAACAGTGGGGAAACACTGGGGTAAAAGTCATGCAGGAGACGGGAATGGAGACAGGGGGCGTGTCCTTGGTGTGCAGGTGTCCAGGGGAAGTGAGTCCGGGGCGAACAATCCAAGTAGAAGTCCAAAAGGGGAATCCAAAACAGAAGCATAAGTCCATGGCCAGGCAATCCATCCGGGAGAATAAAAACGGGAACCGGGTCAGGACCGGCAGGGGGAACAGAAAGTTAAGAGCCGGACGGAGCCAGACGGAGCCAGACAGAGCCGGACCCAGGCTCACATGAAACGGGATTCAATGTAGAGCCTCGAATGACGTGAGCGCCTGGCTTTTAAGGCGGACTGAAAGAGGGTTAGAATAAGGAACAGGTGCGGTGAATGAGACAGAACAAGGAAGGGCTGGAGCGCCCTTTAGAGGAGGGGTTAGCGATCGTGACAGTGTGCAAACTGCAGGGTGTCTAAGCACTCAGGTACCACTGTGTTAATGTACCTCATGACCAGCCATTCAAAGTATTTCATTATGGTAGACATTGGAAGCCCTTCTTAACAGGAACAGGTGCCTGGAATAACTTCCCAGTCATGTTATTGAAGCTGATTCTCTGTGGTTCTTCAAATGATGACTAACTGAAGTTGGCAATCAAATGGAGGTTTTGCAGTCCTTCCTATGTCCTCTTATCACAATATTGTTTTAAATGTAATACAATAAGATTAACAATGAGTTCTTTCCAAGCAAATTCTGTTTATACTGTACAGCATATCCTGTATTTCTACATTTTAACCTTATGACTGCTTTTTTTGTCTTTAGAGAATTGAGTAGCTTCGTCTCTTAGTTGATTGAATTACACTCTGTCATCATCTTGTAAATGAAAATCCTTCTTACTGTCTATAAGAGTGACTTGAAATCACCTGGAGGGCAGATTACATCTCCATTTTTGTATTGTATCAAAACCAGTTTGATGTAAATTGTTCTTGTTTCCTTATCAAGACTAGATGAAGATGTTCATGCTCAAAAAGGAAAACTGAAATTAAGGAGGTGCAGTGTGGTTTCTTTTTTGGGGGACAAAGAAACATCCATGCGTCCATCTTCTAAACTCTTTATCCAGTACAGGGATGTGGGGTGCTGAAAGCTATTGCAGCAAGCAACCTTCACAAGGCAGGAAACACCCTGAATGGGACACCAGTTTCAGAGAATGCACAGACACACACTAAAATCAGTGTCAGTTTTCCCAGATGTCAATTAACCTACCAGTATGTCTTTGGACTGTGGGGGGAAACCTGAGCTCCCACAGGAAACCCACATGAACACAGATATAACATACATACTCAATGGAGAGAGCACCTCAGGATTTGAACCCAGGTCCCAGACCCAGGTCTGTTAAGAAATGCATGGTAAAGCTTTAGGAGGGAGGATCGTATATGACAATTTTATTTTTAATGGAATGGAGGCAGTATAGTATTTCCTCCAGTACTCATGTACAGCACTCATTGTTACACAGAAGAAGATCAACACATTTACTATCAGCATCCATGAGTGAAGAATGAAGCCAATCGGGCAAGCGACCCACCAAAAGCATTCCTTCTCCAACCTCTCCCAAGTGAGGGGAGACAATTCTAGTCATTTTATCATTTAGTTTTTGTTTCTCAGATTAACAGTTACAGTATATCGGTTGCTTAGAGGTGATAGCTCTCCCCTTCTAGTCTTTAATTTTTAGATAGATAAATAATTCTTATTGATTCATTTAGAAATTAATATTGGAAAAAAAAGATGGTATGGTTATGTCAATGCTTAAGTGGTTACACATTTAATTTTAAGCTGATCTTTTTTCACCTTCATTTTGAGACTCTCAAAAAATGTAACATTAAGGCGAGTATTTGGGAGAAGGTCTGACAGACAAAAGAACGATGCAATACCTTTATAAGGCCATGTACTAAAACCTCAAGGGATTCTTTGAGAAGCAAAGCTGTTGGTGGTACCCCGGGTTCTCACTTAATTTGTATTGGTGCACGCAAAGGGAATCCAGGTACATGACCAGACTGGTTTGTGCTTAACTATTGTACCACATTGTGACCACAACTATTGTGACCACATGCACTGAATAAAGCAGGTGTTAATGGTAAAAATAGAGAAATACAGAGCAAAACTTCAAATTTACAACTTATGTTCTGTATGTAGCTTGACCTATTTATTTCTCACATATTTTGAGGCTGTTTAGTCTTTTTGAACATTCAGGTGTATTAGATTTTATAATAACACTTTTTAAAAAGAGTTAAGCTATGTGCATAATAATCACAAAAAGTAAAAAAAAAATAATTTCAACATACCTCAAGCATTTCCTGTGAATTCTAGGGACATTCTTAAGCCAGAAGGATGTCAATAACAGAAAACAAACACATTCTTAATCATATCAATGCTGACTAAATCCCACATTAGGGACAAAGAGCATTTGTGTTGTGTGCCCATTTTGACAGATCAGTCCAAGAAATTACATTCCATACCTATGAAGTGTACATCAAAGGATGAAATGTTTATTGCATAATATTGGAGTTTCAAAGCTGAAAATGTTATCTGTTTTCAATTGGTTACAGATTCTAGATCACACTTTTGTTTTTCCTTGACAGGGATCAATGTAAAATGCTCATCTTACACTGTAAAAATAGACCTTTCTGAAAACCAACTCAGCTGTTACTGTAAGTGTCCTCAGTGATTCCCTGTAAAGATTAAAAAAAGCCAAAGGCTAAAAGTACTAAAAGTATTAAAAGGGAACTAACAATAGGATCTCAACTTGTCTCAGTATCATACTTACCTTTCTGTTTGAGAATTACCCAACACCCAAAAGTTAATTATTTGTTTCATTTTATCCATGTTTTGCCATCTGAAAGGTATCAGCAACCACTGGGCACCAATATGCAGCTGCACTTTAAAAACTGGACTCAGAATTCTTATATGGACTTATTACAAGCTTATCGAGCAAGGAGCTCTAATGGAAACTATAGAATCAGAGTACACTCAAAAATCACATGTTGCAGTATGAGTATGAGGTGTAACATCTGATGAGTGATGTTTTTCAGTTGCCTGTAAACTCACGTGAGCTCATGATGACAATGCACATTCTGAGAGGTTGTGTGCAGATATCTTTTAGGCTAGTGTGAGATTTGTAGGACTGAGCCCAGTTGATCAACAATTTGGTCAAATTCTACAATGGTGAAGTGAGTAGAAGAAATCATGAGGACTTCCAGGTTTTTTAATTAAAAAAAACTCCTAGATGTCTTTAATGCACACAACTAGTGGAGAGGTACTGTAGGTTTAGAAAACATGGCTGTATCTCTAGACTAACTTTGACAATGAACAAGTACTCGCTTCCTATAATTCAAATGAATCCTAAATTTCACCAACCCTTAAGGGTGTCTAGCTCCTGCCCAGATTCTCCCAGATTCAATCCCAGGTAGGGGCAAGAGATATAGCTTGCTCTAATTCCTTCCAAATGGCTCCCAAGTACACTCAGCCTTCTTTCCAAGTCAATACTGGGTGTTAATCCTGCTGGGGGTAAAAGGCAGGCCGGAGTGTGATGTTGACCACATCACTTCCACCTCCAGTGTTGGATGGTCAAGAAAGTGATGGCTCTTGCTCCCCATTCCCCATGGTCCTTTATGGCCTGAAAGGGTACCGACCTACCTACAGTACCATAATGTCATGTGTTTACTGGTTAGAAGAATAGATCTGCAGTAGAGATTAGAGTAATAAATTAGCTTTGATGATGAACAATCTAGTATGTCAATATCCATTTACAGTACTTGCAATATTACTTCATTTATTTGATTTCCAATTTAAACATATTCTTTTATTAGTATAGTGGTTGGTGCAGTATGTTGCTTTTCACCAGTTCTCTTTCTTGTGCTCTAGATGTGGTATCATTTCACCACAGTCAACTGTAAAGAAGTTGAATATTGAAGCATCTTGATCAGCCTGTTGTCCCAGAGGTACAGTAGTCATGGAGTGTGTGCCTTTGTTCGTGTTTAGAGTTGTGTGTGAGAGTGCATTTGGCACTCATGAGCGGCAAGAGAAAAAGGTGAGGATTTAATTTCACACTTATTGTTACAGTAACTGGAAATCAAGATAGTTTCTTTTTCACTTTGGTGCCAGAATATGCACCAGTACGGACTGCTGTACTTTGTCAATTTCAGTGTGATCTACAGCAGTGACAGGCAGGAGGCTTGAGTGTTTTCTTTCACGTCTGTGTCCAGTTTTGCACATGTCACAAAATAGTATAAATCATGACCTTTGCATTGCTACTGTCAGCATTCAATTTTCCTAGGAATCTTGGATGAAAACCTGGTATGAATAACAAGTGACTAGCACCTGCAATTTAATTTTATTGCTCATTCACTTGAAGCTGTACAGAAACATAGCAATGGACTGCATTTCTTGTCCAATCGTAACTGAGTTACTTACATTAATTTTAATAAAAGGTTATAACACCTGCAGCACTGAATGCACTATGAGCACCATCCCCCAGGCCAGGCTGACCATCACAGCTGACCAGGTGAAGAAGGAGCTGAAGAGGCTGCACGAGGGTAAGGCCGCAGGACCAGATAACATCTGTCCCAGAGTTCTGAGGGCCTGTGCTGATCAGCTGAGCGGAGTGCTCCAGCAACTGTTCAGCCTGAGCCTGCGCTTGGAAAGAGTCCCAGTGCTCTGGAAGACATCATGCCTGGTCCCGGTACCAAAGAAAGGGCGCCCCTCTGTCCTCAACGACTACAGACCAGTTGCACTGACTTCTCACATCATGAAGACACTGGAAAGGCTGGTCTTATCCCACCTGAGACCCCTGGTCAGCTCATCACTGGACACCCTACAGTTTGCCTACCAGCCCAGTGTTGGTGTGGAGGATGCGATCATCTACATGCTGCAAAGGGCCTACTCACACCTGGACAGGGCTGGCAACACTGTAAGGATCATGTTTTTCGACTTCTCCAGTGCCTTCAATACCATCCAGCCCTTACTTCTAGGGAGGAAGCTGGAGGAGATGCAAGTCGATGCCTCCACGACCTCGTGGATCACTGACTACCTGACAGGCAGACCACAGTCTGTGAGACTTCAGAACTGTGTGTCTGAACAGGTAGTGAGTAACACAGGGGCACCTCAAGGGACAGTTCTTTCTCCATTCCTCTTCACCCTCTATACTTCGGACTTTAAGTACAACTCAGAGTCATGCCACCTGCAGAAGTTCTCAGATGACTCTGCAATTGTGGGATGTATCAAGGGTGAGCAGGAGGAGGAATACAGAGGACTGGTCAGCAGCTTTGTGGAGTGGTGTGGGGTAAACCACTTGGAACTGAATGTTACAAAGACAAAGGAACTGGTGGTAGATTTCAGGAGGAAAAAGGTCAAACCTACTCCTGTCTACATCCATGGGAGTGGCGTGGAGATGGTGGACTCGTACAAGTACCTGGGAGTGCACATCGACGATAGACTGGAATGGTCTAAGAACATCGAGGCCATCTATAAGAAGGGACAGAGCCGACTCTACTTCTTGAGGAGGCTCAGGTCCTTCAATGTGTGTAGTAAGATGCTACACATGTTCTATCAGTCGGTGGTAGCGAGTGCCATTTTCTACGCAGTGGTGTGCTGGGGCTCGGGGATTAGAGCAGTAGATTCCAAAAGGCTGAACAAGCTCATCAGGAGAGCAAGCTCTGTCATTGGGTCTGACCTGGACTCCTTGGAGGTAGTGGCTGAGAGGAGAATGATGTCCAAACTAGAGGCCATCATGGACAACTTCTCCCATCCCCTCTATGACAGGCTTGCAGGAATGAAGAGCACGTTCAGCAATAGACTGATTCATCCACGGTGCAACAGGGAGCGCTACAGGAGGTCATTCTTGCCGTCTGCCATAAGACTGTACAACGCATCCACCTTGCGTCTTGGCAGAGGCAACATCGACAGTGACCTGTATCTGGATTAAACGCATCTACACATCTACTGCTACATCTGTTCTCTTCTTCTTCTTTTTCTTTTTCTTTTTCCCGTTTACAACCACTTTCTGTGCAATATATGCCAGGGACCTGTGCAATACATTTATATTTATATCTACAGTTACATCTATATTTATATTCATATGTGTGATATGATTTTCTGTGTACTGTTCTGTTCTAGTTTGTTCTTGTGCGTCTGGACTGTGAGTAACTCTTGTATTGTATTGTATGTATTGTACTATTATTATATAATTCGTTACATTGTGGCTGTGTTGTGTGTGTTAAGCTGCTGTTGCACTGCAATTTCCCTCACGGGATCAATAAAGTATCTATCTATCTAGCTGATGCCTAACGACATTTACAGTATAATGGACTGAACAGAGAGATAATATTAATTGAAGAAACACAAAAGCCCCTTTAGCCCAGTTTTAGATATGTATTAAACTAATTATACTGTACTTTGCAGAAAACCATCAAAGAAATTAAATTATTAAATTAAAAATGTTTTTATTCTCTCCTTTGTTAGCAGTTCCAACACCTTTTGCTGAGAGACTCTTTACCGCATGTGTTGCACCTCAGCCTTATAGTTTTTGACAACTAGCACACAATCAGTTGCCATTAATTTTTTTCAATATATATTTCCAGTGTGTTCTCTCATTTAACAAGCTTAGACATGCTAAGTCATGAAGTTGTAGGGCAGATAACTTCAATGAAAAACAAACACAAATCGTATGATTAATGAGCACTGAAGGTGGGACAAAATGGGATTCAAGTCATATTATCTTGCTGCACAAGAAATGAAGAAGTAGTTGCATTTGAATATTTTTATTGAGTATTTTAATTGTATTGACACTTGACTTAGATGAGGATTTAAACAATAGGTAGCCATAGATGGTTGAGAAATGCATGAGATAACATATGAAAACAAAATTAGTATGAGTACGTTATCTATAGCAGATTACAAGTGACATAGGAAATGATTATGATTTAAAATAGCTAGCTTGTTTTTTATCATCCCAAACTTCTCAGTGCTTACACAAAAGCATGAACGATTTATAGGATACAGATATATTCAAAACATATTCAAATAAAAAAGGTAGAGTATTAGAAAGAGTGTGATGACTCCTGATAGCAATGAGGTCCTTCCAAACTGCTGATCTTTATTAGAACTAGCACTTTTAAAGGTTTTGCAAAGTTCTTCAATGGAGAGGACCGAAAGGGTTAAAGATAGAACCCCATGCATAAAATGAAGTAAGGCTCTTTTCTGCTACCCTCCTACATGTACTGTAGAAGTATGTATTTCATTACACTGATTTGATACATTTGATAAGTATCAGGAAGCTAGCTCTATCTAGTGGAAAGGTGTGTAAAGCTCTTTCTGCAGATTTCCCTCAGTCACGCAGGCTGCAATAACTTGCTGTAAATAATCATTGCAAATAAATTTCCTACTGATATAAAACACATACAATTACTAATATCTACAGTGTGTATCATACGTATGCTTTACTTTCCAAATGTCTTTACTTGCCAAAAATATCAGTTACCTAAAAGAGATGTTGAATACTGTATACGTTCTGGAATAAGTGTTGGAGATAAAAACTAAGATGTTTCAGGGTGCTTCATAATGAATACACTGGTTCTGTCACTTCATGAGTTTAAAAACTCAGAGAAGGTCAGATCCTAATCTCTTTCACATTGTCTCTCCTATGAGTATATTTATATTCTCGCCTAGCAGTCTAGCAATTTCTGATGTCATAATTTTTCCACATGTAGTTAAATTACAACTTCAGATTACGATGAGACTTGGAAAACAGTCCAGTCCATAAGCATAATATCAAGACGGTCTTCTAAGGAAAAAAGTATTGAACAAAACGTGTAGACCAAAGCTCACACTGCAATTGTGACTAAACTGTCTGGCAGTAGGATCAGAGGTCAAACATGAACAGTTTTGAGAAGCACATGCCTAAGACAGACCCGGCTATGATACTATTTGTGTAGTGAAATTACAGTATGCCTGTAAGAGGAGGAGTAACGATCGTGACAGCTGGGTACTGGTACACAGAGGAAACACAGAGGATGTCACATGTGTGTGGAAATTTGAAATATAGTAAATGGAGACCTAGCGGTGAACGCATTATGTGAACTCTGTTCCCATAATAAATGGAGGGAACTCACTCCACTACTTGCTTTTTAAGTAGTAGACCTTTCCATAACTTAAAAGTTTTATCATGAGGCCCATAGGTATTTAGATCAAACTGAATTGACATAAGTCTTGTGTAGCTCAGGGGAAGGATGTAATCCATTCTGACCAATGACAATGGCATGTGAAGGATCTGATCTTTTTTAAAGGTTGGCTGCAGAGTTATTAGAATGAGATTTTTTCTATTGTCACATGATGTATAGATTAAATAGCCAAAAGCACATTCATTGCTTTAGATATAACAAGTACAACTGTGTTTGTGCCCGGGAGACAGCACTAATCAATAGAGTTTTTTCTACTGCACTCTGGTTTGGTTGCACAACTGGGTTAATGACAAACACTATCTTACTCTCCAAGCCTGAGAACCTCCGAATGGAATCCAGAACTATCGCATTTGTGCCAACATCATTGGCTTTGACATGGTAAATACTTTTCTTACGAAAACCAAGAACAGGCAAGTACATTTGAACATCATTATCTGTAGAGCAGAGAACAGCAATATCTTTTTGAGTATAGCCATTGTCAAGGAGGGTCACTATTTTATTCAACACAAACTCTCCAATTTCCTTTTTATTTTTGGTATATTTTTCAAAGACCCCTTGAAAGGAATGAGCACACGTGGCTTTTTCACTCATTTTCTGTAGCTGTCGCAGCGATTTACCCTCATTTGCTTCCTTCATGACCTCAAGAATAAAATTGTGGATCCTCCTGCTGTTTCGAACACCCACTGTCAGCTCCAGTTTGGGGGTCTGACAGGCAATGTTTGGCATCCCATCTTCATAAGGGTGGCTCTTCTGAAAGTAGTCCAGGAAGATCCATAAGAGACCAGGATCAGAATCTTCCCTAGAATCCTGGCATGTGATCCCCTTTGCCTTGCCATACCAATCCCCGTCTTCGACACGGAAATTCTGGGCCTCATCCACAACAATATGTTTTACGTACTGTATGTCATGGTTAGATGGCTTCATAAAAGCACTCCTTGTTAGACACTGGCAAAGATCTTGTTTACTATCAAAGAATCAAGAAACAATGTGTAAGACTTTCATTAATTACAATTTGACTTAACTTAGAAAATGATTTAAGCATTAAGCATTCATCTAATGATTCTTTAGTAAGAATATCTTCATAACTTCCTTTAACACATTTGTTGCATGTGCTTAGATTCTTATGCTATGCTTCCATCTGCGACTAAATCTTTGCATAACTAAACTTTCTTAACGATAAAGTTTCAGTTCAATTCATCGCAGCCAAAGTTACTCAAATATTCAAAGCAAAATGTTTGTATCAACTGTATTGCTACAATCCCTGTTCTCCCGACTCTGAAAGTTCCTTCAACGTCTCAACCATTGATTACTGTGCCAAAGCACCTTACACTTAGCTCCAATTGGGAAGTAAAGACTCCTCCATTTTGTTAAAGTTTTTCCATTAACTGCAGGAATTCACTCACCTTATGAAATCTTTCAGTGGCTGATTCTCACAGAGATAGAGGATGTTTTCAGATTTACAGCAAAACATGTTCTTAATTCTTTTAATCAGATTCAATGCAATCACAGTTTTTCCGGTCCCAGGTAAACCATGAACAAAGAGCTTCCTGAAATTTTCAATGTCATATTTTGAGTGCAGAATCTGGAACTGTTGAAGAGTGAGCAAGTTAAAAAACTTGCATCCAAGCTCATCACTGTGAAGTGATTTGAAGCTCATCACCACAATCATTAAGGAAAACAGTAGGGATTTGACTGAGATATCTTTTAAGGTATATTGGTCAGGATACTTGAGTTCCAAATTGAAACCAGTGCTCTCATCTCTTGGAATTAAGGCACCTGTGAGGGAATCAACTAACTTTGGAATGACACAGACCCACTCTGAATATCCTCCAATATTTACCAGCTTCTGTTTCAGCTGGAAAGCAGTTGAATTTACATAATCCCACAAGTCACCGCTGCCACTCTCTACAACTGTGTAAAGAATAGGCAGACTGTCTGTACAGATCAATAAGGCATCACACACGACCCTGTTGTTCTTTGGTAAGTCAATGTCAACAGCCCAGCTGCGAGAGAAGATCAGTACTCCTTCACCTCTGTTTGGCTTCTCAAGGTTTTTGAGGTTTGGAAACTTCTCAAAGAGGTCTGTAGTGAGGGGCTCTGGTATATTCTCTATCCGTCCATTTTGAACTGTAAAGAAATGTTGTAGATTTTAATAAATGCATATGAAATATACAATGTACAATGTATTTGCATTGCAAGATCTTTTTATGATATGTCCCTGTCCATATACTGTAGCAGTGCTTTGAATATTGGTAGGTTGTTCTTTTACAGGACTTTGTAAAATACAGTACTTAAGTGAAACAATGTTTTCTAATGCAAAAATAATAATGAAATATGCTATGTGATAAATCATGTATATAATATATGATAAAATGAATTTCATTCATTCTATCATGACAGAATGAGAATGCATTTGATTGTGGGAGTATGGAATAAGCTACTCAGCCATATTGTTGAAACTGATACCCAAGATTTTTCAAGAAACAGATGAAAAATATATTTGGATCAACAAGCAACTAAGTACCAAATGGGATGGATGGGCTAAATGGCCTCCTCTTAATTTGAAACCTTTCTTATGTTCATAAAAATCACAAAAAGGTTCAGTTTGTCAAAAATGTTGCCTCTCTACGAACTACAGTAAAACCAAAAATGTATTTAAAAATGTTTGAGAATATGGACACTTAAATCAGATTAATTCATTTGATTGGGAGGTAAAGTATCTGATTAATGCATTATACATTTTATATTACTTTTACCACCTATCTGACCAACAGAAGCAAGTCAAAGTATGCAATCTTATATACAGTATACAGATGCAGCCATTCAAAGTGCGCGGCACAGACACGTACCGCAGGTAATTGGCTACGGCGTCGTGCATCGTGACGCGCGATGACGCAAAATACCGCGGTGCATGATTGGTTGACCGACAGGGGTACTCGTGGTCCGTTGGTCTGTCGTAGAAAGACTTACTGTAAACGTCTTTACTGTGCCCGTTGTAGATATTGAATTTTACCACTGAAGGGAAATCTTAGTAGCTGAGCATAAAAAGAATAGGAGCATACTGTAACGCGTGTGAAGGCCATAAACGATATTAATTTTGGAACATAAACATACAGTATATGGCTGGTCTTGGTACTTTAAAGAAAAAAATACACACCAGTATTCCATTTCTCCCTAAACATTGTAAGCTTCGAAGTCTTTAACTAACGTGATACCGGAGTCAACAAGCATACTTTTAGAATTTGATTAAAAGGGAATATAATATGGAATCGCGTATCTAAAGAATTTAATAACGGTATTCGTGTGCTGCGACAGGGCTGTGTAGGGCTGTTTCGCCTGCCTGTTCATGCGAGCTGTCTTGTAGCCGACTGGTCTAGGTGCGTGACTACCAGCTAGCAGGTTGTGTGTTTGAATCCAGCTGGTGCTGGACTTTTCTTTTAACAAACATTTCTTCAAAAAATAGAATAGCGATATTATGGACAATCAATTGACTTTTATATTTCAAAATATCGCAACATGATCGATATTTGCAATATTTTGAACATATCTTCCCTTCTGACAGCGGTTCCTGCTTCTATTGTGTGTGTGTGTGCAACAGAGTAAATTTTTATAGAGAAATGGAGGCTGGACAGTATGCGTTACAATATAAACATTTATATTGATTTAAATCGTGTTCTGATTTAAATCGCAAACGCGTGTTTAATTATGTGTTTTTTAATCATAATCAGGCTAATGCATTTCTACATTTTCTGTATGAACCAGCTTAGAGGTTCATACAGAAAGACAGCTTGTTTTTAAATTGAGTGTAAGGTAATTTATGCTTCTAAAGTCATGGTCAGCATTTATTATTGTACTGTGCTGTAAACTTTTTCTGTGCCTAGTCACATTATTTTATAGCGTTTTTATTGCGTTATTAAATCCGGTGGCGCTGTGTGTTAGTTTCCTGACTCCCATTATTTAAACTGCGACACTGATCATTCATCTCTAAATAAATTTTATTTTATATAGCGTTTTAAGCGAATAGGTAATTAGATTGCTCATAAACCTAATCGCTTTTTCTACATAAACACAGCGTGATTGCTCTCTGAAAATGCTTTTCCTTTATTTTTAAAGTAGGCTCAGATTTCAACTATAGATCGTATTATTATAAACTGTCTTGGAAAAATGTATTTTATGTAAACCATGTTTGCTATTAATTCATTTAGGGCTAAAATACGTTCATTGTCTTCCAATCGAGTCGAGTTGACATTGGAAGCCTGCCACACCCGGACTGTTAAACCAACGCATTAGCATGTCGCCAGTATTGGCTTTAGTATTCCCCCCCTCTCCCCTCAATTCAATTCAATTCAAGGTGTTTTATTTGCATGACAGATGGGTACAAGCAGTGTTGGGTATGTATATTGTAACGCTTACGGCAGACAGGCACTGTGTAAGAGCCGGCGCACCAGAGCAGCGCACCGAGGGAGCGTCTGCATTTATAACTTAGTTTTTAAAATTAGTCAAGCAATATGAAGCATCTCCTTTTACTTAGTGCCTGAGCATAAAAAGAATAGGAGTATACTGCAACGCGTGTGAAGTCCATAAACAATATTAATTTTGGAACTTAAACATACAGTATATGGCTGCTCTCGGTACTTTAAAGAAAACATACACACCAGTATTCCATTTCTCCCTAAACATTTTAAGCATCGAAGTCTTTAACTAACGCGATACCGGAGTCAACAAGCAAACTTTTAGAATTTGATTAAAAGGGAATATAATATGGAATCGCGTATCTCAAGAATTTAAAGACCAGACAATCGCAAACGCATTTTCAATAAAATTATTTTATTCATTCAGCAGTTTGTGAGAGGGACATCCAGCAGGGAGAGACACACACACCGGTTTTCATTGACAAAATTGGTTTTTTTCAATTCCTCTTGTCTAACAGGAATGTTTTGTTTGTGGACAGACTGTTAGACAAGAGGAAAAGACCGCCTATCCTACGAAGCATTTCGTTGATCCGATCACGAATTCTTTTCCAGTCGTACGCAGCAAGGGTTGAGAATCTCCGATTCAGCATCGTACTAATGGTTTCCCGGAGATTGCAAGGCAAGGCACTTTTGCCTCTGGACCCATCGAAATTTACAGACGTGGTCCACCCCCAGTAAATTTCAAAAGTCACAAGATTTATTGTAGATATATTATAATATATAAGATATATTGTAGAACCGCTGATTCTTATGGAATGTGTTCCGCAGGAGATTCAAATTTTTATTTATTTTTTAATCCCGTATCTAAGGAAATCTCAGTATAACTTTGTTCATGAACAAACAGTGGCATGTTACATTATCATTAGTTTTTTTAACAAGGCTCGCCAGCTAATGTGAATCGAAACCTGTCTTGCTAGCTTTTAAAGTCGTGCATGTGTAAACGACAATTGAAATAGAGAAAAAAAGACCTGACTGACAAGCCGATACATACTCTTAGAGTTTGATTAATAGGGAATATAATACAAAAATACAGTAAGGGACTTAAAAGTTAAAGGAGATGCTTCATATTGCTTGACTAATTTTAAAAACTAAGTTATAAATGCAGACGCCCCCTCGGTGCTGCGCCGGGTGTAAATATCAGATTCCTGTTAGACAAGAGGAATTGAAAAAAACCAATTTTGTCAATGAAAACCGGTGTGTGTGTCTCTCCCTGCTGGATGTCCCTCTCACAAACTGCTGAATGAATAAAATAATTTTATTGAAAATGCGTTTGCGATTGTCTGGTCTTTAAATTCTTGAGATACGCGATTCCATATTATATTCCCTTTTAATCAAATTCTAAAAGTATGCTTGTTGACTCCGGTATCGCGTTAGTTAAAGACTTCGATGCTTAAAATGTTTAGGGAGAAATGGAATACTGGTGTGTATGTTTTCTTCAAAGTACCGAGACCAGCCATATACTGTATGTTTAAGTTCCAAAATTAATATTGTTTATGGACTTCACACGCGTTGCAGTATGCTCCTATTCTTTTTATGCTCAGGCACTAAGTAAAAGGAGATGCTTCATATTGCTTGACTAATTTTAAAAACTAAGTTATAAATGCAGACGCTCCCTCGGTGCGCTGCTCTGGTGCGCCGGCTCTTACACAGTGCCTGTCTGCCGTAAGCGTTACAATATACATACCCAACACTGCTTGTACCCATCTGTCATGCAAATAAAACACCTTGAATTGAATTGAATTGAGGGGAGAGGGGGGGAATACTAAAGCCAATACTGGCGACGTGCTAATGCGTTGGTTTAACAGTCCGGGTGTGGCAGGCTTCCAATGTCAACTCGACTCGATTGGAAGACAATGAACGTATTTTAGCCCTAAATGAATTAATAGCAAACATGGTTTACATAAAATACATTTTTCCAAGACAGTTTATAATAATACGATCTATAGTTGAAATCTGAGCCTACTTTAAAAATAAAGGAAAAGCATTTTCAGAGAGCAATCACGCTGTGTTTATGTAGAAAAAGCGATTAGGTTTATGAGCAATCTAATTACCTATTCGCTTAAAACGCTATATAAAATAAAGTTTATTTGGAGATGAATGATCAGTGTCGCAGTTTAAATAATGGGAGTCAGGAAACTAACACACAGCGCCACCGGATTTAATAACGCAATAAAAACGCTATAAAATAATGTGACTAGGCACAGAAAAAGTTTACAGCACAGTACAATAATAAATGCTGACCATGACTTTAGAAGCATAAATTACCTTACACTCAATTTAAAAACAAGCTGTCTTTCTGTATGAACCTCTAAGCTGGTTCATACAGAAAATGTAGAAATGCATTAGCCTGATTATGATTAAAAAACACATAATTAAACACGCGTTTGCGATTTAAATCAGAACACGATTTAAATCAATATAAATGTTTATATTGTAACGCATACTGTCCAGCCTCCATTTCTCTATAAAAATTTACTCTGTTGCACACACACACACAATAGAAGCAGGAACCGCTGTCAGAAGGGAAGATATGTTCAAAATATCGCAAATATCGATCATGTTGCGATATTTTGAAATATAAAAGTCAATTGATTGTCCATAATATCGCTATTCTATTTTTTCGAAGAAATGTTTGTTAAAAGAAAAGTCCAGCACCAGCTAGATTCGAACACACAACCTGCTAGCTGGTAGTCACGCACCTAGACCAGTCGGCTACAAGACAGCTCGCATGAACAGGCAGGCGAAACAGCCCTACACAGCCCTGTCGCAGCACACGAATACCGTTATTAAATTCTTTAGATACGCAATTCCATATTATATTAGCAGAAAAGCTTAAAACTACCACTTTTTCACACACTATTTCACATGCTAGTTAAATACTTCAATGCTTAAAATCGTTAGGGAGAAATGGAATACCGGTGTGTATTTTTCCTTTAAAGTGCCGATTCCTGGAATCTGACTGGCTGACACCCCTCTGAAGTGGTTCCATAAAATCTGGTATACGGAAAAGAAAGCGTTGATAAATACAAGTGTCTTTTAATACACTCTTTGCTGTGCTCTTGAGGATCCTTGTGATATTTTAAGCTCTAGTTGAATGATAGGTGTCGCATTTTAAATCATTTTCGTAGTTAGAAATTATGAAACGCCCTGTTAAAAGCAAGGAAGTTTTTATGCCCGTTGAAGTAAAACAAAATTGCTGACAAAGTATGGCTTGGACAGATTCCAAGTGCTTGTACAAATGTGCTAAAGAAATTATACTTTGAGTATACAGCTTGTCCAAAGTCATCCATTATTAATACTATTAGTAATATCTTCAGTAAAGGCTTTGATGCATAAATATTTCTGATAAAGGTAGGTTGTGTACTTTTGTCCAACTGAGCAATCTTGCTTTCATAAAATATACCAACATTTTAATGACTGATGATTAACATGCTGTAATACACAGTTCAAAATTAAAGGCTCAAATGCTGTACATGAGAGGTTAAGCTCCCCTTGGCGGTTTTACAAGGCGACGCCGGATAGTTTACCACGTGACACCACATTAACTCCGTCATACCGCGTGATACTGCGACACGCCCACCGGGGTATGCCGCGAAATACCTCACGCATTTTGAATGGCTGCATCTGTATATACACTATTTAAGATAGATGTGATGCAACATATACTGTAAGCCAATGCATTACACTCTGCCAACTGCAATTTTTGCTTTACACTCAAGCAATTTGTTATTGTGATTATAAGATTAATATTTTTACAAAACTGGGGGTGTTGGGAAACTTGAGAGCAGGAATAATAGCTAACAGACAATTAAAATAAACCCAAGGTCTAATTCTGAGTCACGTAAGTTCTTTATTCTCCACCACAACTTGGGTGAATGAATAATAAATCAGTAGCAAAGTTGAACAAGCAAATATTTATCATCAAAAATACAACTAAAGGGCACAAAACATTTCACAATGTACAATATTTCTTTGTCTCTTTATGTGTTGAATGTTTATTCGTTAATATGATTAATCAAAGTAATACACTGAAAAACAAAAAGTTTGTTCAGCTCAGCCCACTTGAAGCTACTTTAGGAACACTTTTTTAGGCTATAATACCACACTTAATAATTGTAGTTTAACAATTAATGATATTGTTACAGCTGTAGGTGACTACAGATGTGTCTCAAAGAATCTAGAAACAATGTGTAATGACTAGGTAGTGTAAACATTTCCTGCTTCAAAGCAAAGGGGATGTAGGGGTCCAAATTCAGTGATCAAAACCATTTTAAAGTTTTACTTAGTTTACCTTAGCTAATAATGTTCTGGGTAAGTGATCAGATCAAGATAGAACAGAAGACCAGAATGCAGAGAGAGGGGGAAGACAGGAGGAGACAGGACATAAAGCACATGCCAGGTGAGAGGTCCTTGTCAAGATCATACCAAAAGTCAAGATTTGAGCTAAGTATTTGAACCTTTTAAGGAAGCTTGCCATTGTGTAGTTTTTAGGGAACTCTGATTTCCCGAGTGAAGAGTCCCTCAACTAAAAACAGCCTCTCCTGGTTGTGGGTGCATTTTAGAATAGGGAGATAGGGTCCAATTTATTTTGTAGCATCCAGGTTTTAACTGCAGAGATTTAACTGCAGGTTGTATTCTATTTACTTTAAAATGCAGCTCATCTCTTATTCTGGCCTTTGTAGGAGCCTGTGATTTTCCTGGGTGGTTAGGATATTTTTCCTCTGGGACGCCTTGTCTGTAAACTTGTCCTGTACATAGAGAAACTTTAATATTTATGCAGCATGCAGTATAGTGTGTGTAATGTCTTTGTTAATAAATGTTTGTTTAACCAAGTGTGCCAGAATTATTACTATTTTCACCAAAGCTGTGCCAGCAAAAAAATAATTAATGTGCCTCTAACTATATCAAACGCTTGGCAAAGAATTTCAAATTGTTACACAATTGGTAAACTGAAAGGGTCACAGATATCCTGCAGTTTTTTCTCTCAATGGGGTATACAATCAAATACTGAATTTGTTTCTCTTTTTGCAAAGTTTACTTTAGTGAAAGTGTCCCAATAAGTATGGTAATTTAAAATCAATGGGTTGAAAAAAAATGGAGGGCACTGTACAGTACTGTTTCACACTTCACAATTTCATTTGAAGCAAACAAACTATGTCCTTACAGAAAACCTTATGCTGAAACACAGTTAGATGAATAATAATACATGAATGAACAGCTTTAGAAACATACCTGGGTAAAACGTTGCTTGCAGGTCATTTAAGTGAGTTGTGTTTCTCAATTCATACACTGGCTGGCACTGAGGGGGAGCAGTGGACAGAGAGAGCACCTGTTTGAGACCACCACACAGCTTTTCGATCTCTAAGGGCAGAGAAAGAGTTTTGAACGTTCTAGGGGTGTAAGTAAATCAACAAAATAGGTGGAATTAAGAAAATCAGACCTTTTCTCATAAGCCTTTTACATACAGTACTGCTAAACATAAAGGTATCTGTGCTTTGCTGTCACCTGCAGACTTGGGGTTTATTACACTGTAGCTGAACCAAGATCATTGGTATATAGTTGCAAGAAAAAGTTTGTGAACCCTTTAGAATTTCCTGGATTTCTGCATTTATTACTCATACAAATGTGGTCTGATCTTCAACTAAGTCATAATAATAGACAAACAAAATCTGCTTAAACCAATAACACACAAACAACTGTACTACTTCTTGTCAGTACCGAACACATTGTTTAAACATTCACAGTCTAGGATGGAAAAAGTATGTGAACCTCTAGGCTAATGACTTCTCCAAAAGCTAATTGGAGTCGGGTGTTCCAATCAATGAAATGAAATTGAAGGTGTGGATTGGAGGTGCCCTGTCCTATAAAAAAGGCACACAAAGGTTAGTTACTGACAGAGTCTGCTCTTCTCAAGAAAGAGCTGTTTGTGTGAACCATGCCCAGAGGATCTTAAAAGAAGAATTGTAGAGGTGCATAAAGCTGAAAAAGGCTAAAAAATCATTTCTAAAGGCCTGGGTGTTCATCAATCCACAGTAAGACAAACTGTCTACAAATGGAGGAAATTCAGTACTGTTGCTACTCTCCCTAGGAGTGGGAGTAACTGTAAATTAGGAAGAACAGATGTCACAAAATACATAGAATCCTTAATATATAATACTTTTGACATTGTAACCCAGTCTTAACAACCAATTTTAATGCAAACACACATTTAAGGTATTCCTCCTATCTTGAAAGCTGTTTGAAAGTGATTGATCTGATAATGTACTATAAATAATATCAGTGTTTTTGCTTTTCAACTGCTGATTTTCAGAGTTTAATTTACCTACACTTAGTCCTTTGCAGCATGGACACCGACTCAGCTCCCTACTCTAACCTCTATATCCAATCACTCATTTGCTTCAAGTGAAGCATCGATGACAGTGCTCCTGAAAAGCAGTTCAAACTAAATTACCATCTTATTTATTGATTAGGAACTTTTACATAACATATATCAATTAGGCAAGAAATTGTCATTCTGAATGTCATCAGGTGAAACATAATGATGACACTTGTCACAGCTGGTTGCTGAATATGGGTGGTCATAACAGCATCTTTGACTGGATAGAGCAGGTTAGTATTCAAATGAATTTCTTACCTGGATCAGTACGAGACATTTCTTCTACCCAAAGAGTGTCAGTGATGGGTCCTTCAATCTTCCAAGATTCTGGTTGTTTGGCAAACACTATACAGCAAAACTTGTGGATCTCTAGACCCAGTACAAAGCCTTTGGGTTCACCATTATCACCCAAAACATCTATGATATTAAGGGAATGGGAAACATTCTTCTGTTGAGTACATTGACCAAAGTGTACTAATGGGATTTTATTAAAGACACAATTAATAGATGTCTCAATGCTTTCTCGGGTTTCATTTACACCACAGCCCACAACTCTTTTTGATTTATCATCAATACCAAAAAACAGAAATCCCCCATCTGTGTTCGCAAAGGCTGAGATGTATTTTGGAAGATGTTCTTTCAGCCTCTGCAACATCTTTTTAGTTCCAAAATTCTTAAATTCCACATTTACAGATTCTCCAAAATCCAAATACTCGTTGAGTTTAACAGTCTTCCTCCCACACAACTGTCTTGCAGATTCTGTTATCCTGTCAGGGGAAGTGTTAGCAATGCGCTGCCTCTTTGCTGCTGGCTCTTCTGCATTGACTCTAGCTGAGTTTCTTTGGCTTTGCAAGAATTCCAACACCTTGTCGGGTTTGACCTGGATAGCTGAAGTCCCACATCTTTTGTAAATGTTTGTGTTTAAGCTGCACAATCGGGGTTTAGCACTTCCTGCAGACCATGATTTCACAAAAATAATGAGACCTTTATCTACAGAAAGATATTGGAAATTATCTTGTATTTTATTGGGCTGAACGAGTTCCCGTAGTGCTTGTTCTATATCCTGTCCTGTTCCATCCCTATCGTACATGTATTCTTGGTTGTGACTGTGTGCCAGAATTAATCCTCCACCCGAATTCAGCAAAGCACAGGCTGCCCTTGTGATCTCCATCCTCTGTTTCTCTAGTTTATCCTTATTTTCCCTATTTCTGGCAGCCTCTCCTAGTGTTATGATCCCAATATTTACAACCTGATCGGGGTAAACCGTTGACTCTACTGACAGGGGCAGGTCAGAGTCCATCCTCTGTTAAAACACAACAAGATTGATTCTCTGTAATGACAACACCTGTTTTTATACATAAACTACCGTACATGTTGTTCAACTGGACTTCAAAGGATATATAATTAAAATGTGTATGTTACAACTTCATAGAAACAGTATCCCAAAATGCTTCACAAAATGAGGTTATCCACTTAATCCACAACAAATAGGCTCACAAACAACCTCATAATAAAACCTCTTTTTAATCTCAAAGTGGACTGCTCAGTCTGTAATTACAGTATATTACAGACAATTATGACAATATACAGACAACTATGGTTTTAGGAGTAACTGTTCAACAGTAAAACTCACAAATTAGGAACAAAAAGTTAATGTTGTGCCAGACAAATTGGCAGTTTGTCTAGATAGCAAGAAAATGATAAAAACAAAATTACTGTAGCACTAACCTGTGGTTTTCAGATCCACAGTCAGACACGATTTCCAGGTTCTGCTGTGCTCTTCAGCTCTGCACCGAGAAAGTGAAGAAATATGAACAGGAGTGGCAAGTAGGAAGGGCAGACACCAGACAGCATGCGATGTGAGGAAAAAAACAGGAAAACAATCAAAAACTGGAAATGCACAAGTTCCTGTCCACAACCATATTTTAAGTTTCGTTTTACCTGTGAATATGCAGGCAGCAGCAAGAGAGCAATGAAATGAAAGTGAAAGCAAGGATTAAACTCTTCAGAAAAATTGGACTTTTGCCCACTGTGTGGATGTGATGTGTTTGATTTCGACCGTATAATTCCGACATTCACAGTCCACCCTCCAAACAACGTGGGGAAGCAATAAAAAAAGACGCACAAAACTGCTGAGATACTGTATATAGCCAAAAGTACAGAATTCACATCAACGCCTGTTAAGTTAAAGTGTTCAATGCATTAGTTAGATCTCATTAACTGTGGAAAAAAATTGTTCAACACCTAATATACTGTAAAAACTACTGCAGCGTCGCAGTTCTCGCAGTGCACCCCAAGTCCTGTGACTTCATGTGCGAGAGGCTTCGGGGTGGGGGAAGGGACGCCCTCGCGTGACGTCACTCGCTGGTTCCACGGCTCAGGGTCGCATTGCTGTTTGTTGTTTAGCTGCTGCTTCTGTTCCAGTGGCTACAGTAGATGCATGGCGGCAGATCATTTTTAAAAGAATTTGAATTTCTCATTCTCCACTCGCAGTTTGATGCATTTGAATTTCATCTCGTCTGTCCCCGCACAAAAGTCGGGACACGTCGTGCTAATTCATGTTGAGCAGGCTCGACTCAACACGGGCGAAGTAAACTAAGGAAAACTTGGCAATACCGCTCTCTATGCAAAGCATTGTACTACTAAATGCATTTCATGTCGTCTGTCCCAGTACAAAAATGACAGTACGAGGAACATAACGCGTTCAGTCAACGTAAATTAAATTGGGTAAACTTGGCGAAACCTCAAAGCTTTGTACTAAATACGCGTGCCATTAAATATTCCATTAAAACAATATGTACAGGATATAGTACATTGCAGGTAAACGAATATTCATCATTGGAATTCTCTGTAATGATGACACCCGTTTTTATGCAGAAATTACATGTTGATCGACTGGATTTTAAAAGATATATAATTAAAATGTGTATGTTACAACTTCATAGAAACAGCATCCCAAAATGCTTCACAAAAATGAGGTTATCCACTTTATCCACAACAAATAGGCTCACAAACAGCCTCATAGTAAAACCTCTTTTTAAACTCAAAGTGGACTGCTCGGCCTGTAATTATATCCCTTACAACGCATCTACCCAGAAACTGAATGAAAGCTGAAAGGTCCTGCAACTAACTTGGGATACTAGGGTACATACAAGAAAATCATTTTGTTCTGTAAGCCTACGATTCTATAAAAACAGATTTTTAAAACATAACAAATATAATCTAGACACAGATGAAGATAACCACAGTTTTAGAAGAACAAGTAACAGGTTTATTCCATGCTGAAAAAAAAGAAGAAAGAAAACACAACATCTCGGCTGTGGAGCCTTCTTCATCATGGAATAAACCTGTTACTTGTTCCTTTGTGGCCTACGCATGCTGACGCAGCTACCCACCTGAACTACTACAGTTTTAGAAGCACAGATCAAGAGAATTATGGTTTTAGGAGTAATTGTTCAACAGTACAACTCACAAATTAGGAACAAACAGTTAATGTTGTGCCAGACAAATTGGCAGTTTGTCTAGATAGCAAGAAAATGATAAAAACAAAATTACTGTAGCACTAACCTGTGGTTTTCAGATCCACAGTCAGATACGATTTCCAGGTTCTGCTGTGCTCTTCAGCTCTGCACCGAGAAAGTGAAGAAATATGAACAGGAGTGGCAAGTAGGAAGGGCAGACACCAGACAGCATGCGATGTGAGGAAAAAAACAGGAAAACAATCAAAAACTGGAAATGCACAAGTTCCTGTCCACAACCATATTTTAAGTTTCGTTTTACCTGTGAATATGCAGGCAGCAGCAAGAGAGCAATGAAATGAAAGTGAAAGCAAGGATTAAACTCTTCAGAAAAATTGGACTTTTGCCCACTGTGTGGATGTGATGTGTTTGATTTCGACCGTATAATTCCTAAAGCAGGAGTTCACAAAATTTTCTAGCAGTAAAGTAACTTTGTCAAATCACTTTCAATACGCCCATCTCAATTTAAAATCAAGTTGCTAATGTTGCAGTGGTTCAAATCTAACCTTACTGATCGCTGACACTCTGAAGAATTAATTTTACAATATTCTGCACATGAGGGTCAAAAGTCAAGCCAGGATCGAATATCACCCCAAAATTCTTCATTTTGGATTGAAATGGAAGCAGAGTGCTATCCGCATACACTACTGCATAGAATTACTGCACTGGCTCTCCTTAGATGATGGAAAGTGCTGAGTAGCATGACCTCAAATAAACACAAGTGTGGTGAATAACACTCCAAGCCTGCAGTTGTTTTAAAATTTGACTTAGCAATTTTTGCAGAAACAAAATCTGTATTAATGTAATGGTTTAATTAGATTTTTTAAGTGGGCTTTTGATAAAGTTCCCAATATGGAGAAATGTGTGTATTTAGTTTGAGAATTGGTTAATAAATTTATTGGAAACTGAATTAAATGTTAAGGTATCAGTGGAATAGCACAGGACAATTGATTGATTGCTAAATAAGACTTTTCCACACAATTTATGCTACTGATAATTTGCAAACATCTATGCAGTATACAGTAGTCTCGTATGTGCAGTAATTAAGCATGTTTCAGAGTAAATTCCAGTGAAACAGAGAAGTACAGTATATGCCAGTGACGTAGATTGCATTCCGTAACAAATAATGTTTGAAAATTACTGGGCTCCCTGCTCAGTTATTAATGGCTAATACGTTAATTGCACAACAAACTCCATGCTTTGATTCTGACATTTTTGCCCAGTTATTGTCTAATTAGTGTTGTGTGCTCGAATGGAATGTGTGGATGTGTTGATTGGATACTGTTTATTATTCTCTCTGTGTTGTAGATATGTAGTTTGTATGTGTTTTAATTGTATGAGCTCATCAAACCAACTCCATGCACCTGGATGTTATGGCAATAAAGTATTGATCTTGAACCTGATAACATTGTTACTTTTGGTGGCAAATTCAGAATCATATTATGTCACAGGTGTGTTAGTAATACCTGTATGGTTTTTTTGTTTTGATACTCATCATTAAGCGCATCAATACAGGCAAAGGAGAACTGGAAATGATGAAGTAGCTGGTTGCATACATGAAACCCTTTTGAATGGGTAGCTGGACATGAATGTGTAAGGTTCCCTTATAGCCTTGGTGCAATAAAAAAGTGCACAAAAGTAACGTGTCAAGATTTTGCACATCTTGAAAACATACAGTCAAGAGATAGTATATGTCATGCCCTCTGCAGCCAGAGGGCGCTCCTTCTCTGTCCTGTCTCTCATTTTCGGTTCTCTGCTGTCCTTCCGGTGTTTCTCTCTCTCTGGGGCTATATATTTCCGGGTCTTTCATTCTGCTTTCGCTCAGCATTGACGTTCGGATGTCCTGAGACCCGCCTAGCACCAGGTCGCCCCACGTCCGCTACCTGGGGGCATAGGTTTCTATATGGCATTCCCTGAACAGCTGAGCCCAGGCTAACCCCCGTCTCGCTGCTATGCACAGGGTCTTTTCGCTCTCCTGCCATTCTACGGTCCATCCTTCCTGACATCCGTGACAGTATACACACTGGTTTTGCTAAACAAATGGCTGTGATTTACAGTATAAAAAGTGATCATTTTTGCAATATTTTTGCAAGTATGTATTCTTTAAAGAATCTTAAAAATGAAGTGCAGAGCCCATTATTGTTAGAGCCTAACACTTCTGACTGATAAGAACACAGACATCAGAAAGTAATTAATAGCCAAAAATGTTGCTGCAGAACTTTTCTTATATGTTTCAGAAAACTGATATAATAATGTGCTGTTTATTTCCTCACAGAAATGGTCATTGGATTTTTCACTATAAATAATAAGCAGTTTAACACCGAGCATCAAACGACATAAAAATATGCAGTGTGATATCACACATCCATTGACTTTGATCAAATAACACCATGACTGCTACCAGTTTTGGACTTATGGTTTTTGAACACAGAATATGACAGCTTTAATTGAAATCTAAAACACATTTGATGTAATGTAAGTGCATTCTCTGTTTTCTTAATACGTACTGTATAATACCCTTAATACCCATGTTTCCAAATTTATTTTTATGTTTTGTTAAACAAAAGAACTCATTGAACACGTCATACTGCATGTGTCTAATACCTAAATTACTAATTAGCTGTGGGCATGGTTAATGACTTGTTTTTGACATACTGTATGTTGTCAGAGCTCTACCAGAGAGAGCTCTTTACTGTCTTACTATTACATCTTTAGTATTTCGAATCTTGCTGTAAATGTATCATGTAGAAAATGTTTTGTGCAATATGTATGTGTGTAAAACTGAACAGGAAGACCTGAGGTTTTACACTGTCACATACAGTATAATATATTGTACACACAAAGGAATGACTTTATTTTTGCTTCACCTCTTTTAAAACCTTAATTAAATAGGGCAAAAGAACATATTAAAAACATTTTAATAATATTTGCCTATTACAATGATAATGTGCCACAATTTCAACAAGGAAACATCATAATTTCTATGTAAAATAGGGTGCTTTATAGTAAAAGGAAGGACTTTTCTATATAGAGAAAAAGCTTTCTATTGTACATACAGCAATATATAACTCTGATTAACTTTTTGTTTCAGTAGTAAATGCCAGTGAAATTGTTTCACTTCTCAATTAAAAAGAAGCTATAATGTCAATAAAAGTACTTTGGGTTGAAGGTTAGACCTTTATTATAATGGTTTATAAACAACATAGTAACATGTAAATACATACCTCTTTATGGACTGAGTTAGAAGTGGTGCCAAAACCCTAAGCCTACCTAATTTGTAATCAATCCACTGTAGAGGTTGATTACATTTATTAGTATATTATATTTAATTTCTAAAACTGAATATTATTGGAACTTATAAAGCTTGTTTCAGTGTTGAACATTAGAACATAAGAAAAATCACAAACAAGAGGAGCTCGTTTGTCCAATCTAGCAATTTGTTCCTTATTAGTTAATTGATCCTAGGATCTCATGAAGCCATTTCATGAAAGAAGCCAGGGTATCGGTTTCAACAACATGGCTTTGGATAAATAACTTTGGATATGATAAGAGTGTGAAAACCTGTGTATGTCCTTCTTACTCCAGCAAGGTCTAATACAAACACAATGCACTGAATATAGTACAGTATGTCACTATATTTAATGAATGACTTTGTGAGCCTTATTCACACATCTTATACAGTGATATTACGTTAAAAATTGATTTATGTAAACAATTTCAGGCATCTAGTTAGTCAGCATTTGTTTGTGGTATATACTGTAGTACTTCGATTTGCACCCTAAATCCTAGCTAAATCATAATCTCAAGACACCAGCCAATCCCAGGTATAGCAGGAATAAGCAGCCACAATCATAAAGGCTGGATTCCTCCAAATTGTGAGGGTGCATTTAAATTAGCAAACGATTAAATCCTGTAAAAAAAGGTAATTTTACATCTCCTGAAAACTTGTGTAGCATCAAGATCTCCAATAACACATTTGTACCATATACAGTAGCATCATAATAAACTTTGATGTTTTAACAAAATGTGTTGTATCAGGGGCATTTTGAAGAATCCATCTTAACATTATATTTTTAGAATTATGTATTAGAAATGCTCCTCTTTTACCTGTTTTATATTTTGATTGTGTTGTCGTAGTTGGAAAGGAAGAAAAGAAGAAAAGAAACTGGAGAAAGTGTCTTGTTCCTCCCTGTTGTATTCATCATACAGTATTTAAAAATCCAACAGTGCTTTGTGAAAAAAAAAATATTAATAGCCTTAACGTATAAAGACGTACATAAATTAACATCAATAGAAATTACAGGACAAAAAACACTGGTACAACATCGAATGTTAGTTTCATAGGCTAAAAACAATATTCACAATTTAAAATGAAAAAATATTTTGAAGTACATGTTAGGAATTTAATCTAGTTTGAAAAGTGCAGATATGTTAATTTTCTGTGGTATTCATTGTCCTCATTTGTCCTCATAATTTTACCAGCAAAAGAATCGACATAAACGTTTCAGTGTGTTCCAGTGGTCTGTAATGTGCCTGCTTCTCTTCACCCTCTGTTTTGTTGCTGGTTTTACCATGATTTCATGTTTAATACAATGTACTCAGCCTTTACTATAGAATAGCATTGAAAACATGTGCAGTTTCCTTGTAAAACATAATGTATGTAAGGAACAAGTAAAGGTTTATTCTATGATGAAAAGAAAAGAGACAGCTTTTCAGTGGAGGAAACATTCAGGTGACTTCTTCAGGTGTTCTTCACTCACCTGAAAAAGGCCCCAGAGCTGGAATGTTGCTTTATTTTTCAGCATGGGATACCTTTATTTTTTACTTTGCAGCCTACACATGCTAATGCAGCTCCCTACTTGAACAAACTGTACAGTATATTAGGCTTTGACACAGAATTCTTCAAACTTATCCCAAATACAGATAAAGTAGTAAGGAGGCAGAAAGACGTCTGAAAGACATAATGCTACATGTTTGCATAAATGTCTTCCTCAAAATCCTTGATATCTTCATAATCTGGTATATCATCTTCCAGAATCTGTGGACACAATGTAAAATGCAAAATTATCCCTTCTTGGTGAAGAGCACAGCTCTGTAATCACATAATAATGTGCAGTTTATTTCCTCACGGAAATGGTCATTGGAGTTTTCACTATAAATATTTAGCAGTTTAACGCCCAGCATCAAACGACACAAAAATATGTAGTGTGATATCACACATCCATTAACTTTGATCAAATAACACCGTGACTGCTACCAGTTTCGGACTTATGGTTTTGAACACAGAATATGATAGCTTTAATTGAAATCTAAAACACATTTGATGTAGTGTGAAATGTAAAATGATCTCTTCTTGGTGAAGAGCACAGCTCTGTAACTATAAGTCCAATAAACCCTCTGCCTTTCCAAAGCCACAAACTTGCCTCCTGCCTATTCTCTGTTGCTCTTGCATATATTAAGGGGATGCTACATGTACAGTATGTTTACTTTTGTTTTTAAACAGAAGCAAATATATTGAGTTTACAATACTATTCCCTAATCATAAAATCTTTATCTTAGACATGGTAGTAGTGACAACTGAAAATATTTTTTTTACTTTGTACAAAGCTTTTTAAATTTGCAAATATCATTCACCAGTAAGTACTCAAAGTATACTTTAATACTTACCATATTATTTGCATAAATGCAATCACTTGTTTCAATGTCTGCAAGTTGTGAAGCATTTTCATACTGCTTTTGAGACCTTCATAATGAGAAATATATTTTAGAAAAAGAGAACCAGAACCTACAGTATATGTATAGAAACATATAACAGTATACTGTATGTATATAAATCTATATACTGATGGATGTACTGTACATATACAGTATGTTTACAGTGTGTATATCCATCAGTTTTCTAAGTACTTTATCTAATACAGGGGAGCTGAAGCCTATCCCAGCAAGCTAGAGGTGCAAGGCAGGACTAGCCCATTGTAGAGCTCACACAGACACAAACTCGCTACATGACTGATTTTCCCAGAAGCCAATTAACTCACCAGTGAACTGTTTGGAGTTTCTGACATTGCTTTTGAATGGTTCAGCTCTTACCTTACTGATCACCAACACTTTGCACTTTGGGTTTGTTAAGGCTGGTGTACCTCAGGGCTCAATACTCGGCCCCCTACTATTCAACACTTACTCACTGTTCCCACTCGGCTACTAAGATCACACGGTCTGAAAGATCATTTCTATGCTGATGATGCTCAAACACACATGAACATGGGGAGAACATTCTTTCTCTCTAACTGTTTAGCTTATTTTAGGTTTGTGTTATTACATAGGTGAACCTGCTTTATCAGTTGTATAGAAAATAATTCTTCCTATACACACTGGTAATGCTTACTTGCAGGACTTAGAGTAAACTGGGTTGATAATCTTCTCAGGTATGTTTTCAGTTTTGTCTTTCTTTTCTCTGTGGAAACAAAATCATTGTAAAGAGCAAATATTTTTGCATTATTATTCCTAAAGAATTATGATTATAATGATTACTATTATTAAAAAAGGATGTTACAGTATCACATTTTCTAAAAAAAAAAATAAAAGAAGAAGAAAGTAATTCATTGTGGGTACACTTGGTTTTAAAGGTGAAGAAAAACATACTTTAACTTTCTCAGCTCTCACATACAGTAATTAGAATAGGTAAAACGGTTAAATTATAAAGCATAACACTATAAGATTAAACAGAAGGTATTTTTTATAGTATTATTACCACAAAAAATATATAAAAGCGGAATACTGCGAAATCTTTCCTATGTATAGACATTTACCTGCTGATAATGTATGAAAAGGAGAAGCTCCAAGACCTGCTAATATTCAAACATTGTCCGTCTTACCTGCTTTGCTCCACTTTCCTTTTATACAGTACTGCAGCTGCAAGTATAAGAAGAATAACACCAGCAGCAGCAGAGGATATTATGTAGATGTATATCATTGTATCTGCAAACAAGATATACAATGTATATAAGAGATCAGTGCAGGAAAAATCTTTTGAGTATTGAATATATTTCTGTGCTAGTGTGTCATTTATATACCATGTTCTGTACTGTTTAATTGTGCTGTTTTCAAAACTGGAGATTAATATTGCCCTTCAGGGGCTAAATTTATCAATGATATGTAAACCAGTTCCTAAAAACTGGAGTTATGTACTGTTTTGAAAACATATGAACACACATTCTGTCTGATATCAAGCTGTTATAAGGTATTTGTATGCATACTTTTAAGTAATATATGTTAATGAAATTAAATGTAATCAAATTTTTCACACAGGAAATGAGAATTTAAAATATCCCCACTTAGCCCAATTTGGGCAACATAATTTTCTGGCGCACGTTCGGCAGCTGCATGTTTTTGATGTAAAATTAAGATGTAAAACAGAAAAAGACAAAAATAGTTGTTGATACTGAGGTGAAATATGAAAAAGGCAAACATCTTGGCTGCCCAACCAGAAAATACAACTTTAAAACACAAAATTAAACATGTCCTGTCTATTTTTATATTTACTGACCTTTACTATGAAACAATATGTACAGTATACTATTTTATTTATTTTAAATGGGTTTCTTCTGTAGAAAGTACAAAAAATGGTATTGGAAAGTCAAAATCTAAGCTACAGCATTGTTCCTAAGACTGCCTATTTTCCTGGAATTAGTTAAAAGTGCATCTGACTTCATTGTTACCATGGGTCACAAAATAGCTGGCCTCACAAATATTATGTGTAAGGCTTTTGTCTTGACCATGTTACTAAAAGATCTGTAAAGCAGAGCCAAATTGATTGCTGATCAACAGTTCCAAATCTTGAGATACAGTATTAAAAAATACAGCAGTTGTCCATGAAAGTGTAACTATTGGTTGTGGACAAGAGTGTGAAAAACCAGCTCTGTAAGTGGTGTTCTATATTATGTGGCAATTGAAAGTGCATCAGGATCTTCTGCAGGCACTTTTTTATTGTATTGGAAAAATAGACATTCAAGACATTTCATACCACTGGTCTGCAGAAATGTAGCCATTGTCACACTCCCATGCACGTTACTGGCAAAGCACGAGATACTGCCTGTGAAACCCTCAACTCCCTGCAGGCTGCCTATGGTCACTGTTTTCTTTGTCTCCAAGGAGCTGCTGGGCAGGGTCTTGTTAGCAAGGATCCATTTGATGTCAGCATGGGGGTTGGAGTCCACAGTGCACCAACAGGTCACTGTGATTTTGGCAGTACAGGTGATGTTCTTCATAATCTCTGGTTTGTCTAAACATAAATGAATTAGGGAAACTGTTAAGATGGAAGTATGTTATGTTAAACAACAAAGAATAAGAAAATTAAATTACTTATTGGGATTCAAAAGGAACTATATTTTTCAGTTTGAGATCTTTACACTTTAGGGATAGTTTTTGTGATGGTTGTTTTTCTGACAGTCCTATAGACAGGGCAGGATTCTACTAGCTATCCACAAACAATAATGATTTTAAGTTGAGGGGTATGCAAGTATACAAGGTTAAATGTTACTATTTCATTTACTTTAATCAGAACAATTAACAGATTGTAGATGGAACCTATTTATTTCTGTCTATTTTTTAAGGGGTGAATAAGAGTATAATCACGTTCACCATTTCTTCATAAATACAATGAACTGTACAAATTCAAATCCAAAAAGATTAGGTAGACTCTTCCATTAGCAGCTCACGTGTGATTGATGTGATAGAAGAATGTCTTATGCTCACCACATTAACTGCCTGGAAAAATCTTAGCCCTATTAAAGAGTGCTGGAACTGGATTCTGAATTTCCCCTGAGGATGGTTTCATTTGACAGGTTGTCTCACTAATCACACAGCTCATCGCAACATCATTTGAATTGGGTCCAGCACCTTTTTTGATGGCGGAATGTTTTAAACTATTTTGGCCAGTGAGTACGATACATTTTAATCTTCAGAACTCTAATTGAAGACAATACAATACTTACTACTGTAAATTTATATTGATTTCTGTTAATTTTGTATTTTAAGATTCATTGATCCAAGTAACCCATTGGCCCCGGGGTTTCAATTATTTTTGAGCCTCACTTAAGTTAAAATTTCCTCCATTTCTTGCTGAGGAAGCCTTCAACATATGACAGGTTCTCTCAGTAATCTGTGCTCTGGTTTATGTATGTTTTAATCTGATTAGGGATATCAATTTTTAATGCATTCTTACATTTCGATCATTTCTGCCAAGTATCCTGTACTTGGCTGATATGAGTTTGTTGGCCAGGTTTGTACAGATTTTGTTCTCATATGATTTATCTTTGACACAAACCAGATACAATATCACTGGACAATCAAGTTAAGATAACATTTTTCTTAACCTCAAGCACAACCATGTCAGATTAGGTTTTTACTTATTTCTTAAACACGATTTTGCAATGTACTGTGCATGATACTGTATCGACAAAAGAAGAGTTTCTAGTATTGCTGATTTGATTTTTTTATAACTAGGAAGATCTCCCTGTTTGTCCCCAAAAAGGACTAAGCTCAAATAATTTTGATAAACTTTACCAAGGTATTTGCTCCTTTCCTTGATATTTTCTAGCTTGATTGCAATGCTTTTCTACTGCACAAAATACAGTGTTACTCAGGAGATCTGTACTCACATTGGACATCTATGTGCACTTCAGGAGATTTGCTCTGTCCCACTAAGTTCTCTGCTATGCAGTAGAAGGCCCGACTCTTTCTAGTCACGTTGTTCTCTGTGTAGATGTTGTTGTCTCCTTCTGACAGCAGATCAGTCTGAGCTATATTGATTTTGTACCATTGGAAACGGTGGGCTGGAGGGTTACTGTGACTGGAGCATGTCAGGACAATGGAGTTTCCTTCCTTAACTACAGAATGGTTGTAATTAACCATCACCTTTACTGGGGCATCTACAGAAAACAAAATACTCAGATAATGCAAGCAGTTCTGTTGCTAAATAAAGAAATCAGCTTTGAAAGTAGTATGTGAATATACTGGAACAGAAGTTTATTTTACCCTGCAATATAGTTCAAATATACAGGCTATCAGTAGTCATTGCACTTTTTTCATTGTTAACAAGAGATTACTGAATGATTTCTAAAATAACAACTAATTTGGATTGTGTTGAGGAACACAGAATTGCAGTAATAACAGTAGTAATAATAGACTTGTTCTGTATACAGAGACTATCACAGTCACATATATTTCTCTAAAAAAAGCAAAAGTCATTTTAAAAAAATGCCACAGGTCACAGGATCAATTTAAGGACTTACATGTCACGTTCAGGGTCACAGAAGTTTCTAATGGTTGTCTTCCCTTGTATTGAACCTTGCAGGTCAGATTTTTTCCGTGGTCATCCACTGTGAGTGTGAATTTCAGTTCTGATGTCAGTTTCCACTGGCCGGTCTCCATTTGTTGTGAGCGAACAGTGATTGCTGTGCTGCTGTGGCTCCAGGTTATGTTCGGACTATGAGCAGGGCAGGTGTGATAAATCAAGCAGGAGGCAGAAACCCCTGTACCTGCCTTTGTGTCTCCACTCAAAGACAGAGTGGGGCTTTGGGCAGTATCTAAAATAAGAAATGCAACACAGTTATGAACCGATAAAAGTCCTAAAAAACATCTTCCAGGATGCTACAGAAAAGTTTATGATTAGGCTAGATGTAATAAATGCTTAATAGAGGCAAAACTAAAGAATTCTCAAAGGCAAGTGATGTACAAAAAATAAACACACAGAACACTATTTGGAAATCATTAACATATATAGCTTTAAGCAGATATTTTCAACACATTAAGACATGCGTTAGAGCTGGGACTTCAGGAGTTTAGAACATTTGGGCCTTTAAGACATAACCCTAAAAATATGTAACAGGATGGGGGTGACTCCTAAAGTCAGGAATTATTTTTGTTTTGGTTGTAGACTATGCCAAACAGCAATGTTAAAGGTGTTTTGAACTCTATATATTAGCAACTGTTTATTACATCTCCCAGAATCACCAATGCATCCACAGACCAGACAGTTATAATATCTTTAGTATTTATAGTAACCAGTTCTGCCCTTCACATAAATGCATTCACGAAACGCAGCCATTCCTTTAACTGCTAGCTCCACTCGCAGAACACATGAGGTGGTTTACTCATAGAGCAGACAGTCCATGGACCCCAGTTACCAATCCCAATGCCACAGACGAAAAGTCCTGCTGCACTATTCTCAGGAAACTTATCCATATTGTAGCCTGACATGCCTTCTGACACCACAGCGAAGAAACAGGGAAATTCCAGGCATTCTCATCAGTCCTGGCGTCCTGAGCAATCTCCAAGTCCATTTTTTTTAAAAAGAGGGAAGAAAGAAGTCAGTGCTGGGGTCTTCCTCTGCTGCTGCCAGTCCTTGGTGTCCAAGTTGAGTCCTCCTGGGTGCAGCGGCCGCAGGTTCTCCCACAGTGCTTCCTTCTCCAAGAGGCACGAGTTCTCTCCTCGCCAGAGCTCATCCCCAGGGGAGCCTCGTTTTGATGATTTGGGTGTGGGCAGAGATAACTGCTCAGGTCTTGTTCAGGAAATGGCCGTATTCGGATAACCAGGTGTAATGATGCATTGTTCCATCACATCATGTTCTTAGCCTCCCCCTCTCAATCATAGGCAGAGTCAAAGGTGTTTAGAGACCCCAGTGTCGCCTCTAAATCGTGTTTGAATTGCCCAGCGTCTGTGCTAAGAGAGCCTTTGGATCAGGGCAGGAAATGGTCAGGTCAGGCATGAGACTGTACCAGCACTATCGGGCCACTGGCCCATCAATGCAACTTAACTTTAGCCCTTTACAGTCAGTATCCCCCACATCCATTCTTTCACTCTATGACAAACAAATGTCAATTTTCTTTTTCAATCTGAATGCGAGTACTGTATGCCTACAGTACATATTTGCAATGGGAGAAATGCTGTAGTATCTTTTAAATATGTTTAAATCCCTTTCGTTTTTGCTAGCAGTTGTAAAATGTTAAAAAGCAGTTAGCGTTCAAGTAGGAACAGTCCAAGCTTAATGTTTAACTCACGGGTGCAAAATATTGTAAAAACATCATTCTCCCACCTCAGAAATATCCCCAGACTACATCCTACAGTATGTTGTCACTGACTACCACTGAAAAGCATCTTCTAAAGTTGCATTGACCGTTGGGGGCTCGAACCCAGGACTCTGGCATCACTCAACAGGGACCCAGCCTGGTGAGCTAAAGAGAGATCTCTCCACAGCCCAGTAGCTGTGGTCCTGCTATCACAGGGAAGTGCGGTGACGTCACCTGCTCTGGTACGCCGGCTCTTACACAGTGCCTGTCGGCCGTAAGCGTTACAATATTAATAAAAATCTGAAGGTAAATTAAATCTGATGAAGAACAAGACACCAAAACCTTCCATACATAAATCTTTGGAAGGGCCTTGTTCAGTAGGAGAATAGCTGAGAATCAGTAAGACAAATAAAACTATCTCACTACTTATTCCAGGTATTCATTTTAAATAAAAAATCACAATCTTGGGAACATTGATGATGGATTTTTTAGATATCGTTAGCATACCATATATGACCAGTTGGACTCTTAGCATTGCAAGACGGCTTTAAATAAAACGTTCAAATACAGAGAACAGATACTATATCGCTGTATGTTCTACCACGATTGTGGGGTGAACAATTTGAGAAAAGAAAAGGCTGTGTCTTACCGTTTATGTTTACGGTTACTCCATCATTCATAAAGGAGTATTTATCAAGTTTGTCAATCTCAATTCTAAAGTGGAACGGACCCTTGTCATCAGGTGCCACTGGGTCTATCTGGAGGGAGCAGTTCTTATTCTGTGGATCTCCTATTAAACGTGTACGACCCTTGAATTCTTGCAGCACTTTATTGGGCGTTTGGTGATAAATGTATTGATTGAAGTCTTTATGCCACATTATTTTCTTATTGCCCTTATCTGAAGAAGGAGGATGGTTATATGTGCAGGGGATCACAACACAGGAGTCTTTGAGGGCCCATATGTTTCTTATGGTGCTAACAGACCACTCAGAAGATGCCTCAGCAAACTGGGTATCAAAATATGCCACTGAAAGAAAAAGAATAGGCTGTCAGTATTTAACTTAATTATGAAGTTTGTGCATTGATGTTCTTAGTGCTACTATGTAATAAATGAACAATTTGGGGCAAAATAAAGTAAAATGTGACTTGTATGTTTTTCTTCCTCTTTCTTTTTTTGTGCCTGCAATAGCAGTTAGAAGAAGGCCCCTATTTCAGCCACACTGTCATAGAACTATACATACAGTACAGTACATTATTGTATCTATCTAAGCAATTGCTCTTCAAAGGCATTTTACTTCAAGGATAATACTTTTGGTCCAATATCAGGTTTGTTTGTGTTTTTACAAATAAGTGTGTATGGGCAGAACTAGTGTCACATTTAGTGACAGATGCAGTCATTGTTCATTAAACTTGGTTAAAATTTTCTTACAGGATGTGCTTTAAATTGTAACTTACTGTAAAACACTTAATGACGGAGTGTGTATATTCAGATAAGCATAGTTCTTCGTAATGCTGTATTTATTCTGCTGCATCACTTGAGCCTGGATTATAACAAACCACTTGCCTATTGGACATCTTATAATTAATAGTGCTGACGGTCCATTAGGGGCAGTGTTAGAAATATACTTTACGTATTTGGAAAGCTTTTAGCATATTAACCATGTCAGACTGTACCTTTCAAATACAAGAGGTGCAACAACAGATTTCCACTTCTTGAACTGAGTGCCATCTCTTCACCCTCACATCAGAATAATCCTTCAGAGACTCTATAATCAAGAATCATATAAAGATTTTTAAATGTCAAAATATGCCCATTTTTATACAATTAAATTGAATGTATTTGCGTGCTGTTTAAGGCCTTTGTAAACAAAAAAAACTACATAATCCCTTGAAAATATCTGCATAAAATATCTGAGTAATGAGGTAATATCAGTGGTACAGTAACTGCCTAAGAGGCAATGCAGTGATTCATTAACTTCCTAATCGACACATTGATAGGTAATTAATTCTAGTTAATAACATAAAGCATGTTTTGATGTTTATTATTTGAAACTATAAAGTCCAAATTGTTTTGTTTGTAAATATTAATGCTTTTTTCTTCTCAAATACATTATTTCTGTTAGTCTTTTTCATTTGGTTGGCTCCTTTAAAATTAAATAATTGTAATACAGTAGTAATTATCCTGTACTTTGGATACAGGATATTTGTTACCTGCAATGTAGTATCCTGGTCAGTGTTACCTTCACTTCCCTGTACTGAGAAATTCTGTCAGTACTCATTATGAATCCAGGACATGTTAGTGATCATCCTAAAATATCCCCAATAATGAGAGGGAAGGTTACACTATATGAGATTTTCAGATATTATTCCTGTAATGTTTGATCAGACTAGAGTGTGTAGATTATTTTAAGTTGTTAATCATATCAGACAACCTATTCCAATTTACAGACTTTCTGGATTTTTAAATGAAAGTGTTAAATTTTTTAAACTGAAAATGTCAAACTCCGCACCCTCACCAGAACAAAAAACGGGAAATGCGTGGATAGATGGAGATCTAGACAAAGAATAAATTCCCAAAACAAAAAGCAGAAAAAAAACAGGAGTGGAAAAGTGAGGTGATCAAACAAATCCTGGAAACAGGATTAACTGAAATAATTAAATAAAAGAAGTAATAAAACCTAATGAAGCCACAATTTAAGGTTCCCACTATCAGAACTTTGGACTCTTCCATGGAAGAGAGAAAGATCTACATGGATTCGTCTCTTTGGACACAGATGAGCAGTTCTCCTTCACTGTGAGTGAGAGTTTGTGTTCTGTGCAGAGAGATTGAGACAATAACCAAGACTAGAAAGACAAAAATGGAGGAGGCAGCTGAATACTGATATTCAGTCCTGCAGGATTCTCTGTCAGCACAGGGAAGGTGTGCATTTGAATTCCACAGAAATGGGTGGAGGAAAGAGAATTTCCTAAGGGATGAAATATTGATCTGTGATACTGAAGGTGATTATGCAGTCATTTGGAAAGCTTAAAGTTTATCAATCTCCAAACCCACCCTTCTCACAGCCTGGGATGATTGACAGTATATTGTTTTCATTGCTACATGAATATTCTCATCACCTCTAACAGTCTATTATAGCATACCTTTAATTTGTAGATTTTGTTTATCTCCACAGGTAAATGTCAGCATCAACATATCACAGCAACGATTGTACTATTCACAGATGTTTATGGAGACCACTCTTGCATTACTTGCATCAACGATTGTTAATTTCCATTCTTTGTGAACAAAAGAAATATAACTTTAATTCATAAAGGGGAACTTATTTAACTTAATACATTCTGTAGGTCTTACTGTAAGTCAGATTTAGAGTATATTATTAGATCCGAGCTAACTTCTCCTTTTTCTGTGAGGTTAGGTATTTGTGGTGTACTTCTCTTTTTCTTGGTAAGCCGACCTATCTGATGGGAAGAATGGATTTATTTTTAACAGACTTTCCATTAGCTGTGTGATTTGTCTTGTAGAAACATTAAACAGAAAGACCAAAGTGATCAAACTATTTCATGACAGGAATTAATAGCTTAATATGTGTTTCATACAGCACAAAGAATCCCTTTCTCGGCACATTTTTGGCTCTTTTTCTTAACAAAATCTGCAACATCATAATTCTTTACTACTTATTCTACTCGGTCCTGATCCACAACTCTTGCGTTCTTCAAGCTGTTTTGCTACAACAGTGTTAAATTTTGTTGCTGATTTTGAACATCCCTGCACACCTCATTTTGTTCAGTACTGACTACATTCACCATATATTTCATGCTCCCCATTGCCCCCATTGTATCTCCTTTTAAATTTATTCTAGGACCTTTGTTTTGATCTACCACATAGATTTTAGAGCTGACAGCCTTCAATTGTATTCTCAAAACTCATTTAGTTTACAAAACATGGCAAGAAGTTACAAATGAGAGGGGGAGCTGTTTGAGGAATGCATCTTGTGGAGTTGCTGATCGCAAAGTCATCCAGCAATCTCATGGGGTTCAAGACATTCCTTTCAGGGTATCAGTTTCAAAAACACTACTGTGTACTGTGTTAAATTGTATTGCAATGTAAATCATCTTAAGGTTCACAAAGTACTGTTCTGTGCCTCTTGTCGCCTGCGACCACTGTTCCTGATACAAATAAGGTCTGTAACATGACACCAGGAGTGAAGAACTATTTTGTAATTTACTGATTTTAAATGATTACTGTGTGAAAACTAATTTTAGATGATTTTGGGGGAGTTGTGAGGAGTTATATTTTTATGTTCATTATTTTTATTCAATTAGTCCTGTACCTCAATATGAAAACTAACATCTCTCTCTCCAGTGGACTTTGTTTACGCAAAAGATCTTTTTTTAACTTAGCTCTGGCCATGGGCTGGCGAGTGTGAAAAGGACTGAGTGTGTGGAGACAAGTGCTAATTATATCAAACCCCTTCCTCTGCCTTAACAAACAAAGCATCTGCAAGAGTTTCCTGTGCTTTCAAAAGACCTTAAAACATTGAGTATAAGATAAGATCACTTTATTGGCCATATTCAATTTCTTGTATTTGGAATTTGTCTTTTCACATACCCCAGCTTGCTCTCCATGAGACACACAGGCGGGGAGAGAGAAGCTTGGGGTCAGAGCGCAGGGTCAGCCATTTATACGGCACCCCTGGAGCAGATAGGGTTAAGGGTCTTGCTCAGGGGCCCAATGGAGTAGGATTCTTCTGCTGGCCACTGGATACAAACCAGCAACCTTCTAGCCACAGGCTCAGAGCCTTAGCCAAAAAGCCACCGCACCACCCCAGAAATTAAAGTACAATTACTGCGCTACAGAAATACAGTACATCAAATAATACAAAGTCCAAAATGTATGTGTCTCTAGAGCATTTAAGAAACTTAATAGTTTGAGAGCAACCACAGGGTCCAAACATGCACAAAGTCTTTATTTTTGAGGATTTGTTTTTTTTTGTGTGTATAAAATTACTTTAACCTTACTGAAAGGTTAGCTACATATAATTCCATAGATCTTAAGATAATGTATTATTGTAGCTACTTGCTCAGAGAAATTCAGTAGTTTAGCTAGAGTAGTTCTGCCTCTTTGACATCAACACTGAATAGGAACAAGTAATAGGTTTATTCCATGCTGAAAAGAGAAGAAAGAAAACACAACGTTTGTTGTGGAGCCTTCTTCAAGTGTGAGCTACCCACCTCAACACTGAATATACTAGAATAAAAAATAATTTTGATGCTTTTATGATTCGGTTCTTATTTTTTATATTTTTTACTTAGTGATACAGTAACCGGGGTGACACGGTTGCACACTGCTTAGCATCAATGCCTCACAGTTCTTGGGCCCTGGGTTCAATTCCAGACCTGTTCTGCCATGTTAGTGTGGGTTTCCTCTAAGTGCTCCAGTTTCCTCCCACAGTCCAAAGACATACTGGTAAGTAAATTGGCCCTGATGTGAGCATACGTGTTAGTTTAGGTGTGTCCTGTGATGGGCTGCTGCTTTTCTGGCTCCCCCACAACCCTGTATTGGATAGAGAGGGGGGCGGGATGGTGGATATACAAATCAGAGGAAGAACTGAATGTCCATTAGCTGCCTAGCTTGGTTTTGCCCAACTTGTATTGATGATCAGGTACAGTACATTAGAAAGAGGAAACAATCCTGTTGAGCAGTCTATGATAAATTGAAAGTAAAAAGGTACAGTACACCTGACATTTGTTCTATGTACTGTCATTTTGTAAGCTCTGGTTTTCTTTAACATGTAATTATCCATTATTGTGACACCTCTTAAAACCAGCAATGAACTGGCTATCTTAATAAGCCGTGAAATTAGTGGAGTTAACACTGTCCTTGTGTTATAAGTGCAGTTCATAATAAATATTTCTGTAAGGTTACTCAGTCATGTGGTGAATTTCAAAATTCAAATGTGAAGACCACTGTGGTTTAAAACGAAGGTTAGGAAAGCACAGATCAGGAGAAAGGCACAAAAACACTTAGGTAGTATTGTGAAATATGAGAAGGTGATCATTAACAAGTGAAATACGTATCATACTACCAGACCCTACTAAGATTTGGCTGTCTGAGCTAACTGAGCAATAAAACTGGTTAGGGATGTAACTGTAAAACCACTGGTGTCTTTGGAAGAGCTGCAGACTTAAAAGTCTAAAAAAATGTGCATGAGTCTCCAATATCCCAGTCACTCCACAAGGCTGGCCTGAGTGCTGGAGTGGAAAACCCATCTCAGATCCTGAATGGAATTTGCAACAAAAACATTCAAGTAATATTTATGGTCAGATTCTGTGGTTGAAAATCTGCGGAAGGTTTTGAAAATTGCTGACTAAAAGCAAGAAAGACAGCTCGAGAAAATTGGCTGTTAAAAATAGGCAAACATTGCAACAAGCCAACGTAAAAAGCAGATCAAGACTTGTCCAAAAACAATCATAGCTGTAATTGCTGCCCAAAGTGCTCCCACAAAGTTTTTCAATACAGTTCATGGGTCTGAAAATGTATGAAAATAAACACACATTTATTGTTTTTCTCTTTAGTTTTGCTGCCATTTGTTGTAAATTATCTTACTTCACTTTGCTCTTCACTTTGAGCATTCAGGTACTGACTAAAATACTAAGTTTAAGAAATGTGTACTCATTATATTACTCATTCCACAAAATAAGACACCATAGGAAGTGTTTTATTGAATGAATGTTTTTGCAAGACACTGTTTATGTGTAATTTCCTTACACACCAACAAACTCAAATTAAACATTTAATTAGTTTCAAGAGAAAACAAGCACCCCCTCTTTTTTCTGCCACACTGACTAGAGCCCCTTTTTGTCATAATTGTGTCACAAGTTCACCCTAGCACCTACCTTATAATTTACATGTAAAAGTGCTTTTTTTCAGAATATTATACATGTAATTGTTGTTTTCAATTACCAGTGAATACATTTTCTTTTTTTTTGTAAAGAGATTTCAAGAATTTCTTCGATTTAATATGTAATGTTAATGTTAATATGTAATCCTACACAGAACACTCATTCCCAAACTAGCATGTTCATGCAAAGTACAATAACAGCATATAAAGGCTATTGAAGGTGTTGGATATTCTTTGTGAAACTCAGAGACTAGGCAGACCTGCGAACAGTTAACTTGTCAGGTTGATAGATTATAATTAATCATGTGCTAAGGCAGAAATGGCAAGAAATACTTTACTCTTTACTCTCCATGCTATTGTCATAGTTCAGCTCTACATGATTCAGACTCATGATTTGCAGTTTATAAAATCAGGAAGAGTTTAAAAAAATTACTTCTAGATAGTCTTCATCAGGGCAAAGACAGCAGAACAGTTCCTCTTTGAATTGCTTTCAAACACTTCTGGATCTAACAAGAAATTCTAATTTTCATGTAACACTTCTTAATGAAACCCTTATAGGTATTTCCACCAATTAATATTTTAGGTATAACATAAGCATACTCACTTTTATTGTTGCCCAGTCTTCTGATGTTTTCATATTGTATCATCTGCTAAAAATGGCACAGGATGTCTTCAGAAGTTGGTCAAACAGTGGAAGGGGCTTCCTGTGGTTTATAGTGTAGCACTGTTTGTCATAGAAAAAAAGTAAAAGATTTGCATTTACTGAACAGTATATTGTACTGTATGTCATTGACATTTATAAGAAGGACAGCCACACACATATAATGTATATTATTCCTTTTAGACTAGCATAAGGTGCAATCTTTTTATTTTTGAAAGTCCATAAATTGTTACAGATTTTGAAATAGAACTTAAAAGCTTGTCCCCTAACATTTTACATATATTAAAATAAAATACCATATCTACCTATTGATAGCTCAGGATCATCTAAAAGTACAGTACATGAATAAAAAAATAAGTGAGCAGAACTCATTTTCACTGTTTCACAGTTTGTAGATTTATATCCATGCTATATTTTCCAATAGTTCTGGAGTTTGCCACAACAATATTCTATAGTAATAAATACTGAAAGACACAAACACAGACATACACACACAGAGTAAATAATAAATACAATAATTTAGGGGCACACATTTACCTTAATAAGCCATGCAATTAGTTGACTTAAAACTGTCTTTGTGATATATGAGCAATTTTCATGATTCAAAATTCAGAATAAATTCATAATATTGCTGTAAGGGTCCTCAGTCATGCAGTGAATTTCAAAATTTAAACATGAGGACCACGGGCCTTTAAAAATGAAGGTTAGGAAAGCACAGTTAAGGAGAAAGGTACAAAAACACTTAAGTCTTACTGTGAAGTATGAAGAGGTGATCATTGACAAGTGAAATATGTATCATACCTGTACCTGCTAAGATTTGGCTGTCTCAGCTATATCACTTTCTAGCAATTCATGAGGAAATTAAACTATGTTAAAATGTCTTAAAGTGTTGGCAGACATAAAAAACAGAAAATAGTGTGAGGCTCCCTTTTCTTGTGCATGTTTTGGTGAAGTTTTTCAAATGCATGAAAAGAAATGGAAGGTGGGTGGGAAATCAGATACAGTGTCACTACAATGACGTTCACTAGGCCACTGGGTTAATGTTAACAAAAACGTTCTTTTCCCTGTTGGATCAAAGACATAACAGGTATATGTTCTCTATGAATCTAAACAGATAATCAACCTATCTGTAGTATCTTTTGGTTATCTGTATAGATAATCAATTCTGTATAGATCAATACAATTCCTTACATGTGATGTGTGTCAATACCAATAGACTGGAACTAATATAGATGCAGGGGCTTGTCTGTTTCATTGCAAGCATTATTAATCTGCAGTAGTAGTTTCTCCCTCCACTGGATCTCCTTACTGGCCTGACTCTCCACTCAGGGTCAGGCTGAATACCTTCAGTATGTTCTATATCATTAGTGACTAAAATGTAAGGGATAACATTTTTTGTACATGAAAAGGTCACAGTACAGTATCTTCACAGCCTTGATGAGCCTGATTGGGTTTCTGTAATCTGTGAATTTAAGATTACTCTCTTATTGATAAGATCAGACCTTCCACTGGTAGCCAAGCTCACCCAGTAGTGCTGCGGTCATACAGTGTGAACAGAAGGTAAGTGAGTATCTAACAAGTGTAAAAAATGTAGTGCTTTGACAAAGAGTAGAACACAATCAAACTATAAAGAAGTTATTATTGTTGTTGTTTTTTTTTTTGCTGTTGTTCCTTCAGTATTTGGAATTTCAACTTCCTAATATTAAAAGTGGCAATCTTCACTTTCGATTCTTCTTTCTAATTCAACGCCTTATTTTAACCTCATAGAGAGAGAGAGAGTCTCAAAGCCTTATGTTAGTGTGCTGTCATTTACAGTACTTCATCTCATCTGGTCCAAGCTTGCATATTATATGAAACCCCATGTGTTCAGAAACCAGAGTTCAGAACCCTACTGTATCTTGAATGAACAGGGCTCTCATCTTTGACACAGCTTGCACTTTGCAGCTTGCAAAACACAGAGGTCCCTCCCAGCCCAACTTATAACACAAACCACAGCTTTTTATAGTTTACACAGCTTTAATATACAGTACCTACCAGCTTTCTTTTTTTGTAGGTTGTTATAAAAAGAATGAAAGTTTATGAGATGTGCAACATGATAAGGATAAATATGGAATCAGTAAAGGATTGCATCTTTTTTAAAATATACGGCTTTGAGCATAGAACAGATTTCTGTTGCCTCACTAAATTGGAGTAAAGAAATAACCCAGTAATGGATTGGTGACTCTATTTAGAATGATTAAAAAAGAAGAGGATACATTAAAAGTAAAGGGGTATATTGAATTGTGTAACACTCCACAAATACTATATACCCAAACGCAGTTCTGATGAAACAAATGGTGATTTCTTTATTCCAATAAAGAAAGGAGGACAGACAAAGTTAACAAGTTAGCTGCCCGTTTCCCACTTGCCTTTGCAGACAGAGCAACAGGCTTTTATTTCGAGAAAGAAACAGAATGCCATGAACAACCCCACACATTTTCATTATTGATCAATAACAGATTGTTACTTTATAAGGTGTAATCAAGGACAAAGATAAACCAGAAAAAATAAAGAAATAAAGAAAAAAATCAACCAAAATGCCTGTTCCCTTCATATTGCTGAATCTGAGCGTGGAATACATGAACTACATCTCTATACGAAGGACCTTGACTAACCAGGAATGTGCAAAATAATAAAACAATTCTTAAAGACTTCATTGTTATTTCATAACAAGGCATAGATTCCTTCAGAAGTTTTAGTAGGCCTTATCTTGCCCAAGTAACTTCTTAGAGTAATACAGTACACTAATGGAACAGCAAAAGGATCTGCAGTACTACAAAGACCTCTGCTCTTCCTAATTTAAGATATATATAAATATATTGATATATTGATTCTGGCCTAAATAGTAAACTGTTCTAGTTTTCTGATGATACCAAAATATCAGGGTTAGCCAATACTCTGGAAACTCCAAAGGAATTTAATAATACAAATTTCAAGACGAGATAAAAAGCTGGAAGACGACATTTACTCTATGTAATACACCCAACTTATTCCACACACTCGAAAAAGAAACAAATAGTTAATTAATATGATATAAAATGTAAAAGACAAAACTGCATAAGTATTCAAACTTATGGATTTAAGAAAAAAATAATTTTAGGTGCACAACATTTCCTTAACAAACCACACAATTTCAGAATAAATAAATCTGTCTCTGTAAGTGTCTGCCTCCAGCTAGTGAATTTCAAGCAAGGATTCAACCGTATTGACCAAAGAGCTTTCAAAAGGCGTGAAGTATAAACAGATCAGGGGAAGGATATAAAAACATTTCAAAGACCCTTAATATCTCTTTGAACATATTTCTGTTTTATTCACCCCACAATGATAAATACCAAGTTATCAACAAATAACACAGCAAACTACGATTAACCAAACTGAAGTAAGTGTGGATACTTACCACATTTCCTGACAGCTGAATTACTGGCTCTTTGAAAGAGTTTGAAAATGAGGCTTAGGCTGGTTAACAGCAGCTGCAATAGTTTCGATTGGCAAGTCACCAACTATGACAGTTCAGCTACACAGGCTCCAATCACAAGCCTTTTGAATGTTTAGAATGACCAACAGTGGATAGGCACCCATCTTAGATTACACAACAGCATCTTTGTACTGTGCTCATACCTGTCACATCTGGACACCATTGAGTGGCTAATACAGAAAGTATTGGTAATAATTTTTATGGTTTCAAATACCTGAGCAAAAACGTCATAACTGTTCAGTCATGTTCAAGACTAAAGCAACATAGTTCAATTAGTCATTCATGTCAAATCACTCAAAATTCTTGATTTGATGACACAGTCCCAGCATCCTGCCACCAGAGGGCACCCAAACCTCTAGTGCCTACTTTGTCTGTTCAGCAGAGGCGCAGATCAAGCAGACAGAAGTAGCCAAACTCTGCTTGCCCAGTGTCCCTAAATCACCATGCCTCCCCTCTCCAAACCTACTTAAACCCTGCTGTTTGTTCAAGCTGTGCTCAGTATTGTTTTCAACACTTTGAGCTCCTGATCTAGCCTTTGCTGAATTTTCCCTGGACTAATTGCCTGACTTTTGGATTTTGGCTGTTTCCTGACCTGACAGCTTAACATTTTTAATTGAATCAACACTTGATTCAATTACAATCAAGAGCAACAGGAAAACAGATAAGATTCCATATAAGCCCCAGTAACAGAATAAACTGCCTGGTTCTTCATTTGAACCAGCTGGGGAAAACACAATGCATATTCAATTTTCAATCAAAATATAATGCATACAGTATAGAATGCGGTAATATCATGTACAAAAGTTGCATAAAACTGGGCATCAATAATAAATAGTAAAGAAAAAGAAGTTAATTTTCAGAAGTTCAAAATCTTAAACACTATTCTGTAGAGATTAAACACACATTCATATCTTTTTCAGAAAATCCCCCCAAAAACTCCTACAGTACCTTGTATTAATTCTGCAAATGAATCAATCACATTCTTTAAAGCTTCTCAATAACTCCTTATTCAGTCTTATTCAGCTTATAAATAAAAAAAAACATTTCTGAAATCCGATGGTCTGCCACATTCACTTCCTATGCTCTGTAATGAAGGATTGAAAACCATACGAGCCTTTAATAAACCTGCGCTTTGAGCTTTCCTCACACAGTTTTTATATACTCAAAAACTCCACATACAGTGCCTTGCGAAAGTATTCGGCCCCCTTGAACTTTTCAACCTTTTGCCACATTTCAGGCTTCAAACATAAAGATATAAATTTTTTATTTTATGTGAAGAATCACCAACAAGTGGGACACAATTGTGAAGTGGAACGAAATCTATTGGATTTTTGAAACTTTTTTAACTAATAAAAAAATGAAAAGTGGGGCGTGCAAAATTATTCGGCCCCTTTACTTTCAGTGCAGCAAACTCACTCCAGAAGTTCAGCGAGGATCTCTGAATGATCCAATGTTGTCCTAAATGACTGATGGTGATAAATAGAATCCACCTGTGTGTAATCAAGTCTCTGTATAAATGCACCTGCTCTGTGATAGTCTCAAGGTTCTGTTGAAAGCGCAGAGAGCATCATGAAGACCAAGGAACACACCAGGCAGGTCCGTAATACTGTTGTGGAGAAGTTTAAAGCCGGATTTGGATACAAAAAGATTTCCCAAGCTTCAAACATCCCAAGGAGCACTGTGCAAGCGATCATCTTGAAATGGAAGGAGTATCAGACCACTGCAAATCTACCAAGACCTGGCCGTCCCTCTAAACTTTCAGCTCAGACAAGGAGAAGACTGATCAGAGATGCAGCCAAGAGGCCCATGATCACTCTGGATGAACTGCAGAGAACTACAGCTGAGGTGGGAGAGTCTGTCCATAGGACAACCATCAGTCTTACACTGCACAAATCTGGCCTTTATGGAAGAGTGGCAAGAAGAAAGCCATTTCTCAAAGATATCCATAAAAAGTCTCGTCTAAAGTTTGCCACAAGCCACCTGGGAGACACCCCAAACATGTGGAAGAAGGTGGTCTGGTCAGATGAAACCAAAATCGAACTTTTTGGCCACAATGCAAAACGATATGTTTGGCGTAAAAGCAACACAGCTCATCACCATCAACACACCATCCCCACTGTCAAACATGGTGGTGGCAGCATCATGGTTTGGGCCTGCTTTTCTTCAGCAGGGACAGGGAAGATGGTTACAATTGAGGGGAAGATGGATGCAGCCAAATACAGGACCATTCTGGATGAAAACCTGTTGGAGTCTGCAAAAGACCTGAGACTGGGACGGAGATTTATCTTCCAACAAGACAATGATCCCAAACATACAGCAAAATCTACAAAGGAATGGTTCACAAATAAACGTATCCAGGTGTTTGAATGGCCAAGTCAAAGTCCAGACCTGAATCCAATCGAGAATCTGTGGAAAGAGCTGAAAACTGCTGTTCACAAACGCTCTCCATCCAACCTCACTGAGCTCGAGCTGTTTTGCAAGGAAGAATGGGCAAGAATTTCAGTCTCTCGATGTGCAAAACTGATAGAGACATACCCCAAGCGACTTGCAGCTGTAATCGCAGCAAAAGGTGGCTCTACAAAGTATTAACGCAAGGGGGCCGAATAATTTTGCACGCCCCACTTTTCATTTTTTTATTAGTTAAAAAAGTTTCAAAAATCCAATAGATTTCGTTCCACTTCACAATTGTGTCTCACTTGTTGGTGATTCTTCACATAAAATAAAAAATTTATATCTTTATGTTTGAAGCCTGAAATGTGGCAAAAGGTTGAGAAGTTCAAGGGGGCCGAATACTTTCGCAAGGCACTGTACAGTACAGTACAGAACACAGCAGACAGAGAACTTCACACAGCGTGGACTGATCAAACAAAAATCCCTTGTCCAAAATGTATCTGTAGCTGGGATATCCCAAGGTGACTGTGTATCTGTGTTACCTCTAGATGTGCATTAACGTCTGGCCAGTGCAACTAACCAGATTTGTTCTCACATTATGACATATGTCTAAACACGGGCTATTTTTCTACCTCTTATCCTGTAAATTTAAGACTATCCTGTAAATTATTGCAAGTTCAGGTCATTCTTATTGTCTTTTACCTTTATTAATACGAGAAGATTGTTGATTATTCTTTGCAATCACATTTTTTTTTGGCAGATTCAGGACACTAGATGGCGATACAATTTGACTTTGTTTCCAAATCATCACATGACCAAGATACAATTAAAAACCCAGGGGCAGTTTACCAATTACGAAATATCCTTGCACAATCTACAAATGAAGCCAGGGCTCAGGAGCAGTGAGACTCCTCAAAAAAAGCAATTGTATAATGTTACAGATTGTGAGGGGTTTATGAATTGTAATCTTAATACAAGACATAAATGGGTTTTAAAATGATACATAGACAGGGCTTAGATATCATAGATTCAACAGCTGTTGCCTCAGTAGAAAAAAACTCTCAAACTATCCAGTGTACAGTTGATTTCCTGAAAATAAGTTGCACAACCACTGAAAATGGAAGCACAATGAACTGGCAGTATTATTTTTGTGAAGCAAAATAAGCAACTTTTTTAAGACATTCTAAAAAACTATATGTTGTTTCCTAAGGTCCTTCATGTTCAAAAAGCTCAATAAGTTTGATATACATTAAAAATACAGCACATAATCTGAATAGAATATGAGTGATTATGTTCCTAAAACAACATAAGTAGTTTATTGGTGTCTTACTTTTATTTTGCACATTGGAGCATAATTTGAATGTCATTCATGACATTGGTCTGGACTTTTCCTCACTGTTTAAATCAAACTTCAGTTTTCTAAAAAAAGTAATGTATCCTTTTTGAAGTGTATAATGATGTTTACCACGAGCGTTTGTTATTCTGACTCTGAAACGACTTTTTTCATCTTTATTTATGCACCTAGAGAGTGGTACAGTCCAATTGGACAGAAAAAAAGAACCATTTTCATTTAAAAAATGTATTAGTTTCCTAACTAGAACCACCTGTATGCATTAATTTAAAATAGTGAAATGACGTTGTTTTTTTAAATATAAAAAACCATGAGCTATTTTTAAGCACATCTCTATGTCGATTGTTTGGTTTTAGAACCTAACTTGATCATCTGAAGCCGAGCAGACTGGAAAAAAGTCATTGTTTTTGCCAAATCTATAATGTGCATTCCATTCGCTTCATTAGCTAAATGAAAATGATGGTAATGACTGTGCATTAGAGTGTTAAAATTAGCATTAAAGCCATATTCCAATGGATAACAGCTTTGGTGGGATTTTTTATACATTGAATAAAGCTGTGCACTGGGATTGTTGACATCTGTTGTATCATTATTTGTTCTGAATTAAGTGCCATTAGTTAATCTGAAGATACAGTAGCAAATGGTGCAGCAGGAAATTAGGAACCCTAAATTAGAACAATATAAAAACTGGTCACTGTTGTTTAATGGCAATGATCTCCCACTATTCTAACCAAAGCAAAGTGATACATTTTTCAGCTGGAGAATTAGATTGATCACATCCAACCACTTGGGAACAAATTCTGTCACAATCAGCTATTGCCATCCCAGTCTTCAACCAGCCTGACTGGATTGTAGGAATGAATCTATCTTTCAAACGAAATCCCTTTATCAGTCGTGCCATTCCTCCATATAGGTAGTTGTGATCCATGTAGGAGTTGACTTTTTCATAAAGTTTCTTCTTTTTTTCCTCTTGTGTTTGTAAAGGTACAGGTGATCATACGCCAGCAGAAACAAATTCCTTCAATGAGTTAATGAGGTCACTGAGCTTTGCGGAATATTTTGAAAAAAAAAATCCTTCCTAGACTGTATTCCTTTCCTTTTCTTCTTGCTTGCCAAATGTATAAACTGCACCAGCCTTGAACTTTAAACAAATAATGGCAAAATGGAAAAAGCTACTTCGTTGTTACTGTTGCTACTAAACCTTCAGGCGGGAAGCAGCTCTGATAGCTTTTCACATCCTTCTGCAGATGGACACAGGGGATTCAAAGCTTGGAGCTGCATTTTAGTTCACAACCAGAGTGACTCTGAATAACCTCCACGTTTTCATAAACATCATCTGTTTCAGGGCCTTCATATTTGGTTACCTCTGGTCTAGCCTGTAATACAAATTAGGAAAATAATATATATAGTATTCAGAAATTGCATGATGGAATAAGTTTGCTGGAGCAAGCTAGATACAGTAGATGAATGAGGACAGCCAAAACCAGCAATTCTTGGAAGATTCTTGGAAGATTCTAGGAAGAGCCTTCGCTAATATTAGATTAGTAAAAGCAGATCTAAGCTCTAGTTGAAGTCTTTGGCAGCAGTATCACTACTGGTTGACCACGAGATGTGCTTAGTGGGCCGTAACTTTAAGAAAACAAGGTAGCAAGGGGAATTTCTTTAAAATGAGTCTGAAATGGTCTATTTCTGGTAATTAGCTCCATTTACTATACAATTATAGCCTAGCCTTTATAGTATAGCTATACTTTATAGTATAGTATTATAGTATAGCTTTTCCTTCAAGCTAGAGACATTTACCCTTCTCCACTCATGTTTAATATCTTGTAGTTACAGTACCTAGAGTATATAATCCATTCGATATGTATTATACAGATTTTTGTTTGAGGAACTAAGTACTGTATGCAAAGCCATAGTAGTAGTGTGTTGAGGAATGAGGATGATATAAACTGAAGGAAAGGAAATGATGTCTCACCAAAACACAGTTCTGTGCCTTTGCACTTCAATGACATTATTACATTCTTAATCTATTTACATTTGTGAAGTGCAAATTAAAAACTCAATGCCAACAGATTAAAACCTTCTGCTAAATGCTATTTGATCTGCACACTACACTGTACAGTAATAATCAAAGACAATTGCCACAACACTGGAGATTATTAAATTATGTAAAAGTTTGTACATACCTGAATGTTTATGTATATGGGTTCCTCATTCTTATGAAGGTCTGAAATCTTGCCCGTTTTCTGTCTACTTCATTAGAAAAAACAAGTAGATTGAGGTTGAGAGGGATGTTAAAGTGAGTCATACAAGAATAAAACATGTAAAATTATTTTTCATTTAAATATTCATATTCCAAATGAATCTGTTAAAAAAGCAAAATTCTTAATTCTGATTATCAAAAAGAAAAGTAGTAATAATAACTGCCATAACTCCTGCAGGAAAATCATTTAACAAGTCCTTCAAAAATTCCAAGAAATGTTTCTATCTGACAAGGATTCTAGATTGAAGTTGTATAATATATAAAATATATATGATAAAACATCAGTGTGGTTGAGAATGTGGAGAACAGACTTAGGAAAACACAATGAAAATGATGTGTGAAGCATAGAGTGCAACACTGCATTATGAGTACATGTTAGAAAATATGTGAGGTAATCTCAAGGTATACAGTATATAATTTAAGCCTAATAAGATTTCTTTAGAAAAGGAGATATCTGAATGGCATGTATAGAATTACTGCTGTGATTTCTAAATACAACTTTTGCTAAGAATGCTAGGAAATACCTGTCCTTAATAGTCAAACAAGTCATTTTAACTGGGGTTCTGATTCTAAAGTGTTAGAAAGACTGTAAAATAATCAAGCTAATGTTATGGTAAACTGTCACATTTAGTTTAGAAACCGCTTAAGTGATCACATCGCATAGTTCACATTACACTGAACAGTGGCTCTTACTTCTTGGCTGAAGAGTAGTCTGATGAAGAATGCTGATTTTTGGATATGTTACAACCATCAACTGCTTCACCAATCACTGCACTGCAAAAAAAGACGTGGGATAATAATCCACTGCGCATTTGACTGATGAAACGCATGAAAAAGCAGCCATACTTGAGAGCTATTCATATCTCTAACCATTCAAATGCACCCACTTTGCAAAATATTAGAATCACCTATTGTATAACATCGGGCCTTTAGCATGCACAAAAGCAGCTTGAGGAGCTGGTGGCATGCACCCCATTCCTCAAGGTCCTGAAATCTTTGCAACCAATTTGAATCCAACAGTATTGCCATCTTTGAATATATATATATAACCTCACACCTATAACCTATAACCTGCCAACTTTACTGGTATACAACAGTACTAGCACCTATAGATACTAGTGCTACTTCATTAAGTATATTACCCCAGTGGAACAATCGCCCCTTATCTGTACTCTTTTGTTTATTCAGTAATCTAAGCACTTTCCTTGAAAACCTACCGCCTGCAATCAAAGAATTATTTTTTGAATATAAAAAGCCTGCTTATGATCTCAAGACTTCATAACTTGATCCTGTTTGACTTACCTCTTTCTCCTGTGTGTTAGCTTCAGTACTCCGACAATTAGAAGGATTAGGAGAAGTACAGCAATGGGGACAGAAATGTAGATGTAAAGAAGGAAATCTGTATTGAAAAAATCAAGTAGGCCATTTAAGTGGACCAGGACACAATGTCTTTTAGTTGCACCTACACCTGACATAAATTGGTCTGACTGTGGAGAATGGAAGGTGAGCCCTGCTAAAGCAGTATGACAGTGTGAAAGACTGGGATTGGGGGACTCCTGATTGTCAAAGAAAACAATAAACTTATACTTTTCTATATTCATCTCTAGGAGAATTTGGCTCAAACATTACTGTCTTTATTCTGTAATTTAGACGTTATGAACCTGAAGGCTGTCAGTGTCTGCACACAATTTGACAAGAACTGCTAACATCTATTCAGCTTAAAGTTAAACATTATTTTTTCTCTGGTTTACAGTGTTGTGTACATAAATTGATCATGTTATAAGTTGTATTATGAAGACCAGTTCTGTATTCACACTAGTCATCTGTGAATTAAATTTTTTCTCAATCTGCGCTTAAGGCAAGTCTTTTTCACATCTACACCATCCATGGTGTAGTCTGCAAGTCTGTAAGCATTGAATAAGATTATAAATCATATTTTGCATTACAATTTCAAATTTGTTCCTGTAAATATACATTTTTCTTCAACATTCAGAACTCATAGATGTAACCTTATGATCCGATTTTAGTGGTACTAACCTTTATTGGACAGCAAAAGGTATTTTATCACTTTGCCATATGTGTTGTTAGCAACACAGGACACATTCTTTGGGATGCTGTCTAAGTGTAGGGTGGCTGTAGTCAGTTCTGAGTTCTGGACCTCAGAGCTGTCACTGGCCCGGGTTTCGTTAATAAGGTACCAAATGATGTTAACATCACTTTTGGATTTCACAATGCAACGGCAAGATACTCCTGTTCCATTGACTTCACACGCTGATTTCTCCACAATCTGTGGCTTGACTGAAAGAGACAGAATGGCTCCATGTTAAAGGAAAAGTAAAGAATAATCAACCTGGAAACTTTCTAAATCACAAATTCAGAGAAGGTAAAAGGTGAACAAAACTGTTCCAGCGGTCCGTCAGGACCTACAGTATGTACTGGTTCGCTAGGATCAAGGATTAAGCATACTGAAAGGATTATAGAGTGTTTTAGTCAGTTTGGCTAAGGGCTAACCTCCTGGCCACAGGACAACGAAGCTGGGACCCGCTTGCAGAGAGAGGAGTGACCAAGGGGTAGCTGCCGAGGTGGAGATGGGGTGGAGGTGGGATGCCAAAAGATGTGTGTGAGGGAGAGAAGGGGCTAATGTACAGTATTTATCCTTTTAGGAGAAGAAATTACATCAGCAGTGATTAGGAATTACTGGCAGCTGAGTCTGATTGACCTTGGCTGTTGTTATCCCTTCTGAACTGTCATTATAAAGTCTCTAAAATTGTTAATGTAGTGCAAATAAAAAAATAAGAGTGGCAAAACTGAAACATGTTTTTGCTGTTTAGACCAATGGGTCTTCTTGCTATTACATGCAAAGTTATGGAAAAAATAATTCGAGGTGAATTAGGAGACTATCTATTTATCAATAAAATTCTAAAACAGGGGTGTCAAACTCATTTGCTATGGTGGAGGGAACAGATCTGACTAACTGTATATGTACTCCATGCACACCAATCAATCAAAATGTTGTCATACATGTCGTTGTTTTACTTTGAATTAAAATACCTCCCTTTAAATGCAGTTAGTATTAACAGTCTAGGTGTCTAAATTAAATTCCAGTTTAGTAAAACTAACTCATTACCTTCTGAGTATGGGATATGGTTTATGGATAAGGCAGCAATGCTAACAGCTGCATAACAGTGCCACCCAGGATTGATTATAACACACTGAGATATGTAGAAATGTATAATAAAAGGTAAAGCACATAAATACTGTAATTGGACTTGGGAGACATCAATCCTTAAGGGCTACAAAGCAGGTCATTGTCTTACCTTCTTAATTATTTAATTGAACTATAAGCTTGGAGATGAAGTCAAACCATCTTTTTTGGGTGTCAAACAGTTCCTAAAATAATAGCTGTAAAACATACAGTACAGGATTGCCTAAGGACTAGTTTCCCATCCTGGGAAACAAGGGAGATGTCAATTGCTGTAGTGCCCCATCAATTTTAAATATCCAAATATATTTTCCAGGACAATCAAATTAGTGCTGGAACAGGCCAGGTTACTAATAATCATTAAATTATTCTTTACAGTTCTTACCCTCACTATATTTAAATACTAAATTGTGAGTTGAAATGGGCTCCTTAGTAAAAAAAAACACCAAAAAAAGGGCAAACAACTTTAAAGTAAATGGAAATTTTAACTCACACACGTCGCTTGGATTGAAATACAGATGCAAATACTTTCCACTAAAGTTAACTGTGCAATTTGCAGTCTCCTGGATATTTTGCAGGGTAATGGATGAGCTCCACTCCCACTGGCCATTTGTCACATTCTTCACATTCCTTTTAATATCAACTGTGTTTCCTTTGTTATTCCATGTGATACTGGGTGGATATTTTGGACAAAAGCTGGTAGCAGAACATGTGGCCTGATCATCAAATACATTTACTGATGGACTTGGGGAAGCTGAAAGATAACATGACATGTTAAAGGCATTAGATCAGTACAGGCTTTCAATTTTCTACTCTACTGTTGTTTGGAGAGGAGAAAAATAAACCTCACCTAGTAATGTCAAGACCCAAACAATTTTCAACCTCGTAACAGGGGCTGAATGTTTGAATTCCATGAAGCGGTTGAAAGTTGAGTGAAAGTTCAGCAGATGACTCACAGTGGAAGTTCATATTTGTTTGCAAACATGTGCAGCGAAAAGGCTAATCAGAGGTCAAGCGGAAGAACTCCTTTCTATTTGACATCACAAACTGTCTCACATTATGTCTAATGCGTTCGTGGTATTCAAATCTAAATTCAAGGAATTTGAATACATCATATTTGCCGCTTTTAAAACACAGCTCTTACTAACCCACTTTTTTGTTCCATAATTTTAAAAAAACAATCGGCTGAGAATATAATTAGTTACGTAACAAAAAAATATATCTTACCTGATATCTCTATTGAGACTTTGTTTTTAACAAAGCTATAGTGGTTGGGATGTTCAATTTCAATTCTGAAGTAAAATGGACCATGGTCACTTTCCTTAAGCCTGTCAATCATTAGGGAACAGTTGTTCTGCTTAATCTCACCAACCAGTTCTGTTCTATTTTGAAATTCACTAACAATCAAACTCTTATTGTCAGAGTGGAAAATCACTGCATTTTCATTATCTTTCCATATACTTATAATTTTTTTATTTTTGAGTGTTTCTGGGTACTTGAATGTACATGGTATGACAACACACGAGCCTTCAAAAGCAGGTATCTTTTCTGGAACATTGATACTCCAGTCTTCACAGAGGATGCTGGAATACACTGGATGCAAAACAAGTTTTCTGTTAGAATATTTCTCTCAAGGTGCCAATAGCATTGTTCAGAAAAATCTGGTTAGGGCAAGAAGAACAAGAATGGTTCATTCCACATTGAAAAGTAAAAAGAATGTGATCTTGAACATTACTTCTCTAAATGTTTAACCAGTCTTTTTCCTGTTTGTCAATGTAAAGGACACGGCATACTGTATTTCGGTATTAATGAAACTACCACTGTTACTTGGGTCAGTCACAAAGAAAACTTCCACTATTCCAAATCATCCACCAATCTAAATGTTTCTAAAACTCAAGGCTACCATCTTTGAAATACAGTATATACTGTATATATAATATTTCCTTATCTTCATTTACTTGTGAACTGTGTACATGTACATGTACGTATATGTAACAGAAATGCATACAAACGTGGTGAGTAGGAAAACTGGCCTCTACCTTGCAGACAGAAATAGAGAATCAGCTGCCTGTGACTCCACAATAACATCCTCATCTTCTGCATCAAAGGAAACTCAATGGGACTGTGCAAAGAAATGAGACAAGTCGTACAGCAGAACAAGCAGTCATGGACAGACGCGTAATGTGTAAGCCGGACTTCTGAATGGTAGGAAGAATCTTAGCTTACTGCTTTGGTCATTTCATATCTGCAAACATATATAAGAATCACATCAACATATTCCTTCAAAGATCCTTCAGAGTCAGAATCTGCAATATGACTGAGACATTTGTTCCAGACAATGATTTTGTATTGACAGGCCATGTGTTGTTTGTATTCTGAATGATCTGCTGATGCCCTCAGGTCCTCATACTGCTTTTTAAGAAATCATCCTTACTTCTTTGTAACGTTCAGGGTTTAGTTAAATACTTGGATCAAGGACTTCCATAATCTTCTCTGCTCCAGGCTGATAAGACTTCGTTCGAGTCTCGTGACTGAGTAGCATATTTCATTTAGACCAAGAATGATAATGATGGCTTAATTTCACATTTATACAGGACAACATACAATGTTTAAGAAGCTAACTCATTTGATTGGTTAGAATATACCTAGAAAACTGTTTTCTAAGCAGTTTCCTAAAGGTTTACTTTAAAAAGCTCTGAGTAAGCTCAAGAGAAACTAGAAAGATAAGTAGCAATCACAGGCAATAAGCTTTGCAAAACTTATTTTTGAATAAATGTTTTCCATGTGCATTCTTTCTTTCTCTTCTGTTGTACAGTATGTCAGGCATGAAGCTGGATAAAGCATCAGTGAAATGTCTCGTGACCTTCTCTGCTCCAAATGTAAAAGAAAGAGTAAAATGAACATTGGAAATAGTTATGGGATATAACAAACCTGTTTTCAGTTTTTGAACACAAATTAACTGTCAGGAATTGAATGAGTTGGACATGGGATGAATTTTACATTCCAGTGCTGCATTCTTAAACAATTCCTCATAAATGTGGAGAAACTTGCTTGAGGACATAGTACAGTTTGCTCCTAAGATATGGTTAATAATAGTGTAGATGAGGCTACTACAGGTAGTTTGACTGAAACAATTGTCTAGATCATGCTACACACCTGATTGTAACTTTTAGACAAACAAAAATGTTTATTTCCCGATTTTGTAACAGTAATGAAAATATGAGACTTTTATCCTTATTAACAAGTCCTCTAATAAATATTTTGCAGGTGTTTTGCATCAGACACCAGACATATTGTTTCACACAGCTGAATCTGGCACTAAACCTTCCATATTTTGCAATATGGAACACATTTTCATATCCATTACATCCATTGTGTACAGTACACAAAAGGATATGCCAATAAAATTGTTAAAATAGTCTTTACAATACAGTTAGGGCAGGCAGCAGCCAGGATGCACTTAAATCAGGTGGTAACCCTATCCAGGAGATTTTACATTCATTTACTAATAATCAGTAAATTGTTTTAAACAGTTAAGTAACAACAAGACATCTTAAAGATGGAATCCAAAATTGTTGGTCCTTAAAAAATAACAACTCTATAGGAAACGTAATTTATCCACATCTGACATATACAGCAGACTTTATATTGGAAAACTTTGTATTTTTAAACAATTTGTGGAGATACAAATTGCTGTAGTTTTTTTTCCTAATACACTGGTTTCAAACACCAGACCAGAATGACAGTTCCTTGTTTTGAAAATGTTCTCTGTCGCTGAATAAGGATCACAAAAATCACTACTAAATACCACTTCTACTTAAACAGTGGAGAGCTGAACTGAAATAAAAACTAGTGGCTCATCAGAAGCAATACTTCAGTGTAATACCTGGCTGTAGATGAATATAAAAAGGTATAATATGCGAGTGATACTTACATTACACCAATTGCTGATGATTGTAGAATTTGTTCAGTCAAAAATTATTTTAATGAACAAAGTTGCAAGTACAATAATAAAGTATATTTAAAATTCCATACAATTTAATAGCCCTGTATTCAAAAGTCAAGAAATGCAGAGAGGTAATTTTAGGGAAGTTCTCATAGTTCAGAAATGGCTTGTCACACCAGTTTCCTGTTCTGATCCATGTAAAAGATTTTTGTCAATTTTATCAGCAAATCATTTTAACAGGTCAGCTTGTTTTTTTTTCACAGCTCAGTTTTTTTATTTCATCACAATATTTTTTTGTTTGTTGTATTTCCTTGACAGCAGCAACATTTTCCACAAAACAATAACATTTTTACATATTTTATTTATTTAGAATCATAACTGAGGTGAATTTGAAGTCAGAAAATTTGCATTGAGGGTCTTCTACTTGGACAGAGTCTACTTGGTGTGGTGTAGGGAAGTCTCCATTACCTGTAAAGTGCTTTGAGTGGAGTGTTCAGAAAAGCGCTATATAAGTGTAAACAATTATTATTATTACTTGGCATACTGGATATTCAGAACTCCCCCTATGAATAAATTCATAGACATAAATGCACAACAGTGTTGCTAATTAGGACTCCAGCCAACCACTGCACCACTGGCAAATATGAATTAGCTGTATCAAGGGTTTAATCAAGTAAAAGAATGCTCAAATGGAACATAAATCTGCAGACATGAAATTGATACTTGTCTTTAGCAAGGTTAGCCCAAACTGTGCTGAAGCCTGAAGACCATCTTTACTACTGGATAGACTGCCTCGGATGATTATTCCACACATCCACCTCAGTGAAATATAACGATATAAACTAAACTAATCAGCACAAGTTTTCACAGAACAAAGTACAACGTGGATTTAAAAAAAATGCAGAACGATTACGCTTAGAATTCATTATTTAAATAGATAAAATATCTAACTTCACAAAAACAAACATCAGTCAAAAGCAAATCTATTTATCTGAACTCATTGCATTGAAACCTGACGTCCCTCCCTAAACAAACTAAACTTGCCAGAATGAAATTGCAGGCACACCGGATGGACAGTCACTCAGCATGTGACACATACTGTATAGGCCGACTCTACAAGTCAACCTTTTTAAACCGTTGCAACATATACCATTTTTTCTTGTTTACTGTTGCAAAATAAGGTCAAAAAAAGGTCAGCTCACACACTGATGTAACAATAAAATGAAAGATTTGGTTATATAAAATGGTAAAACACATTTTAAAAAAATTTTAGCATGTTATGTTTATTTTAAAAATATAGTGCCAGAGCTGTGTAGGTTTTTTAGTAGCTGTCACGTCATTGCTTATAAGTCATGCTTGTCTGCACATATTGCTTTGTTTTGCCAATCACTATTTGTAATCAATTCGAATGGATATATTCTACTCATACAGTCTATGCCTGTTTTTCTTCAAAGTGTGTTAATGTAAGAAAGATTACAACCCCAAGGAAGCCCATCTAGTCCATTCAGTGGTGAGTACTGTAGGTGCGTGATCAGATATCCCTTCCGGTCATTTCTCGACAAGTAGTCAGGCAAACATGAAAAATGGTGTGGTCAGTGTAAAGTCAGCTTAATCAACGTTTTTTCTGCCAGTTGTATGTCTTCAGAAACTATATAACAGAGTAAGAATTTTAAAACCCTGGTAATTGAGTGAGCCCGTGATTAAGCTAATCATTTGTTAAATTAATATTTGCCATCATTTACTTTTGCCAGGGTAGCAAATATTAAATATTTAACCTGTTTAAGTGTAACTTCTGATTAAATGTGTACGTGTTCTCCCTGTGTTCCTGTGGCTTTCCTCCTCAGTCCAAAAAATATTGGTAAGTTAAAAGACTTCTGGGAAAATTGGCTCTAAGCGTGAATGTGTGTTTGTGTCAGCCCTTTGTGGACTGGTGTCCCATCCAGGGCATATACTGCTGTATCGCCAGTTAAATTTGAAAAGATTTCATAGAATTTACAGGGGAAACTTAATGAGTATAAGAATGTTTGGGGCCCATTAGTACTTGCATGGCACTGGATGTTAAGCATATTAGTAGGACGTTTTTGAATTATTTTTTTTTGTAAATGTAAGGTTTTTTTGTTTATGTCTAATAACAATGAGAGAGTGAAAAAAATTAAAATAAAGAAGTACTCCAAAGTTGGGGGGTGGGGGTGGAGGCGGGTTAAAAAAACTGTACTTTACACTTATTTTAAACTTCTGTGAAACACAGCCTGGGCCACAAAAAGTAACACAGGGTTTTATTTCCATGCCGGCTTGGCTTCTGATGATATTTGAGGCCCAGTTTAGAGCTCTCCTGACCTCCTTTTCTGTGTTGTTCATTGGCTCTCCTGGATTGTTGTTGGTGCTCTACAGGGCAGATGTAACCCGAAAAACCACCATTAAAAAACAAGTTACAACAAGCTACACAATAATACCAAAGGGTCTGATCTCATGGGGGCTTTCACTTTCACCTAGGGGTTCTTTATCTTTGCAGGCCTCCACCCAAGAGCAAATTTAGGGCGGTTGTTTAGTTCACACTTCAGCATGAAATCGCATGTGGTTTAGGGTGAAATACAAATATGCTAAATTACTATAACAGAGTCATATTAACAAAACATAAAATAATAGAAGTCTTACATTAGCATTTAGAAGTCTTACATTTATAGTAGAAACATTTTCAATATAAAATCAAAAATGCAAAAAACTGTAGATAGGAATGAAAACACTTTATTGTACATATCACAGAACAGACTAGAAACTGTAGAAATATACAGTGAAGGTTTCCTAAAATCATAGGTAACCACAGCAAACCTAAACACGTGCACAAATATTATTTTCATCTTTCATAAAGATATCTCTAATCCAAGTTCAGTGTGTCTGAAATTCTTGTATTTTTGTATTCTTCAAAATAATAATGTAAAGGCTTGGTTTTCTACTGAATGATTGGATTGAACTTAATTTTTAAATTATTTTTATCCATTTAGGTGTGGAAAATGGGGAACCATAAACCTGACACTCGGCTTGTGTCAGAACTGTCAACTTGCACATTAAATTCTGCAAGATACCACATTATAGTCTTGATAGAATTCACAAATGTTGCAGAAAATATCCAAATTAAACAGAATTTGATCGCATGTACTGTATACTGCATAAAACATGACAATATTGCATATGTTTTGCAACAGGAACAAGCCTTTCACAACAGGATGCACAAGTTTGCAAATACTACATTAGTAGGGAACTGTCTATAACAGCATTACAATGACAATAATAAAATAAAAAAGAATATACACTTTTTGTTAAATGGAAACTATACAGAATTTGGATGTAACTTATGACCCTAAGTTTATAATGATACAGTGCAGAAACTTTGATAATCCCTGTTACGCTACAGTACAATTCAGTTCCACAGACCAATTAACCATGTCCTAACAATCCTAAACCAGATTGGAAGGGAATTTTGACATGATATGTACCATGAAACCTTCAATGTACTTAGTGTTACCAGGATCTCAATTTAAAATACCATCTGAAAGACTGTCCCTACCATAACATGATGCCCTCTGTCATTGTACTGTGACATTAGTCTCAAAATCGGCTCCATTTGGAAGAGCCTTGTCCATCAAAATCACTTGTAAAACATGGAAAGTTTAGATTTCAAGGTGGAGCACAGTTATTTAACTGTAATTAACTTCGAAATATTGCCGGTACATGCGTCTGCGCCCATACCATTCAAATGTACATGGCCCAAGATGGAAGCCTGAAATATTCTAGAAACTAATTGGTATTATACAAAGCATATATCTATATCTTCAATATGATCTTGTTCCTGTCCTTAGAGTCCCAATAAACAACAAGAAAACTACATACCTTCAGAATGCACTGTTTGGAATCAGTTGTTCATATTCAATACTAAGTATTGCTAGGTATTTTTCTATAATTTATTTTTTTAAATACACATTTACCTGTTGGGTGAGTGGGCAGATTAACTAGCCCTGTTACATTGCCATGTGTGTTGCAGTCAAAGCAGGAAATCCTCTTTCTCTGAGGCCCACTGGGACTTGCAGAGCGTTTATAGTCATTGAGTTTTGTCTCTCTGAGCTGCTGCTGGGCAGAATGCTGTCATGAAGGAGCAATTTGATCTTAGCTGGTGGGTTGGAGTCCACAACACATTGACAAGTCACCCCGTTGCTGTTACACTGTCACACCGCTACACTGGCATGTCTGAAATGTAATGTGGAAGTAAAGTGAAGAACTGTGAGTGATGTGTGGAGCAAAATCAATTTAATTCTAATGTTTCACAGCACTACGCCCAAAGAAAATATATGCGTATTAATTTGATTAAAGCTTTCAAGCAAGAGAAAGCCTTCTATTTACTTTTGCCTTTTGCTCTACTTGCAATTTCTTAATTTGAGGATCTCATTAATCCCTGTCTTTACGTATCCCTTAATATTCCAACAACATGGAAAGGTGGTAGAGTAATGCACATTTTTCTAATGTAAGTACGAGAGAGGAAGAATGGGTTTGTGACCTCAAAATAGGTTGATTGTGATGTGGAAGAGGCCTTGTCCTGAAAGAAGAAAAAAACGTCTTATGTGGAAAATTTGGATTCAGGTGTGTGTGTAACTGGAAGGTGCCAGTACTTATATTCCACTTTTAAAATCACAGAGCTCTCTGATCGATTCCCTCCATGGTACTGAGCTTTGCATGAAAGAAGCATTTTGTGCTCCGGGGCTGTTGGTATGAAACGAAGGACTGAAGCCATAGCCCATATAGCTCTTGACACATTTATCTGTTGAAATGATGTAGCATTTGAGAGACTCCAGGTGATATTTGGAGGGTATTCTGGACATGTGTATGGAACTGAACAAACTGCAGTAATCTCAACTCCAGCCATTGATTTAGTAGGGATGGACAAATTAGGTTTTTCTGGTGTGCCTAGAAAAGCAGAAAAAATATCTATTTCATGATGAAGTATTATAAACTTGTAATGTAATTTATCAAGATTAAAAACAGCCCATTTAAACTGCTCAAGTAGGTAGCTGCGCCAGCATGCGTAGGCTAGAAAGGAACAAGTAAAGGTTAATTCCATATTGAAGAGAGAAGAACAGAAACAATGTTTCAGCTGTGGAGCTGTTTCACACTCGAAGAAGGCTCCACAGCCGAAACATCGTGTTTCTTTTCTTCTCTCTTCAGCATCCAAACTGTATTCACCGTGAAAACCTTTACAGTATTCCTGAAAGTGTTAGATATGTTAGACAGATTATGTACCTGTGCATGTACAGTATATACGACAGAATAAAATTTTATTATCATCATCGTCCAAGCTAGCAACCGGGAAGTTCCTCTTTAGTTTTACTTTAATTCAAGACTTTTTAATGTTCGTTTCTTCTTTTTCCACTAGAGGGCAATACCACATGATAAATTCCTATGCATTGGCCAACAGGCATGGAGGTTTTCTGCAGTAAGAGTAGAACTTTGTCCCCTGATCTTCTGCTCCCTGATTTAGGAAGTACTTAATTCAGAACAATAATACTTTTGGCGTATTTTATCATATTGCTAATACAAGAAAGGTTCTGGTAATTTTACTACATTTACCTCAAACAAGAAATGCAACCTTGTTTTTTATATAGCAGTTTTTCATGTCTTTTGCCTCAAGTCTGAGATACTATGCATTTTGGTCCTCATGCTGAAGGTTTGAAATCTGCAGAGTGCAATTTCTCTTGATATCATCTCCAATTAAGCTTGTTCTTCCTACAAATCTTGACAGTACATTTGATCCACGAGAGTGGTAAATGGCTTCATGTTGGATGTTTCACCATATAATGGTCACTTCACGTTATTTTTGCCATTCATTGGGTTAGTCAAAATCACAGGGTATAATCACACATGATCCCCTGTGTGCTTTTTTCCAATGTGGGATCCCTTTCACAGTCCATTTAGCACAGAAAATACTACTGTACTATACAAACCTGAACAATGACAATGAAAAAGACTTTTCTTAGCAGGACAGGTGTGCTTTATGAGTAGCAATCAATTTCAATGTGAAATCATTTGTATTTTATTGTATTTAAAATTAGATAATGCTGGTAAAAATATAATATTCAGAAGGACATAAACACATCTTACACATCTTAAGCTCTAATAATGCAAGATGCAAATGAATGACTTTTAATGTATAAGGTGATAGGATAAAATATGAATAAGTCAACCAGGCACTCTGAGATAACGGGCTTATATACAGACATACTTTCCCTATCAAGTTTTACTGAGCAGAGAAAATATTTTATAGAGAGATATTCAGTTCATTGAAGCATTGGAAGAAAAGTCTAATACTCTCATAATATGTAATAAAAATTACAGCATGTGTATTTGGTTTAAAATATAATATAATAATATAATCTAGTTTGATTCTTGAAGGTTTTTAATTATTTTTAATATATCATCTCACTTCTACACTTACTATACTCTAAGGATTGAGCAATAGTTTTTGTCAGATTGTTACATGTGTCTCAATCACTTACATGTCTTGCATTTCTTTATTAAATTAGGGTAGAATTAAATCTAATTTATGCCCGAGGGAAATGTTTGTAAAAATAACAAAACGACTTTCACTTTACTCTTAAATGCTGCTATGACAAATCATTACTATTATTTTTAGTGCAATGTAGTTTCCAAATTATTGATTTCCTTTATTTATTTACAAACAGTGAATCTATAAAGAAATAGCTTTGAAAAATGCAAAATGTACAGTATCAGAAGATAAAATAATTAAACGTAATAACCAAAACAAAAAAAGGAACAAAATTATCACAATACTAAGTTCTAAAGATTGGTGTGAAGGGCACTGCTTAAAAATACATTGCACTTACTTAAAAACATCACGCAATTAATTTTGAATTTCAAAATATGCTGAAATACATCTTCAGTCGTTAGTATGCAGAAAAGTCATTGTTACAGCACATTCACTATTCAAGATTAGCATAGAAAATGTTTTTTATTATACATATTGAATGATTTTAGGTTCAAGAAAAGAATGATACCTTTGAGTAATAAAGTAATAAAGTAATAAAGCAAGAACAGTCTTTCTTTTCCCAGCATGATCATTGACTTGCACTGCATCTTTGTCACTCTACAGAAATACTGTAAGAGAGTAATGATACAAGTTATTTATGACTAATATCAAACAGATCCCAGAGGTATACAGTATGTCCCTAAAACATCTTATATGTTTGAAATAAATATATGTAATATATATATATAATACACACACCTGAAGAAGGCTCCAAGGCCGAAACGTTGTGTTTTCTTTCTTCTCTTTTCAGCATGGATAAAACCTATTACTTGTTCCTATGTAATATATATATACTGGCAATTATATTAGCAGAAGTCAAATGGGGCACACACAGTAAATCATGCATTCATGTACAGTATTTAGGTTTATGGTTGTGCTGTACCGGATTGAAATACAAACTTTCAATATACAGTATACAGTACTGTAACTTTCAGTAATGTTTGATAATGCCTTTTGAGTGGTATAAATTAACATTAAATTTACAGAGACGTTATGTTCATATCAAAATTTGGTTTCCTACTATGGACTATAATGTAACATAGATAATTCAACTCAATATTCCCTTAACAAACAATTTGGGATGTTTAATATTTTAGCCTCTTCACACATAAAAGGAAATAAAAATGATAGCACACATCAAAGCACTAAGACTAATTAGGATACACATATAACATTAGAAGCCAATCAAGAACACTATTACCTGTACGTTTAGTAAATGAGATAACAGTAGTGTTATTTCTTGTGCAAAAGTAGATCTTCCTATTATTTTACTTTCTGGGTATCAACATTAATGACCATTTTAAGGGTCCTTTTTGGGGGAACATAATTTTGACTTAAGCATTACATTTCAGTATCATTTACTTTTAAAGAATACAAAAAAAAACTAGATCAAAAATTAAAAAATACAAAGAATGTGAGTTCAGACCCTAAATAAATATAAGGGAACACATTTACTAAATAAAAATGTATTTGACCACACTGTCGCAGTTTTGCACTGGCAAAATGTAGCCTACCCTTCCTTCTTTGAAAGAAAATATGCAAATGAGCAAACCCACATGAAAGCTATCTTAATCTGCAGCCAAACCTTATTTTGTTTTACTAGCAGTGGTTAGACCCAAAAGTCATGGTTTCTGAAGACTGATGATAATTTGAGAGTCACCTCTCAGGACCACTCAAGCAGCGAGCTTGCCAGTGAGCAGTCGGGGGGTTGCCAACACTATCACAGCAGTTACATCTGTAACAGGAGCTGGTCCAGGCTCCCGCAAAACATAGTTCAGGACCCTATGCAGATGGTATAATCCGGAAGTAAGTGGAGAAGGACATCAGGGGAGGAGACGAAGAGGATCAGGACAGGCTGACAGACAGGGGTGTGTGACTACGGTGATCAGGGTGCGTGGCGTTGGCAAACAACTTCAGGGAAGTGCAAAAGGGGGAAACTGGGGTGCTGTCCAAAGTCCAAAACCGGGGAATCCAACCAAGATGAAACAGACACAGTTAAAAACCGGAATGGGATCCGGAACAGGGACAGGGAATAACACCAGAGTGACGAGGCCAGGCACTCCGAGCCCTGGACTCAGATGGTCAGGACGCTGTGATGAAGCCTATGCTGTCTGGTCTCTCCTGGACCAACTGGTAGGCAGGCTTCCAGGCATCAATCTCCCAATGCTGAGCCAACCGCAATGCTTAAATAGTGGGACAAAACAAGAGGCAGCTGCACATAATCAACTAAAATACAAAAAGGTCAGAGCACCCTTTAAGAGGAGGGATGCCCATTGTGACAACATCAGAGAGAGCACAGTTCTGTTTCCAAAAAATGCTCTATTAGAGAACACTCTGTATATGTATCTACTGTGGGTACCTGAGGTACAGGATACAGTACATCCATACCAGCCTCTGTGAGAGGGCCAGAAACAATCTTCATCTGAAACTGCTAGTATGATTTTGTGTATAATCTAATTGCAACAAAAGTGAATTAGATGTTTAATTAGGTGTTAATTAGCTTAACAGCTAATTAGCTGTGCACTTAATTAGCTAATAAATGAACAGAAAGCGTGTCATTCTGCACTCCAATCACTATCCAGCATGACAAAGTCTTTATCCTACATACTGTGTAGTAGAGTTGGAGAAACTTCATATAGGAAAAATCAGTAAGTGAGTAACTGTGGGTTCAGAACCTGAAATGTTTGAAAAAACATTGTAATTAAACATGTGACCAAAACCATTATCATTCCTTGTTTTTTTGTGTATATCCTAGTGATTTTATTATCACTCTCTATCTGTTTTATTGCAGAACTTGAGTGGTGGTCTTTACTGTCTGCCTTAATTTCTTAGAAACTTCAAACATCCAACAACAAATATCCGTGTTCAGCATTCTTATAGAATTACACAGCTGTTATTAACTACCTAGAGTTTTCTATCTGAGTATGAGTAGGTTAACATTATGAGAAAACAACTGCTATGGAGTTCCCACTATTGAAAGATTTGAGAGCCTCTTTCCTTGAGAGTCAGTGTCTTTACAGTCCTTAGTGACATGGAATTCTTCATAAACATCATCGTCATCCTCTTTGCAACGTCCATGCATTTCCATATAAATATTATCGGCATCCACCTAGAGGGTGGCACAATAAAAAAAAAACTTACAGAATTAGATATTACAGAAAATATATTGTATATGCTACAATTAGAATCAGATTACTAGAGTAGGGAACAAAAAAAATCCAACACAGCTGACAATACCTCAATTAACTTATATATTATCTCTTTAACAATGTGATGCAGATGTCATAACAATAACAATCAATACAGCCATTATCTAACAGTCATGTGCTATAACAAGGTTACAAAAGGATTGTGATCTTGTACATTTTCCCTAGATGGAAATTCAGGCGAACAGAGTGAAATGGGCACTTCAGAAAAGATAATCAAACTTGTCCATTAGACCTTTGCTGGGTGAAGAAAACAGTAGCACTTGGGGAAAAAAAAATCATATTAATAATATGAATCCCTGCAAATTGCACACAGAGGACAAAGCAGCTTGGAATCAAGACTCAACATAACACTAGTGCTGTCACGTTTTGCCACACCACCAGACTTTTAAAAAGGTACTGTAATCATTTGAAAATCTTGAAGATTATGAGGAAAACAAAAACACTTTCTCGAAAACAATTATAAGCTAGAAGTGGAAATAAAATAAAAGTGGACATTAAAAAGAAGTGTTCAAAGTCAGGGTACACATTTATAATTGTTATATATACAGTATACTGTATACATTTTCCCACCTCCTCACTGGACTGACTCTGTGTGTTGTGAGTCATTCTCCTTTCACATTTAGATGTCCTTTTTTCTTGTTCTTCATCGTCCTCCTTTAAATGAAATGAAATCAGAGACTAAGAAGTAAGAACAAACCTTATTTAAAAAGATAAAACTCACAATCATCCAATCCTGGGCAACCAAGGTAATGCAACCTAAACACAAATGTATTCCTGTTAGTTTATGTTGCCTAAGCAAGATTGATTGCCATACCTTCTGCCAAACAATGCCGATAGTTGCGGGTCGACTTTGAAATAACTCCTCTCCAGCTGAGTTGCTGTGGAAGGTCTCCCTGGCAGAAACACTGATGCATGTTGGGGGTGGAGACACTCTTGTCATTGCAGGCTTCATGATTGGAGGATGACTTATTTCATCTTGCTCAGACACCAGAGCTCTCACCTTCCTGAATTAAGTGACAGCATAGAAATGTTGAATGCTATTAACATTTTCAAACAGTTACTGTACCTTAGAGGCATTGGATTTATACCTAATTGCAACACACTTTTTTTTTCCATAGCAAAGAAAATCAGTTACTCAGGAATGTAGGTTTAAAAACCGTGAAACAGAACTTTGGATAGTTTATAAGGTAGTGCTTAAATTGGATTCTGATCTTTTACTCACGCTTTCCAGCAGCCCCCTACAGTTACACATTAGTGGGCCTCTGACTACTCTGCCATATTTGAGCATATCAACAAATGAAATATTACAAACAAAAGCTGGCTATTTAGCCAATATGGCAGTATTTTGCTCGAACTGGTGCCGTTGAGCGGTTCCGCATACTGTACCTCCCGGCGCTGTCAGGAAACGCTCAGGCGAATTTTCACAGCTGTCTTCTAATTAGTTTATTGTTTCACTAATTATTTCATTATCAGTTCCAGTTGCTTTAAATATTTCCCTCGACCTTCACTCAAGGCTCTGTCATTAGTAGGTTTTCCACCAGTTGTCTTTCTCCCTATTTTTTTTTTGCGGTTGCTGTGTTGTTTCAGCGCTTCCCCCCTGTTCCTACCCGCTACCGCTTTTCAGCCGCCCTGAGTATTGGGTTTATTTTGCGTAGTTTTATTTTTTTTCCCACTTCGTTGACTCAACCTCCGTGTGAGCTCTCAGTCAGACTGTTTTTCATCTCGCCGCGTCATTAACAAAGAGTTTATTGATTCAAGGATCTCATCCAGCCGTTTCTTAAAGGAAGCCGAAGTATCGGCTTCAACCACATGGGGGTAGCATATACTGTACAGAAGTCAAATTGAAACCAAAAATGAAACGCTGCCAGTTGCGTCTTAATCTTACCAGTTGTGAATTCTTCTCCATGTGAATGCTAGGACAGCAGTCAAAGCAAGCACAATAACAAGTGTTACCAGTGCAGCTATCCACCATTGCACTGACTGCTCATCTCCACTCCGACCTGAAATAGTATGAAAACAAGTGCAAAAAACTTATTTGAAAGTAGTAGAATTAGAAATTGACATTCAAAGGCAAAACCTTATGTTTTTATTAGCATGCGGTATAATTATGCCGTTGACTTAAACTCAAATGGCGTCACAGTGTCATTATTATTTACAACAATGCTTTTCAAAATCAAAGATCTTTCTGTAACCTGGGAAATAAAAAAATGCTTCATATTAAAAGAAAAATCTGTCCCGTTTCCAAATTGCTGGTATTTTTTTTTACCAGCATTTGATTGTATATCCAGTTCATATCATTTACTGTACAATGATATGCAATGGTGAACCATTGACATACAGTATATGAACATACAATAGGACACATAGGGAAGAAACAGTTTACCTTTAAATACAGTGAGGAAGTAAGAAACATTTCCAAACTGGTTAGCGGAGGAACAGGAGATATTATCCTCAATTCCTGTTCTCCCTATGAGGAATCCTCTAATTTGATGATCATGAATTGCACTGCTGTGGTTGAACTCTGCCAAAATGCGGTTTGCTCCTACATCCCACTCAAAATCCACTGGAGAGCTTGAAACCCCCCAACACTCACATCTCACCATGTCCCCATACACAGTGCAACTAGAGTTAGGAAATATACGGGGCTTATCTAAAACAGAAGACATAAGAATTATCCAAAATTTGTTTAACTTTATTTTAAAACACAGTTATTATCCGATTATCTTCATTGAGAATGTAACATTGTCCATTTGTGATTAGGTGACATATTGTTTACCCACATAGCATCATACAGTCATTCACTTATTATACAGTAGTTACAAAACAAGTAAACGTATTTTACTGTACATGAATGCTTAAATTGAGCAGCAGGAGTACAAATAATTAAAACACTATACTGTACTACCACTTCTGTCCCATGGAATCAGTATTTTTGTTTTGCAGTCTATCAGAGAAGTAAAAATCACTATGAGCAAGATACAGACTTAAAATCTTTCAACTGTCTGACAACCACAAAATGACATGACAATGAACTGGCCATTGTGAATTTGGTATGTATGAAACATAAATGCCAGTTCCAGACTATTTAAAACAAAAATAAACCAGCCTTTTTGACATTAAGTCTCAATTTTAAGTTTTTGATCCTGACATAATCTTACGTTCACATCTGCAAATTGGATAGATTCAGTGCTATTTAATCCTCTGTCCTATAGAAGCCACCTGAAACATTATCAACTTGAAGACAATTGAGAATTAACCTTGAAAATCAAGCGTTTTGGAAAACAAACCAGATATATGTCCGTCATACACTTGTATTAAATGTGGTGACTCCCTGTTTAATTTTAGGGATACTATTCTAAAATTTTGCACTTCCGTATAATCATTTTTCATCTGTCACATTACTCAAGATAAAATATCAGCCTCAGTCTGCGTGTGTACTGTACCTCCATTTACAGTATATCATACTCACATTCAACAGTCAAGTCAATGGCTGCTGATGCATTCTTTCCTGCATGATGAGTAGCGACACATTGCAGTTTTTTTCTGTGGTCACTGAAGGATGGGATGAAGGTTAGAGTTGCCGTCTTCTCCCAAATGCCTGAAGATAATTCCTTGTGGTGGACACTGACCATACTGTGAGAGATCCATTGCAGGGAAGGTGGAGAGGTAGGACAACCATGAACCACACTGCAGATGATGGTACTGGGGACACCTTCCCTTAAACCTGCTGTTGTAGATATCCTGGGTACACCTATTCCATCTTTAGAAATGAACACATAAAACCATTATAGCGGCTTTATCTCTCTATTGCCAAGAGTAACGGTTAGGATTAGGGAGGGAGTGTGAGTTTCACTGGGTTAACATGACAGTATGCCTGGGTTGGGAACACAAAGAAATTCAGTCAGTGTCTTCGAAGTGATGTTATACTAGCATAAAATTATTGTAGATTGCAGTTTTTCCTTTTATGCAGTGACACACAGAAGTGTCCATGAACATAAAAAATATATATTCTTTTTCTTCATTCTTAAATGGAGCTGTCTTTGATTTCTGAATAACAACCAAATATTTTTTTATATTTATTACCATTAGGAAAGAGATAACATTCCCATTACATAACAAATCCCCAACATTTAGACCCCACATCTGTGATTACCTGAAACATATAGCGTTGAGCTCTTCATGGTAATGTTTTGTATGTCATCTAACCATATCAAAATGGAAAACCTTTTTAGATGATCCGAGGGTGTCGTTTTATCAATTCTCAAAGTGCAGTTATTTTGGGTCAAGGTCCCAAGGAAATGGATTCGGCCTTTGAAGTGGGAGCTCACTGCTTCTGTGTTCCTGCTGTCATACACCTTCTCCCGCTCTGCTGTGTACCACACCACACTGGTAATTGTTCTTCTGGGACCAGAGTAGTAAAATTGACAGGGGATGACAACACAGGAGCCTTCCACAGCAAAGACTTTCTCTGGCATAGTGATGTGCCATGTTTGACAAAAGGCACATAGAGACAAGCCTAAAACAAATGAAAAGAGTAAACAAATACACATACTCTACCAAACAGGAAGCCACTGAAAAGTACCCTGAAGATGTCAAGTGGATAAATTATAAGAATTGCAACTACTGTATAGGGTTCCTGGTTCAATATTCAAATTTGTGAGCAAAGACAGAAATGGAAACCATTGGTTTGCAAACCACTTCTGCCTTTGTGTGTGCTCAAAACTCAATTTTAGGAACAGTTGAAAATATTAAGGATCATCAGGAGACAAAAGGAAATTAACGTGGAGGTTAGGGATTTTGAGTAGCAAGTAAAGCCAAATTTGCGTATTGTTAATTTGTACCCTATATCCCTTATACAAACTCCTACAGTAACACAATATATTATATATAAGTATAGAAATAGTAAATAAGATGAGTGTATAGGCTCATTAACTAGCTCCCGTAGGTGTGCTTGACATTTGTTTCGTAGAATAAAGCAGGTTTTTTTAAACATTTTTTTTTTCGGATCTGACTGCATAAAGCTGTGACCGCATAAGTTGAGAACACGTACTGTAAGTTGTGAATCTACTGTATTTACAGTTCCTGGCAGCCCTCTGTGGAGGGAGGCAGTATTACATCCCTTAATTTCTTTGTGCAGTATTGAATACAGCTTGCCACCCCTGTATCAACACTTAACAATCATGCATGATTGTAATGCTACTGTAATTTGACTTGCTTTTACAATCCCTGTACAGTGCATTATGGCTATATACTATGTTTTACCACGGCATACCCGAGTAAGCTTTTATATGGAAAACATTCTTTATTAATTATTATTTCATTTTAATAGAATTCTATTGGGATATTTTTTGTATTATAAATTTGAACATACTTCCACCTTCCATGAACAGATCTCCTTTAATTAAATCATTTGCTTAATTGACCATTTATTTTTCAAATGTTCCCAGTGTTCAGACACAGGTGATTTGGGGCTGAAATATTAAACTCACTGAATTTAATTAAGCTTTCCAGGAACAGGGTCGGAGACGTCCAAGTCAAAGTATAACATTTTATTCCAGGAATAGGCACCTTCAGTCCCTAAGAGTCCTGCAGGCTTTATTGGGACTTTCAAATTAGGATTGTAATCCAATTTAGGATTTTAAAGCCTTAAATGGAGAGGAGTCCATTTAGATCCCTCATTTAGATCACAACTGGAATGAAAAGCAGAAGATCAAAAAGCAGTCCCATTCAATTGAATATTTCTATGTAATATGTAATATCTTCATTTAAGCAGAGCTACATTGTATTGACCCAGAGTGAGAACTCTGAAGTTATCAACCTGTTTAAATAATGGTGTGACTCGCTTGTTTTAAACTACTGCTGAAATCCCACTGACAGGGAAGTGGTCAGTGGTCTTGTTTACCCTGCTTAGGAAGTACAAGTGTGACCTTACCATATGAATAAAACATGGATAACATACAAACTCAAGATTGAATAACTTACATTTATTCATTTTGCAGATGCTTTTATCCAAAGCGACTAACAATTACATCCGTTGAAGATGAAAAGAGTATATATATATATAACTGCATATCAAAACAAAAGACCCTTGAAAATAGTAAGCACAACATTAAGTTGCTTAGACTTGCTTATTCAGATAGAACTTATTGCTCATTACAAACAGGAGCAAGAGCACAAGGAACAATTTAGAAACATCATTTAGTTTAGCCAGAATGGCTTTGGAAAGCAGAGGGAATCTGGAATACAAGGAAAAGATGCAAACTCTACACACAGCACCTCAATATGAAATTGATCATACTGTAGGACCCAAGCGCTGTAAAGCGGCAGTGCTCATTGGCATTCAATTTAACCTCAGACACCCAATTTTTTCTAGTTCCAGTGTAAAGATTTGACATCAGGTTTTAACAATGTAATATGTATTTATTAACAAAAAAGATCTCTTTCATTGCATATGGATGATGTTGTACGTTTCTCATCTGTTAAACATTTACTGTAAGTACTAGATAATTATGCTATTTAGAACAAATTATTACTTTTTTATATGTACTCAAAAGCAAAGTTGTTAAATGTTCGAGTTACAGTAGAACATATACTGTATAATGTTTTAGGTTTTTTAGAAAAATTACCTGTTAGAAGAAAAGACACTGCTGAAATCCTTGTGGCTTGATCCATAGCTGATTCACAAGAGCAAAGATACTGTATGAAGAGGAACCTAATTTCTGTAGCAGAAATGACTTGTGAAACAGCAAGCATTTCTGACTGGTCTCTTGAACCATCATCCCTACCCCACTCACTCTGGTGTTTATCACTCTCAGGATGTTATTCTCACATGGTTTTAAAGTAGTAACCATTTTCTTCTTGGTACAATCCTAGTGATGTCCACGTTCTCAGTGGAGACCAGTTTATTTTAAAATAGCCAAATTGTGAAATGGTGCCTGTTTCAGTTACAAAGACAATAAAAGGGCTTTGAAATAAGAAGTGTCAACATAAAGGAATCTAACAAAAAACACAAATGATAACCTAGATGCAGACTTGATTTTGTACATCTTCATTAAAATAAAACAAAATGTTCCTCTGCAATACGTTAAGGAAACCATATTTCCATTGAAGAATTTTCTGATACCACTCATCCAGAAGACATTAGGATGTCTGGAAACAGCATGTAAGGCAGATTTTTTTTTTCATTTATTAAAACTGTAGTACAGTTGACATTCAGGATATGTAAGTGTGAGAATCTGAGAACTGTATAATTATGATACTGTACGTGGGCAGTGTTTCCTCCTTCTGAAGTAAAGGAGAAGAGGGATTGTCGATGCCAACTGATTTGTTCCACTTTCAGGGCCAGTGGTTACAGAAGTAATAAATACCTGCCGCCAGGAAGGTGTTGCTGCTATGATAAGGCTTCTTGTAAAAGCAAAACTTTCAAAAGGAAAGAAAAACCCTTATTCTTTCCTATTGATGTTCACAATGATATTTGATGTTTACAAATATTTTATGTATTAAAGCTGGGTTATCTTTTACCTAATGGTCTTAGATGAGCCAAATGACCATGACCACCACTTCTTTGTAACTGTTCTCATGATCTGTATTGGTGGTCCTTTTGTGTGATGCTGAATATGGCACTGATCTGCTGAACCGTCACAGAGATGATAAAAAAATAAAACAAGGGATCCAGTTCAACATATGTACTGTACGAAGGTAGTGTCTGCAGATACTGAAGAGTACTGTACATGCATACCATTCTGCACAGCAGGAAAGAGGAAGTTCTGTAGTTAATCTCTGCTTCAACAACTTTTCTACAGGTCTTCTTTTGTGTGTGATCTCTGGTGGCACTGATACGGTTGAAGATATAAAAAGAAGCGAATGTGAAATGAAACCCAAGGTTTATGTAGTGCAATTAGTTGTCTCATCTCTCGCATTTGAAGTCAGCAGAGACTGTGTGTCTCGGAGGAAGGGAACCACATTTAATCCCACAATCTAATTAAACAGAGCAGGGGGTGCAGGTCATTATTTTTAACAAGAGTTATCTGTGCATCCTTTCTTTGCTCAACAAGAGCTACTTTAGCATTTTGTTCATATTGTGTTATGAAAAGAACAACAGCAAGACCTTTCTATCTCAGATAGCATTGCCTGTGTCAGAGATTACAAACATTTATAGCCCAGAAGGCTCAAAAACAAAATTCCCAATAAATTGCAGCGTAAAATCAAGTGCATTGTGGATATTACAACAGCTACTACAGTTAGGCTGTAGTATGTAGAGTTTTTTTTTTAGATTAGCTTTTTCTTTTTACGTGAGGCAGATAGTCTAGGAGGGAAAAGGGAAAGTCAAAAGGTAATAAAGAAGCTTAATTCACTCAAAGCTTGCCCACATACAGCTAGGCTTTTACAGTTGTTTTTTTCCTAGCTCTTAAAATATATCAGTGTGCAATAGTCATGTGCTCCCTGTGTTCACATGTTATTGTTTATCTTTTGAGTTCTCCAGTTTTCTCCCAACCTTTTTTGAGCTTATATGTTAATACCTTTGTACTAAATACTGCTTGCTCACCTTCAAGGGCAACTGACTTAATCAACAAGCCAATACTTAGCAGAAAAGTTTGTTTGCACTCTGATCTTCTTTTAGTTCATAATATAAGGTTTCAAACATGGGAGATGCTGCTCTCAGAGACTATAGCAGGTCTTGCAAGTCAGTCACTTTCAAATCTTGTCTTAAAATACCATTTTTACTTCTGTTTAATTTACTGTCTTTGCTGTTTCTTTGTATGTGTTTGTTTTGTTTGTAAAGTGTCACAAGATGATGCATCATGTGCTATTTGTAAATAAAGTCTATTATTCTTTCTATTAGATGACCACTTCCATGACATTAATTTCTGTTAGAAATCCCTCCTACCAAAACACCTGAAAGTTATATACTGTATTTCAATATTTTGTTTCTTCAGAAACAAATAAAATCTACAGTATGTATACTTATCACACTGAAACCAACATTTAGGTTGTAGTTTTGCAAATGTATACTGTTTTACAGACGTTTGTACTGTAAATGTTAGGACCTCTTAGGTTCATGAGAAATTTAGTAATCCTTGATTGATCAAAAAATCAAATAAATAATCAATCTATAAACAAAAGATAGTTAAGTTGTTTGAAATTCACTAGATAAAAGTGCGTTGGACATTTTTAAAATGCTGTGTGTCTGATTTTCAGTTTCAGAATTATTACAGACCAATATACTGTACATATCATCTCTCTTCCATAGTTAAAAGATCTCACCATTACAAAAATGCGCTTTTTTATTGAAACCAAGACCTGAAATTATATTTACAAGTGAGTAAAAGTAAATGCGTGTTGCAGTTTATTATTTACACATTACGTTGTCATTGTTTGTCTGAACCGGCCTGCCGGTTACTAGAGTAACTATTCACAAGGTTTAATGAAAAAGGTGTGAGATCAATGTTTCATTAGTATACAGTAAAAAGTAGATTAAAAAAGTAAAAATACAAAATTCTTAAAGGTTTTCTGAATCCCAGATAAGGGTCAACATCGGGACGATTGGCTAATTTTGTCATTTAACCATAATGAGGCCCATGTTGATTCACAGATGAGAGTTCTGCATCTGTAACACACCAGAATTGTACGAGTGAATTTGTGATATTGGCAGGATAATTCTTTGGTTGTGTTACATTGCAGGCAGGTTATTTGGACTGGTTGTTGTTTCCCTCAGATGACTTCCAGGTACACGGGAATTTCGCTGGTTGTGTGCTGGTCTTCCCTCACTTCTCTGAAAGCCCAGACAGCTCTCCTCTGCTGCTGAAAAACCAACAGCAAGAATAATGAAAGCACTCCAATTAGAACAGGTCTTGGACAAACATGTCACACAACTTAATTATTATTGGTTGGTGGATCAAAGCATAATATGTTTCATTTGTGGTCGCTGGATTCCCATCCATAAAAGGATGCAACACTCTCTTTGAATGCATGGCAGATGTACAGTACTGTAGCTCTTCTCTGCCTCTACTCAGATTTGATCATTTGATCACTCGTGGGTTCAGAGCATAGACAGAGCCACCCATGGACAAACTCTTCTGTGTTAAAAGGTCAGGTGTTCTGCTACTGGAGAATTATATACTGTACTGTCTGGGTGTCAAGTGTCACCTTCTCAATCAGGCCCTATGCCATTGAGTCCTTGCCCTTTCTCTCTCTCTAAACTCCTGCTTGGCACGTTTTGGGACTGATAAACATGCATGAGTAAGCTCTGAGTCATGGCCTCCCATGAGATGGGTGCAGCCCTGCTCTGGCCCTGGTTAGTGGTTTCAAGTACCATTGAGGTCTGGATCTGTAGGGAACACTATATTGAGTACATGCCTTTGTGAATTCCAAATTGAATCAAAATAGATTCTTATTATTTTTAGTAATAAATGTATTTTTTTAATATGAGATTTTAACTGCTGAATCTAAATGAGTTAAAGAATGTCCAGTAATGCACTTCCTGAAAAGAAAGCCTTGATTGCACAATTGTACCAGCCAGTAGGCAGCAATGTTTTTAAAAAGCGAAGAAGGCTCCGCAGCCATAACATTGTGTTTTCTTTTCCTCTCTTTTCAGCATGGAATAAACCTTTACACGTTTTTTAAAAGTTCAAATTCCTCCATGAAAACCTGAAATAGTTATATCTGTGGCAAATTTTATTTGCATCCTGAAAAGTTATTTGTATTTTTCTAATAGATTATTACCAGCTCCGGACAATCTGAATTCAAATATTTCCTGTCTCAAGTTTTTTGATTATAGTGTGCTGTTTCTCAAGGTGAACTAAATAAAATGAGAGGAATAAACAAGTCCCCAAAACACTGCTATAGACTAGACCTCCCTTCCACAGGGGGCACTGTGTTCTCTTAGTCCTCTTAATTCTTTGGAAGCAAATACAATCACTGGCCTGTTGAGCCTCTTGACTCATTTATGGGCTTTACTCTTTAGTTAAAATGCTTGTGAATGTTCAGGTTTTGGTGAAAAATGAATTATGTGTTATGTGATCTAATCGTGATTGTACCTGCTTGGTGCGTACAAAGCACGGAGTGCAGTTTTCATAGAGCATCTGGTAGCTTCCATTGGTATAGATGTTATCTGCCAGGTTGTAGTTCATGTAGAGAGGAGTGCTTTCCCGGTAAATATCTAGGTTTCTTGGAATGTAAGGTCTGTGATAGTTGAGTACATGCCTGGAATAAACAGACAACAGTTTTCTCTAAGTAAGACTTAAAAAAAAATTCAAATATGCTAAAAACCTCAGTTTTCAAATGTAATATCCTACAGCAGAAAACACTCATTTAAGCAATATTCAAATATGGTACCCTATCTAACAAAAGTACATTTCCATTTGAGACCTACATAAAAGAGAAGATCTTTGACTTTACTGTTCAATACATCAAGGGGTCATTATCAGCGTGCATTTTCTTAACAACTTTATTCAATTCAGGTTCGCAAGGGGAGCCAATTCCTACCTCTTGGCAAGCAGTGGGGATACATAGCGGTAAACCCTGGTCAGGACAGCAGTCCATTGCAGGGCAGACACAGTTAAAAGACAGAAGTTTCAAGGATGTCAGAAGGGCATGCCATGGAATGATAAGGAGAGCAGTAGAGGCCCTATGCGTAGCGGCAAAAGGGGCAACATGGAGGTTAGCCCGGGCTCAGGGGGTCAGACGATGTCAGTATAGAAACCTATGCCCTCAGGCCATGGACGTGACGCGACCTGGTACTAGGCGGGTCTCACGACATCCGTACCCTCAATGCTGAGCCAGGAGCAGAGCAGACACAGGAAGTAAATAGGCAACACAACAATACACACCAGAAAGACATGAATAATCACAGGGAACTAGGAACAGGACAGAAGAGCAGCACCCTCTAGGTGTAGAGGGCGTGACAAGAAGACATGGAAACAGACACGCACACACTCACACCAGGGCCAGTTTTTCCAGAGTCTGGGGTTCAACCGTGTATGGAACAATTGAAGAAGACGACAAGGCTGCCTGGATCATTATTTCCCATTGAGAACATGGGAACATTGAGAACTTGCTTCTCAGTGGTCTGTACTGGCTTGGGGACTGCACTAGTGCCTCTCTACATACGAATAACCTGATAGTTTCATTTTCACCTCACACATCCAGAGCAACATGTTGTGTTCCTTACCTCCTCCTTCTTTTCTTGCAGCGCCACATCACAATAAGGATGGAGAGAGCGGATAAGCATATCAAGACAACAACAGCTGGGAGAATCTTCCACAGGAGACCAGCTGCCAAAACAACAACACAGATGAAAGATAGAGATAGAAACATGTTTGTATAGAAACATGTTTATACTTAGTTTTATACCTAAAGATCTACTAGCTCACCCTGGTCCATGATTTTCACGGACCTTCAACCCATGGCTAATATTACGAACATCAGAAGGAGTGAAGCCAGCTCTGCTGCAATAGGGGTTGACAACAAGGTTGGAATGCAATTCAGAAGAAACTATTGCTCTGTTCCATAGATGATTATGTCATAAGGACAGTGCTTCCAAGCACAATGCCAAAGAGATTTATAAAGATTTTCAGACTCTCTGGAATAACAGCCATTCCAACACGAGATGCACAGTTGATGATAAATAGGAAGGACTTGGATCCTACAGAAGAAAATCTTCACACTGGATTGTTCCTGATGATCTCACCATTTGTCTGATATGGCAGGACATATGAGTCATCGCCATGCTTGTTCCACGCTGTGCAGGCGATGCTGACCTTGGCCTGCAATGGCCCAGTTAGTGTTGCAGTGGCCTTGTGAGAATGGCTGGAGAACGTGAAATTAAAGGTGTCATCGGGGGTGCTTCCATTTACACTCCAGGTGATCTTGGCTGCAGGGTTGGAGTCCACCACACAGTGACACTGCACCAAAGCTCCACTGAGGATGCACGCTGACTCGGCAGTGACATGCGGTTTGTCTGCAATGCAGAATTGTAGGTGTACAGTGTGATCAGAGTTTTACTGAAATAAATTGAGAGTCGTAATCACTGGCCCATTTTTCAGCACTTCCTTATGAAATTTTACCACTTTAAAAAAAACACAAAAATTGTATTATCACACAATAGTTGCTGTGGTTTTTCTATAGTGGTAAGTTACCTTCCCTATGCTTTATTACACTAAACCACTTCTATTGGAAACATTCTGAAAAAATCATACTCAACGGCCAAAACATTGAATTGGATAGATTTAAAAAAAGTGATTGTCTTAATCTACTTGTACACAGGATGGATTTTCTGTAATAAATCTACATGTCCATTTATTTACTTCTTTTTGTAAAGTTATTATTTCACTTATTCTGAACATGAACCCGAAATTATTTTGCCGAGAATTTAAAATTTTTACACAGCCTTGAGACATTTGCAAGGAAATCACTAAATAAAACGTATTGGTGGGGGATTATGTGGATAAATGGTTTTTGGAAACTTACATTCTACACTGAGATACATTGGAATAGACTGGCTTCTTCCCAGCTGGTTTTCTGCTATACAATAGAATTGCATGTCTCGTGTCACATTGTAGACTTTGGTGCTCTCTGTGTATCGTTCCAGGTTGGTGGTTTTTCCTCCCTTCAGATAGAACCACTCATACCTTGAAACTGGGGGATCAGCCTTGCAGTTACAAGACAGGAGGACTGGAGATCCTTCTATTATACTCACTGTAAGGACCTCAATATGTACATCTCGAGGAGCAACTGCAAAAAATGAGAAAAGACGCTTGAATGGTTGAATGTCGTATCCATATCTTACTCTGCTGCTGTGTGCTTTGATCGACCGAACCCTCTGGTCACAGACAAAGGGGCTCACCAATGCATATTTTTCAGTAAAAAGTGCCTTCACCCCATTATCTAGTGGAGTAAAATGATGTGTCAGCATAAACCTAAACCTTTTTCACAGGTACCTTTCTAAAGTTCAACATCTCCCATCTTAAGTTTAGAGCTGATGTTTTACCAATAATAACTGTCTCAAATATTAGATTTTTTTTCTCAATTTCTGTATTTTCTCTCAATATAAACCATACTATATAAACCAGCACTTACACTTCACATACAGAAGTCTTTCTCTTGTAGCACTCTTCCCTCCCACATGTTTTACTTTACAGCTGATCCTGCAGTCTAGATAGGAAGGTGTGAAAGTAATGGAGGAACTGTAGGTCCAAACCCCCTGGTGTCCAATTGTGTGGAAATCACTGATGGTGCCATTGACTCCACTCCATTCCAGGACAGGAGGTTGAATGGGGCAGCTGTGTTTGACAGTGCAGTTCATGGTAACAGGCCATGCTTCTCTTAGGTTGCCAGGGTCACTGATCACAGGTCTTTCTGCATTTTCTTAAAGGCCAAGAAAGATGGTAAATGAATAGGTTTGTCATGCATTGGAAACATTTAATAAATTCTTGAATTGTGTGGTAGAAAAATTTTAAATTAACATGATTTGTCATGAGTGTAGGGGTATATACAGATAGCCCACATATCTTCATATCCCACCAAAAAACCTACTCTAGATTCAACACCATTAATTTTCCCTCTTGAACAGTACCATTATAGTTTCTGGTATACCCCACCACCACCAAATCACATTCTTGTTGTGTATAATTTCTTTAAATATGATCTTGGCGATCAATCTCTGAAGATCACCAGAGACTGGGCATAGCAAGATAGGGAAGGAAGAGACATTAAATGAAATTCCATCTACATACATCAACAAACTGAACTTCAGGAAGATGACAAATCCATTTTCAGTCAAGGCCTACAGTATATTATTAAATATCATACCATATCATACTGCATGACTGTTTTTCAAGACCAATTTGTGTTCCGTATTGCATTGCCAACATATTAAGAACATTAACCCATATGGTTACAAAATTTGTCCCATCTAACCCTTTGGTTGTTAGTAGCTTATTGATCTTTGCAACGCATCCAGCTATTTCTTGAAAGAAGCAATTGTGTCAACTTCAAGAACATGACTGGGTTGATTTCACCCTCCTACAACCCTTAGCACCTCCTGTTCCCCGATATGAATGCACGTCCACAACGTTTCCACTTGTGACATCTCTGTTGATTGTTGTTAATATAGTGTACTGTTTACTTGGTCAGACCTCTGAAGGATTTTGAATACTTGGGCCAGGTCCCCTCATAATGTTCTGTATTTGAAACAAAACTGTGGAGGACATTTATCCTGTCATCTTAGACAATTTCCTTAAACCTTGGAATGTATCTGGTTTCTCTTCTCCACACTGAAACCTGTTTATCAATATCTTTTTTATATAAAAAATCTTTAATGAATTAAAAATCTTAGATGGGGTAGTGATCTGTATATATGTACTGTATACGTACTTATTTTACATTTGACAATGATGTAACTTAAACCGCTTTCTGTTCTATTGAATGGATATCTTACTGGGATTTTCATCCAGCATTTAAGTTACAATTTCTCACCTAAAATATTAAGGCTGACGTCCTTCTGCAAGTTGTTCCAATTCTTCTGTCCATTTACCTTTAGGGAGACATAGTAAACTTTTGTGTCTTCTGTTTTAACATGATCTATCTTCAGGGAGCAGTTCCCCTGACTCATGTCCCCCACTAGGGATGTCCGTCCCTGGAAATGCCTTTGATTCTTCTCTGGCTCTTCACTATCAAATAAAACTTTCCAGGTTGAAAAAAAAATCTTATGGTTCTGGTATTGGACAGTTACATGGGTCTTTCCTATATCGCTTGGATATGTAGCTGTGCAGGGAATAATTACACAAGAGCCTTCCACTGCAGATATGCTCCCTGGGACCCAGAGTGACCATGTTGTGTGGTTTCCTTCACTGGATATTCCTGAGATAAGAACATAAGTAGAATATTAAATTAGTAATGCATGAATGTGAAGATGAAAACAATTTCTTGCTTTTCAAAGACAAAGAAAGAGCTACTTAGTGTGTAAAAGGATAAAGTTACATCACAATTGTTTCTCTGTTTACTTTTACTTATGTTCTTTTCAGTTATATTAACCCAATCTGATATCATACCACTGGGACCCAGTTGTCTAACTGGTTTGAATGCAAGAAAACATGCCATTGCTGTTATGAAGATTTGCAACAGAGAGTCAAGAAAGTCACAAAAACAGAAGTCGAACAGATTTTACACCACTGCTCTACATGGATTGCCTTTTTTTCTTCACTGGCTACTGCTCTGTCTAAGGTAATGTGACAATGGAGAATATTTCACAAGATTTCTAAATTAAGAAAAAAGGAAGAAATGGAACAGCTCTTGCCCATATGTTTTTGCCCTTAATGTCACTGTGATGGCCATGCATATACAGTCCTATATTGGGGAAGTGCAAGAGATGCTGACGTACAAAATAGTCCATCAGATGAAGAACCATGTGCACATAGTTCCAGTGGTTTTTATTAACTAAGAAAACACTTTAATACCAAAGGCAAAAGCCTGTTTATTGATATCCCCATTTCAGCAAGAATGGCCCTGATGTCTCCATCTGTCATCCTTTCACGGGAGTTTCAGGACGCCTATTGCAGAAAGACATCAAAAACCAAAGATATTCTTAATCTGGGTTCCCATTCTTTCAACAGCAGACTCATCTCCTTCTAAATCCCCTCCGTTCATTGGCAGAGTTTGGCTTTACACACCACTCGTCCTCCAGAGTTTGGTCACTCACTCTTGCCTGCTCTATGCCCATTTCCCACTGCTCCCCACCCCTTCTCACCTACCCTGTCCTTTGTTCTCTTTCTGCCCCTCGAAACTTTCCCCCTCTCCCTCACACCCTAAGCTGAAACATTGTGTTGGTTTTCTTTACCTTTCAGCATGGAATTAACCTTTACCAGGTCATGTACAGACAGGCCCCAAGTTCCACACCACCTTACGGAAGGAAGGTGCAGACTGCAGCAGTGGTGTATCTTTCACTGATGATGACACACATTCAACTTGGCAAATGAAGTATTGAAAACTCAGGTGTACTCTAGGACCAGAATTGAGAACCACTGAAATACTGGTTTATCTATAGATGTGGTAAACCTAGTAATTACCTGTCTCCTTACATTGCAACTGAATACATTTCACTCATTAATATGATTAAAATGATCTTTTATTTTGATTATCTGAACTACTGAATTGTAATGATCAAACTATCCCAAATGGCTTTGATCAGAAGTTCTGGCCATGTTCAGAATTGTAAGGGATAACTTCTGTAAATGCAGAAAATACTGTACATCATATTTCATATGTAGGAAAATTGTGTATTTTACTGTATTGTGCCTGTTTTAGTTCCTCATAAAGGAGTTTGAAAGGAGGTATTAGCTGTGCTGTTCCACAATGTGGTTTTCCTATGTTGCCATAAGATGGTGATGTCAGCTATTGGTCTATATCATTGTAGTGCAGGCAGTGTGAAATTTGGCTATTTCATATACAAGAAAAAAGTAATAAAATAGTCAGTTTGGCCCATATGGCTCATTTGTTTTTGTTTTTTTAACTAATTGATCGAAGGATCTCATTCTTGTCATTATGTCTTGATTTGCTCTGGGCTGATTATTTTGAAACATCAGCACAGATTTTCCCTCTAATACATTAAATAACTCTGAAGTCTAAAACTTTGATTTATGACAAGTGCAAGTGCAATCAGATATCCTGAAAAGTTATGCAAAAATGATGATTGTGTAATTATAGCAGGTTAGTGTTTGCTTAACCCTACATTCAGTTCTTCAGAAGAAGAAAAACATTATGATATATGTTGTGGTCTGTATTACCATGTGCTGTTTGAAATGTCTTTATATTTTTTTCTTATTATAGAAGTAATAAGCTATTATTAGGGTTATTATGTCCAGAATTACTAAATTAATTCAATGTATAATACATTATTAAATGATATTTACAACTCCTAATCTAAAGTGTTTATATGAAACCTTTGCATATAAAGGTCTAATATTCCTAATTAGCTTCCATGTGCTTCTCCACGTTTTTACAGAATATTAGGTAATGTACAATTGTTATCCTGTATCACATTTAATGGCATACATAAGCAAATGAACAAAATACGCTCCTTCATAACCACAAGTATACAGTAAGTTCATGTGCAGGTTCACCTCAGTTTTGTATGTCTGAGCTGTCACCGATTACCTCCCCAAATTTAAATTTAGCACAGAAACACACTACTATGAAAATATAAAGACAAGAAAGACTCACCTTGTATAAGAGCCCAGAAACTGAAGAGCATATGGCTGAATCCCATTACAGCAAACAGATCCCCAAGCCAGACATTCACCAGAGTGCTTGAGGGGAGTTTTTAGGAAGCTTACAGCTATCATTGCCTGTCACCCAGAAGCAACAGCAGTCCTGATGACTCAAAGTGCTGTTAAGTCATTTCATCACTGCACCACAAAGTCTTCCTCATTTCTTAATTAAGCTCTTCTTCCCACTGCTTAAAAGACCATAAAACAGGGAAGAACACCGCTATTCCAAAAGTCCCTTTTTTCTAAAATACATTCGCTTATGTATTCAGTGCATTTAATGAACAATATTGCCCTGAGCAAAAACTGCTGGAAAAACTCCTTCCAATTAGTGTCGTACATGACAGTGCCATATGTATTAATTTAATGAAACTAGTTTGAGCAGGTACTGTAGGCTGCAACAGGAACTGGGAAAGGATTATTCCATGCTGAAAGGCAAAGAAAAGAGACACATTTCAGCTGTGAAGCTTTTCTTCAGGTGTCTTCAGGTGACACATAAAACTAGTTGCTTTTGTTCCATTTATATAACTTTCTGTACCCAGTATTGCCAGTGCGCCCAGGGTTATGGGTGCTCCGAAGATTTCTGTTGTAAGTTAACACTATAATATATAGAAATATATGTACAGCTGTTACACTATAATGGAGCCTGTGGCCTGATGAGCCTCTATGGCTTGTATAAAGAAATAATCCATCCTTCCACTGCTTCACCCAGTTCAGGATCATAGGGGACCCAGAGCCTGAAACAACAGGCGCAACGCAGGATGCACCTTAAACACGATGCCTGTCCATCACAGTATAGGAACGTTGTGGACTATATTTTAAAAGCATCAGTCATATGTCAAACCACAGAGGCAATGTTAAAATGAATGTTTGAATCCTAAATGAACATTGAATCAAGCAAAGCAATTGTTCAGAAATGAAATTCTTCAACCTGTGACATACCGTATAACACAGGACACACAAAGAATAATTCATTCTCCTTATACCCTATAACAAAATAAATAGCAAATGGATCCAGGTCTATCTGTGATTACAGGTGCAATTACAATATTATGTCCACAGACATAGGGGATGAGTCAGTGGTCTCCACCAAAAATACAAAATCTGTTATTTGTTCCTTTGGTTCATCAGTTTCTTGTTTCTTATTTATTTTCTTTATCAACAAGCATGCCATTTGTGAAGTCACTTACATCACCACTGCATTCCATAGCACAGCAAACTAAGAAGAGTCAGGTCTTTTACTGTCTGATCTATTCCCCTTAAACTGAATAGGATTATGCACTCCAATAAAAATAAAACAACACTCTCTAATAGTTTGCCAAGATTTTTTTAGTTTTTAATAGTTTTTTTCAAAATGTGTTGATAAAATCTTTGTGCATCCCTAAAATACACACCCAACACCAACTTCAGTCTGTCCCTGCTTGTTTTTTTCAGACTATATTAGGTAACCAGAGATTGACTTCACATTTTCCAACACAAGTCATTTCCTTATCTGAGTTCAGATTATTTCTCAACGCAAGCTATATTTCAAACATAAACACAGTTGTTACATTCTTTTCAACACAATATACAGTATATAAAACACAGCAGCTGTTTTTATTAACAAATGATATGATCATCCTGAAACACACTGGGCATATCAAATGTTTCAATGCCAAAATGAAACATCTGTAACACCTGTGTGTTAGTTTGTCAGAATTATATACTATTTAGTTTAGAAGGCAGCTTTTTGTTATTTGTTCTTTGTAGGAGTAATGAGTTTGAATACTGGGAAACCTTGGGGTTCTTCTGGGTGGTTAGGACAGTGGGCCTCTGGAACTTGTCTGTAAACCTGTACGTAGGGTAACTTGTACAGTATGTGGTATGTTTATGTTGTGTGTGGTATAGTGTGTTCATTGTCACTGTTAATAAATGTTTAACCTACTGTGCCTGAATTAATCCTCTTTTCACCAAAGCTGTGCCAGAGAATAAAGAACTCAAGCACCTCTAACTATGCTTACTGCTCAGGTATATTCTTGGCAGAAATCTTTACAAGTCGGGGGTTATGTTTACTTATTTTACTTATTGATTTCCATAGCTGTCAATTTCCTGCTCATTCTCAATTTTGTAACCACCCGTAAGACCAGTGGTGGGTGAGTCACATTCATGTTAGACTGTTTCCTGAAATTCTCTTCGTAGGCTTTCTCATCTTAATCACAGAATCTCAAAAACCACAAGGCAGGACTCAAGAAACACAGGAAACAGGCGTGATGCCTGCTTCTTGGACAGAAGACTGTCTTTATTTTACAGCTTATTTCCATTTAATTAATCAAGAATCAGATATGATCAGCACTTTACCTACTATTAGCGTACATTTTATAATTGTTTTGAAAAAGAAGTGGCTGTTCATCAGGTCTAGCCTGCTTTAAATTGTCATGTCAGGTCATTTACCAAACTGCTTTATATCATACAGTGTCACAAGATGCCGGACCCTACCCAGCAAGCATCGAGCGCAAGGCAGGGTACACCCTGGACAGGACGCCAGTCCATCGCAGGGCAAGCGCAAGCCAGTCATACAGTACATGGGGACAATTTGGAGGCCATGGTAAAGGCCAGGGGTGAAATTTGATGCGGACACTGGGATATCTCCCTACTCTTATCAAGAAAATGCCTGTGGATCTTTAATGACCACTGAGAGTCAAGACCTCGGTTTAACGTCTCATCCGAAAGACGGTGCTTTAAATTGATTCTAGGTATTCTTTGTCTCGGAAGCTCAGATATCTTTCTTTACAAACTGTTGGCTGTCACTGAATATGAGAGCAGGCGATTGCTGGGATCTGGGTTTTGCCTCTGGATACCCTCTGGATATTCCGATGAACCTTATGTGAATGTTGAGATAAATATTAACTATAAACACTTACATACTTCAAAGATATGATTCTTGCAAAAAACATTTTAATTTAGAGAATTTCACTGCAGCAATGAATTTATTTGCATGGGAAAGACTGCTGTGGTTAACAACTTATAAGTGAAAAAGATCTGTAATTAAAAATTCCTGACCAAAAATGTCAGTGTTGTTGTATGTGTCAAAAAATGGTGGAAAGTTTTATTATATACCCTTATGGTATATATCAATAACATTTTATGGGTTTATTTCCGATCAAAGTTAACTTTGAATCTGGACTATAGACTTTCCATTATTTACTTCTACTATCTCACTGCCTAACCACACCTCTCTTCTGTATCGGACTGTGCCTGCTACAAACTAAGACAAGCAAAAGTGTAAAGAATTTTATAATTTAGTAGTCCCAGTGTCGGTTGCTACATTTAATAAAGAACTACGAAAATTCCTTAATTCTTACAGTACCATCAGTGGATATTTTCTATCAAAACCTGCAGAATTTCTGTCTGTGTACCTCAGAATCTCCATGGGTAAGCACTAAGGATCTGAACATGATCTTCACATTACCTTTATTTTACTGTATTTATCTATGTGCGATATTAATCAATAATCTAAAATCACACTATTCATTGTTAAACATGAAATATGCTTTTAAATGTGCATGAAAGTTTGATTTTCTCTTTAAATGTTTTCTGCCTTTGCACTGGCACTTTAGATAATACAGCACAAGATCTTATACTGTAGATATTAGAAGTTAATATTATACTTACAGTACATATTGCTAAACTTACATTTGCCTGACCTGAATGCTGACAGTATCGGATGTATTAGTTCAAAGAGCTTCAAATTTAAACTTTTTTAACAAACATATAGGATACATTATTCACAGAAAGGTACAATCTAGTAATTAACATTTATTGTTATTGATAAATTAGCGCATAACCTTGTTTCAAATGTAGGGTGCAGACTTCAGTCTGCATTACTAGCACTGAAATGAATCTAGATCAAAGGGTGATTTAAATATAAATATCCTCACCTGTTTTCAGATATTATCCGTTTTTATTATTTGCTTTTTAAGATGTATTATTTTTGAAAATCTGGAAACAGTTGTAGTTGAAACAGAGTAGTTACTCCCTTTGCAGGTCTCCACTGAGCTTGAAAAACACATAGAAGGAAGATTATGCTGGCAGGGTTGCTTATAATGGCGTTTCAGGACTGTGTGTGAGCCTGTCTGCTATGTTCATCATATCTACATACGATCACAGTGGTGCAAGATAGGTCTTCACATGGGCTAAGTGTTTGACCTGATATGGTTGTACCCCACACTAAAGAGAAGACGGCCTGAGAGTATAGACAGAAAATAAGATCTTGTGGGAGGTCTTATTGCATACTATATGTTACTACAGTACATACTACTGCAATGCACTGTATATTCTACTTTACATTATTTGTAGAGAGATGTAAAGTATGCAACATACCGTATTAGTTTATTGTGCCACTGGATGTTTTATGAACTGCTTCAAAAAATGAGGCCATTACCCCTGAAACAGAAACCTATTCTCTGGCAGTTATGAATGTGAGTTTCTATCATGGCATAGACATGCAATTTTGTGGGAAAACCAGGCAAGAAACCATTTTTAAATAAATGTTGCATCTTGAGTTGGGACGTGCACCTGCGAAGGTTTATTATATATTTTTTCATCTTTCAGCCTTTTATTCTTCTTTTGCTTATTCTTCTTCTTGTTCATTTAGCATAAGCTTACAATCTGTAAAACCTTGCTTTATGAAACAGGAGTAGTGCTGTGAAAATGCTAAATTGCTTGTGAATTATAGTTTATTTGTAGCAGCAGACTAAAGATCTTTCTCTCAAGCAATTAGTTAAAAATTCACAGCTCTGTTTAAACTTTACATACTCTGGGAGTATTGTGTCATGGCAGTTCAAAGATTCTGCTCTTCGTAATCTACTGTGTTTGACATCTGTGTTCGACACGTGAGCTGAGATTTTGACCAAACTCTGGTCTTTGTTGAATGGCATTTTAACAATAGGAGCTCGTTTTCCTTTGTCCTTTCGCCTGAGGTCTCTCAGGTTATGAATTTAAAATATTCATGTACAGTTCTTCCTGCTGCTCTCTCTAGGTGAGGGGAAATGGACTACAAGTACCTTGTGGTGAAGCACAAAGAATCATTGCTGGAATGGACCAAAGAGAACCCAGCTCCTTTGCTGCGCTGGCTGTTTGATGAAAATGTCCTCTCAGAGACTGCCTACCATGGCTTACTAGAGAAAACACAGAGCAACCGCATCATTGGGATGCTGGAAATGATCTGGAAGGATGACAGCGGTTGTAGGAAATTCATGAAGGTACTGAGAGAAGTGCAGGATTATTATCCACCTGAGCTAGAGGCCTGGCTTAATGAGCATTACAGAGAGCCAGAGAAACCAGCTCCTGCCAAGCCAAATGGTAAGACGTTCAAAGCTCCATTTTAAAGGTGGTTTACAGTCATTCAGTCAGTTCTGTAACTCAGGGTTAATGGAACATATGATCCATGAAGCTGGCTATTAGTGCCTTGAAAAATGTGGATCAGCGCGACCTATAATGAATTTAGTTTCCTCAATTGATGATTAATCAATTATGCAGAATGAAAAATGTTGTGATTAATAATACCCTCAAAGCAATTTTGTAGTTGCAAAATGGGATATTGGTGGTAGGAAATATGGTCCTATCTAGGAAAATGCTTTATTGCATGGACAGGGACCTTGAATTGGAAAATTATTTCGAATATGGGATCCCCTGGAAATGATTCAAGACAAGATAGTAGGAAAATGATTTAATGGAGGGAACCTAGAAACTGAAGGGAACTTCCTAACATGATTTTTGACTCTTACTGGTGGTAACAGACACTACACAGTGTAGCACAGACAGGTCAGAGCATAAACCACCCAAACTGTAAAATATGGTTTCTTTCCTCGTCTTCCTTCTTCTTTTCAGAAGAGAAGAAACCGAAATGTTCATTGCTCAGTATCTTAAAACCCAAGGTCAAGAAGTACAGCCTACCCCAGGCATCTAAAGGTATGACAGCTTTTGGCTCAATCTAGAAGTCATGGAAATAAGTCAATTTTTCCTCTAAAAACAGGGCTATGTCGGATTTATGTATGTCTGATAACACTGGGGACTTTTTCCTTTGTATCATTTTCAGCACATGTTTAAATATAAAATTATGTTGGTCTTTTATTATTTTGATTTTTTTTGTTGCATAGCACTAATTTAGTTTTTTTGAGTAGCATTAAATCATTGTAGAAACAAAACAATGCTGAAACAGTACATACCTTATAAAGAAACTATTTTGTTTTTATTTTATTTTAATTTTTTATTTTTGTTTAGATTTATTTTAGATTAATCAAATGCTTAATTACAGAATGTACTTTTAGTGACTGTATTGTCTTGAATTTATTAACAGTTGACTTTTTGAGCTTTTTAACAATTCTGGACAATTTATAATACAACCAATTTTCTTAGTTCATTTATTTGGATGATTCCAGAGAGGCAAATTGTATTATTTTGTGTTTGAAAAGACCATACTATATTAGTACTGTACATTATATGGTTTAAACTGCAAGAGAACAGGAGATTCACAGAGATCAAATATTCCTTTAATACATTAGAAACTGGAAAAACGTCTAAAGTACTGTATTAAATGAGTATTTAACTTAGGTGTATACCAAGCAAAAAATAGACAATATTCTTGAGTCTGAGAAAAAACTAAGTTCTAAATTAAATATTAGCTAAGGAAACAGGTGCTAGGAGAACTTAAGATAAACATAGTGTCAGGGCCTGATGTAATTCTACCAGTTATAGTTAAGAAAACAAGCAATATTATTCATTGGAACAAGTAATAGGTTATTCAATGCAAAAAAAAGAAGTTGTGAAGCCTTCTTCAGGTGTGGCAGACAGCGTGACTTGAGTAAATTGTGTAGAAACGTACAGTATAGTGAAAAAGGTCCTCTTAATACAGGTGCTGTAATATTAGTAAAGTGCAATATGGATAACGTTTTGTAATGATCTTGACAACAACAATAGAAAATGTTGAATGGGAGATTTTTAAGTATACTGTACATTCCTTACACAAGAAATTTGACTTTCATTACCTGTGCTCTTTTAGATGAAGATTCAAAAGTAGCAGGAACCCCCAGACAAGCTCAGTTTAAAGGTAAGATGATGAAAACATGCAAAATACTGATTACTTAATTGAGTTTGAACTTTTTACTTTTACTTTAATTCAAGTAGTAATTTGGATAAAGCATATTATTGAACATGCAAATATTTTCTTGCATACAAATAGGGTTTTCCATACTCACAGGTTATTCTCCAGTTATTTCCCCATTAATTCATTTATTTTATTTGTTTTGGGTGCAGTAGTTCACTATAAAAGTGGCCCTTAAGTGTGGAATGAAGCACATAGAAACTAAACTGAATAATAACCAATAATGTAAATTAGCATTACAATTCTTGTTATTTTGATATTAAGAAATTAAACATTAAATAAAATAGGGCCTACCTATACTTATATTTATTTTTTTTGTTTTCAACCAACACTAAATCATTAAACAACATTATAACCACACTTAGAAAATGTTAGAATTACTTAGCAATGTTTTATTGGGGTGGAAGGATTCCTGGAATAATGTTACATTTTATTTTTTCTTCATCGTATTATAGTACCACTTATCACACACAAGAAAAACATACTGAAAAGAACAGAAAAGATTGTAGACCATGTGGATGATGAGCAATCCCGGACCCACATTGAGATCCGCTACACAGACCTCTTTGTGACCGAAGAAGATGACAAGACTGAAGTCAACCAGCATGAATACTTCTCTCTGGCCAACAGGCGAGCACGTATCTACAACCACCAAAAGTTCCAGCGCATCCAACCCCAAGAGCTTCTCTCTGCTGATCCACTCACACGCAAAATCCCCAAGAGGGTGAAGGTTAAGGGCATTGCAGGAATTGGGAAAAGCATTGCCATGCAGAGAGTGATCCACGAGTGGGCACTGGGAATATCTATGAGGAACTTTACTTGTGTCTTTGATTTCACTTTCCGAGAGCTCAACCTGATCACCAGTAAAGTAAGCCTCCTGGACCTCTTGAGCAGCAGGTTTGATCACCTCAAGGGTATCCTACCTGACCTGCTGAAAGCACCAAAGTCTGTTCTTTTTCTGCTGGATGGCCTTGACGAATTCAAGTACAGACTTAACTTTGAAGATCAGGAGAAGCTCATCAACGTCGACACAAAGGTGCCTGTGCAGGAGCTGGTGGTTTCTCTTATTAAGGCAAGCCTGTTGCCAGAAGCATCCGTCATTATCACCACACGTCCATCTACCAATATCCCAAAGAAGTTTTTTCAGAAAAGTGCCATTATCCTTGGTTTTGAGAAGAAACAAGTTGAAGAATACTGCTCTAAATTCTACAAAGACAGTCAAGTGGCTCAAAGAGTATGTAATTACATTATTGAAAATGACAACCTCTTCGGTTTATCATTTATTCCGCTGTACTGCTACATCATCTGTATGGCACTTAGTAATATATTCAATAGCCTTAACAACCCTAAAAAACCCTTCGAGCTTAGTCCACCGAAGACTGTAAGTGAGGTCTATTATTGCTATCTATACACCGTGATCAGGCACCATGCTCTTAAAGATGAGAAGAAAGATGCCTCTAAAAAACATATCTTCTCAATGGTCAAAATGGAGCTCATGAATCTGGGAAAACTTGCCTATCACAACCTGTTGAGTAGTAAAATCCTCTTTGACAAGAAAGACTTAGAAACCTTTGGTATTAAGCCGAAGAACCTGCACAGTACTTTCTTGAGTCAGATACTTATAAGGGTGAAAGAGGAACAAGTGGAAATGTTTTCCTTTTTCCACATGACAATCCAAGAGCATCTTGCAGCTCTTTACTGTGTGGTAAATCTGGGGGAGGAAGACATTCTTGAAGGCTTGGATCTCTGGTTCTTTGGTACCTCTCCCAATAACACCACCAAAGAAATCCTCTGTGACTCCACTCGACTTTTAGACAGGGACAAACTGGAAAACCTTCAAATGTTTACTCGGTTCTTCATGGGGTTAGTTAAAGCCAGACTGGAGGGAAATTTAACTGGCTTGGCGGAGATCTTGAGCAACACTATTCTAAACTCACTCAGCCAATGGTTCAAGTGTCAGTTTTCTAAGGAAGTGCCCAACCCTAAAACTCTGAACCTTCTTCACTGTCTAATGGAGCTCCAACAAGACAGTGTGGCGAAAGAAGTGTCTCCAGAAATTAAAAGACTAAACCTGTTCAAAATGACACTCAACATTGTTGACTGTGCAGCTCTGTATTACATTCTCCAGTATTCACCCAACAAACTAGAAGAGCTTAACCTGGGCTATGCCAACATAGGGTACCAAGGACTGAGAAGGCTGAGGCCCATCCTACACAAATGTGAAAGTCTCTTGTAAGTATGATTTAGTGAACCTCTAGGGCACTTGTTTTATCTACTCTTGTTTTATTTTATTGTTGTATGCTAGTTGTTTTCTAAAGCATTGTAATGACTCGTGTAATTACGGCCAACCATACAGTATTATTTCCTCATTTTCTTCAGTGTGGCAGCACTTTGTTGATTTTTCTTTACAAACATATTGAAATTAGACCACACTTTCAGTGTTTTCTACATTACCTTTAATTAGATCTTAGGTAGAAATACTGGGTTTCAATAATTGCAATCAGATAAGTGGTTGCAGTTTTTAAAATCTGTGCTTGTCACTTACTGTAATTACTGGCAACTTTGTTAGCAATTATGTAGCTTTTTGAAGGCTTTCACTTCTGATTATAGTATGGTTATTGTTTATAGTTTGGTTATTGTACTAGCATAGTAGATTCACACAAGATGTATAATAGCCACAGGAAAATGAGCACTACAAATGGATAAAAACGAAGGAATGCCGAAGGATCGTTAGGGAACTGTGGAGCTGATCCAGAGAGTTAAAATAGTTGAGTGCAATGAAGTGGCAGGGCTAAAGGGCTTGTTAGCAGTCTCAGAGACCAATGGAAATGGCCACACTAGATATGGAGATGTGGAGAGTGCAGCTGGCTATGGTTCTAGAGTAGCTTTGTATATATAATCACAAGTTTTAGAATGCACCTTACAATTAAAAAAAACATATGCATGACATCTTTATAGCTTTGTTTACTGTTTGAATATTAAATTGTGTTGTCAGCTACACTGAGCACATATTGTACATCCTTGGCAATTAAACAGCAATATCGGCCTTTATTTTTTTTAAAACAAAACAAATTGATTTTATAAAGATTTTCAGCTATCAGTATATGATAAAAATGGGTTGAAGAATGGTGCCATTTCTGTTGCACTTTTGACAAAAGCTCCTGTATTAATAACGTAAGTGTGGGATTTACAGTAATTGTATTGTGATAGCTTCATCAAGTATTGTTTTCTGCTTCTTATTTGCACAGTTTGCGCTACAACTGCCTTGACAAGGAAGCAGCCATCTTGGAATCCAGTATTTTGAGATCCCCAGATTGTTGTGTGAAGAAGCTGTTGTAAGTTAACCTGTGAAAGCATTGCTTATGAAACTAGTAACTCATAATACAATCAATTCCCAGAGCATAAGGAAAATCAAGTAAAAAATGAATAGGCTCTTCCGGTGGCAGGCAATTTGTAGCTCCCTTGAAGAGCATCAGTTTCCGGATCAGAACAAGATTTCAATCCTAATGATACCTTCAGAGGAATATTCATCTTAATTCCACACACCATTTCCCTCCTTCCAAATCTGAAATGAATGCAGCCCTTCTAGAAGAATAAGATGGGGTTGAGCTGTACATATTTCAAAACTTTGTGAATTATGCAGTTCAAATTGTTCTTGAGGATTTTAGAGAGTCACAGCAAGTCATTTCAGTGGGGATAGTAGTTCAAGTAGGTGGCTGCGTCAGCATGCGTAGGCTGCAAAGGAAGAAGTAAAGGTTTATTCCATGCTGAAAAGAGAAGAAAAGAAACTGTGTCACACCCAAAGAAGGCCCCACAGCCGAAACGTGTTTCTTTTCCTTTACTTGTTCCATTTCAGAGGGGACGTCTGCTATCTATGTAGTTGTGTCCACTTTACAAGAAATCATAAGTAATATAATAGCTTTCTAATATAATAATAAATAATATTATAAAGTACTATGTAAGTATGGAAGATTATGGAAGAAACCGTGATAAGAAACAAGTTAGAAAGAAAGATACAATGGACAAATACAGCTGCTCTAACCTAAAATTAATGTATTATATAAAGAAATGTTGTACCTTTTGTAGAGCACATGGTAACAGTTAGGTTTAGGGCCTGGAAATTCCATTTTATAAATATAAATCCACCACAAAAGTCAGATTATCTCATATAAAAGTGACTTATTAATACATTCTTTACTATTAATAACTTTGTTTCGTTTATAAACCACTATTCGCAGTCCCCAAAAATAAAACATCAAAGTAATCTCCTCTGATGCTTGCCGGGAGAGGGAGGATGGATGGATGTAACATCTTCTGTTTCACAGCATGTGTGGAAATAACATTGGCTCAGAAGGTGTCCTGGAGCTGTGGACAGCTCTGGAAAAAAACAACACAGTGGAGGAGCTCTACCTGGACATCACAGGCTTCACAGAGAAAGGCACAGAGAACATCGTCAGCTGCCTGAGCCAGAACAGGACACTGAAGACATTGACGTAAGATACACCTCCTCTGTCCTCCTTGTCTTCGGGCAAGCTCACTACAACATGGCAGTATTTGACAGCAAAAGAACTACTGCAGAAACCTTTACACAATAACATTTGATCTAACCAAATGTGTGATGATTCAGGCAAACACCGTGTCAATAATAATAAATAATAATAATAAAATAATGAGAGGTAAGAGAGGTATACCACACTGTCACCTAGTGGTAAGAAATTACATAAGCAGGCAGTATTAGATATGATAAGTGACATTTAACATTATTTGTTATCTTGTAACATATTACCAAAATCTTGAATACACAAATTATATCCGATCTAAGGTCTGGAGGCTTGAAATGTTTGTTAGGATATAATCCCATTTCTGTTGGTATTAATTTAGCTAGATTTTATAATACAGAAACAGTTCTCATGTAGATTTGTTATTAGTTTGTGCTATTTGTGCTCTTGTTGTGCCTGCAAAGAATAAAACTGTATAATGGTATAGAAAGTGTAACATTCGAAAAGCAAGTTACTTTATGGCAAAGACATTATGAAGAGCTATAGTTTATGCAGACTTTGTAAAGGATGTTAAAAAATTTAGAATTTGTGATCACAATATGTGCATAATACTAAGATAATAGTTCTTTGTTTCTGTGTATACTGTGTATTTAATCACGGGCAAGCATAGAAGTCGTAACTTGTTGTTTAATTAAAACAAATATTAAAATCAGATGATGTAATTCAATCTTCCTCATTTGGCTGATACTGTAGTTTGCTTCAATCCAAGAATTTCTTCTGCTTTTTAATACGTTACCCAGCTTTAGGACCATGAGTGCACATTTTTTTTTACAGATGCCCATAACCTTTTGGTTAAATAAGTTTAGCCTTATTTCATTACTAAACACACTCGCATAACAACAATTGTGTGTGGCTTCCTCCTTAAGCCCAAACACGGATCCGAAGCACATGTAAATCCTGCAAGTAGCATATATTCAGACAACTCGAAAGCAATTACAATCACCATACAATCTTTAGGAGGGGTTTCAATGATACAAAAAAAAGACAAAAGCCAACAATACAGTTAGGTAAGCAACTTATTTGGAAGAACAAGATGTACTGTAAGTAGGTTGATGATTCACAAAATGATGAATGTGTGTAGATTTGGAGAATTTGCATAGGTAAAAATATCTTTGATTATATATATCCTTTCAGTGCAGTTTGTTTTTCTTATAGCATTGTAGGAAATGACATCGGAGAGCAAGGAAAGCAGAGGATGAGGGATCTAAGCAAACGGCGCTCCAGTCTAAAGATCATCGGGAACTTTGTGGATGACATGGGGCTGCTCGATGCCTACCTTGGCTGGGTTGAAGAACTGAAGGTGGATCGTGACCAGATGGACTCTGTGAAAAATGTCGACGCGCTGCAGTCAGTCCTACAGGGTCTGAGCCTTCCTGCACAGGGGAAAGCTGAAAACATGGAGAAGGCCAAGGAACTGAAGCAGAAAATCCAAGAACTTCTGAATGCTCCAAAAATTCCAGTGAAAAAAATATGAACTACGAAAACAATAAGTTAGACTTGTATTGTTTTCTTAAGATCTGTTGGACAGACAAGTGAAGTTTTAAGGCATACAAGCTGACAGGTCCATTATGGAAAGAAAGGGGTGTATAGAACAGTTTTTAAGAACAAGTGAGTGATGAGCATGAACATATTTTGTAAGAGTACAGAAGTCTAGGAAGCTCATACAATGGTTTGGGTAATTTGTTTCAGAAAACATGTAAATAATGTGTGGTTGAAATCAATCTGGTGCTACTTTACACAAAGCTCGTTTGTTGTTTTCATAACACTTCACAATATGTAGTGGAATGCTCAGACAAAATTATTTCTATAATTGATAGAAATAAAAATTTCATTAGGCATTTGAATCAATCAAAACAGGAGAATATAAATGACTGGAGGCCTGTTGGCCTTTCTTCCTCCTTTGGTTGCTAATAGAGGTATTTTGAAATTAGAAGGTTTCCTAACAAGTACATTGTTTAGAATTACTATTACTGCAGTCTGTAATTTGGTAAGCTTTGGAAAGCTGTATTAATACATCCTTCTGTAATAACCAGCAACATACACGTATATTACATTCTTCACAAACTACCCCTTTATGTTATTGACATAATGTACAGTAATATTGCTTAATGTTTACCGTACCCACGTTTTCAAGTTTTTCCTTTCATGCCGTGATCTCTGAGATCAGAACTGAATCAATTCTCTCTGCTGAATAACTTGGCTTTTCCTCTCACTAAATTGAATGGCTTAATGAATCAAAGGATGGACTCATCCACAGAATCTTGAATCAATTATTTTGATTAATTGAAATGATCAACATGGAAACATTTGAACAGATAGCAGCTATAGTTGGGGAGTCAGTTCAGTTTGGTTGGGAAATGCCTGCAGTCGTTGAAGCTGCAAGATTGAAATATATAATGTAATGTTTCTAATGTAGCAGGACAGTAGTGCTATTGAGCTTTGGGTTGTTGGTTTTTGGAAGATTTATGTTCTGAGAACATTCTGTTTTTTAATTACTGCAAAGATGTTTATGCTGGAGTGACAGTTTTTTTCCTGTACTTCTTGGAAAATTTCGCCTGGAGAACAATGCACTGCTTTTTAAAGTTGTACAAATTGCATTTTTTTTGCTATCACTGCAAATGGAACACTGTGAACTGTTAAATCACAAACATTTCGATTAAAAGGGTTTGTTAAACATATGGACAACCTCCTACTTGTTCCAAACTTTTACTTAGTGAACTAAGAGTAAACTTAGAGTTTACTTTGGTGAACAGCTGGAAACGAATTTACCAAAAATGGAGGTATCAGTTCTAGTTGTGCTTCCCTTTCTCTAGACACTGTTTGATTTTAATCAGAGAAGTAAGAGTAATGTACAACGATAACAGGTCACATTGACAAAGACTATCTCCAAGAACAGCATAAGGGCAGCATGCACAATATTGACTCTCCTGGGAGAGATGAAAAAATAAGATGCTAAATCCTTCCACTGGTGATAGTGTCTTTTACTTCTGCAGAAAGACACTACTCCCATCCTGAACAGCTGTTGACTTCTTCACTTACCCTAGATCCAAAGTCTTGCTGGGCTGTGACAACTATTTGACAACTATAAAAACATTATTTGAAAAGTAACACAGTTTCTCTTCAAACTGAGACAAACTGTTACCATTCACAACCCCTCTGTGGCTAGTTCTGTTGAACTCCAACTTGTTAAGAACAGATAATGCTGTGTTAGCAGTTCACAATGTGCTAATTTTCAAAAAAACAAATAAAATACACATGCGCTATGTACTGCATATGTTTTTTTAAACACGCCTCTGAAAGGAGCTTCATTAGGGCATGCTAAAAATAAGACAATGGGTCACTTGTGTAAGTATCATCTTGAAAGCAGAAGTGAACAATAAGTTTGTAAAAAAAACGACAAAGAATTACACACGTCTTATGGTGGGGATAAATGCCACAGAGTACAAATAAAAGCCAAAGCATCATCCAGATAAAAAAAATAAATTAATAAAATATATACAAAATGAGGCAATGAGGGAGGTGTTCTTATAGTCAAAAACCATTTTTCAACTTCCAGTTAGATTCTGCCCAGTGAATTTATATGATCAAATTGTTCCCTCTAATTTGCACACCAAACCTCAGCTTCCTCCCTGGTTGTGTCCATTCTTTGAACGGGCAATACTGGGGATTTTAATACTGTACATCTTAATTTCCTATTATGATTAACTTAAGGCAGTGATGTATTTGCATAGAATATATGTTATATATGGTTAAATGTCTAATTTTAAATTGTCAGAGCATTAATTTGTACTTCCTGTACATACAAAGTTATTTTTATTCATAAGGGAAAATATCAATTGTATTAACAGTAGCAGGAGCAGTAGGCGTAATAGTAGTTATGCATAACTTATAGAGCATCTGGTGGTCAGTACATTAACAGTTACAGAACAGAGGGGGTGATTTGGCCTATCTAGATCATTTGGTTGTCAATATCTAATTATAAATTAAATTATAAGCACCAGAGGATGTATTGAAACTGTCCTGATCCACGACTCCACAAGAGGTTGTGGCCTTGAGCACAGCATGTTTGACTTCTCATTCATCCTAACAGATGCAGTTCTGTTAAGTTCTTATTATTCTCTATGACAGTAGCAGTAGTCAGTAGTAGTCATAGTAATTATAGTAAGAGCACTTATTGTAGTATGTGTCATAGGTTGTAATACTAATACTGAAAAAAACTTTCCACCTGGTTCTTGATAAGTGCCTTCCTTTTATACTAACTTTCCATTTTATCTCAACAGTCATGTAGAAGTAGTAGTAGAGGAACTTCTGTATATCTAGCAATCATTTTGGCACTAGTAGTCATAAAGTTAGCTTTGCTGTCAAAAAAGATGTTATATAAAAAGAATCAGAATTAGGCCTATTACATTCTCTCACAACAAAACATTGCACAAGAAAATACAAATGTCTTCGACTTAGACGGCTGATGGTCAAAATGTTCTGAAGGCCTCAACTGAGTAAGCAGCTTTTCTTTTTTTTTTGTATTTGCTATTTGAAGAATTGCTACATACTGTATATTTTTCAAACGTATTGGTGGGTTGTTGTGGCTTTAGACCACTGAAGAAGTTAAAAGTAAAAACAAATTGGAAGGTCCAGAAGCCCTGAGCTACTGCAAATAATATACTGCCTTTCAGTACTTCCTGCTGTCACTTGTGTGGAACAAAAATAAGAAAACGGATCAGCACATCAACAGCAGATATCTACGTTCTCTTGACTGTGTGAAGAAACCTTACACAGGCACGTAGGAAATAATTAAACAAAAGATGTACTGTAAGTACAAATGTTTCTGCTTCTACAAATCTCGATTTCACTCTATAATATATATATATATGATTTACGTTTTATGATGTGTCATAAGTTTCTGTTCCAGTGTAACGTCAAAAGTACAAATGGTACATTTTGCAAACTAAACTTAAAAGTTCGGTGTTTTTCAAGAACTATTGTTTATAAAAACCTCTTAGCTGTGCTATTGCTTTAATTCTTCTCATAAGATGGAAAATTAAAACTTCAAATTTGTTTGTCTTTTGCAAATTTTATGATTTACAATATTTACTGTATATGCTAGCCTGGTGAGCAATTAATTATTGGTCCTGAGCTTGTAATATTGTTGAATGGATAACCATTAGAAAGAGCAGAATATATACTGTATGAGTACCTAATCTAGAATCAAGTCATGTGTAAAGGTGATTTCTTTCATGTTGTTACTGAATGATTTAAAGAATGCAAATGAAATAATACTTTAATTATTGTAGGTTACCTGTTCATGCATCATATCTTGATGATTGTGCTTCCAAGAAAATAAGTCTCTATTTGTGTGAAGGTGATCTCATCCAGAGTTAGGCATTGCTTTTATTTAGCTTTTCCACTAATTGCTAAGGTAAATACTCCTGTTACAAAAATTATCAAAACCAACAGCAAAACAGTGAACATATCCACAGTACAAATCAGTTTACAAATTTGACTCATTAACACACAATGGACAATCTTTGAAACCATCTACTAAATAGAAGTACCACACGTGAAAACCCACTTGTGACTTTTGAAAAAAAAAATGCTTGGTAATTATGAATAAGGAAATGAAGTTAGCATAAAATAACTTTATATGGATTTATTTTGTAGCATATATGATGTGATTCAACAGTTTAACATCCAATTTCAACCATGTGATTAAATATCTATTCAAGTTTAAAGAAAAAAAGAGAAAATCTAAGTTATGTCATTTGTGTAAATGTATCAAACTCAGAACTGTTATTAAGGTATACTAAAATTCTGTAATAAATTTAATAAACAACTAAGAAGTTACATAATTAATAACCAAAAGAACTAATGTTTTTGCAAATAGCATTTCTGTGTTAGTTCATATGTGTTTATTTTTATTGGTTTATTTTTTTTTCCAATTGTGTGTCAATTTGGAATTGAGGCTGTTTTACCAAAGTACAACATATGTTGCCAATTCAAAGCAATTAGAATTATATGGGGGTTTGTAAAATTTAGCTTTGTTTGTATTAACTGTTAAACTGAAGAAAGAAGTTTCTATTTCTTTATTAAATGTATTTGGTGGTAATCCTGCAGTTTGTGACACATATCACACATAGTTAGAGGAGTATGTGACCCGCAGATACAGTATGTGTCAAAAGTCACCTGATGGCAGGTCAGGAGGAAATACAGTATAAAGATAGGTGAAGAGTTATGCATGAAATACTGGCACTAACAATAAGCAATGACCAGTTCAGTAAGCAAAATAATCATCAGTAGTCGTAATTCCTTTAGCATTTATAATTTATATTAATTTCTCAAAGAGAAAGGAACTCTGTGTAAGTTGTCTTAAAGTTGAAATTACTCAACTCCCACCAACATGCAAAAGGGGAAATATACAAATTCTGTATGTCAGCTTTGCCTGACATTTGGTGTTGTTCACTATCTGAAACCACTTCCATGCTTTGAGCATTAAACAATAGTAAAACAGTTGCATTTCTTTAAAACCAAGTACAGCCAATTTCTGCTATTTCCTTGTTCTCTGGTGTATTCCCAACTACTCAAATGTGAAATGTTTTATTTGTTTTTTCTGTCAATTTACTTTTTAATTTCTTCTAGAAAACTGTAATAATGAAAGTCTTCTTGAAGATCAAATTGTGATCAATTGTTATTTGACACTAAACAAATAAACAGCAAATCCTTTTTGAAAATGAACAAACTTTGTTTTAAAATAGCAATTTATGTTATTGTACAGTAGGAGCTGCCCTGCTTAGGTAATAGACAATTAAAGGGAATGTAGCCACCATACAGTTCCAATTTAAACTTAACTGAAGCTAAGATCCTTGGTGATTTTTTTCTCATACATGTACTTTTATACATATTATTTTTACTTATTATTTATTTCAATGCATTAATTCCATAAACAGTTTCAATATGTACACTATGTATCCTTTTCTACATTTTCTGATTTCTTAGTCTGTGACCCAATTGATATGCTTTTAATTTTTTTTCAGTAAAGACAATGAGTCTACTAATGAGACCTCTTCTCCATGTCAGCATTTTTCAAGGTAATTATTCATTTTCCCTGCATGAGATTGGTTGATTCTCATTTAATTCTGTCAAGCTCTTTTAGAGATACATCCCGGTCAAATGAAATAAATTAGTATTTTTTTAAATCTAATTTGAAGTAGAAGCTCCAAAAGAGAGAGAAACAAACACGATGGAAGAAAACTGTCAAAGATAAAACATCAGATGCTGATTTACACTGAACAGTTTTACTATGTCTCAGTCCAGTTTTAGAAATGGTTATCATACACATTTTTCCTAAATCTTCAAGGGTTTATTGCATAAAGTTAATCCAGCTCATAACATGATATATGACGATTCAGGCTTTTTTAGTCTAGGTGATAGAGCTTACTCTTGACCACCATCAGGTCTGTGGAATGCATTTCTCACATCCTGTAGAAACACTGACAGTTTCTTAAAGTTTTTTTTAAAATAAACAAGACAATTCGGTGACTTCTATTTGAGCAGGAGAAAATGAAAGTCAGCTCTAACTTTCACACCAAACCAGTGCAATTTTAGAGGAATGATGTGCGGGTGCAGAATTATTTAGCTAGCACACAAGCTTCAGGTTCTCAGGATGAATTGAGATGCATCGTCAAAAGGAACCATTGGCAGCACTGATCCAAGACTTGGCAGATTTGAAAGTGACTGGATAGACCATGCAGGGTTGCTGTTGTGTCTGATCACCGCTGATTTCTCAACGTTAGTTCGGGTTTGTCGTGCACAAAATAGCAGTCTTTGGTAAATTATACACTTCCTCACTTACTCTGCCACATCAAACGTTCTGTGATTCAAAGAGAACAGTGTGGCTGCCACAGACACAATTTCTTGTATTTTGGGCTGTTCAACTGATTGTTGAAACAGAGCACAAATTCTCACAAACAGGTGGCATTCAGTCATGCTGATAACAATGATTATCTTCATTATTCCAATGTATTATGATTTTTTTCCCCAGGTATTCTGCTGGCAGCAATGTGCAATGCGTGGAAAGTCAGACTTCCACAGAGGGTTCATGCACTAGAAAGTTCCTGTGTAGTCATTCCTTGCCGGGCCATTCCTTATGATTCTGCTAACTGGTATCTGTATGACAGCATAAAGTATCTTAAGGTATATGACAAGAATGATCCAGGAGGAGTTATCGATCAGTTCAAAAGTCGCACATCGTTAGTGGGGAACAAAACTGCTGGCGACTGCTCTCTGAGGATCAGTAATATAAAACAGTCAGATAATTCATTACGGCTTTATGTGTGGATCTACCCAGATAAAGATCACGATGGAAAGTTCTATCACACAACTGTACAGCTTAGTGTTACAGGTAAGAGATTCAACACAAACATTTCACTTAAGATTAACATTACTATACAAGATTGTCTTTATTGATTGTTCTTAATACGTCTTGAATGAACAGCTTGAAGGTACAGTGTTTAGTGTTGCTGCCAACAATTCAGAATTTGAGTGCTTTGCTGTGTGATGTGTGAGCATCTTAAACTGCAATGTCAGAAGGCAGACAGTCAGGTGATTTAGGCATGGGTGCTATCCCATTTGTTGTGACCAATGTTACTGTTTTCTGAATAAGATGAATAGCCATGAACCAATGGCCCCAGTGGTGGAAGACAGAGGTATGTCAACATCCAGGCAGAAGGACTACAAAATAGTGTAGACTGTATATTCTATGCAAATGATTATATGCAACCTGTAACGGGAGCCGGTCTTGACTCCCGTGAAGTGCGTAGTTTAGGACCCTGTGCAGATGGTATGATCCGGAAGAGACTGGATAAGGACTACAGTGAAAACGCGGTGAGGAATGGAAGGGATGGTGAACAGGGGGGCGGTGCCGACAGTGATCCAGGTGCATTGGGGAGCACAGGCAAACAAGTCCAAAACAGTCCAAGTAGGAAGTCCGGGGCACAGTCCAAAATCCAAAATCCAAAATCAGGTGATCCATCCAGGACAAGACGATTAGAAACAGGAACAGGGTCATGGAACTAGGAAATTAAAAACGGAATGACGAGGCCAGGCGGGGGATGTACAGTAGGGCGACTTGATGCTAGGCAGGCTTCCGGGCATCCGTCTTCCAATGCAGAGCCCCAAACTTCAGAGGGACGAGGTTTAAATAATATACGGTGAAATCAGGGACAGGTGTAAGTGATAATGAAACCAAAACACAAAAAGGGTCAGAGCGCCCTCTAGAGGAGGGATGACGATTGTGACACAACCATAATGATATTGACTCTTTGTCTCTATGAATTGGGTTTTAGGCTTCCCAAATATCCCAAGGATAGATCGAAGTGGTCCATTGATTGAAGGCAACATCAGTCTAAAGTGTGAAGTGAATCACACCTGTCCGTCTGTCCCTCCAATGTTCAAATGGAAACACAGCAAGGATCTACGTCTGATACCAGAGCCTCCCACACAAGTGGAAGTGGAAGAAGGCAAATGGAGATCTGCTTCAGTCCTTCATCTGACAAATACTTACTCAGACAATGGTGCTGACATCACCTGTGAAGCTACATATTCAGAGGTCAAGAAAGTAAAAAAATATATAAAATTAAATGTTCAATGTAAGCCATCTTTTATAATGCACCCTTATGACACAGAACACTGTATTATACAAATCACTGTGCACAATGTTATTCGAAACATACACATTTATGCACTGCATTGATAATAATGCGTCATTAATAGGATTTGATTAACTATTTATTAATTTTATTCAAAATGGTGATGTTAGTGTAGTGCAGATTTGCACTAACAATTTAACATTTTGCTATCATTTACAGTATATTAACTGTATAACCCTTCCTCTTCTTAGTTGAAGGTTGCTTTTTGACAGCATCAGGATCTGGGGCTCAGTCCCCATCGTCTTCAATGATGATGGCTTCAACGACGGGTTCAAAGTAACATTGAAAGTGCTATAATTGTCAAAATTCACAATGCATTACACAAAGAAAATGTAATAAGCTGTGACACTTTCTATTCTGCAGTGCAGGAAATAACATGATATAGAATGCAATGTGAGAAAACAATAAGTACAATGCAAATGAAAACATGGCAAAACATTTAAGAGTAATATGATATGGTTTTACTGGGAGGATATAATTAATTGTTATTGTATATAATTATACAGAATATAATTAATCAGACTTGACTATGAACATGCTGCCAAGGATTTAATAATTATTATTTAATTAATAATTAATTTAATTTAATATTTTAATAATATAATATTAGTTTTCATTTAAAATGACATATTTCCAGATTAATTTCAGAGTAAAATAATATAGGTTGACACCATGGCATTGTGGTTAGCTGGAAGGGTTAACTGGTGTCAAATTGTCCAGGGGATGTGTGTACCCTGTTTCAGAATGGCATCCTGGCCAGAGTGCAGTTCCGCTTTGTGCCCTGTGCTTCTTAGATTGACTCTGAGTTGTCTCTTCCTTTACCAGGAATAAACATCTACCCTATAATGAACAGATGACAGAAATAGCATGACCTTAGCATGACAAATAATATTAATATGTAAATACTTGTTTTACAGATGGACCCAGGGATGTCAATGTCTCTCTTTCAGGCCAACGTGCAAAAGAGGGAGACAGAGCTAAGCTGAGTTGTGTAAGCGATGGAAACCCAGCACCACACATATTTCAGTGGTACCGGGTTAATGGCAACCGGATATATGACTTAAACCATCACGGCCAGTATATAGAGTTAAACCTAAGCAGAACTGACATCTATACCTGCACAGCGCAAAACAGCCTAGGGAATGCAACATCTAAGGCTCTTCCCATTCCCATTGAATGTAAGTAAAACCACCCACCACCACTCTCTGAAAAACCATTTCTATTTCCGGTTCTCCTACTGAGCAGAGAAAAAGAAAATGATGGTTTCACAGGAAGTAGAGAAACTTTAATTGAAAATCAGAAATGTTTGCAGGCTCACATTTGTGTCACACTCCAAAGAGGAGCAACGCTGGTAAAGCATTCAATTTCTCAATAATTTTGTAGCTAGCAGTTTTCAGCGGGGATACACTGCTTCCATCACAAAGACATCTAAGACTGGTTCTGATCCACTCTGTCCCTCATGCAGTCACTATAATATCACAAATTTGGACTGTTTGGACTGCCTGGTATCTAGATCATTTGGTCGCTTGCAGATAGTTGTTCAGAGGATCTAATCCAGTTATTAAGTGAATGAAGTCAATTTGCTATATTCAACACCATGGCTGGAGTAACTTGATCCAAACTCCCACATACTGTAATAATGTACTTTTTGTGCAAAACAGTGCTTTTTATTTTCACCTCTAAATTTACTTCCAAATAATTTGCTCTTTTTTCTCTAGTTCAAGTGAAAATAATGCATTGACTGTTATAAGGAAAGGATGTCTCATAGTTATAAATGAAAGTTTTGAGTTATGTTATTGGCATGATTTGACCCAAAAGGTCAAAATAACTGTTTCAGCCTGTTAAGTAGTACTGTAGCATTTTTGCTCTCTTAAAAAAGAAAAGTTATGGTTTCTCCACATTACTGTGTCTTTGATTCTCAGCTTTCCAGAAAAGCGTTCTAATTTTAGTCCAATCTGAGATTTACATAGCTTTTTGTGTATGAGGAGTAACAACAATGTCTATCTGAAAGTTTTATTTGTGCAGCCTGATATGAAGCTCATACATAGATTTTTTCTATTAGCATCTGCACAAGTCAAGGAAAGACAAGGAATTGACCTGTCCAGTGTTACCTCCAAGTAGCTGAAAGTTTTGGGAGCGATTTCGGAAATATACAGAAATATTTTGGACTGAATCACTGCAATCTTTTCCTATATTCTATCTCACGTTTAAGCCACCACACTCTCCCATCTCTACTGTAGATGCCCCAGACATACTGCCTGAGTCCTACTGCACCCTCAGTGGAGGAATGGTCATGTGTCTTTGTGTCGTTGATGCTAATCCTTCAAGTGACATCATCTGGAACATCAGTAGAAAATCGAACACTGAAGGTTTCAACATCTCCCAAACAGAGCAAGACAACATAGTGTCAGTGAAACTGACCGGAGGCATGATGACACAGGACAACATTTTCTGCATTGCCTTCAACCCACATGGAAGGATATCACGTCAGCTACCATTTACAGGCAAGGGCCTTTAAATAGCCCAAGGCAAGGCAGCAATGCTAACCGCTGCACCACCTTGGCCCTCTACCAATCCATCCTTAATACTAATCTGTCCAGATCAAATGAAGTGTAAAACTGTTGTTTTGCCCACCATCTAAATTTAACACAAGACAAAACCTGCATTAATTACATAACAAAGTGAGTCTGTGGATTCCTATCTAAAAATGTGTTTTACTACAGTTGAAAAGATGGTTTTGAACAATAAATGTGTTGTAAAAAAGATCTTCATATATTTCCAATTAACATTGCTTTTATATTACTTACAGGAAGCATAGAGACAAAGATGAACATAGTTTTTGGGGGCACGGCGGCATTTGCTGCCATAATAATCATTGGTTTGGGACTTATTGTTTTCAAGAAAATCCAAAATATGTAAGTATAGCATATTTCTTAACACAAAGGAAAGAGTTAGCAGATTCCTTCAGTGGAAAACATACCGTAGTGTTGCTGAGAATCTTTCTGGGTTCAACTCTGTATCAATCTGAAAGGAACTGATGTTTTTGCCCAGTGACAGAAAAATAATGGACATATGAAATAATATTCATATTGTCATATTGTTTAATGTGTCTTCGGAAGGTGAGAGGAAACCAGAGCACCTGGTGAACACCTACACAAACACGGGGACTCTACACACTAATCACCCCTGTCTGGAGCCAAACTCAAGAGCTCTCAGCAACAGTACTATTATTTTAGACGTCATCTGTAACTCATCCATCCATTTTCTAACCGTTTTATCCAGCACAGGGTCACAAGGGGAGCCAGCAAACAATAGGTGCAAGGATACACCCTGGGTGGGACACCAGGCTATCGCAGGGCACACAGAAACACATACTCATACCAGGGTCAATTTTCCCAGAAGCCAATTAATCTACCAGTTTAACAATTACAACTGTGGAAGGAAACACCTGGAGAAAAACCCACACAAAGAATGTCCAAACTCCATGGTGATGGCACCCTAGCGCCAAAATTGAATCCAGGGCCCTCTCGCTGAGAGGCAGCAGTGCCAACCGCTGTATCACCCCGCCACCTCTTATTAACTCATCCTAATTTATTGTTGTACTATGTATTTAGGAAAAAAGGAAATGGCCAGAAAAACAAAACGTTCAGCCTCTCAGAGATCCGACAAGATGGAACACAGAGGGAGGGGGGATCTGAATATGTCGACTCTACAGGATTGAACCGCAGACTCAAGGAGAAAAACCCAGAGGATGAAGTGATGAAGGGTTCTGACTGGAAGACTGACAACAACGAGGACGAGCAGGAGGAGGAGTCTGTCTACCTTGAACCCGACTGCTGTCGAGATGTTTATGAAAATGACACGTGCTTTAGAAGGGACTGAAATACGGAAATGAAATATCTCCCTGTGGTCAAACTTTTGGGAAACTTTCCACCTTAAAAAAAATTGGATGCACAACATTTTCCCAATTTGTCTACAGGGCATCTCAGGTCCTAAAGTCTCACATTCCTAGAAATGTGAGAAGTAGAGTTGAGTTGAGTTTTTCTTGGCCTTAACAATGTATATAGAATTCTAAAATGTATATAAAGTTAGGAACTACATTAGGAACCACACACTGCCCCTCTAACAATGAAAAAGTGTAATCAGTCTTGTTTAGAAAATTCACACAGATTGTTATTAAATGAAAAATCTGTATTATAAAATGCATACACAATAAACAGGAAAGGAACAGCATACATATTGGACATGCCTAAAGTGCAATGAATATAAAATATGGTGAAAAGCTGACAGGATGATTTTAGAAGCTTCTTTGTTTTTGCTTTAGAATCCACTTTCTTCCTCATCTCTTGATTGTAATTAAAGCATTAAAGGTGGATCATTCCCTTATACCATAGCTTCATGAAAAACAAAGTATAGATGCATATTTTAAGTACGGTAATTTAAAACCTTAGAAACCACCAGCCTTTTCACTGTCCATTTTCGCCTGGAAAGGATGTGACTTTAAACATCTGGTATTATCTTGGAAAGTATAGACAGTACAGGCCTGGTTCAGGGCTTGAATTCAAGTTAAAATATGTTTCACCGAAGTCAATTCAATGCTGTGTCATTATTACCAGGTTCTTTTAATTACACTTAATATTCAACAGTATTAAATTGTCACAATGGGACAGTTGTGAAAGATGGGGGGTTTTGTTAGTTCATTACACACAACATACTGTATGCTGCTAATTAAAAAACAGTGGGAAAGCAACAAAAAGAATTGAGTGAATGTAATTAAACATACAGAATTATATACTATATAGAGTATGTGATTATATATGCAGAGTAACATAGCAATGACTTACAATGATATGCAACATAAAGCAAATTTTACTTAAAATGTATTTATTTTTTTCTGAATATACAGTACAGTAAGACTAATGAAAATAACATTTATTTCAATGATTTAATCAAATGTATTTCTTGTACTTGTTTGTTGCACCTTATTCATTATATTATCAATATTGTATGTAAATATAAATATACATAATATTTATATGCTGTAGCGGCGAGGCTTAATAATAAGGCAGAATTAAGTGTTTCTGAGCTTCCCAAATGAGGCCCCATTTCTCTGTTCATCTCTGTGGTGCAGCCACAGAGAGACCATTAGTGCAGGGTGATTTAAGGTCCTAGGACAGCTCCCAAAGGGGGATGCACTTAGCTAAGTCTGGCTATCATGATCAATGGTCATCCATTGGCGCCTATCTGTCTAGGGAGTGCCAGATGGACATCTGGACTGCATTACTAAGTGTCAGGACTAAGTGAATCATATCTCAAATTGATCAACCAATCAGGGACTGGTAGGGCTGAGTAACCCACGTGGGACTCTGATGCCCATGGAACTTTCAGCCAATGAATGAGCTGAAGTTCCTCCAGGTAAAAACAGGCAACACAGAGATTCAGACGAAGAGATTCAGTGAGACTTCTGTGGACTTTTCTAAAGGGAATTCAAAGGAGAATTCCAGTGCAGGACAGCCCAGGAGCAGAAGGCTCCCAAGGGCAGGACATTCTCGCAGCGCGCCTCCTGACCATCCTGAGACTCAGCCCGGACAACCACGGAACGGCCAGTGTGTCCGAGTGCCAGAACTTTCCTTTGTTCTAAGAGTCTAGAATGGAGGTTGCCAGAGAGTAACCAGCAGCAGGCCTCATGAACAGGTCGGAACTGTGGACAGCTGAATCACTATTCAGAACTAGCTCTTCATCAGGAACGAACCGGTCCTCTTCCTGACTTGCTGGGACCCACAGTCATCTTTTCTCCTGTGCACAAACTTTGCTAGTTAAAGCCAACACTAACTAGCCGGACAGTGAGCATCAGCAACGCACCGTCGCAAGCCGCACAGCACAGCCTGGCACGGAGCCAGAGAGCGCGGATTGGACAGCAACAGCCTGCAACTGTTTCTTTGTGCCCGCAGGAGATCTGAATCCCCAGAAATTGGATGAGTATTCAACTTCAATGCATTACAGCTCGAGAATTCAATTGCTATCCCAACCAGTTGATATCAATTTAATTCCTAAAAGTTTTGTACTTGTTTTGAGTATCTAATGTAGAAGTTATAACCAAGTTCATTTATGAAACGGTCTTAATGAATGATATACTGAACGTATGTCCTCTTGATATGTGTAACTCTTCGTAACTGATTGAATATATATCTTTTGTATTCTGATAACCCTCTCGATAAGATCTGTTAGGTTTATATGCATATTCTATGTATTAATAAATGTATCCTCGTGTATTCGTACCTGTGTGTGCGCGTTGTTTGAGTTATGTCGCATGGTTGGATTCTAAAGCCATCAAAAGAATCAACTTTGTGATTTACTGCTACAATTGATAATTGTCTCAGTAAATGCCCAAACCCTACAGAACTGGTGCCTTCAGAGAGCCACTACATTACATTTTGGCTATGGCTATGATTACATATTTGGCGTCCCTGAACGGCTATGAAACACTACAATGCAGATTAATTAATAAAAAATAGTGATTCTTAAGAGACTGAGAGTCTTAAATCCACTGTCACAAACCCCTTTACTTATGAGGAATAAACCAGGGAGGCAGCTGCAAGGGTATGGTTTGTGTTGATGGAGAGATTTGAGAAGATATGTGCACAGGCAACCACCAGTATTTATTTAACACAGTACGTAAGAGAGCATAAGTATAAGATTAGAATTTGACATTCTGAAAATCTGTTTAACAGCACCAATAATGCAAGTAACATGATTCCAGTGACCAAAATACCATATTACCTCTATAATGTAAATACACAAACTAATCCTAGCAGTTTATCCTTATACAGTATGTGAAGATTTTCTGACTTCTGAAATTCCTGTCTTGTTTCACTAAGATCTTACAGTATATGCCTAACGTTTAGTAAATAATTTGGAAATGCAGTGCATTTGTGATTGTGTACTTAAAGAAAAGTTCACAATCAGTTTCGCGACTGCAGCAGCTCTTCCTTTGTGAGTTAAAACTCTGTCCTAAAATACAATGTTTCAATCTTGTGTATTGTGTCAAGTATTTCCTGTTCAAACCACAAAATAGCGCACATCTCTGAATTAGCCAACATCTTATGAGACGCAGAAAAACAGATAGCTTTTTTCCGAGCAGAACATAAAGGTAAGACATTACTCACATTTTAATTCAATTCAACTTTATTGTCATTATACTTACACAGGTGCATAGTATAATGAAAAAGTGTTTCTCATTAGTCACTCAGGTGCAGTATATAAATAGGACAGAAGATAAGACAATAGACAGTAACACAATAGCAATAACAGTAACGTGTAATAACATAACATAAATAACATGTTATGTTATTACACCTTTAACAGCACCAAATGCACAACAATTTTACTACAACAACGTGTGTTTTACATGTTCTTACTCTGAAAATGTTCTTGGGTAGTCTACTTTCTTAAATTCTCAGTTCACTTAGAACACTTCAAAAAGTTATACATATTAGTTTTTTAGAATCTCTATAAAGCACAATGAATACTCTTGAAATGATTATTTTTTATATGCTTTATCATATATTAAAGATTGTCATAGAGCTCTGTCCAATCTAAATAATTCTGGATAGCTCCTTTGTTTTTATTTCCCTGGTTTTATTTCATTTTAATTTTAAAATTGGAGCCATACACTAGTGTGTCTTGTCATTTCATTTGTATATGTCATCCTGATTGTCTTAAAATAAAAATGTATTAAAATATTCTTTTAAATGCTCACTGATGCACAATATGATCTCTAACCTCAGCTGCGTGGAAATTCGGTAGAGTTCGATTAGATTTGCTTAGTACGGAGACATTGTTATTAAATTTTGCAATTTAGTTAATTGTGTGTGTGTAATCAACCTTTGCAATTTATTAAATTGCAATTTTGTTATACAATTGCATTTACTAAAAATACTTCTCCATTCTGAAAATAGAATAAGTAGGGAAGGACTATTTACTGTGGACTATTTATGTGAGGTTATTTTTGTTTGTTTGGTTCAGATGTCACCTGAAGAAGACTCAACAGCCAAACATTCTTTCTTCTTGCTAATTCTCATCATAGAATTAACCTTTACTTGTTCCTTTGTAGACTGCACATGCCAAGGCAGTGTATTTTAACATTTTAACTAAATGTACAGTAACAAATAACTCCAGCTTCAAAATATAACAGAAAACATTACCTAGAAATTAATCTTTGCATATTCTAATGTCATATAAATTGTGATCATGTAAGTCAGATTTTGAACTTCATTTTTTTCCCCTCATCATGATTGTCATTAACATTGATGGAGTTAAAAAACTCACTACATCAGAGTGTACTAGCAGTTATAAACAGGGGGATAAACTAATCAGTTTATCTCTTTGCTTAAAATCCTTAAATCCTGAATTGACACTGTCTACCTGATCTCTGCATCTGCTCATCTAGGTCTTTAATCAAACTCTAATTTGATTTGCTTTTCATAATAAAATAGGTATTATTATTATTATTGCTATTATTATTAAGAAATGTTAGTTATTCAGAAAACTAGAATAACCAACAGAGAATATGTCAGCAAATCAGAAAGTCTATTAAAACTCTTGCAATTTTATAATTCATGTGAATACATACAAATTAAATGATATTGTAGAAAAAAAACAGAATTTGTGAAACTACAGTGGGAGAAACTAAAAATAATACCTAAATTCTGCTGTCGATCAATTTTATTTCCCAGTTATTTTGGGGGGAAAATTTGTTATCTACTCAGTTTGAAAAATTCAGAGTGTACTTCAATGATGCATAAAATAAACAGTAATGCATATACTGTATAAACAGTAATGGTAATTAGATTATAGTTCACTGAATGTTTAGTTATTTCATATTGGTTAAAACAATAGCCACACTTTTTGTTAAATCTTTCATTGAATTTTTATTTTTTAAATGTGATAATTCTTACAATAGAGGGTCAACAAGTACTTTTTTTCCTGTGACTACATAACATACATACATAAGCCTAAATAAAACAGAGTGACAACATACGCTACGCATACGTCTTTTCAACATTCGCTAAATTACCATTCCTCCGTTGTTATTGTCATCTATAATCTTTAACATTGAACTCTGTTGCATGGGAGTGTGTTTATCTCTTAAGCTGTGAGCCTTTGCAAAATGTTGTACATTTGAAATAATTTTCATATCCTTTTGTTACACTTTTTGTCATGCTGCTTTTATCAAGCAAAACAACTTTTTGAATTGATGCTCATTCATATCTCTCGTCATTTGTCTTCACGCTTTTTCTCAGGTCATGAATCCAGCAAGAAGACTGTTACTCATTTTCTGTACTCTGACAGGTACTGCTTTTTCTGTTTTAATACTTCTTATGAAATTATTTGATAATGTTTTCATATTTAACGATTATTGATCTTAATTATAGATCTTAGAATTGTAATGCTTAGTAGAATATTCAGATACACAAATATTTAATATTGGCAGCACATTTTATATTGGCCATCCTATTCATATTCCTGCTCCATTTCCAAAACAATTCAAGGTACCTAGTGCATCTTCATTTGTGCCTCATCTACAGGTTTGAAAGAAATTACTGTAAGTGCAACGCTTGAACAAACACTTGAAACTGCTCTGCTGTATTCTTTTCATACTTTTGACAGTCAATTTTGATTTTTAATCTTATTTCAAAGGCTAACTGCGTTTTTGGGGCCAAAACCTTGTTCAATTTAAGACAGAGACAATGATCATAGTAGATATGATCATTATTGTTTTATTTTTGATGTTTTATTTCTAACAATACAGATAAATGACACTAAACTAAGTAGGTGTAAGTGTAGCAACTCCTGTAGTTCACTGTTAGTGGTAAAATGTTAAATCAAGCCTAATGCACATCAGCTACAGACAGTTTGGGGTTTAACCACAAACAGTACACTTATACATCACAAATTATTTCAGTAGTAGGTATTACTGGCTCATGCTGTAGCTGTAAGCTGTGAACACACCCTTTCAGTTTTGTTATTTTTTATTGCTTGTCTTTTCAACCCATAGCTTCTATGACAAGCTTCTATGCATTTCTGTCAATTTGAAGATGTTTTGTTAACATCTCTACAAGGTTTGTCACCACTCCTTAGAGTACGCTAAATAGGTCATTATAACCAATGCAAGATTCCTTGGATAAACGTGTTGGCCAGAAAACTAAAAAAAATAAAATAATTCAATTTCAGAGAAATGTATGGGGTGGATCTAGAGATTATTTTGTTGTACCTGTATGTGTCATACATGTGCAATAGAGTGATGTGCAATGTTTTTTTTTTTCCCTCAGGGGACAATAAATCCTATCTTATCTTCTTTTCACAAAGAAAATTGTTTTACTTTGCTTTCCTGGAGGTACGGTATGATGCAAGAAGATGTTATCTGTATCATCATTATATTTTCATTATATCTGTTTTATTGCAGGATTTTTTCTCATCCCAGTTAGTAAAGCATGGCAAGTAACCATGCCTCAGGAAGTCATTGCAATGGAAGGTTCCTGTGCGGTCATTCCATGCCAAACCTCACCCTATCAAAAAGCTGTGTGGTACTTATATAAAAAAATAGGGTATCCTAAGGTCTATGACCAGAGTGATGTGGGAGGCGTAATTGATCAATTCAGAGGCCGGACATCTCTGATTGGGGATACACAACAAGGCAACTGCTCCTTGAAAATCAGTAACGTTAAGCCATCAGAGAACCAGATACAGCTTTATGTTTGGATTAACCCGGATGAGACGTACAACCAGAGGTTTTATGACCGGACTGTGCGAATCACCGTTATAAGTAAGAAATAATGCCATTATTCCACAGCCACTGCTGAAATCAAATGTTCACAAATTTGACAATGGTCAGCCTTGCCAGTGCCTACGTGTAGGTTTTGACCTCTGTGTAGTCTTGCAGCGATTCTATTACAAAGGTCTGAAATTTCACCAGGTGCAACTGGACCCATAAGACTGTAGAGAAGATACAAAGGTTTTTATTTTGGAAACAATAAAACAGTGTTTGTCAGCCTTTCACAGAGAAGAACAACATTTTGCCCTGAAATGTGAAAGATGCTGAAAAGACGAAGATTTTTATTACAGTATGTTACTACTTACATGATCAAAGTGAATAAAATTCATCCTTATTCGACTATTACATCCCATATGTACCAATTTGTCAATGCTTACTCTTTCTTCGTATGAATTCCACATGGATCTGCAATAGGACCACTACTCTTCATTCATGGAAACTAAAGGAATGAACAACTGAGAACATGAAGCATTTTCTTCACTAAAACGTTGTATAAATGTGTACAAATGTGAAGCTGATACTATCACTTCTTTTAAGGAATGGCATAATGGGATCAATTATGTATTGTACTTAAATGATTTAAATGATTGGTCTTCTCTCATTTACAAACTTGCATATGTTCTTAAGAGAGTACAAAATTACAAATAAAAATAGGCTATCCAGCCTATTTGACATTATGTTGCAAAATTGATCAGAGGGTCTCATCCTGCAGTTTCTTGTAAGAAGGCATCAACAATAGCTGCATAGTTTGTTCCAGACACTCAGAACCATCTGTGTGAAAAATACTTCTCGTTCATAGTTTAACTTGTGACTTAAACACTGCTGAAAATGTTTCAGGATTTAGAGATAACAGTCTGTAATTTTGAAAAAAAATCCTGAAAAATTTAAGGCTGACTTCACAATTTGCCAATAACACATTATGTGCCCTGGCCAAAGTATTAGGTTCCCTAAAACTCACCGTTGTTGGAAACAGATTAAACATGTAGTTCAGTCCCATAAGCGCAAGTAAATGTGGTTTTGCTTGAAGAATGGGACAGGTTTGGAGAGCAAGAATTTCAAGCTTTTTTCCTTGTGTCATTAGTGCTGACAGTGGTGAAAAATATTATATAAGTAAAGATTCTCATAAACTGTATATAGACATACTATAAGTATCATGTGACTTGACTTGCATCCTAAATGATTTCTTTCAGAACAAGAAGATAAGCCTCAGTTGTGGGTCCAACATCTGATCGTAAATGGATTCAGCTTCTCTGCAAACTGCAGTACCCTCCACACATGTGCTGTCTCTCCACCATCATTCAGCTGGAATATGATTCCTGCTTCAGTCACTGTGACTCAGACAGAGGAGTCTAAGGGAGTTTTAAAATCAACAGCAATTCTGAAAATGAAAGCATCCAGCACATACAATGGCAAAGAATTAGTCTGCACTGTTCAGCACAATGGGGGAAAGAGGGCAAGCAAAGCGATCACACTTAATGTTTTATGTAAGTTGCTTGTGTTTGGTTTAATTTTTCTCATGAAGCACATGCATGTGAAGCCAGGTTAATTCCTTCAGACTCAAAACCGAAGTCTCAGAACTGGAGAAAAAAATTAATAATCTATAATAATACCCATCTACAGAGTCATTAGGTGCTACTCCTTGAAAGGTGAATTGAACAACCTAGGTTTGAGACATTTTGTTCTTTTCTGTCTGCTCACCATAGATGGAGACAAAAGAGGTCACGAAAATCAAGTGGATAATCACAAAGCCAGCCATTTCATAACTTCCTACCCTGTTTGCTGACTTACAGTAGCTCCCTCTTCCTGATAGGTACCAAGAAAACATTGCATTCCCAGCAGAATGGAACTGAACTAGTTTAAAAATAAAAATTCAACATGCGCATTAACTTTTCAACATGATAATGATTCTGTTAAAAAACGCTTTTGGTTTGTATCGTTAAGGTCTTAAGCAATGTAAAAGTTGTGAAAGCCATTTGATTGGGTTTGTAATTAAGTCCAGCTCTGTATAGAGATTTGATAGGGGAAGTTCAGAACCCTTGACATTCAGACATACATAATGCAAGCAGCTGGATGTCTTAAAAAACAAAGAATAATTGTAAGGATGGTTGCAACTCTCCCTGGACATTTTGAACCTTGGTACCTATTAGGATGTGCTTATAAAATTGCTGGTCTTTAATGTATTCAACCTGCCTGCTTCTTTTTAATATTATATCTACACTTCCAGCAAACCTCTAAACCTTCATTTCCATTTTTTTAACATAATTTCTTCTGTGTTCTGTTTAGATGCTCCACGAAATGTGAAAGTTAGCACGGACAAAATGAATGTGATTGAAGGCAATAACATTTCCTTGACATGCAACAGTGACAGCAACCCCAAACCAATCAGTTACCAGTGGTTTGAAATCCGAGATGAAAGGACAATCAGCTTAAAGCACACAGAAAAACACATAAGCATATTAAACATCAAAAGAAATTCAAGTCTGTATTACTGCAGTGTACAAAACCAGATTGGAATGGCACAGTCCGAACAGCACTTCATTGATGTTGAGTGTAAGTATGTAAATTATTTATTATTTAAATTATTATCAATACATTTCATGAGGCTATTAAAATCTGCATCATAATTCACGCAGTACAGCCCAGAGTCGAAGTTATATTGAGTGTTCTACTAAGACGTTCTTTGAGTGCTGGAGTGACAAATCAAGAATGTCATCATGTCTAATAGGCATGTTGTTCTGTTGCAGATCAACCTTACATTCTTCCTGACTCTGACTGTGAGCTCATTGAGGGAGCTGTCAGCTGCCTTTGCCAGTCAGACTCCAACCCTCCAGCTTCTATCAGCTGGAATGTCAATGGCAGTTCAGACACAAAAGCTTTCAACACTTCTTCAGAAGTGAGAGACAACACGATATCTGGAATTCTGACTGGGAGAATGGAGGCCCAAGTCATCATTTTGTGCTCTGCCACCAATGAACATGGAACAACGATATACAGGCTCCCAGTTACTCAAGGCAAGCGTAAATATTGTAAATCCCTATTCATAGCTGTCAGCTTAGTCACAAATGTTCCCATATGTGCTGTGACACCCCAATAATATATTTTAAAATATATTTAATATATGATTTAAAAGCCAGACTTGAATCACCTTTTAATTCTAGCTGTATTGTATGTATTTCAGTAAGCTTAAAGTTATCCATGGAAGGTACTTAAAATATGCATTGCAAAGTGAAGCTAGAAATTCAATGTTTAAATCTGGAAAAAAAAGCAAAAAGCAATACATTTTTCAAATTGGCTTGAATAAGATAGGTTAGCACTTCAAAGAGAAGTGGTTTTCAACCATATTCCTGATGCCAGTTTTGTGGGAAATGTTTTGCTGTAAAAGTTGTTTTCAAAGTCCAGTGCTTGGCACGGAACCACACACCTTTTGCAAAACTTCTGACATGAAAGACAAGTCTATCTGCTTCCCACAGAGCAGCAGCAATTATTGAAATAAGCTATACAGAGTATACTGACATATGATGACGTCTTTTTTTAAAAGATAGCCTTACACTACTTTCTTTTCTTGAATGAATTTTGGATTTGCACAAGCTTGTAATTTTGGAAAACTAATAACCTTCATAACGAGAGTGTTAAAAAAAAACTCTTGCATACAAAGACATTGTACGCATTTCATTTGTAACTTCCCAATCACAACTAAATAAAGGTCATGTGTTACATTTTGTCATTGAAAACTAGCAATGTAAGGTCAGACACTGTTATAACTCTTCTATGTACATCATTTTCAGCTCCACATTTTTAAAACTCAGGTTGATGTCTTGATTACTTATGAAGTCCTAAACTTCCCTGGCTTTTTCCTAATAGTACCTAGTGAATCCCGGAATAAGAAGGGATTGCCAATTGCTGTAACCTGTGTCACCGTTCTCATCGCAATATCTGCAGTAATTGGATGGAAGAAGTACTACAGAAAGTAAGTCCAAGTTTGAAAATGACCTCTAATGCATTTTTTGTTTAATTTTGAACTTCGTTTGAATTAATTGTCTGCGTTCCATGAAATAAAAATCACCGATACCTTCTCATGCTAGATGTTCAGCTATTAACACTACATCTACATTTTTGTTTCTAAAATTAAATCATACTGGATACATCGACTAGAGTATCGGGAATCCTCTCCTAACGTTTTGATGGTGTGTGTTGACATGCATTGATTAGGATCATCATTAAGGCTATGCACTTATTGCACTGGGGTTTGCCTGTTCGTTAGCACAGGAAAGTCTGAAATTAATTTATAATAGTCCCTTCCAACAATGCACTACCCTACTGAAGACGTGTTCTGTTTCAAACCCTTGCCATATACATTTTGATAGACTGTGCTATTCTCTTTCCTGAAATATCTGTGTACTCTTGATTCCCCAATTAGTCAGAAAAGAATACTACTGTATGTCAAAGTCACTCAGACCATTTGTTTCCCCATCCTGATGTATTCAGTACCACATAACACACATTTGCCATATTTATTCCTGCCAATGATGCCTTAATAGTCAATTGACTCATTATAAAGTATCCGCACGGTTATTTTTATAAGATTTCTCTCATCTGTTAGAATCAGATTATATGAAGTCCATATTTCTGCATCTCCACAAAGTGCCTCCCAATCCTGGAGGTCCCCTGTGCTTTCTGATTTTACTCCCACTTGGTCCCAATTACTAAAACTGACTCAGTCTTTCATTCTACAAAACATCTGCTGTATGAATATTGTTACAAAGAATTAACAAAAACCTCTATTTAGTCTCTCCTCAACTTGCTTCAGTGATAAATAAGAAATGTTCATGCATATATTCCTGGATATATCATGGATATATTTTCCAAATTGCATTATGCTTTAACTGCTTTATCCAATACAGGGTCAGCGGGGAGCCAGTGCCTATCCCAGCAAGCAATGTGCATGAGGCACAACACACCCTGAGTGGGACCCCTGTCCATCACAGGTATGGGAAACGTTGTATATATAGTATCTAGCATGCTTAAATTTAGTATACTTGGCCCTCAAGGATAATTCATCTTTTTTTAGATAAAAGTCTCTTGTCTACATTTGAAAGAGAAGGCAGAGACCCAAATCAGATTTAGTAAAGTGGTATTTTATTTAATTGTTTTAATGACTGCAGACTATAGGAAAATGAATGCTACACAATATGGAAAACATTAACAACATTTAAAGCAGAAGAGGTGTTCAAAGCCTTGCCTCCCTGAGGCTTAGCCGTATATGAATATTTTCTGTCCAATTCTTGTTTTTACACTGACTTTACACATGAAAAAATAACACAGAAAAGTCATCAAATACCGTAACTTGATGTAGGAAATTAAGAAAAACGGATATATCATTTGCCACTGGGGCAGACATAAGATTGTTGAGACTTTTTGTGTTTCATCAGATATTATATTTTGTTCTTTGCTCCAAAGGCAGTTTACAAATGATGCAGATGAAAAGCCCCCAACACCCCCATTAAGGTAAGTTTCTCTTCCATTGAAAATTACATGTGCCTAAACATGAATTACTTATAGCTTACTTGTTATAATGTTATAGCTTGAAAACTGTATCTCTTTTTACAGTGAGACATACAAATTCAGTTCATGGCATATTTCTACACATTAAATGAAACATGTTCCTTAAAACACAGTGTTTTATGTTTCTGAAGCATTTTTTAAACAATGACATTGCCAATATCTAAAGTATATGAATGATAGAATATTACAGACATTTACTCTTGATTTCTCCTGTAGAAGATCACAGGCCAGCAGAAGTCTCATGGTTACACACGTACATCAACACTTGAACCATAGGTGCTCCTGGCCCTTTACCACTTTCTTCTAGTGCTCCATAACATGCACATGCTTGTGCACACTAACAACTCAATTGTGGATTCAAATCCCGGGGAGACTTCAGGTCTCAGATAAGTATAAGCACCCATCCAGTTTATAATCTCTTCAACCTGTCACAGGGGAGCCAGAGTCTATCCTGGCAAGCAACATGCACAACGCAAGGGAAACACCCTGGTTGGGACACCAGTCCATCACAGAGCAGAAACACAAACACACACACACTCACACCAGGGCCAGGTTTAAAAAAAGTTTATTGTCCCAACAGTGTATGTTTGGACTGTGGGCTGTGGACTGTTTGGACAGTGTATTAAATTCCCCCAGGAATCACCTTAGGATATCCCACATGAACATGGGGAGAACATAAAAACTCCATGCAGATACTGTAGCACCCCAGGTCCAGAATTTCAACCGGTGCTCCATCACTGGGAGAAAGCAATACTAACCACTATGCCACTGTGTTACCCTTCTTCATAAATACTTAACTAATCTTTTCTTCTGTGCAGACAGAAAAAACAGTCTTTAAGAGGCAAGGACATGGAGAGAATCACTTCTGCTGGGTGGGTACCATATGTATAATAGGTGTGAGGAAGGCTCCGAAACGTTGTGTTTTCTTTCTCCTCTTTTCAGCATGGAATAAACCTATTACTTGTTCATTTGCAGCCTGCGCATGCTGACACAGCTACCCACCTGAACTACATATGTATAATATGACATGTCATGACATTTGTAAGCATGCTGGCTCTGAACAATGTTTAAATCAGATGTCCGGCAACACTTTTAGAAAGTAAGAATCGATAGATACTAGTTCTACAATGTGGTGGTGGTGGCACCTGCTAAAGATATAAAACAGTTTCTTTTCTCAAAAACAGAAATAATGATTGGGGAAAACCTCAAAACTGTTTCACTTCCCATTTAATTGCAACTGGTTCATTTGTGCTCCTGCCTAAATTATACAATATTGTCCTTGAGCATCAGAATAGAAGAAGGTTCATAAAAACAACAGGGGTCTATTTGGTCCTTCTTATTACTTGTTTTTTAATAGTTAATTAAATAGAAGACCTTATTAATCCATTCCTTAAAAAGGGAAGTTATTTGCTTCATCAACTTGACTGAGGCACCCCAAAGTCTTTGTATAAAGTGCCTCCGATTAAAATACCCTTAGGTTACATTGTGGTATGTTTTTGTCAGTGCCAGGGGCTTGAAAACTTTGACTTTCTGAATCAGATCTCTTGTTATCATGTAAAAATTATTCAACCCCTATTCAATGTAAAAGTATTCAAACCCTTCCGATGGTGTCCCAATTTTTTTGATGTACAAAATGATGTATACCTGTACATGTTTTAAGCTTAATATTTTATCCAAAACCTGAAAGCTCAAAAATCTTTAGGTAAGATAAATTACAGTAAAGGTCAGCAACAAAACTAGAGAAATATACTGAATGCAAACATGATCAGACCTCTGAACTATTTGCTGGAGGAACTTTTGGCAGTAATTACAACCCCAAGTGTTTGTGGGTTGTTCTCTACTAACAGCTCGTACTAGCTTGGTGCAATTCTTGCCCACTCTTCTTGGGAGATTTGCTCAAGCTCTCTCAGCTTGGTCTGGGATTGTTTATGGTCAGGAGTTTTCAAGTCTTTCCACAGATCTTCAATAGAACATAATTAGTAGGACATAATCACTTATTACAGGGTGACTTATGAGAAAACAGCAAAAAAAACATGCCACATTATGGATGCAATTAGAACCAAAAGTATTGGATCACCCAAGTTCTAAGTTGCAAGGTCCATAAGTATAAGAAGCACGATTCTGGAGCTTATGCAATCTTCTATGTGTGTGTTACTGGTGTGGTTTGCTGTGTTATGTAGGAACCCCTCAACCTGTGTGTATGGTCAAGCTTTGACTCAGAGAGGCCAGATGTGCAAAGCTAACAACCTGGAAGAGGAAACACAGCTTGTGCAGAGGCTTTCAATCACAGAAGAGGAGCAATCACATTACTCCAGGCATCTTCTGCTGGCTGATAGGAAAGAGGTAATGTAACCAACCACACTTAAAAGGCAACATAATGTAAACATAAGAGAAGGTGTTGGATACTGAGCCTACAATAATATTATCCACACAGAGATGACATCAGAATTATATGTCAGATTTAAACCTAAATTTCTCCATAGCTCTTAGTTTCAAATGCTTTTACCATGAAAAGCAACCTCCTTGACCACATGCTAAAAAGTTCCATCTCAATATAGACCTAGAGAGCTGCAGTGCCTGTGGGTTTGAATTCCATATCTGACCTCAATGAACAGATTGAGTTAAACTTCAATTTGAACATAAAATTAGATTTTTACCCAAATTAAATGTTATCCTAATTAACCCAAATTAAGTAGTGGATTGTGGATTTATCACCCAAATAAAACATCAATGAAAGCACATTGTTATATTATACTGAGAAATTCAACAGCAAAGCATAACTAGACATTAACACAAATTTCTTTTTTTAATAGGAGGTGGAGATGGAGTTCATGGAAATCTATGAAAATGTCTGAGACATTCCAGCTCCATTTCATTATCTTGGAAAAAGATGATATTTAGTAATATGATGGAAACTGTGGAGGGCTCTCTTTGTTTTTCAGTATTAAAACTTTCTTTTATTTTGTCTAAAAACTTTTTGGGGTGAGAAAAGAAAAAGCACAATGCTATTTTGCTGGCTGACTAGGAGTATCTTTTCTGTCTGTCCTATCTCCCAAACCACCTTCTACTCCTTCCTGCCTTTCCTCCCTGTAGTAGAATTAACTACTGTTAAACACCAGGACTGAAAACTCACCAAGATTTGTCAACCCTACAATGTTCTTTCACTAACAATGTCCCGTGCAGCTCTTTGCTGCTGATATTCAGTTTCACTGTATATTTTCTGTATTATAGTTTTGTTACTAAAATTGTTTTACATTTTACAAGTTGGTATTTAAAAAAAATCAGTATAAAGTTTTCTTTGTCTTTTTTTTTGTACCTTTTGTGCTTTCCTTAAATAAAGGCATTCAAGAAACAAACTGTTAATCTCTACAACAACAAAAGGAGTTTAGCTAATGAAAAACAGATTCTGGCTCCTGATAAGCTTGGAGGCCATTTGAAACACTCCAAATAAAGTAAAATGAGGAATACTTTTTTTATGTTGACGTTTAGGCTTTATACACATTTTATTTTCAGGCCTTTCAGGATCGTAAGTGAAATACTGTTCACAAAATAAAACATAGCCTAATTAAAACTAAACTGCAAAAGAAAGACTTTTAGGTGTCTTGACATCCTTTGTGCTCATTACATTATTTAGCGCCTTTTTCTCATCTGCGTAAGCTTAAAGAGCTCCACAACATATTTTAGGCACAAAAGAGAGCTGTCCGCTGCACATTATATGATAATAAACCAATCTTATGAAATCCAGAACACTTTCAATTTCAAATGTTTCTGTAAAGCACCAAACTGCAAAAGTAAAATGATCTGTGTAACTACAGAAACTAAAGCTTTACTTAGTAGGGTTAATAGAAACTACAAAAGAAATATTCACTGTAACTGCTGTTAAGACCAAAGCAGTAGCTGTATATTTCCGGAAACAAAACACAACATTTCCTTTGATGTCACCCAGACCACAAATGCCATTTTTAAACCTGAAGTTAAAAAATAATATAAAGAGTGTACACGAAGAGTGTTGCCATTCTCCTTTGTCTTCACATCAGTGTGTTCAAAAAGAATGCCTTGTACTGGGGATATCTAATTTTTAATATTATTTTGGAAGTTAACCACAAGAAAGTTTCAATGAGTCCTTTCCTTATTTATTTATTCTTGCAAGGTAAGAATATTTGACATATTGCTTAATAATTAACTATTTTTGTGCATGTGTGAATTATTACAAATGTTCTTTTCTCTGGAATTTATAAAGGGAAAATTACATTACACTGTACCTTAATTTTACTAAATCAACTGTTACTGTAGTAACTATATTTTTATGTAACTGTTCGGGATTCAACATTTAAAAATGGTCAGGAATTGTAATAGCTACTGTATGTAAACATTACTTTTTCTTGGCTCTTAAAATGTAAAAATATAAAGTATTTGTTAAGTAATTTTTTCCTTTATTTCTTATTTCTTATTTCATTATGGAAACGCATTGCTGCCACCAAGGAAAAAAAAATCCTCGTCCTTATCTCATAATTACGACAAAGATATCTCGGAATTACGAGAAAATTATTTTTTTGGAATTAAAAGAAAAAAAATTCAAATATGGCAATTTATAAATATATCTAAAATGTATAAGAGTGTAGGTATTATAGGACATTGAGCTTTGTAAATTGGAAGGACAATATTTACAAAGAAAAATATACAATTCTTTAACAACTGTATAGTCAAAGCTGTTTCAATGGGAGTTCTCAAGATACAGCTAGCTATATTTGTCATATTAATACGTTAGTTTTCTTACAGACATTTGTTCCAATTTTACTCTTTCAGGTTTTGCAGACCTTTGTGATGGATGGACAGTGACATTGCCAAAGCACATGACTGGCCTGAGAGGGTCCTGTATGGTCATCCCATGTAGTTTTGATTACTCTTCTGATCCTCCTAAAAACTTTATAGTGGTCTGGTATCAATATGCGGGTCGTGGTTACCCTCTTGTGTTTGATGAAAGGAATCCAAACAATGTGATTGACAAGTTCAGGCAGCGAACGAAGTTGGTAGGAAATGTGGACGCTAGGAACTGCAGCCTGAAAATTACTGGCCTCGACATGAGTCACCATAAGGAGAAAATTTATCCCTGGGTGGATCCTGATTATATTTCTTGGCGGATTTATGCATTTTACGACACAAACGTCGAGCTTCGAATCCAAAGTAAGGGAAATGTATTGTTTGTATCCTTTTTTCTCGTTGTCAGGTAGTCTTCCAAAGTGTTACTGTAAATGAAAGAGAAAAGAATTGTCTCAGAATCAAGAACAAAATGTACACACAAGATTACAGTCTATAGATTTTTCTTGAATATTTTTACCACTGCAAACATTTCTCCATCAGAATGATTAATTTAATTATTATTATTATTGTTGTTGTTGTTGTTGTTGTTGCTAAAAATATAGTCAAGAGATCTTTAGATCCATACAATACTGGTTCAAAACTGGAGTACAACATCAGGATTTCTCCTGTGGTTATTTGTAAAGGGATAATTATTGTTACAGGCATCAACCAATATAACCCCATTTAACTATATAACAGAGGCCCAAGGAATTTACCAAGTGTCAATATTGATGGTTGCATCACTTCTGTAGTTGATTCTAACTCTGTTAACCCTTTATGATGCTTGTAGATTATAATGCACCAAATGGGGAACAAACTCTATAGTGTGGTTGGTTTAATAGCATGTTCACAAGCCCCTCTTCCCTTTGTGGTGGTAGCGTTGCAATGGTAAGCCATGCTGACCAATACTTCCATAATTCCAAATAAGGGATACAAAACAATGGAGGTACTGTATAAAATCCCCAAAACACATTCAGTTTGCATAAAATGAAAACAAATGTTGCAGAAGCTGTTTGACTTTACTTTTACTTTTTGACTGTTTGTGTCATCTTGTACTCTTGTGCTTCAAGACGATCCCCCAGAGCCGGAAATCACTCTTGAAGGCCCTAGCAAAGAAGGAGAGCTCATGAGTGTCCGCTGCAGCACGTACCACAGCTGTCCTGACACTCCACCGTCTTTCAGCTTCACCGGGCCTGAGGGACAGGTGAAAATCAGCCACATGCCTGCTTACGAAGGCGTGTGGAGGTCAACCGCTGTCCTGACATGGACGGCGAAAAGGACAGATGAGAAAGTCCTCTGTAACGTCACACACCCTGGGCTCAGATCAGCAAGCTTTCAGCTTTCATTGAACATAGAATGTGAGTAATAAAGCTGGAAAATTGTATTTCTTTTAAAAAATTATTTTCCCAAACTGATATAAAATCCCCCCACTGTAGAATGTTTTATGACTGGTCTCCTACACTGACTATTACCATTTCTGGTCATTCATCGAGCTTTAGGTTTAAAAATACTTTTAGGAACATACTGTAAGAAAGGTTACAAATGAAAGAGGAAATACTACTTTACTTCTGCTTTGGATGTTTAAGGTTTTTTATCTTCTTAACATGCTATCCTGTTTTCCATTTCCTTTCTTCTGCTTCAATGATATCTAATTTCACAAGATCAAGTACAGTACATTGTCTGTTTTACCTAATGCTGTGAACTTTTCTGAAGGTCAACACCACCTCAAGGAAAGAATAAATTACTGGAACATGATGCAACATAAAAATAGAATGTACTGTAATCAATTATGTTGTTGTGTATCCCTTGCACGCAGAAAGAGATGGGGATACTTAACTGAAAAACTGTATGTTTAACAAGCTTATATAACTTATTACAATTAGAATTTTACTCTGGCATATTTCAAGAAATGGTAGAATGAGATCCTTGGATCAGTTAGCCACTAGAAACAGGCTTGAGAGGCCGAATAGCCACTTCTCCTTGTAAGCTTAAGTTATTTGATAATCAAATAACATGACACTAAAGAATCTGTCCATTATTTAAGACATATTCTAAATCCATCCCCATCTTTCAGAGTTGTCTGTTTCATTCATCAGCTTTATTTGACTACACTCCACAAACCTATCTCCATTAACCTATTGAGACCTCAAATATCAGTCATCTGATGACTACTCTAGTGGTCTATCTAGAAGATGTTAGGGCCAGAAAGTTGAAGTCCGAAGGCTTCAAAAAGAAAGTTCTCTGCAGAAAAAAGTCTGTGTATGGAGTTTATACTTTGTGCAGCTTGGACTTCACTCCATGTACTTACAGTATATTTTACAGTAGTTGTAGTTTGATAACATCATACATTACATTTTACATGGTTGTCCTTTGTGTTAAAATCATCACTGTTGAGCATTTTGTGAAAATCGATTTAAAATTACTGTGAAATGCTTTTGATACCAGTGTCATCAAATTTGTAATAAATGCCTACAATTAAGTTTGACTTGTTACTCCTTTCCTGTATTGTAGATGCTCCAAAACTGTTTTTGTTTCTGTGCTTAGAAATAGAACATAACCTGGAAGCACAATTTCTGTCTTGCAACAGTGATACTATATTAATTTTCTATTAGATATTCACTCACTTTACAATCATCAATTTTTAAAACTCAGCTTCTTGGCAACAATCCTTATAGAGTACCAGCTCAGGAAAGAATGGGATACATTGGAAAGCATTTCCATCATGTCCACCTGTAGAGCCATTGGTTATGGTAATGTCAACAGTAGAACACTGTGTCTCTTGCAAACTCAATGCAAGCTGACAGACACCCAGTAAATCATAGGAGCCCATGTTGTCCAAATACAGATAGCTAAGAGGACCCAGGCTGATAAATCCAGACTTTACAGCAGCAGTGCTGTCAATTGTACACAGATCCAAGTCCAAAATGTACTTCAAAAATAATTACAAATCAGTGTATGTAAAGCAATAAGGGAACATCTAATTTACGTACCACAGCCAAAGGGGTAATTAGAATCAAGTGGCTATCAAGTAAACAAGGACTGAATTTGCCCTGTCCTAGGTAATGAGCAGATGCTTTGGTCTTGACCATACAGATTAGTGGAAACACATGAGAACATGAGAAAGTTTACAAACAAGAGGCCCATCTAGTTCACTTGGTAGTTAGAAGTTAATTGATCCAAGGATGTCATCAAGCCAATTCCTAAGATATTCAAGGTGCTAGCTTCAATAAACCTCCATAATCCCACAATCCTTTGGGTAAAGAAGTACCTTATTTTCTTGGTTTTGTGACTTATGTCACGATCATAAGATCTAGATGCCAGGATCTTCACTTGAGCAACCAGGAAATGACAAAGAACCCCCAGAGAAACATTTAAATCTTTGTAGATCGCACTAGAATGTTTGCATGTTGCTACATTGTGTAATGCCCTTCCCAAAACAATTAGAGTCTGAATGCTCAGAAGATATAAAATCCCATCTTAATGCATTCATGTTGAAAGCAGCACCTCCTGGATCTCAAGATCACGTTTAATTTTACCCTTTTCCTTTTTTTAGAATTTGACTTTATCTTGTTCTTTTGTGTAGTTCCAATAATGCTGTTTTTAACATTATTTTTCAATCTAGATGTGCCAGCTCAAGTACAGTGGACTCAAATCCCCGAAGCAGTGAGAGAGGGGGGTGCGGTTGTTCTGTTTTGTCACAGTCAGGGATTTCCACCTGCCTCAAACTTCTACTGGTACAGAAAGCATGGCCAAAGAGCAAGTCTTTTAAAAGGGAATTCCAATGAACTGAGAATAACCAACGTGTCCAGAGAAGGAGGCTCATATTACTGCAAGGCAAAGAATGAAGTTGGGGAAACAAACTCAAGTGTCAGCCCTCTGAATGTTCAGTGTAAGTGCTGTTTTTTGAAACAGTATACACTTAAGAATGAAGTTTTTTTGCTTCACAACATTACTTTGTTTAAATTAAGGCTCAAATATGTAGTCCTGAAAATTAATAGAAAATGTTTTCTGATGTTTGAAGTTCCTGGGGCAGAAACTCCAGTTTCAAGCCTTGTTGTAATAATTAATAATTAAGCATGAATACATTAGCCCTTTGAAATCAGACTAGTGAAACTGGTCTCCAGAATCTCACTTAACTGCCATATCTGATTTGATTTGATTCTTTTCACAAACAGAGCAACAGAGTAAACAGTATACTGTATCTGATCACTGAAGTAAGATCAACAACGGTAGCTTCAGGAATAGCTATTTTGACCAGGTAACATTCAGTCCAGAAAGCAAAACAAAAATGTATTCCCAATGCAGTTACGGCCTTGTTCTTCTGTCTGAATTGCAGATACACCAGAAATCCTTCCTGGATCCCACTGTTTATTTAATGAAGGGACATTAAGGTGTGTTTGCCTGGTGGACTCTAACCCTCCAGCTTCTATCACATGGTATTTCAACACATCCTCCAATACTGCCCCCTTTACCAAATCTAGAACAGAAAATGGGAATTTGGTGACTGAGGTACTGACTGGGAAACTGAAATCTGTGGTTAATATCACCTGCTCCCCCAGCAACATCCTTGGGAAGAAATCTTTCCAGCTGACACTGACTGGTAGGTTGTAAATGATCACACTGCTGCAGTAAAATGAAACAACTCAATATTCCAAACAAACAAATAATAATAGAACTAATAAAATGCAAAAACTCTTGAGAAAAATGGTAAAATATCCCACTGTTCAGTAAGATTCTTCTAAAATTAAATGTGATTGTCATCAGTATAATCAACCATTGAATCATAAGATACTTTACTTAGCTACTAAATATTAAGCATTTTTCTATTACAGGAAGAAATAACAAACTGCTGTATTTGCTTCAGTAAGCTGTGCACACGATTAATGATTAACATGATTAATGTCTTAATATGCACATGATTTCTAATGTGACAGACAAATGGGGTGTTTGGTTTCAGAATCATAATTATAATTTCAAAAATACATATTATTTTGCCATATTGATTAACTGACACGTACCTGTAAAGTATTTATGATTGTACAGTATGTCAAACCTTTAAAATTGTTTTTAAACCCCCTGTTACCAGTCTTTCCACTAGAGGGAACTAATTGTCTTTATGAAACTCTCCATGCTTTTCAGTTTCAGGTGACTCAACAGGGAAGATTGTCTTAGGAGCTTTAGGACCGACAGTCGTCCTTCTCATTTTTGCTATTGGGCTACAGAGATACAGGAAAACTCATTCCAAGTAAGCATAATAAAATGAATGTGAGATTTCTGTTTGATACTGTTTCATCTTTGCATTTACAGTAAGTTCAAATCTGTTTCACAAAAAATATTATTTATTATAAACGTTCTCCTCCTTAAAGCCCTGGGTGGCTTAAATATCAAAGATCAATGTATTCTTACATATATCCCTATCTTAAACAAAATGGGATCTGTAGTTGCTGATCATGTGCGGTAGAATGGGGAAGCATGCAAAGTAAACTGTGCAAAGTAACAATGTTTCATATCAGACAAAGGTACTCTAAGACACCTGTACTCAAAGTTGTAAAGGCTGCAGCTAAAAAGAGAAAATAATTTTGTCTGTGTGGTAGCTCAATATGCTCCCCTGTTGCCGTTTGTTTTTGCCTAATGACACGGCAGTGATTAGTACCGCTGTTTAACAGAGCTGAGGCCCTGGGTTCAATTCTGGACCTGGGGTTGGGGATTATGGATATATTATTTGGTTGTTTTCTGTATATTCAATTTGTGTTTGTTTCCAAAAGAACAACAACAAAACAAAATGTTGATCACAAAAAAGCACTAATACAAAAAGCTCATGTTTCGCTTATTTTTCTGTAGACTCTTGTGAAAATGGTCACCTACGTTTTTATATCTGTACGCAGAGAAACACAAGTGTGGTCTACTGCAGTCGCCACATTCTTAATTGAATACATCAGATGGAGCTGATTCTACTCCTTATTTTCCTTCTCTTGCCTGTTACGGCCACGCACGGCACCTGCCACCTATTGCACCTCATCACCTTGTTAACCTATCACACCTGTCTCCTTCATTATTTAAACCCTCATGTCCAACATTCCCACGCTTGTTATTGGAGCCGCTCTCTCTTGTGAGCTCGTTGCCTGTCGGCACACTCCTTCCACGCATTTCTCCCGAACAACTCTTCCGGATTTTCGGCCAAGTTCTTTGCCCTTTGGATTTCACTGAACTTTTCGGATTTGTCTGTCTTCCAGAAAACCAACACACGCCGCATAGGGTCCTGCTTATTCTACGGCATTCAGCCTTATCATGGCCAAGCTGAATCGATTGTATTTTGTAATGGGATTGACTTCATAGGAATGGTGAAACTAGGCCATTGGCTTCTGAACCAGTGGATTTTCTTATACAGCTTTAGTGTGGCTGTTTCAATTACGTGCCGTGGTGAACATGCATCAATTTTGTCTTCATCCAGAAAAACACCTCCTCAGCCCATGCCTCTATCCATCCCTGTAGCCAGGAACACACGAGAAAATACCTGTCCTGACGGGAATGACATTTACGCAAACACCGATTGGCAAGATCTGCAAGAAGCTGTCTACAAAAATGACTGGGGGCAGGTAAGTCACAGAAAAATTACTGGTAATACTGGTAGACACCTTTGTCTTTAACTGTCTTGTAAGGCCAACACCTTTTATTTTTCTAATACTGTATTGTATATTAGAAAGTATACTATAAACTATACCTAATAGCATTAAAGAGAATGCTTTCTGGAATAATCTTTAGGAATCAGGTATTCTTCAATAGACTTAAACCTAAAGTAACTTCATTAATAAAGGAATCATACAGAGATTCAGAGGTCTGGGCTTGCATTGCTATTCTACTCTTACTAAATGATATTTTTGAATTGCTTTATTATACACCTTCACTGTGGTCACTAGTTTCTTTATTGCCAGAACATTACGCAGTGTGAAATCTATTATTTGCAGGCTCTTGCCCATTTTACAAACCAATGTATTTGCACAAAATAGGACTTTGTTAAGAGTTCGAAGCAAACATCTCAGCATGTACATACACCTTTAAAATTTTTCATTGTTGCACTTTTTTTCTTAAAATGAACTTTTCTGGCTTCCCTGTTTTTCAGACTTCAAGCATTGAAGACTATGGTAGTGACAATATCTATGGTAACTGCTGAACTCTATTGTACAACTGGTGAGACCATTTATTCCTTTTGCATGGAATGTATGGTCCAGAAGAATGCAGGACAAATCTAACAGCACAGCACTAAACGGCATAAAACCTTGTCATTTTATTAGTTGATAACTGTCATTTAACCAGTGATTAACTACAATCAAATACGCTGATATGCATAATGTTATACTGTATATTCAACTCTGTTCACCATACAGTATGTGTTACTATGCTATTTTGTATGTTTGTGTTTTATGTTATTGGACTGCTTTGTTTGCTGACATATCTTACAGAATATTAATATGTAACTGTTTAATGACCTTAACTTTGTTGAATGAAATATTTTCTGGATATTTCTTTATATGAGCACATTAGCCATTAGTTACAGACTTTTATTTTCATATGAATTAAATTCATATAAAGGAATTTCTAATAACTTCTAATGAAAGCTTATTGATTTCCAAAAGGATAACATTTTTCAATTCAAGCTTTAATGTCCCCTAGGGTAAATTTGTTTGAGTCTCAAGTAAATAAGATTGGTTTGCAAACAAGTAAGGTATAAACTGATTAGGATTAGACCTGATACACAATGGACAGATACAATGAGCAAATACCCATGAATAATGAATATCATTCTTGGAAAGGGTGAAGTCTCCAACAGTCACATGATGAACAGGATGTCTTTCTAAAACAGAGTATTTGCATATACAATCATCCTGCATCTTTCATTTCAAACAAGTATGGCTTGTTGAGCTCTTAATTGCAGAAGTATTGTTTTTTTCTATATTGCAAGCTTGAAATTCAATGCACAACTAGATTCTAAGACAGAATCATACTGTTCAGATTCCAGATATATAGTAAATCACTGGAAAGTACTTAACACGTACCTCCTAAGACTCCCAGGAGTCTCCCCGGTCCTCTCACTCTGCAACACTTTCTTTCTCTTTGGCCTAGTGCATAATTCAAAGGCTGACAGACACTCTCCGGTACAGAACACAAGTCACTCTGTGAAAATTAGTCTGTGATTTCACTCTGTAAAGAGCAGAAACTACATGGAAAGTGCATTTCAATCTGAGAACAGGAAGCACTTCTTTGCCCAATGGGTTGTGGGAACAAGCTATCCCGTCTTGTTGTTGAAACCAATACCCTGGCTTCTTTCAAGAAACGACTGAATGAGATCCGAGGATGGTCAAATCTAGCAAATGACCTCTTCTCATTGATATTCGTTCTTCTCATGATGATGATGATATTTCAGAATAATATAAATGTTGCTTGCACTGTTACATTCTTAATCGGAGTATAACATTTTGACCCTCTTCAATTTAAAAGAATATTCTTTTTTATTTAAAAGAATAATTTGGATATATCGTACTTTACTGTATGTCCCAAAAAATGCTAATGTTTCCCATTTGCTGTGTTTTTAACATCTCTCAGTATACAAATATATGCCTTGTGCTAGGGAGTAAGCAAACATAGATTCTGCAGATTACCTGGATTTGCAATGTGTAATTAAATCTTTATTTCCTTCCTGCAACAACTTTCTTTTTTAGGTCAAAGGGGACAAAACCATAATATTGTAAACAAATAGTGCATGGGTGCTATTCCTAAGCTCTATGCTTTCTAAACACATCTAAGAGAACGTAAATAGATTGGGGTGAATTCTGGGGCTTTTCTTCCACATTACCGGTTTATAAGCTAAATTCTATAATACTAAATTCTTCTGTAGTTTCCTGTTTACTTTTATGATAGTTATTTAGTTTTTAGGAATGAGGAAACCCACTGCCTAAATCCAACATCGAAGAGGCTAACAACACAGTGAGCTCCTCAGAGGTGAGCAAAGGTTTTTATTCAGTGTTTTTACTGAAACTCCAGTTCTTTTATACACTCTATATATGTTTATATCTTAAATAGCATAGTTTATGTTTTTACTTGGAGTTTACCTGACTTATTGGAACAAGCAGCGCAAAATTGATGATGGTCTTTTAAAAAATGGGAATCAAATCCAGGACACTTTTCACATTGATATGATCAGCTGTACGTGTAATAATATCTATCACTGTGCCGACGTGTCATCACTAGAAAGAAAAGGAAAAAGGAAATTTAAAGCCATGATTAAAGGATGTGTCATTATACTCTATACCTTCTCCAAAGCAGTCGAAAACATACAGTATATAATAAAAGACATATATTTCTTTAGTAGTTTCTCACATGGTAAAAGGGCAAACAAAAATTAATAATAAATGTTGAAAATAATAATAAGAGTCATCACACAGATGTTAGAGAACTGGTGAATTGCCATAAATGTTTAAGGCTTCTGGTAACCTTGAGACACAGAATCACATAAGTACTAATGAAATATATTAATGATGCTATAAAAAGTGTTGCATCTTTGCACTGGCTCATGGTGAAATTTACAATTGTTTTAAACTAATTAAATCTTCTATTTAATTAGAAACATTTTACGGCTTAAAATTCATACCCAAAAGAAGAATTACCTTTTTCTTTTCTTTCTTCAGGGATAAATTTTTGGAGATTTTGGAAGTTCAAAATCTACTATGTACTACGTCGTCTCTGCAGTGACACATTCTAATTAATAGAAATTTGTACTCCACATCTTATTATAAAATATATGAAAATCGGCTAATTATAGATTTGACTTTACTCCATAAGGTTAATCTGAATTTTAGGTTTCTTGCTGTTCTTTGCAGTTTTAATTAAGCTGTGATGCATGCCTTCCAATCAGCCAGCTAGAATATTATGTGGGTCAGTTTTTGCTTCACAGCTTGAGTGCCATACTAATACTTTTATCTTTACACAGCCAGTATGCAAAGATTGTGTGTTTATGAAAAAAGGTCTGCACTAAAAATAAAGCAGCTTCTGAATATGAAGTCTTTATTGTAGTTGTTGAATAAAAGCGAACATTGTGCTTGTCACTACATCATTGAACATTCAGCATAGAATTGCTCATCACAGCGTTTCGGTCCTAGTTTTCACTCTTCTCTGTGTTCTAAGTATAAAGTTTGAATATTCTACTATGCATGGGTTTATAATATGCAGTAAAGCTTGGTGTTTCCTACTGATGGCAGTGTCAAAAGACAGGTTGGAAAACTATTTACAGAGGTGCATTTGAGTCACAGGAGAGAGATCTCTGGAAAGTCTGAGAGAGAGATACAAGGCATCTGCAGGACAGGTAAGAGAACAAAGACAGAATAAAGACTTTTCCTTTGTTTTATAGGATGAGGAATAGGAATAGGGAGGGGAGTCATGAGACAGTCCATTATCATTAGGTCATCCAAGTACACCAGAGAGTGGGTGGGGGGCTTTGACTCCGGGGCCTTCTGTTTAAGCATCTTGGGGGAGCTTCAGAGGCCAAAGAGCATCACTCTGAATCACCACAGCCCATGGGCCCTTAAGATTTGGGTTAAGATACCATAGTCAGGTCTACTTGCCAGTGGCCACCACCGAGATCCAGCAGGGAGAACAAGGAGGAGTAGGTGGTAGCAGAGCTAGGTAATCCAGAGATATGGGATAGAAATCCTTAATGCTGACAGCACTGAATTTCTGTGGTGAGATAGTGGTGAAAGCTCTACTTTCCTTTGCCTAAAGTCGATCACAAGATCTTTCGTATTGCTGACATTTAGTTCTAGGTTGTTTAGGCTGCACAATTCAATTCATTCAGCTATTTCATTCCTGTATACTGACTCATCGTTGTTTGTAATGAATCTTATGAGAGTAGTGTCATCAGCGCACTTGAACATTTTGTCTGAATCTGAATGTGTAATACAGTCATTTTTGTACAGAGTGTCAAGCAGAGGTGATATGACACAGCCCTGAGGAGTTTCCATGTTCAAGTTGAGAGGCTTAGAGATGACATCCTCCTTATCAAAAAGTTTGAAATCATGTTAAAAGCAGCACTGTTTTCAATAAAGAGGATTTGGCCATACGTGTTGGGTGCTTCTGCATCTTGAAATATATCAAGAAGACCAGTAAGACTGCATCATCCACTGACTTGTTTTCTCTGTAGGCAAACTGGCATGGTTTGAAGTTCCTTAGACAGGAAATTAACTATACTGTAAGTCGCTTAACAACTATTGTAATAATAGACATCAAGAGTACTGGTTTGTAGTTGTATTGTTACTGTTTTTTGATTGGTTGCAATGATGAAAAAAAATAATGTAGAGAAGATGTGCTTCTAGTCACTTTGGAAAGTGGTACCCTTAAACTGATATAGTAATATTGAGTAATATTTTGCCAGTGGCAATAAGGTGGAATTGTTCAAAGTGTACTGTTCAAAATGTACTGATCTTGTCGGTTTTACAACAGGAGCATGTATAAGAGAGACATTCATCCATTTTAAAATGGAAATGTGAATTGAATGGACCATATTTTGTCATCTTGGTCAGCCAAAACTATATTGCTACAGATATAACACAAAGAATATCCTCTTGCTTCTATCTTACCATATCATTTTACTTAATGCTTCTTTCTTGTTCTGCTGCAGGTGCCCAGTAACCTTCTATACTGAAGACTCAAAACAACCACAGAGATGGATCTGCTAGCGCTGGCTGTTTACATTATAACCTTCCTTACAGGACTGCCATCAAATGTGCTGGCGCTGTATGCCTTCAGTTTGAAGGTGCGACTCAAACCCCTTCCTATCGACATCCTCTTGATCAACCTGACAGTCTCAGACCTCGTCTTCCTGCTCTTTCTGCCCTTCAAAATGACCGAAGCCTTCTATGACCAGCGGTGGGTCCTGCCCAACTTCCTCTGTTCCCTGAGCGCGTTTATCTTCTTCTCCACCATCTACATAAGCACTCTCTTTCTGACAGCAGTGAGTGTTGACAGGTACCTTGGAGTGGCCTACCCCTTCACGTACAAGAAGAAACGTCATCCGCTGTATGTCATCATGGTCTGCATCTTCTTCTGGATCTTCTCCTCTGCCCACTGCAGCATTGTCTACATAACAGAGCACTTCCGACCAGAGAACGTGTCTGATAATTACTCATTGTGCTACGATGACTTCACAGAGGAACAGCTGGCCATCCTTCTCCCTGTTCGTATCGAGTTGTGTGTTGTCCTCTTCTTCATCCCCCTTATAATCTCAGCCTTCTGCTATTTGAATTTCATCCACATCCTCAACACCCTGCCCAACATCAACCATAAAAAGAAACACAGAGCTATTGGCCTGGCCTTGGGAACTCTGCTCGTGTTCATCCTCTGCTTTCTCCCCTACAACATCACTCATATAGTAGGTTACATCCATAGGAAAAGCCCCAAGTGGCGTAGGTTGGTGCTCCTTCTCAGCACATTCAATGCTTGCTTGGATCCCATCATCTTCTACTTCTCTTCTTCTGCTTTCCAAGAAACCTTCAAAAAGTTTTTTTTTATTCAACAACTAAGAAGGAAATAGAAAAAAAACTAAACTCTTGTAGTTTATAGTACGTTGGGCCTCCTTTAGAGAGACTTCAACACAAACTGGGTTATCTGTGAACTTATGTAACAGGCCCAATACTGAAAGAGACCTGATTTTTGGTCAAGTGAGTGGATATTGTTTTAAAGCCACCTTTTAATTGTATTGCCTTAGAAATTAAAAGATTGAGAGGGGATGTAGGAAAACTGTTGTATCAGTAGCACAATATCAAATCCAATTTGTCACTATTTCCTATTAGGTTGTGTTATCTTGCTTTAAGTAAGCATGGTTTTCCATGTTTTAGAAAACACTTTTTTGCACTAAAACATTTGTTAGCCTAGAGTGAATAGTACTATGAATTCCAGAATTGTCTTAATTCACAATTACCCTAATTGTTACAGTATATTATGTCTTAATGTAACATTGGATCCTGCTTTGAAATAAGTTATATAAAAACACTACAATGCCTTTACCAAGAAGCAAATTTGACCTCTGTAGTGTACAGTATGTTGCTCCTTTTAATGGTTACTGAATAAAACACTCATTGTGGAATGTGTTCATAATATTTCCTTATAAAACATAGGTAAAATGCTGCAGTTTAGATTTAAACAGTAATATTTGTTTTAATTGGCAGTTGAAGGAAATAAATAAAAAATTTCTCTTTGACAAGAATGAATACAACTTCTAAATTACCATATGGTGACACTTCCAAACAAAATAAATATTTTGAAAATGTGTAGCACACACAGTGTATTGCAGTTGGCAATATAATACTTCACCACTTTTGAGGAAAACGACAACTCCCAGTAAGAGAAAATTCTCTGAATTTTCCAGGCACCCAACAAAGATGAGATAAAATCTTTGGATCTTTTTGCTACAAGCCTCTTCCAACTTGCCCACTTTCAAGCCATTAGTCTTTTATTATGTCACAGGCTGCATAGCCCTATTAGAGATGTTTGGTAGTAATAGGAGAAGAGGAGTATCCCTGTAGTACTAGCACTTGTACTACAAACACTTGTACGGTAACATGGCTCAATACACTAAGCCAGTTACCATATTGGTGTCACCTCCTCTGAAGTTAAGAATGTGTAAAAGTCTACTTTGACAGATCTTTGACCAATGATTCCATCTCTAAAGGAGTTATCCACTGACAAGGAAGTGCTGTGTGTTCTCATAGCTCATAAGCAATCATGTTAAAATCCCTGGAGAGGCAAGGACAAGGGCCTCTTCATTCATCACTCTTGAAAGCCACAGAGTCATAAGAAAAGTTAACAAATGAAAGGAGGCTTATCATGACTTATCTGGATTTAGAAGTTATGTGATTCTTAGATCCCATCCAGTTTTTTGTTGAAGGAAGCCAGGAAGTCAGTTTCAACTGCAGGGTCGCGTTCCCTGTCCAGGACTCCCACAGCCCTTCATATAAGAAAGTTCTGACTGTTCTTAGTATTAAAAAACACTTCAGCTTGGTTCCACTTGTATCCTCTTGTTCGTGTTTCGGTTGCTGATTCTGAGGAAGTCCACTGTGTTGATAGCTCCGTGAAGTTGGCCCCCCTACAGAGCTTTGTGTATACTGCTGTCAGTGGCTTTGAGGATTTGGATATCAGTTTTCAATCAGGTTCTCAAGAAATTGTCTCTGATCAGTGATAAACCATAAGAGCCATCAAAGGGAAGTGAGGGGTCAACTGCTGTTGTCAAATGGACAGATTTGTGTAAGCAACAAGTAAGAAAGATAACAAACAGTCTAAACTGCCAAAGTTTGGCAAAGGATATGAATTTGTGCTGATAAAAATTATAGTGGTAACTCAAATTTAATTTAATTGGATTTTGTTTTTTATTTAATACATCTGTTCATTTCCTAGGGCGCATCACAAAAAATATTTTTGGTCAATTACAAATTAATTTATAAAGAAATAATAACGTATTCTGTCATCCAAAGATGTGCATTTGTGTTTGTGTATTCATGTTGAAAACAGCAAAAAACACTGGGAACAAGCCGCCAGGTAGCATAACAGATAGAACATGGAAGTCAACACAAAAGGAAAACACAGAGGCATTGTCCTGGTGGGGATAAACATTGTATAGCAGTTTGACTAAGCAAAGCACTTGGCACATGCAAATCTGAAATAATATACTCCACAGCAGTAAATGAATTAATTATTAAGTTCAGGTAAGAACATATTTTCTTTGTTGCAGAATATGGACACTTTTATACAGTATATATATTGAGTTGCTACGTTTGAGATTCACCACAATTAATGAGTAACAAGAGTTATATGAATATTCATTTCTTCCACTGTTTTATGGTCTTGTTTTTCATCTACGCTACCTGAAAACTGCATCCAGGTTTGGTCTGAGGAAAGCCTGGGAATAAATAAAAGTTAATAATCTAAATCAGGTAGAACAACCTCTTTTCAATGTACTGATTTTTACTGACCCACTATTTTAACAACACTTTTTTCACACTGCAAGCATACAGGATATAAATATTAGAGAAGAAATCAAATGTATTTAGTGTAACTGCTTGGTGTATCTACTTCTTACTTTCAAAGGTACTTTTAAGTAGCCTAAGTGGTTAATGTATAATGATGGAAAAGATTTGGGCACCCACCAAAAGCCCTTTCCATATTTTGCTGAAGGTATACAGTAGGTAAGATTAGCAGAAGCACATCAGACAGAATTCAGTCAATCTGCAATTAAACCTGTTTTGGGTGTGAGTTTGAGAAACCTCAATTGTTAGTTTGATGAAAAATTAAGTTAGCCTTGATCAAATCAAAACTTGGAACATCTGCCAACTATCATAACTCATATCAATTTGAAAGACGTTCCTGGACAAACTAAAAGCTAGTAGGTCAATTGAAATTCTTGATTCAAGATTCAAGGTCAATGGGTCTTTATTTGGTTCATTATGGTGACAAAAATTGAAATCAGTCCTGTGAACATTCACCTTTATGCAGCCAATCTATAATAACAGCAAAAACAAAGAGTACAATGATGCAAATATTTTGTTAATCTCAGCATACCAAAAACAAAATATTTCTTCGCAAAATTCAGGAGACACTGTAGAAATTGCAAGCAGTATTTTCTGCCATGAGTTTATAAATGAATGAAAGCCATGAAGCACAGAGTAACGAGGCATTTAAATGTACTTTGTAAACAAAGGAGGGAGAGCATAGTTGTGATTGTATGCAGTCCCTAAATTATGGCGAGAGACTGCCATCAATTTTCATACAACTGATGGACTTGCATTTTCAAAGTCTCTCCGGTTTCCGTCTACAGTATTTCTTACTGCTTTTCCCAATGATGAAAACTGAAGGGCAAACAGCAAATGCGCATTTGCAAGAATGAAGTCAAGAGAAGTGCAAAAGACGTCAGTATTAGTTGACACTTGTAGTCAAAGATGAAGAGAAAACTATTGTGATATGCTGAAGGTGTCACGCCCTCTGCAGGCAGAGGGCACTCCTACTCTGTGTTGTCTCTCATTTCCAGTGCTTTGCTGTCCTTCCGGTGTTTCTCTCTCTCTGGGGCTATATATTCCTGGGTCTTTCATTTGCCTTTGCTTAGCATTGACGTTCGGATGTCCTGAAACCTGCCTAGCACCAGGTCGCCCCACGTCCGCTACCTGAGGGCATAGATTTCTATACGGCATTCCCTGAACAGCTGAGCCCGGGTTAACCCCCGTCTCGCCGCTACGCATAGGGTCTTTCATGCTCTCCTGTCATTCCACGGTTCGTCCTTTCCGACATCCTTGACAGAAGAGCTGGTTGTCAAAAAAGAAAGAGGCTCAGCTATTAAAGACACTTGTTCTGCGCTTTTGCAGCGAGCGTCTGGGCTATGTCATTATGTACTGTAACTGCAAATGAGCCTCCACAAGCCAGGGAACAGAACTGGCTTAATCTAACCAGGGAGGCAGAGTTTCCTTCGGATTTTCAAAGAGGAAACCTGGAAAAACCCACATACAGTAAATATAGAGAGAACATGCAACTCTATGCAGAAGGCACTAAAGGAGCAAGGAGTTGTGAAGCAGCAAAGCCGTGTGTGGCACCCAACCCCCAGAATTCAAGAACATAAAAAAATATATTTTAATGGATTTAATAAAAAGAAAAAAACAGCTGAGTTGGCTAAAACTATTATGACCACATTCAAAGGGCTTCACGTCAAAAACATAAAATGTTTGAAACTGTTATTTTTCTCAAAATGATTGAAGAGAGACAATAGTATATTGTCATATCACTTTTAATCATATAATTATATAACACTTTGATGCCAGATTGCCGTACCCATAATCCAAAATGTAATTAAAAATTGTTCAGTTTGAAAATGCTATGGAAAATCATCTGAACCCTTATCAATCATACATGAATTATGAGAAGGTTAATTCGGAGAGTTAAAATAAATGATGCTGTGAAGTATACTAAAAGCAAAACGTAATTTGGGGCTAGCTTACTCCTTTATCTTACTCCTGATGTACTGCTGTAAATCCCCTTTACATACGTGTTACTTGCAAAGGTAAATGTTTTAACAGTAGCCTACTGTAATTATACTTATACTTAACTAAAAATTATACTTATGTTTATACGTTTTGTATGAAGGAATTCAGTTATTCGGTGGATTACATTTTTTATTGAAATATTTTAATGTTTTTTTTCCATTTTTAATTCATTACACTTGTCTATATTAATATCTGTTGCAAAAGATTGATGGTATAGTAATTTCTCTTTTTAAACCTCACTAAATAACACATTTATTACTGCATAGCATACTGTATAGCAACCTTTATATTCAAATCTGGCTAAGTCATAGTTTGCTGGTGCAGAATGGCTGCTGCGTGTCTTCCAGGTGGGCATCCCCGCTGGCATTCTTTATAGCCGTCATTAGTGATAAGATAATATACAGTATGAAAATACCCTAATATGTTTTTTTCCCTCACTACTATTTATCTTTCCACAACATATTTATTGTTCAGTTGTCTACATTGTGTGGTGTTGTCTGTTGTACTCTGTATGTCCTGAGAGATCAGCGCGGTTAAGAATTCCAATGAACAGTATGTGTACATACAGGAATAAACTACTCTACTCTACTATGATTCAATAGCAGTAGAGCAACACTGTACTGTTTGAATCTTTATTTAAGATCCAATTTGATGTGTATTACAGCATACCTCCTCTTTTTATTTTTAAAAAAACTTGAACTACATTCTTCCATGTGATTCGTTTTAAAAATTAATTTGTCAGAGATCTAGTGGAAAACAATGAAAGATAAGAATTAGCTTTGTAGCAGTCTGAGCCATTTTTTACAGTCCTTTTTAATATTGTTACATTATCGATAAAAATGTTCTTTCTCCTCAACCCAGCCTGTCTGCAAGGTTTCAAGCCTGATTTTACATTGAATGAAAAACGCTTTCAACGTGGTCCAGCAACTCTTCTGCACTCGTGCATTCTGTAGGCGCACATATAGAATATACCTAAAGGGGAAGACAGAGGGCAATTTGTTAACAACACTTTTTTTCTTTTCATGTCTTGCTGATATCCACATTGTTAAATATCACAACATTCTATAATAGTCATGGAATAGTTCAGAGCATCTTCACGGTAGATTATTTTCTAAAACACTGCTGTGCAAAAGTATTAAACATTTTACATTGATGCACTCTGCACTGAATGGTTTTGCTTTATATGGAGAAGCCTAATCTTAGGGCGATCTCTTAATGAAAGTGTAACCATATGTTTTAAGATGATTAAATTCTGATATATCTGAATGATTTTACCTTCATGGATGTATAGAGTGGAAAACAGTTGTATCCTTGAGCTCCTAAAGTTTAAATATCAGTTAGGTGTTTAAGACAAGAAGTAACACTATGGAAAAACGTACATAAAACTTTTATCTTATTTTCCGTGAAAGCAAAAATTCCCTATGTGTATTAATCTTTCTGGATGGTTTCTGTCCTCTATGATTCAGGGAAGACTTTTCTCTGTTTCTCTGTTTTTCTACTTCTGAGGAGTTAGAAATCAGTTAAGAACATTTTGAAATATTTCAAAAGATCGAAGACAAGCTCACCTGCAAAGAATGTCATAAGAAGAGCAACCCAACCCAGTATATACGACCAGGAGAATCTCCAGTCACCAAAGCGTTTTCCAAGGAAATTGACCGTCACCCCAGTGTAAATTGCCATAGCCAGGAGCACAAAAAGAGCTGTTCAAGAAAGAACATTTTTGATCACCAGTTTGGTAGTGGTTTGCCGTTCTGTTCTTTGCTGATATGGTACAGTTTTTAAAAGAGGATAAGAAGTGATTCTCAATTGCTCTCAATAATCCAAAAGGGCCGGACGAAGGAACAGACTGTAATCCAGAACAACACTCATATACAGTAATATTTGTATTTCTTCTACAGCCACACAGACACATGATCATTTGACTATCATTGAAACATTATTAAAAGAGCAAATTGTTATAACAATCTAACAATACGCTCAGTTTCAGGAGAGACATCTGCCTTCCACCTTTGAGTGCCCAGTGCTCTCATTTGCTCATCTCACATAACTGGTATAAACTAATAAAGCAAATGTGAAAAGCCCTCACATGAATGAGTTAGTAAAAGCTTTGAATTAACAGTCATCAAGGGAACAAGACTTTTTAGACATGTCCTGTCCTGAACAAATGGATGTTATGCACAATCTTCAGGTGGTAGAATTGGGAACTCTGTTGACTCTAGTAACTCTACCAGCATGATCTGATTTGGTCTGGACGTCTGTGCATGTGTTGAGAGAACTCATGCTTGCATGGTATGACTCTCCAAGTCAGTCTTCTCTCTAATCTATTTTCCCTGTTCCGAATCGTGCTGAGATGACCTGCTGCTAATCCCATGTGATGCACTTCAGCTAATTCTGACAAAAATGTGACTTACTGGAGACAAAAAACATGATCCCAGCTGCAAAGGACCTGTTGAACCTCTCAAAGGCGGAGAAGTGAGCAAAGGACAGGATCCCAGCAATTATTCCAGCAAAGCAGGACATGGCGGAGAGTATCATGAAGGCCCTTGTAGCATTCCAGTAGGCTGATTGATACAGAGGAGCAAAAGAATGAGAAAGATCAAGCACAAGGAGAAATTCCCTCACTGGAAAAAGCATTTACCTGGAATGAACCAGCAACTGATATGTAACCATATGTAACCATTATCAAACTGTATCACTGCACTGAGAAAATGACCAAAACCCCATTTAAACAGGAATTAAAATGGGTGCACGGTTAACTCTTAAGAGACACTGAAAAAAGAACGAAGAGACTTTTAGTTGTAAATTCCAATGGCCTGTCAAGAGTTTCGATACTGGAGTTTTTGACATACTGTACTGTCATACTGAATGCCTACAATGGAGAAGATTATGAGAGACCTGCATTTTCATTTAAAAAAGTTAACTGAAAATAAGGATAATAATTAGAAAAAAAACCTTTCAAGTCTATCACACCCTGTGATATATCAGGATCACAATATTTAAGCTCCTTGATTATAGATCCAATCAGTCTTTTGTGGTGATTTGCATTATTTGTGCAATTTCAGCAGACGTTTTAGCCTCGATTTGGTCATTTACGTACAGTATGCTGCGCTAATGCTAAGACCATTAGCACATTTGTAAAAGTTAAAATAATGATGCACTTGCCATTAGATTTGTTGACCAACAGAGGTCTCCCTTTCACATCAAATATTGCATTTCAGGGCTAAAGGCTACCTACTGTCAATAAATGATGCACATTTAAGACTGAGAACCAGAGACACATTTTCACAAATATTGTACAACAGAAAAGGGCTGAATAGTCAGGTTCCTATAGGGCAGTTCCCTGTAATCTTTCAAAACAGGACTAAACGATCTGTAAAACCATCAAATCTGTTCTCCGTTCATTGCCTCCTCTTTCCTTCACTTACCAATACTGTCAGTCTGCATGTAGCACTTCCCGGACATGCAGTATCTCCACAACCCCTGATGGGCAAAAGCCCCAGACAGGCGGTATTGCATCCAGTAGTCCGTTGCCGTGGAAACCACCAGGAGGATGTTTCCAACTATCGCACAAAACAAGCCACCTCCCATGAAGCTGTACATTCTGAGGAGCGCTGCTGGTAGGACCAGTGACCACACGGAGGAAACCTACAGGAATACAGACTGAACAACACAGCACCAGAAACCACCTTTTTAAAACAAAACTGAAATACAAAGCGAAGCTCTGTTTTTTTCACCCAGCTATACACTTTAGTCTGTTTGTGAAGATCATAGGTGCAAGTTGATTTTTTGTGTTTTTCGTGGTTTTCTGATGCTTACGCAAATCATTTTGCTTTACCACCGTGTGTATCATACTTCATCGACTTCATTTAATACGAATATCCATGTCGTTTTCAGACCAAAAACCTTTAAGTAATGATCAAGCTGATAGAAAACATTACTAAGAAATGGCTTTTTTTTAACCTTCAAATTTTTGGGAAAGTCATTTAAGAACACATAGTTATTGTAACATTCAAAGGCTGACTATAGCATATCCAATTTGTGACACATTTACCTGTGACATTTTTGAGATCTTTATAATGAAGTCATTTCGATAGTCATGTTTAGGTCAGCTTTGCAAGCCTGACAGATCCTAAAATGTTCACATTTACCTACACACAAAGTTTAAATCATCTCACAAAATGTATCGCTCAGTGTATATATCCAATATAGGCAAATCTAAAAAAACAAGTGGTTCTACTCTCAAACAGATTAGGGGTGTTATGTTTCTCATTCTCTTAAAGAAAGTAAAACATGATTCAGCTTCTGACAAGTGTGAGGAACATGTTTACAAATAGCACACATTATTGTTTAAAAACAGCAACCTAATGCGTACTCAGTATTCTCCATAAACAACAAAATTTAAACATGAATGTCCATGCAATGTAATCTTAAGCAAAAGTACCATACAGTATTACACTCAAATGGTTATACAAAAGACCTAAAATATTGTTAAAATCTTGAATGTGCACTTTGTCTTGTGACATGCAGTAGCTAAAATATCAACATTTTCCCTAAAGCACCAACAACTATTTAGTGATGCTAATTTCTGACCAGTGAGGCAATGTGTATTTATTTTATATCTGTTTTTATACATAAGTCATAGCAGAGTGGACTTATTTTCTTTCCATTGCTTATTTTCTAAATTCCACCTGCAGTTGAAACTAGTTTTTCTCCCTTGTCATATTTAATAATTTAGAGCACGAGCTACATTGTTTGTTTTTTGTGTGACAACACAAATAACCAATTGTTATTGTTAAAATTGTTATGTAATATTTTGTTATATATTGTACCTTTGTTTTGATAGCTTATTCTATGCCTTCTCCTGTCAAAGTGTAGGGTATGTGTTGGGCGATTTCCTCAGTCTTCTGCCTGGCTTTTAGGAATATCAGATACAGCAGGAGAAGAATACCAAGTGCACAGGCAGAAAGACCAAAAAGGGTATTCTGTTTTGTGACATTCATTTAGAAATTCTACACAAAATACTACAACTCTTTAAAGTGCAGAGATGTTACATTTATATTATTATTTTTTTAATTATAAGATGGTATCTGGAATCGAATGTGCTTGTATGCTGTTCTTTGTAAAACAAAAATTTTAACTAGTCAATCGCATTTTGAGCCACTAAATAGCCCATCAGATAAATTCCTTTTCACATTCTACAAATATTGTCAGCAAAGTTTTATTTAGCACTGGAAGTAGGAGTAAAGATTTTGTGTGAATTAAGAGACAAATCTACAGAGTGATTTCTAGACATCGATAATTGCAGCCATTGCATGTACTGTAATTCATATTAATAGTTAATTCACTTCCAGTTGTGTATTAGAATGATAAAGATCAAAACGATATGATTCTTAAACTTAATGATAAGTAAGTACAAATAAAATATATTTATTAAACTGTATAACACTTAGCAACATTGTTTCAAATAACGCTTATGAAACATTCCAAATGTAATTGTATCTACTGAATCATTGTAATTTGAGCACAAACATTTTAAACCATTCTTGATTTTTAATAGTACACTCTATCACACTACAGTTCTGCATATTAGTGTATTTTACTGTATACAAGACAAGGATACATTATCATCACACTGAAGGAGTACAGTTCACCAAATCCTCAGATGCATGATAAGATACACCTCCTTTTGTACTGCATTGTGATTAATGAATGATTACTCAATAATCTTGTGGTTCACATATTGTTAATAAAGAGCTTTGAAAATCCAGAGAGCAAAAATAAAAAGCAATCTACAGCTGTCTGTGTTGCACACAATTAAATTGTGCAAGTTTTCATTCAGTCCCTGAAGCACAAATCAATCCGAGAACCACATAAAAAGAGACTTTCAATACACTTTTATTCAGCTGTTGTATTTTTTAAGGGGACAGTTAATAACTAAAATATACCCAAACATACGATTGACAATACATTTTGGACCCCAGATACTCTTACATGCTTGCTGTTTTTTCATCGTTTGACAGAAGTCCAGCACCCATTTTGGACGTTAATACATAATCGAATAAACAAATTAAGCCTTACCTCAATAAAATTCTTGTCTCCCGAGATTGACAGAGTGTTGCTAACTCTATGCCAGCTTCAAGTCAAAGAGACAGCAGTAGGCCAAATTCCAAAAAGTTATCCCCTTGACATTTTTGTTGATGGTGGCAAAACCTTTTAATAGTAAAACTATTGAAAGTGTTACTGGCAACTGGGTCATGTGATTTCCATACAAGCCTATGGGATGCCTGTTTTTTCTTCTGGAAAGCCAATGTGCAGAGGCTGCACTCCTGGCCATTAAATGGAACTTGCTGAGGCCTATAGTTTCAATAGAGGCCCAAGGCTATTGGGGCCTACAGTATCGGCAGGGGCTCACACAACAATTTAGAGGACAATGCTCAGAGTTTAGCTCTCCCAATTCAGTCAAATTGCTGCTTTGCAGAATTAATATGCTCCATATAGTGGAAAAAAAAAGAAAAGAAAAAGTTCCTATTATTTAAACTGGCCACAAGACAACAAGTGGAGCTGTTGTGTTTAGCTAACGTATTGATGTGAACAGTATGATACAAAATGTAGACTTTATTCATTTATCTAAAACAGCAGGGCATGGGAATGTAACATTTCTCCTCTTTTTCTGATTTTTCTTCAAAAAAAATACATACAGTAAGTATACCAATTTATTGCTCAAATTAGGAGTGTCCATTTTTGTCTGCACTGGAAGAATTATTGGAATAGAAATCGAAATGGACTGTGTCAAAGATTTTCAAATGAGGGGGACTGATAATGAAGACGTTAATCTCAATCCTCAATATCGGTTGTTAACCCATGTTTTTTGAGACATTTGTCACAACAATTTTCAAGTTTCCTTTCCCAAATGGCCTGACTAGTGGAGAAATTTTGGACTGAGGTATAGGAACTTTAGGGGTCTGAATGATTTGCCTCAACAGCTTTTAAGCAGTGTAGAATCAAAGGCTGGATGAAAACATATCTATTCCTAGAAGAGTTACTGGTAATTAGTTACTCCCTTTGCAGTTTATGCCTTAATAGTAGATACCATAATGTGACAACGCATGCAGTTATTTGGAATGCATCTTGAATTATTTGGTCCTGAAGTCCTGAAGCTCACAAAATTTAATTTACCAGAGGGTTTTGGTACTTTTTGGAATTATGTGCTTTCTATAATACCAATGTTACACTTTTAGTTCATACAGCTTTCTATCAGGTAAGTAGTGCAATTTGATTCAATGGTGTTAGTTAGTCCACCTACCAAGCACTATTGTAAGTGGATAGCAGCTGTGTGTTTTTATCAAAAGTTTGCTCATTGGAAAATATTCTTCCACTGAGTACTCTTCCAGAAAGGACTGAAATTTACAATCAGATTAGACATGCATCAGCAGTTACTGTATATCTGGAGTTAAACGATAAAGAAATCATCTTGAAAACTAATGTCATCATTCTTAATAGTTCCTCTGACTTCTTTAATCATTCCAATGTTGCCCAACCTTATGACATTCAACACTACAGCGCATCACCCGAATTCAGACAGACTCATTAAAATAACACTGGTCAACTTTTCATTTGGTCTAACTGGAGGAAAAATATGTGAAAATAATCAATTGCCCTGTCATGTACAGGTAATATTAACAGTGTGGGGAATAAATGGCCTCTAGAACTTGCAGTACCAGTATATACTGTATTATAGCAGGTTTTTAGTCACTGAACAGAGTTCCTCTGGATCCATCCATCCATTTTCTAACAGCTTCATCCAACTCAGGGTCACAGAGGAACCAGAACCTATGCCAGCAAGCAATGGGCTCAAGGCAGGGTTGTATAGGAGATAGTCCTGTGGATCTCCAAAATATGAAAACCGTTTCTCTTGCTGTTGCAATTTTGCAGAAGCGATGTTTATTTGTTTTCAGCCATATGGAATAGATCCCATTTTACAGAGAAGACGTGAATGACATCTCTTTATTGATGGTCGTCTTTGATCCTGTGGCTTGCAAGTTTTCATAGACTGCCTCCTCCACAGCCTGAGTGGGATGAGAGAAAAGAATATCGCCGAAAATATTAAAGATTAAGACTTAATGGGTCACTGTGTCAACAAACAAACCAAGACATTCATTCCATACTGAAAATTGAAAGGAAAGAAGTAAATAAACACAATATTTTGTTTGTGTGGGGCATTCTTCTGGTGTGTGGGAGATTATGAAGATAGTAAAGCTGTACAAGATAGTCAGGAGTAGAGTAAAACATAAGGACAAACATAATAGCATTGAATTGCAGGGCAGTGTTGTTGACAATTATTTTGTTTTTGGAAAAAAAAAAATTTCCTGCACTAAACCCTTGTCCACTGTTGGTTCAAAGTACCTATCATGGGGGTCTTGGTTTAAATAATATCACTAAAATCAATGACAAAGTTGACCCAGTGATCATCTTCGGGGGCAACAGTGAAACACAAGCTACAAGACACAAGTGAAAACTACAGGGAAGTTTAAAACTTTGCAAAGGATGGCTCATACCCTAGCTTCCCTTGAGAAATGACTGGGTGAAATCCATAGATCAATTAGCTACTAGCAATGAAGAAGCTAAATGGGCCGAATGCCTTCAGTTTGTTTGTAACTTTTCTATTGTCCTTGCGTTAGTCAGAATAATAAAGATTAAATTATCAAAATGGTGACTAAAACATGAATCAGTCCTTGAGGTATCCCAGACAGTGATGGTGACTGATGTGACACAGGCAACAGTGTAATGCCTGGATCACAGTTCATAGTGCAGAGTCTGATCCCTTTACTATCTGAACTATTGAGTACTATCTAACTGCTATCTGAACTGCTGAGAAAACCACAGGATTCTTCTGAATTCTTCTATTCTCCTGTGCCATGGTTTAAAATTACTTAATCTTGTAAAACATTTTAGATGTTTTTGCTACTGCATTTCTCATTTTTTCAGGTCCTGATGATTTTAAAGTGCCGAACATTTTGAAGTATTTTGAAAGGCAATAATCTCAGTAATATTTATTCAGAACAGCAGCAATCCAAACATAAAACTGTTATCATGGGATTCTTTTGAATCTAATCCTCTTCAAAAGAGTGTGATATTCTGTAACACAAAGGAAAGAATTCAGTACCTATATATAGTACACCATCTAGTGGTAAATCAGTAGAAATAAATACCTTATTTTTACACAGCAGAGTCCTAGGATACTCAATCTCATATGCTCTTTCATTTGTTCCAGTCAGATCCTCCTCCTTCTGTTTTGTTTGAGGTGTTAGGTTACTTATTACCATATCCTTACTATTAGCTTTACTTGTGCCTTTAACAGAGGAACTGGAAAAGAAGTTAAAAGTGTGTGCAATTTTTTACAATTAACAAACACCAGAGGATTTGAAAGCCATTTTTCTATGAATATATATATAATATATATATTAGATAAATGCTATCAATGTATTTTTTTTACTTCAAATAAAAGTAAACAACCCTTAACGTGATGCTCAATCTTTGTTTTTTAAGTTTTTTTGCCTCTGTTCAAAGTTGTTTGATTTCTCATATTTCTCTGATTCTCTCATTTCTTTTCTTTGTCATTACTGAGATGACAGTGATTTCAGCTAAAGTGTTTTTGTTCATCTTTAAAATGCAAAGGAATCATACAATGTTTTGTGAGAAAATATATAAACAATAATTGTTACATTTATACTTACGACAAGTATTTCCTGCATCCAATCATTATACAAAGAATGATTAACAGTGCAGCACCTCCCACAATGCTATAAATGATCTTCCAGTTAAAGATGCCTTTTAGGGGGAAAAAAAGCACTGATTCTTTACTAAATGTCATGTACACCGCAGTGAGTCATTTCAGATTAATACATGAGAAAGAATAGATGAAAGGACACAACCATTACTGCTCTCATAAAGAAATTTGAACTTGCCTCTTATTGGTAACTGAAATGTTTTCTCCCCAAGTCTGTTGGTGGCCGTACAGTTGATAACAAGATCATTGGTCTCTATTTTTCCAGTCATAACTCCAATATTGAGATTTTCTCTCACAGTGGTAGACATATTGAAACCCCGAGGGGGTGCAGTCCCATTGATCTTCCAAGTGATGGAAGAAAGTGGACTGGAGTCCACCACACACTCACATCTAATTGTTCCTCCATCCAGCTTGCAGTGAGAGTCAGCAAGTACAGCTGGAGCATCTGTATTCCACAGAGACGATAGAATATCACAAGTTACAAATGAAAGGAGACCATTTGACATTTTAGCTTCTTTGTAAGCATTAATAAACTCTACTGTAGCTCCTTGAGCACAGTTTGCAACACTGGCAGTAGACAAAATCTGATACCACCACTCCTCGTCTTCCTAATCTTTATATATGGCTACACAACTCTTAATAGGCAATCTATGTATGAAGAACAGGCACAGGTTGGAATGACTCTGTATCAGACACCTGAGTGACGGCAGTTCTAAAATTCAGACCTTTCTACATGGTTGATAACAATTACAAATCCCATTTGACCTATGAAGAGCTTTGAGCTATGAAAGATTTTTTAAAATATGCATCAAATGAGAACTTAAATTAAACAAGCCTTTGGAGGACAACAAATAACAAGAAATAGTGGTGCCCTGACTTCTCCCTGATCCAAATTTCAGTCCTAGTGCTAACCCTCATCCTATAACCCTACAACATGCTATGATCTCTTTCGTGAGAAATGTGTAATATTGTGCTTATTTCTGGTTTAGGAGAAAACTAAAAGTAAGACATCGAATTCAGAGCTACGCTGGCACAAATCCCCCATGTTGTTCATAGTCTTTAGCCTAACGTGCAATATATGAGCTTTAAAACAGTTACACTCACAGTCCACATTCAAAGGTAAGATGGCTGAACTGATCTGCCCAATCTCATTGTACACCGTGCAATAGAAAGGGCCTTGATCCCTGGTCGCCTTAGCTATGAGGAATGTCTGGGATTCACCATTTAATTTCACGCCTTGGCCATTCTGCACCTTGTACCAGTGGAATGAAGACGCTGGGGGATATCCTTCACTCTGGCAGAAGAGTGTCACTGGGTTTCCTTCCTCCACCTTTTTTGGAATCTGAGTCCAAGAAACGTTTTTCGGACGCTCTGAATTCCAAAAACAATGTATGGACATGGTGTCAATAAGTACTTCAATTCCAAAGGCTCTACCATGCTATGTACAGTACAAGAAAGTTTTCAGAACTGTCTTAAGGTTGTCTGTTGACTCATTATTACATAGAAGTTTATGCTCCCATAGATGTGTCTTCTAGTGATAATCTAAGAGATGATAATAAAGAATAATAATTATCTGAGGGCAAGTAGGGGTAATATGCTGAAAATATGTGATATACTTGTCAGAGTGTTTTATACCTTTAACATAATGTCATATACTGTTTTCTAATCATTATATTGAATCTATTTAACAGGAAGCACCTCCCTTTCTTACAAACGAGATTCAAATAGGTTTTACAGGTAGTTTTCAGGCATCTTAACAGGTGATTAACCTTCATATTCAAATAACAATTACATTTTCTGGACCCTTTCATACCAGAGGCACACAGACTGCCATGTCCTCAAAATTGGGACCTAAAGCTCCAATTAGTTGAATGCTTTCCTTCCTTAGAGACAGTCTGAAGACAGCGTCACACCGAGAGACTGGCACACCTCAATCTGCCTGAAGACAGTGTCACACCAAGCGAATGGCACACTGACACACCTCAATCAGTCCAGAGACAGTGTTACACTGGCACACTGGCACACCTCAATCAGTCCGGAGACAGTGTTACACACAGGTGAAACAAGTGACATCATAGAGAACCTGCCTTTCACAAAGACTTGCAGGGTAAGCTGGTCAGAACCATAAGTGTTGGTGGCTTTGCAGAAAACTACAAGGTTTTCAGTATGGGTATGTCCCATCAAGTGTCCTTTCACCAAGTGATTGTTGGATGTACTATGAACATTGAAGCCTGCGTGGGGATGTTTCCCATTGACACTCCACTCTACTAAGGCCACAGGTCGAGACTTAGCCAGGCACCAGCATGTAATTGATCCTTGGTAGATAAAGCAGTGGGACTCCAGGGAAATAGCTGGTTTATCTATAAACATAAAAAAAATAAAAAATAAACATTAAAATTAATAAATGAAGAGGTGTGAGCAGGAAGCTGTGTCACTACGAAAGAATGAGTTAAGTCAAGTCCACAAAGAATTGAGAAAGAGGAAACACCTGAGCTTTCTTCAGGTATAACGTACATAACAATAAATTACTTCACATAATTAATAGGTTCCACAGATCAATTAGTTGCTAACTACCAAATGGGCTAAATAGGCTTGAATGACCTCCTCTAGCATTGAACTCTTCTTGTTTTGTTATTATGGACTGATTGAAAAACATGTATGAAAACCAATTAGGGACTTTTTGTAAATTCCATAAATCAAAAATATCACACACAGTTTTAAATACTAATTGCAATCTGACTTTGGCCTCCAGCAGCTAATAAATGGAATATATGATTGTTATTGATTGAAGGCCTGATTTTTCCCAGGCTGTTTGTTTGGCAACGATGCAAAATACAACTTTAGCAATTGAATTCTTTCACATTCATCTAAGACATTTCAAATGATCAAAGTGATTATCAGTGTGTTTTAGAATTAGAAGCACAGTGTGGCAAAAAATGCACCAGCCAAAATATGAGGGACAATGAATGGACTTCTCTCTGTGGCAGCCAGTGGTTAAATAGATCTTGTTCTACTTGAAAACTGGAGGGATGTGTAATGCAATCTCATACTCCACTACCCCTACTGCAACTCCATCTGAAAATGATCTTATTAGAGGAATGTCATGAGCAGGTTGAACTATGACAATGACAATGGAAATTTCTATGACAATGGAAAGAAATTCTTACAAGGGTATTACTAATGGATGAAAGAAGTGCTACAATCACAGATTTGGAAAGACCTACTGTACAGACGTTATTCCATTAGATTAGGTTATACTTATAGTTGTTCGTGCATAAATAACATCCATGCAAAATGAGTTTTAAGAAAATTGACATTTTGCAACCTTTGGAAGCTTAAACCTTCTTGTATAAAGATTGGTATTAATGAAGCTGTTAGACTATAGGGACACAGCTTCATTCCTCAATGACTGTACTCCTGTAGGCTTCTTTAGTCTCCAAGTCATCAACAGCTGAAGTCGTCTGATCCCCTAAGCCTATAATTAAGGTTTTTCCTTAAGAGAACATGGAATGTGGAATGCTCAAAAGACCTGCAGGACTCCTGTTGTGTACACTGCTTTAGAATTAGCACACCAGAGAGCAAAATACAGAGTAGGTGCAAGATGTACAGTGTTCAGTTGCCAGATAGCTGCCAACAATAGGAATGAGAGCAAAGCTCATTCCCTGGCATCCAGTAGAACACACAGGGGGTGATGGCTGTTGTACAAGAACCTCAACAAGCTGTAGCATACCCATTCAGGAAAGAGAGAGCCTAAACTGAAATATATATTGCAAATATTTACTAACATTCTGCAATGACAGTAATTAGAGAAGAATTTGCTTGTCCAAGGCTGTTGCGGGCTACACAGTAAAACCAGCTCTCATCCTTTTCTATGATTCTTATCGTTATGTCCCTGGAGAATTGATTCAGACCCAGGGACGTGCTGCCATTGTACTGATACCACTGGAACTGGTCAGGTGTTGGATTTCCATCACTGGTACACGAGAGAGAAATATTACTTCCAGCCTGGACAATCTGGCTCTTGGTGGAAATGTTCACATTCCTTGGAGCATCTACGTATGAAGGCAAAAAGAGGAAACCAGATCATGAAATTGTTGCAAAAATGTGCAAGCAACTCGCAGGTTTTACATCACAGCAGTTAATTTGAAGGACTAAAGGGATCGAAATCTGAAATGCGAATTTCTTTTATCGGGCTGAACACAGCCAAATTTGTTACAAATTCGCTTCAGTGTATTATCAAGCAAAATGGAGTTACATTATTATAAAACTAAATGGCAACTTTTAGTTTTTACAACTGTGTATCCTTTATACTAAAGAGGATGTTTTACAGAAGTGATCCTTTTCAATTCCTTGTTATGTTAACTTACATGCTATGTTTAATGTGATTCCACTGGTGGCTGTTTTCCCCCCAGGATGCCTCACTGTACAGTTGATGGTTTTCCCATTGTGCCCATGCTGTGCTTTCTGGGAGAAAACCGCAGCAGACCTCCACCTGCCATCACTCTCTGCTGTGTGGTTTGCTGAAAAACGTGTGTCACCGAAATAGAAGGATGGTGGAGAGGATGGGCAGTTGTGTACTGTACTACAGTATACGTCAAAACTCTCTCCTTCAGTTAGCGCTCCTTTAACTGTCATCTCAGGCGCTTGTGCGCTACCTGCAAAAGATTTGGAAAAGGAAACATGCATTACATTTAGCGGCTATCTGGGTTTGTGCTCTGTATGAACGATTGCCATGTCCATCGTCCTTATCTATCCATTGATTTTGAGAAAACTGCCTATAATGGTGTCACAGCAAACCAGAGATTATAGAGGAAGCATAGATTTCACGACAGAACTGAGAGCACCCGGCTGTTCTTCCCTTGGAAAGCAGAGCCACAAGAATGAAAAAAGACCTTTCCGATAAAAATGAAGAAAAATGCAGGTGTACCTAAAGCTTTGACTTTCAAAACAACTTCGACCAGTATGAGACAAAGACCAGAAACTGGCTTTTGTGAATGATTTGAGGAAATATAATTGCAGAATTGTAATCAAGGAAAGTTATTTTTAAGTTTTTTTTTTTTTTTTACCTGAAACTTCAATGGTTACAGTGGAATCATAAAATGTATAGGTTCTGTATGAGACATGATCTGGATCTATCCAGGGGTATATCTTTTCGGAACTGTCATGTATTGTCATGTTGCTGATTTTCAAACTGCAGTTGCCCTTTTCTACATCCCCAACTAACTCCGTTCGGCCTTGAAACTTCGCAATGATGTCCCCAGTTTTGCTGTACACGAGAGGGTACCCTCTGCTGACATACTGATACCACACAGCTTCAAACTTGTGAGGTGGTGAGGAGGGAGAATAAGTGTAAGTGCAGGGGATCACCAAACAGGATCCCTCTACTGCTGACATCATTGAGGGCACAGTGACACCCCACTGCTGACAGATGACACAAATAGCAATACCTGCAGAAGACAAAGAATCAGAATTAGCCACAAGACATCCATTCATCTATTTTCAGAAAGCTGATGACTCCTGATTAGGGACACAGCAGAGCACAGGGTACAGTCCAAAGTGCACTTGCACAGGATGCCAGTCCATCTCAGAGCACACACACCAATACACAGGGCTAACTCAAAGTCACGGCTTAATCTAGACCAGTATGACCTTGGACTGTGGGAGGAAGCCAGCACATCCTTGTAAACACAGAGAACATGCAAGGTGCCTTTTGCTGGAACTAACTCCAGGACCTAAGAGCAATGAGACAGCAATACATCTAGCTCTCCTAATGAGGAGAATACATTCTTAAACTGTCTGCAGAAAACAAAAATTGCAATTAATGGGAAAAAGCTCTCCAATACCACATATATACAGTATATACATTGTAGTTATATGAAGTAATTCAGGTGGGTAGCTGCGTCAGCTGTGTCACCTGAAGAAGGCTCCACGGCTGAAACATTGTGTTTTCTTTCTTCTGTTTTCAGCGTGGAACAAACCTATTACTTGTTCCTTTGCAGTTATAAGTCAGTCACAGTGCAAATCAACATAAATATGCTAATTAATAAAAGTACATGACAGACTGTAACTGTTATATAGTACTGCAAAGTTTTAACAAAAATACTAGGACTGTGAGAGACTGTAAAAATGCAGAATGAATAAAGAACTGGGAAGAGATGCAGTATGACAGGAAGCTGGAGAGATGTGATGGGTAACACAGAGGAAAATGCATGTATATTTTGAATTGAGCCGCAGAGAAGGGTTAGACATTTCAAGACTGCCTCTCAGGCCAGGCTGGGCTTGACACTGTGAATATACGAAGCCACAGACGAGAAAACTGTCGGTTTGGAAGAAGGGGTGTACTGTACTTACCACCAAGGCTACTGCACAAGGCAAATTCTCTAAAACAACCATTTCCTTAACACCTTGAACTGTCCTACAGAGCGGCAGGTGTGGAAGATCTGCTCTTAAATCAGGATATACAGAGTTTTTTAATTAAATGATTGAACACTTTCAGTCATGCTTTCACAAGTCTCCATATTTTGTATTATTGTTGAGGAGACTAACAGTTACAGCTCTAACCTCATAACACAAATCCATCAATTTTAATCCTATAAAAAACACCTGAGAACAAAGGGGGGCAGGCCTGATGAGCTATTCCAACAGGCTCGTTCCATGTTCATTGCACCATAGCGTACTACCATCACAATCTAGTGGATTCTGTTCTGTATATTTCGTATTGACATGAAAGTGTCCATGTTATAATGTTAATTATTTAATAGTTGTTAATAAGATAAAAATATGTAAGATCATGAGTACAGTTACATATACAGTTACATATACATATACTGGAGAGATCCATTTACCTCATTGAACACGATTCAAACCCTGATTTTACCTATAAAATGTGCATGGTTTACATACATATTTACTTATATAGTGTATGAACTGTATATATGAGATAGAAAATTATTTAGAGCTTTACCTTCTGAATTACACCAAGATATTCACTGTACTTATTTGGATTTCTTATTTTCACAGGGAGAATATGGATACATTCCATAGCTATAATGATATTCTCACTATATGTAGAAAAATCATGGAAATCAGACAGTGTAATCACTTTTTAAAAATGAAGTGCAGTACGTACCTTGAAGAAGGCTGAAAAAAAGCAAGTGTCTCCTTGAATCCATTATTTTTCCTAAATAAAATAAAGAACAAGTATTTGGATTTTGGCTGTACAGCATCTTTGACAGTATGATTGAATCGATTTCTAAGAAATTGTGTCAGAAGCTCATAGACAAAAAAGGGACATTTTTAAAAGATATTATTGCTTAAGGTGCCTCAACAATTTATTTATTTTTCTTCCTTGTCCAGATAACTTAGTTCCTTAGGAATCTATTAAAAGAGTTATGTATTTTTCTTCCCCCAAATAACAAGTATCCATATTTTACCATATGCGGTATGAGCCTCATTGAGCTTTTACTCTGGATTTTTATTTAAGCCAAGCTCATTTTAATTCTCTTTTCACTTAAAGTTCAAAAACAAAATTAGTACATTGAAAACACTCTCATTCTCACTTTGGTTTCAACTGTTATTTTTAGCCACACTTACGGTATTTTCTCTTGCAAAACTGAACATGCTATGAAAAACAAAACAGAGCAGTCTTATCACAGGCATGTCACACTTGTAGAATGCTGTGATCACGTGTAGCAAGTCACACATTTGTATCTGATGTACGTGATGCTCTTTTCTCTTCTGTTTTAAAAACTGTCAGATTCAAATTTGTGAACTGCAGATGAGCTGCCAACATGCTGCAGAACTCAGTAAGATAGATAGATAGATAGATAGATAGATAGATAGATAGATAGATAGATAGATAGATAGATAGATACTTTATTGATCCAGTGAGGGAAATTGCAGTCTCTGCTTTGGAATCAAAGATAGCTGAGGTGTAGTTAATATTGTAAATGTCTTGTTTTAAGAATTGTGATTTCAGTGTGTGAATGTCTGTAAATGTGTGACGAGGGCACAAAGATTGTACTGGAGTCCAAGCGAGTGCTGCTCTGCCACTGTCCCGAAGGCTTGTACATTACAGAAGAGTGTCCTTTAACCTTCTGGTTTTGAAACATTTGGTCCAACATATTTCACCAATTTCAAAATAACTGGATTCGGCTATGCTGATTGTTTTGCAACATGGATGTCAAAATACTCTAAACCTTGCATTTCTGTAACTATTAGTATTATGAAAAACATGTCATTTTTTACTAGTAATCAAACACATGCAAGTAAATTTAGAATTACACAACATACATCAAATAGTGTATAGCACTCAGAAAATGACTGAAAAGTAAAGCACATCGACATAATCCACCGAAAGAACTACAGAGAGAAACAGAAACAGAGAGATTGCTATAACCAGTAATCTCCTCCTTCAGTATTATCGCAACTAGTTTGGCCAGGCATGCTAACCATAACCATAACTCAGACCTGCATCCCTGATATAGCAGGAGCCGAGACTTTATCTAGTGTTGTCCTATTGCTAATGGAATAGCTTTCTGTCCAACCTATTGGCTGACATGAATTCCAGAACTAAACCTCTACTATAAACATAAGGCAAGACTAGAACACCTAACCACTGGAGTTAATCCAGAGAGGACAGTTAATCGTGGCTTCCTCCTCCTCCAATCCCTTCCATAACCTGAAGCAACCATGCTTATCCCTTCAACCATCTACTCATCCATGTCAATCCTATCCCTTGTCTAAGCTTTGCTATCACACAACTGATGTTACCCACAAATCTGTGCGCTCTAAACCAGAGACAGATGTGAACAGGGTGATCTCTCTCTGCAATGCTCTTCACCTGTTTATAAACATCCCCAAGCAGCCACTGCAGCAGCAGGGTGCTCTGCTGCTCCCACTAGTGCATGGGTTAACTGACAAGCCCACTGCAGCACCAGTCTCTCTAAATCTGCCCCAAAATCCCTCTCCCAGATGCAGCTGCTCTGTTAAACATGCATGTCAAATAAAGCGGAGTGGTGAAGCTATGGCTAAGGATCTGCGCCTGTGTCTGGAAGGTTGCTGGGTCAAACCCCACAGCAGGCAGAGGAATCCTACTCTGTTGGGCCCCTGAGCAAGGCCCTTAAGGCCCAGCTCTTCCAGGGGTGCTGTATAAATGGCTGACCCTGCACTCTGACCCCAGGCTTCTCTCCCCGCCTGTGTGTCTCATGGAGAGCAAGCTGGGGTACGCAAGAAAACAAATTCCTAATGCAAAAAATTGTATACTATATGGCCAATAAAGTGATCTTAACTAAAGAGAAAAGTACAATACCATGTTATTAAATATACTCTCTCTGTATGGTAACAAGGAACCTATTTCCTATATTAATATACCCCCTGTTGAATTAAGAAAAGAGTAAACGCATTAGTCAGATTAAGAATGTGTAGCAATAATAGTTTTTTTTTTAACGTACTTGTACTTTTAACTGGCGTTACTCATCTTTTGAATTTTTTTTTAATTGATCCGGGCTACTGAAACCTACAAACAGGAAGCTGAGGCAGGGTTCTAGCAGCCTAATAAAAGCAAAACATTAAAAAAAAAAAGTTACGCTAGTAAGTGTCGTGCATTCCGCACGCACTCACACGGTCACGCATTCCACGCACTCTAACAAACGCCTTTACATTTCCACGCGTGCCCACTTAAACAGACGCTCACGCCGCAACGACCCTTCCTATCGCCTTTCACCCCCGTCACTACTTCAACCCCCTGGGCTTTGCGTTTTTGTAACTTTCCTTTTATAAGGACTTCCCGCAATAGCGCGGGGAAATCGCCAGCTTGAGCCCTTCACAGGGTCTTTATTTTTTTTTTAACATAACAGTAACCTTAATACACCACTGTAAAACTTTAGGAAAATCACACATTCACTAAAAAGCAATGTGTTGTGTCGGGTCATGTAAAATGATGCACTAAAACAAAAAAAAGCAACCAGGATATTAAATGTACTAGAAGAAATGGAGATGTTCTTCATTTATTAGATGTTTAATGATACAGTAGTCTGCAGCCTTTAAACTGTCCAGTGGGACTCTTATGAAAATCTATAATACTATGATGTATAATAACAAGCATGTCTTACAGAAATACATCATTGGATTCTAATGATCCAGGATAGTAAAGTACAGCTAGGCAAGTTAAAACCATAGCGCACCACAGCAGAACTGGAGCAAGTCCACAATGGAAATGGAGTAATAGCAGCTTGTGTTAAGTAAGACAACGTGGAATACACCAGAATAGTGGCTTGCTGCAAAAATAAAACTTATCAAAAGAAAATGCAACTCTGAGAAGCTATGGCAAAGCATCTGTCACCTCTGAATTAAAATGGGTTGCATCTGCAAATGCTAACAGGAGTGTTCTGCAGATTTGCGATTTATTGTTTTTGATAATGAAAGCTTCATGCTCATTAAGTTCTTGGTGCTCATATGAAATTCTGAAAAGAGAAGTCTTATCTGGCACTTAGACAAACAAACCCACAAGAATGAGCACAGTTCCGCTATACTAAACAGCAGCTTTTGGTTCTCTTGTGAGCATTTATGAAGAAAGTTAATTAACAGATACATTTACAGTTTTCCACTGTTTCGTCATTAAAACTGCTTTGCTTCTCTGTAGTTTCTGAAGTTGTGTGAAGGAAAAAAGAACAAGGAATGTCATATTTTGAAATTAGATTGTTCTTATTGTACAGAACTAGAATGTAAAAACAACCAAATCTTTTGAAGGTAATCGAAGCATGAAAAGTTAGTTCTGGCATTTTTGAAGACAGCACTGAGATAATCCCAGATTTGAGTGTTTTAATGACTTTTAGCCTTAAAGTTTTCCATCTGTCTAATTAACCATTAATTAAAACTTAATTACACTCTAATGAAACATTTTAAAATGGGCTTACAGGAGCATTCTGCAGACACCTGATTTATTATTTTTGATCATGAAAGCTTTATGCTCATTTAATTCCTGGTGCTCATATGAAATTCTGGTGTGAGAAGTCTTATCTGGATCTTAAAGAAACAAATCGAATGAGCACAGATCTACTATACCAAACACCAGCTATTGGTTCACTTGTGAACATTTATCAAGAATAAGTTTGACAGGCAATTTCACAGTTTTTCTAATTCCTTCTATAAAGGAATCAGGAATATCATATTTTAAAAGCAGATTGATATTTTTATTGTACAGAACTAGAATGCAAATACAACCACTTCTTTTGAAGGTAATGGAGATCAATGTTTCAGCATCTTCGAAGACAGCACAGATACACAGATATGAGTTTCTTTAATAAGACTTTTAGCCTTAAAGTTTTTAATCTGTTTAATTAACAAGCAATTAAAATTTAATCACACTCTAATGAAACATTTTAAAATAGATTTCATCTGCAAAGGAGCATTCTGCAGAATCCTGATTTATTGTTTTTGATAATCAAAGTTTCATGCTTATTAAACGAACGCGAAAGAAACATTAGAGTTAATATTAAACATCTCCTCACATATTTTTCAGAATGGATACCCACTCAGATGGATTTCCCACATGTAACTATTTTTACTTGAACATTGATTTTGTTTAATCCAAACCTAAAAACGACCAATTATTATAGCAAACATAAAATAAATATCAAATTATTAACTACTCAGCGAAGTGAAGAATATTTAAGAAAACACTCTGGAATTGAATGGCATAGCACAAACGATAATGATAATTAAGGTTAGAAATATTGTTTTGTATTCCTGCCTTTTGTTGTTTGCAAAACCTAAATCAAGACTACTTATTCTTATAGATATGGGCATTTCTTCTGTGCAAATAAAGAAGAAAAGCAGAAACTGAATGTCACCAGGTCGTGGAGATCCTCCCTTCTCCCTCTAATGAAATTTTGGCATTCTACAAGTTTTTCACAGATTTGTCTACTTACTATTCCAGACTTCTCCTTTATCAAGATACTGTATTCTCTTTGCTACACTTTTTCTAAGAAAATCTCAGAAAGATTATATTGATCTCCCCAAATGAGCTGATGGAACTAAAAGTTTAGAAGAAACGTGAGCACAGTGAACTACAATAAATTAGTAAGTAATTAATTTAATTACTACCTAAAGTTAATTTAGGTAAATTAAGATTACGCACCTTTAAGATTATTTGGAAGTTTTTCCCCCTCATCAACTGTGTCTGGGATGTCTTTTAAGTCAAAAATAACCAGAGTGAACTAAAGTGTCCCAATGCACGAAAGAACAAATTGTTCAATAAATCACATCAAAACATTGTCTAGGCCAAACTAGAAAAGGACAAAAACAAATCCGTCATTTGCTTGCAAGCTGACACAGATTGTCATCTGCCTTTGGTAATAATGATCACAGCATCTCAGGAGCAGCTGGCTACTCTAGTCATTCTTTTATTCAATAAAGAAATGACCCTTAATCTAGTAGTTTTGTGTGTTCAGCTCGGTGAAGAAAAAAAAAAGTGATTTTCGAAACAGGGCGGTAACACAAAGGAAGGAAATAAGGGACTGTAACAATTTCACTTTGTAGAGAGCAAATAATGTGATTTTAGTGTCTGATTTTTTAAACGCAGAATAAAACCATGTTTTAAATTGAACTATATATTTTTGATAACCTCAGCTTGATGATAAGATTCCAACTGTCAGGCTAGCTCATTCTTATTCTGAGGCTCGTAGTCCCTGCTAGTTCTGGAATATCTCCAGCAAGAAAAATAAAGGCACCTAAGGGATAACAACTACAACTCTATTGCACTGCATGTTCTCACTGCTAAACACTCCAGGGGGAATTGCTGTTGTGTGATTGGCTGAAGACACCCTGGTTGGCTCGGGTTCACTGCATCCTGGCAGCACTCTGTAAGATATGTGATGCCTATTTGGGAACCCTCTAACCAGCATGTCACGGAAGAGTGATTACCCTGCCTTATGCAGCACCCTGCAAGAAAGCTCACTGTTCTTGAATGTCACCAAATTGAGAGTTATATCCAGAAAAGTAGAAAAACAAAATACAGAGGTTTCCAGGACACTGTGGGAACTGAAAGCTGAAGTAAATGTGATTAAAAGACACACAATTACCCTTATCTAATACCCAGAAGATGCAGTGTTCAATTTAAACATGTACCTTCAGCAAAAGCACAGAACTTGTGTACTCAATGTCAAATACTTTTTGTTAAACTAAAATAGAAACTAAAGAAAAGTCACGCTCGGTAGCAATCATGCTGCAAGATTCCCACTACAAACAAGATTAAGGTGGATAAGGGAGAAATTGCTTCTCCAGTTGAAACAGTCTATTTAGATTTTTTTCAGCATTTAAAAGTTAGCACATAAAACATCGTATTTATTAATTGTTTTAGTTATACTGTTTATATGTATATTGCACATCATTATATGTATATATTTAGAGCATGAAAAGTGTTTTCCTATAAAGCATCAATTTGGATTCTGAGGCTGATAGGCACCTTCTTAAAAGAAAAGACAGATATGGAAACACTGATCTACATGCATGCTCAGAATTCAAAGGATTAAACAAAAACAAGTCAAATAAATCTTTTACAACAGTAAAAAGGAAAGTTTTGAGAGTTACTGTTCAGTCCTTGTGGTTGTCATTTCCCCTTCTGCACAGAGCTGTTAGTGTCTGAGGTAAGGACATGCTTGCAAACTAAGCTGTTCTGTAACTATTCAGCTCTATGAATAGGAATATTTCAAATTTAACTGCACCTGAGATCCAAATTGTGCAAAACCAAATAAGCTACACAAGGCATGTAATTAACACAGAAAAGGAGATATACTGTAGTAGTTGGCAATTTGTTTTTTAGAAACCGGGTCATTTTTTTAGAAGAAAAGATTTTGCAGAGCTTAGCAATGGAAAATAATATTACTTTAATTCTTTGCCACAGCTTTTGTGTTCCAGACTAGAAAAAGATGATTTGGAAAGTGACAGCTTTTCCCTAAGAATGTGATGTATGCTGTAGTTGTTAGGGGTGTTTCCATTCTTTTGTTAATGTCTGAGGTTGTTTGCTACAGTAGATGAAATTGAGCAGGGAAAGTTCCAGTAATGAAAAGCCCTCATCATAGGAGTGATCAATATCAATTAAATAATTTGATTCCAGGTTAAGTTGAGAGTTTAAATGGGAGTATACAGTTCTCTGGACAAACTTCAGGAATAGCACAGGGCTAAACCAAGCAAGCAGATGATCTCATATTCAAGACACAGCTAGATAAAATCTATGAATGTCCGGTTTGTGAAGGTAATTCGAAGAGACCTGTAACACCTGCTCGACTGTAGCTCATCAGCTGCCAAGGATGGTGTTCAAAGAGTTAAAGGAGGAAATGCCTAAGTTAGTCTCCTAAAATCCACTGGACATACCACAATAAACAGACACTTTAGGAAAATGAAATTTAAGAAACTTCCCATCTGAAGGACACATACACAAAAATAAAATCTCACACCTTACACCTTTAGGCTATATATTTGTTTTTGTGCACCACAACACCATACCCTATGGTTTCTATGAGCACTTATGCCTTGTTGTGGTGAATGATTAAAGATATGCAATTGTGACTTCCTGAAAAAGCATAGTTAAAATAGGATTTATGCTGACATTGGTTTGACTCATAACTTCTGCTCTGAAACTCACAAATAGTACACAGTGCCAGACAGAACCTTAACTGCCTTGCTCAGGCACAATGTATCATTGTAAACAAATGATCATGCTTTTATTGTAGGTTTAACAAGTGTCATGGTTTCCTGAGGCCTTTCCAGAACTGTTCTGTGGTTGTCTTTAAATGTGTTTACAGTACCATGTTGGCCACCTTGTCATAGGTGAGAATTCAAAGAAAAATACAGAAAGAAACAAAATGTCCTTTTAGGCAGCTGGAAAATGTGGTGTAGTCCGCATGATGCTGTTTCATACGGTGGTGGCTACTCGAACTGCAGGAGGTGACCCAGCTGAGGGCTGGGTGCTGTATCGGTTTCCGTCCTCCTGCTGCTGAAAGCGAGAACCGAGTTAATTCAGAAGGCACATGTAGGCAATACTTTGAAAAACCCTTAGACATTTTATACACAATCAAGAGTCACCATTTCTTTGTTATGAGCTTAAGCAATCGAATCAAGGCCACTAGTTTTTGATTAGGCTGTAACATCAACTTCAGTTTAAAGTGAGAAATACTGTACCAAGCTCACTGTTTAGCAATTTTTACTTTACGCCTATCTTCAAAAACATGATCACAACACACTTACACATGAACAGGAAATGCTGTAGGAAATGTTGTAGAACCTCATCTATCACATCTATGAGTAAAATCTAAATGATTCCTTTTCAGGTTTTCCTCATCATGAATACCTCTCTACAGAACTGTAAAGTGGAAACTAATTTTTATCATTCTGCCATCGTTCAGTTTGCTAGACATGCTGTGAAGTTGCAAAACTCTGCTGGTGCCCATTATGTGGGTGTGATGTTCATTTCTTCTCAGAAAGGTGCGAGCCTGGTTAGCAATCTTTTGTAACTCAAAATAAAAAGAGCAAAGAAAAGTAGAAATACAGTAATTGGTTAAAGTGCTCTTGCTTAACGAAAGACACTTCTGCTGTTATTCACTTACCAAGTGTATAACAGGACGGAAGGGAAAATGGTTTCTCTTCATCTTTCAGTTGACCGGTTACGCCTGTTTTTGTCTTGCTCTTCTCAGGATCTGTCTCCACCACCTGATAACAAAAATATTTATTAAATACGCAGGTTTAAGCAATCGATCACAGATTTGCCAAATCAACAGAGCCCAGTCAATACCCATCAGCAAATGACCAAAAAGAGATGGCCACATGAAATCTCTTAAAAAGATGGTAGGATACAGATGAGAACATATGGTTTTGAAAAAAATATATATTTTTTTATATTATTTCATGCTATTTAGCTGGTTTTTGCATATTACCGTTCCGTTTGTTTTGGTCACTGGATAACTTTGTTCTCTACCTATGGAAGTGGAAAAAAAGGCAAAACAACCAGTCACAGGTTTTTCCTTTGTAGTGTTTCATAGCCGTTCAGGGACGCCAAATATGTAATCATAGTGGCTCTCTGAAGGCACCAGTTCTGTAGGGTTTGGGCATTTACTGAGACAATTATCAATTGTAGCAGTAAATCACAAAGTTGATTCTTTTGATGGCTTTAGAATCCAACCATGCGATATAACTCAAACAACGCGCACACACAGGTACAAATACACGAGGATACATTTATTAATACATAGAATATGCATATAAACCTAACAGATCTTATCGAGAGGGTTATCAGAATACAAAAGGTATATATTCAATCAGTTACGAAGTGTTACACATCAAGAGGACATACGTTCAGTATATCATTCATTAAGACCGTTTCGTAAATGAACTTGGTTATAACTTCTACATTAGATACTCAAAACAAGTACATAACTCTTAGGAATTAAATTGATATCAACTGGTTGGGATAACAATTGAATTCTCGAGCTGTAATGCATTGAAGTTGAATACTCATCCAATTTCTGGGGATTCAGATCTCCTGCAGGCACAAACAATCAGCTGCAGGCTTGTTGCTGTCCAATCCGCGCTCTCTGGCTCCGTGCCAGGCTGTGCTGTGCGGCTTGCGGCGGTGCGCTGCTGATGCTCATTGACCGGCTAGTTAATGTTGGCTTTAACTAGCAAAGTTTGTGCACAGGAGAAAAGATGACTGTGGATCCCAGCAAGTCAGGAAGAGGACCGGTTCGTTCCTGATGAAGAGCTAGTTCTGAATAGTGATTCAGCTGTCCACAGTTCTGACCTGTCCACGAGGCCTGCTGCTGGTTACTCTCTGGCAACCTCCACTCTAGACTCTTAGAACAAAGGAAAGTTCTGGCACTCGGACACACTGGCCGTTCCGTGGTTGTCCGGGCTGAGTCTCGGGATGGTCAGGAGGCGCGCTGCGAGAATGTCCTGCCCTTGGGAGCCTTCTGCTCCTGGGCCGTCCTGCCCTGGAATTCTCCTTTGAACTCCCTTTAGAACAGTCCACAGAATCCTCTCCAGAATCTTACTGAATCTGAATCTCAATCTGAATCTTACAGGCTCTCTGTGTTGCCTGTTTTTACCTGGAGGAACTTCAGCTCGTCGATTGGCTGAAAGTTCCATGGGCATCAGAGTCCCACGTGGGTTACTCGGCCCTACCAGTCCCTGATTGGTTGATCAAGGTGAGATATGAGTCACTTACTCCTGACACTTAGGAATGCAGTCCAGATGTCCAACTGGCACTCCCTAGACAGATAGGCGCCAATGGATGACCATTGATCATGATAGCCAGGCTTAGCTAAGTGCACCCCCCTTTGGGAGCTGTCCTAGGAAACCTTAAATCACCCTAATGGTCTCTCTGTGGCTGCACCACAGAGATGAACAGAGAAATGGGGCCTCATTTGGGAAGCTCAGAAACACTTAATTCTGCCTTATTAATAAGCCTCGCTGCTACACCTTTTTATATTGTTTACAGTATCATTCGAAAATCGATACGGCTATTTTAAGAAATGTTTATTACTTTAAATACTTCGTTACCTTTGACCTAACTATGACAGAGTGCCAGAAAATAACCATTACCCCCCCCCCCCCCCCCCGGTACATACACAAACTTCCCAAGTGTGGAAGATTAAGATTTAAGGGACTGTAGCTGGGATCCTTTCAGTTCAACTATCTAGTTCTCTTTCTGAAGGTGGATCAAAGGGGACTGAAGATTTAAAAATGAGAGGAAGATCCAGAGACGGAGAGGCTGAGGCCGAAGCTACAGTAGACTGCTAGACTATTTTCTCCTGTGGTGTTTTCTTTGCTTCTTCTTCATGGAATTATTCTACCTGTATCTCCTCTCAATAAGAAAAGTTATTTCTCACTTTTAACCCTAACAACACAGGCACACTATGTAAAAATGACAACAGTAATAGAAGTAGCAATAATAAGAATTACTATTGTGGCTCCTAGTGTTTTTTACTACTTGAATGAACCCATGAATAAAGACTCCTGGCTTTTGCAGATTTAACTGAGAGAGGACCATTTGCAGACTCTTTAGTTCTGCTATGAAACTGCTTTTGAGTGAAAGAAACTTTCTCATTTCTGTATCCATTTTTCTCATGTTCAGCCTACTACAGTTTGCTCTTTGGTCACGGGAGTATTCCCTCTGGAAAGATCACTCCCTCGATAAAAGACGTGCTTTCTCACCCTCAACCGTAACATTGTGTGAATTCCCACCCACACTGTGTTATGCTACTTTCCTAATGCCCGGTGCTCATTTGTTGTGTCTCCTACTTACGTTTCCTCTTGACTGCGCAGACGACGCAGAGGATGATAAGAACAAGGACAAACAGGAGAAGGAAGATGGAACAAGGGATTCCAGCAGCTATTCCAGCAATTGCTGCACCATTGAGCCCTTCCCCTGCAAGCAAAAATAATGAAAAGGACATGATTGTTGTGCTTATAATAGTGTTATTAGCCCTCAAGAATACAATAAGTGGTAAAAAGCTGTAGCACGACACTACAGCCAGCAGAGAATTCTGTTGTGATTCCACTGCAGTTTTCCACATTTCGGAGGAGTGACATCACTTCTGTAACTTGCCAGGAACACTAAGCCCTGATACAGAGACTTAAATAAAGTTTACCAAGTAGACTTTGAAGAAGCCAGCCGTTAAGCCTTCAAAGATTATTCAGTCAGTAATGTTACCCACCTGGGCCAATACGATGCTCCTGTGATGGTGCTCCTTGAGTTTGGCCCGCAAGGGGAATTATCCTGAACCTGTATGTGGATTTAGGGTGAAGGCCGAAAATGTCCAGGCTGTGGTTACTTGCCCCCGTCATTTGTAAGGTTGTGAATTCATTTGTGGATCGTTTGCTCCGCCTCAGATCAGGCCCTTTCATCTGTATGTCAAACCCAGTTATCACAGAGTCCCTCGGAGTCTCCCAAGTCAGGGTCACGATTGTTCCCTGTTTGTTGGGGAAAAGGCTGGAGTCACCAATCGTCGGACCTAGCGAGGGGCAGACAGAGCAATTTAAACATTTCAGTTTTGAAATCTGTTGGGATAAAGGCTGCCACTTAAACAAAGTCAAGTTTGCTAGAAAATTTGGCAAAAAGACACAGAAAGGCCAAAAATTCAAAGATGATGCAACTTTACATAGCTTTACATTTACATGTGCAACTTTACACAGAAACAGAAAACAAACAGTACCGTTGGTAGTCTCATTCTGTGACTGAAATGATTCTGTCCTGAGACAGCACAAATTCAGTATTCCAAAGAAATTCCTGCCATGTGTGTATATTTCGAACTGCTTAGAAAGCCAACATACCATACAGCATAATTAAAAAAAAATTGAATTGATTAATTGTGGTTTTGTATACCTCTTAGCGTCATAGAATTTGATTTTGCCCCTAAAGGGTTCACGTTGTTACAGGTGTAGGTGGTTAAGTTGCCTCCGTTGATGTTGAAGTTGGAGATGGTCAATTGAGAAGTGTCTCCACTGATGGCAAAGTTTCCTCCATTGTTCAGCACCTGATTGTTTTTAGACCACTGGACTGTGGGCTGGGGCAAGAAGGTGCTGGCACAAGAAATGGTCACCACCAAAGCACCAGAGCTGTCCATTGTGGTAGTAAGCAATGGAAAGATCCCATCTGGACTCCCTGAAACATATTTTTGTATAATTATAGACACAGTCACATTAGGAGTCACAATAATTCTATGTGACCCATACAATTACACCCCAGATTTTTTGGAATGAATTACGATTGCTACAACCAAAGACCACCGTTTTATATGACTCATTCAGTTCTTCACCGTTTCTTCATAAAGTGCAAGAGGTAGATTTTTCTGGGCTTACTATCTATTAATTAGTCTATTTGGGAACTATTTGTTTACCTGTAGGGAAAGTAAATGGGTATCAACATTAACTGGGGTTGTTTACCTGCAATTGGATCAGCACACACTTGCTAAGGAATCTTGTACATCCACTCCATTTTATACTACAGAAAAGCAGGAAAGTACAACATCTATAGAGCCCTGAAACTTATCAAGAATCATATTTGTTCCAGCTTGACATTTAAAGCAGCTGCCCTCCCAAACTGAAACCACTTGTGCTCCTCTTACCTGCCACGATGGAACAGTTTTTTGAGACAATGGGGTGGGTGCCAATGCACGTGACAATTTGGCCATTAAGTGATGGAGAAGCAACTTCTGTGTGATTCAGGTAGCCGCCACCCTGGGTTGCGTTAGGCAAGGTGAACTGCAGCAGGGCCAGAGGAGTGCCGCCCATCCATGAGCACTGATATTCCAGTGCAGTGTTGCTTTGGACTGCCTTCACTGAGCAGATAGGGTCCCCAGATGGACTGGCTGCAGAACAGAAAGAGCAAAGCCATGTATCATTGAGCATTTGCCTTCACCCAAGGCAATTACATGTGCTGTAACTTGTCCATTCTAGCCAATGTGGTTTAATTGGTGCTTAACTAACTAGTTTAACTAATTATAGGCTTAACTGACCTATTTAACACCTTTTCCCAGCTCTTTAGGCACTGGAAATATAGTTTTCTAGAATTCCTGCTAACCTGTGACGCTCAGGGACTAGTGTTGTGCATTCTCAAAAGACAGTGATATTAGAAAGCTAAGGTTGCACTATAACATGTTCAATTAAAAGAATAGTAAAAATAATAAGCTTCAGTCTATATTAAGCAGATAAGTCATGATGAATTGTGTTGGTGTAGGTAGCTTTAATTTTCAGTCTGCAAAGTATGGCATTGTACACAATTTATAAAATACATAAATTAAAGCACATTAGCTATCCTACCCATACATTGCCCTGACACAACAACATTGAAAATATACACAGGTAAGTCCATGTCACTGGCACATCTTGGTCATCCAGTTGTTGATATCTCCAAGTTTAACAATTAAAATGAGAAAATACCACATAAAATAGCCAGGTAACACTTAGAGGCAAGACATGATAATCACAATCTTATATACTGATAATGAAGTTGCATCTTACCATAGACATTGACAGTGTAGTTTTTCTCAATGCTCACACTGGTCACTGGGTTTGTCATGACACAGGTATAGACACCCGACTGATTAGTTTGGATGTTCTTGAGGCTCAGAACACCACTCTGGGATCCAGTGATGTTTTTCTGGCTCTCAGAGCTCCAGAAGTATGAGGGAGCTGGGTCACCCACAGCTTGGCATGTGAGTGACAGCCAGTCTCCTACCTTAACGAAATTCTCTGTGCTCACACTTTGGCCGACCGTAACTACAATCTGGGGATTCTCTGGTCCGTCTGAAACCAAAGAGAGGATGTCAACCGTTTTAAAAGCTTTTTAAAATAGGAAGTTCAAGTCGGTTTAGTTCAAGGAGTTTCTTCAAATTGTTGTTCAATTAGTGTTGTTAACTTTACCGAATTCTCGGTGACTGTGACATAAACAAGATGTGAAGTCATGACGGCAGAGGTCAGCCAGCACTCAAGCAATTATCTTTACCAGATGAGTCAGTCAGCAGGTCTAGAAACAACATTTTTGTATACACTGTAATTGGTAGCAACATAAGGTTCGCTGGTCATGTATTAGAAAAAAAGAAAAAGAAGAAAAAAACTACAGCATACAGTGCCTTGTAAAAATATTTTTCTGAAAGTGTCAACAGTTGGAACAGTTTTGTTGAGTTGCAGTTGATGTGTACACTACTGTAGGTTTGGAAGCTATTTGGTCTTCTTGGTTGAAATTCAGGACCCGACTGAAGGATCTTACAGAGACAGGTGTATTAATTGTGGAGTCATATGAACTATTAATATTATCAAAGATGGATTGGAAACTGGATGAAAACAAAATAGATCTGGCTAGCAGTTTGAATGGGGCTCTACTCACAGAAGATGGTGATGTTCTTATTAAAGGTGTCATTGCTAAAGGGATTCTTCAGGATGCAAGTGTAAAGGCCAGTGTCCTGGCAAGTGACATTCTTGATGACCAAAGAGGTGCCTGAGATTTCATAGCGACTGTCATTTGGCAGTGGTTTTCCATTCAGCAGCCATGTGACATCCCCTGTGCCCTGTGCTGTGGTAGCTACCAGCTTCACCTGGCTGTCACCCTCCTTTGGGTTGGCTGGATCAGATGTCACCGTGAGACTCTTGATATGCTCTGAAGAGAAACAGTGCAGAAAATGATAAGGAGTTATGAAAAGTACCCCCGAAAAAGGTTGTCATGTCTTTAAGGAATGCGTTCAATTGAGAAATTCTCTCAGTTCTCCCATTTTTCATACTTACTGTTCATTCCATCATCTCTTTTTATCCACATTAAAATACATAATGATTGTTTAAGTCTCCATATAATTTATGAAAAAAATCAAATAAAAAGCAAGATAAGTGGGCCTATAAAAGCCATAAAGGAAATGTAGTATTATGATTAAAGGCCAAAATTAACGTATAAGCACAGTGTGTACAGTATTATCAGTAACAGGATACAAAATGAATTATTAAATAGTGCATAAAGACAATAACTTAATTGTTTCCATCAATGATGAGTCCAAATATTGGCTTTTTCTTTCAACTGGATTCACAAAAAGAAAACAAGACAAAACTTGTTCAGAATAAAACAATCAAAAGACAATAGTATGGAATGGACGTACTGTACCATTACCCCTCACCTCTTACTTCCTTCCAAAATAAATGACCACAGACACACTTCATATACAGTACACACACCAACCTATATGAGAAGTACATATTCCAAACCATTAACCATAATATGGTTAGTGGATCTACACTCAGATGACTATACACAAACTGTATAACACAACAGGTGTGTTAAAATGTAAAACAGCACTTCTCTGTGTGCCGTGTTAACAGGGATACAATTGATTTTAATATTATAATGAACATTTAACTTCCACAGGAATACGGGGATGCATGAGAATAATTAAAACTTAAGCTATGATGTAGCTTTGCCCACATAACGAACCTGTTGCAAAATGAAAAAATATAGGATATCGGTCTGTTCCTAGAAGTAACTGGTTTCTGGTCTTAAATTCAGGGGTGTTTAAGATCCACTAAGGGAATGAAATGTTCAGAACTGTTAAAATCATCACAGTGTAATCATACACCATGGTTTTTTTTTTTCAAACTGAACACTGTGATAATGCCTATGTCTGGTAAGTCATCATTTTTAACATGTTTAACATTCAGGATAATTGTGAGTTTCAGCGTTGCTGGCGAACGATACTACATTTACTTGTATGGGTTTTGAACCCCTCTATTTATTATTTGTACGTTATTTCTGCTGGTCTTGTTTAAATATTTCACGCATTATTTGTTGTAAAATTTCCCAACAGTTAAAATAAACTAAAATATCCTTATAAAAAATGCAAATGTAGTATGTAGTGTACACTATGTGTAAATAATAACGACTGTATTTCTTTTTAAAATAAATGTTTAAGTTGCCTAAGGTAGGCGACTTCAGTTGAAACATTAATAATATTCACACATTTACACCACGTTTAAATAAAGAATGTACTTTATTTAAAAATATATATTTATAAATAGGAAATATTTCCTTGTCACGTAAAAATAACTAGGCGTTTAAAATACGTATTGTGTTTCTAACACACGAACATTTTGGGTTTTTTTCCAAACCAAAATAAAACCGTTTTCTTTGAACAGTCGAGGATGCATGCAAGTACATTAACGGTAATTTCCTACAGCTACTATACAGTACAGAACGTGTATTCAGATTTCCAAACCAGTTACAGTAGGATACTTTAAAGAGAAAAGGTACTATTGGAAACAACGTGTTCTCTGCATCAAATGAGTTATTATACAAATCAAGAAGAGCAGAGTAAGGAGAGCAATCACACAGGTGTACATACACCTGTTGCTTGCCATACAGTCCATCAAATCCATCAAAAATACTACAAGGCGATGTTTCTGTGCACTTCTCTTCTTCCTCTCTTGTCATTCCACCTAGTTTACCGGCACCCGGTATGACGAACATTTAAATTCTGTATGTTAAACAGTGATTTCGGAGGCAAAGATTTCTACTCCACCCCTTCTTGTGACTCAAAAATCCGAGGCAAACAGAGTGAGGTATCTCTCAGGTATGGCTGAAGCTCAATGTCACTTGTGGGGAAAACAGGTTTTTGGACCTTCTTTTGAGGAAATACAGTTAATAGAAATTACAGCATAATATTGAATTATAATACATAGTAAATGTAATGACAAATTATTTATAGGAAGAAAAAACGTGAATGTATATTTATGAAGCCCACTTTGGATATTATTAACGTATTGAAGGTACACACGCTAGCTGAACCCTTTAGCCTAAATGTAATGTTGGCTTTGGGAGAACATATACCTGTACCTATATTCAGTATAAATATTGTTGTCTTCGTTGTTCTGAGTGGGTAAATCTGTCTTTGTCACGACCACTAACCGGCCCAGACCAACTCCGAAGAGGTCTAATCAGTCCCAGCAGCTGGGGGATAATTACAAACGCCGCCGCACGTGTTAATTCTCTTCAGACGTCTTACCGTGCGGCAGGCTGCATTATTTAAGCCGCCCTTACCCGCATAACACTGCTCGGTAGTGAGTTCTCCACCTGTGGCTCTACCTAGCGTTACTTTCCCTTTGCTTTATCGGATTTTCTGACCTCTTCGTTTTGCCTTCGGACTTTGCTTCTCGTCTCGCCCCGTGGATTGTTTGCTACCCGTAACTATTTTTTGGTATCGACCCTGTTGCTCTTGTTCCGACCACGAACCTGTCTCTCGTTCTGGATTGTTCGCCACCAGTGCCTTTTACGGATCTCGACCTACCTTTCGCCTTCGGATAACGACCCAACTACTGGATAGCTCTGTCCGCCAACTCACCGCCCCAGGAATCCGGCATCTGCATCGGATCCTTTTTCATCGCAACCCAGTCTCGTTACAGTCTTATCCTATGTTTAAAAACTCTTTTAAAAGCGCAGCGGAATGCCTTGCTCAGTTTATAGCATTAATTTAGTTTTTTTGTGAAAAATGTTTCTTTAGAGCCGAGGCTTCTTGATGAACTTGAGAACAGATTTAATCTTAATTGTTCCGGAGATAGTGTTCAGTTCTATTTGCTGCAGAATGTCTACATCATTTTATTGTTTTAACTAATTGTCAAGACTTTCAACAGTTTAACAAATTTTAAAATCACATCGTGTTATATGCAGTATGTCATATTTGTGCTGCAGCGTGGTTACTGTGGGTGTGGTTATTGTGAGAGACATACATATAAAATACCTTCAGGATGTACAAATCAAACGTAACAAATTGCTTAATAAATTGGCAAAACATCCAGTGAGTGAACACCCAGAACAGGGTAAATGAAGACCACAGAACAATTACAATTACACAAGTACAGACAATAGAGCACAGTAAATCCCTTGCTTGGTAAACTGGACTTGCTTCCACCAGAGTGTCAATTCAGACTACCTATATTGAGGTGGAGTAGGTTATCTTTTATTCCCACAGCTACTGTATAAACCTGCTCAATTATGACACGATGCTAGTTGTTTTGTTTAAATTTAATCATGTATGTATCTTATGTGTCTGTTTCACTCGCTGATGGCCCGTCTGCTTTATTTATCTCTCTGGATTGTGAGGATTTTCTAAAGTCTCTGGCTTCTGCTTCTGCTCCACGGCCGAAACGTTGTGTTTTCTTTCTTCTTTTTTTCAGCATGGAATAAGCAGATAAGTAGGTCATCACTATTTTTTTTTTAATTTCTTGAGGCAAAAATTCCTCATACAGTATATAATAATGATCATTTCACATATCTGTGAAAAAGATTAGCAATCAGTACACCATTAACCTCGGTGAAAACAATCCAGATTTATTCCAGTAGTTAAATAATTCAATAGCATTTTACAAGACATTACATTAAAAGCAGTCAGTAAATATCCATAAAAGAAAAGTAAAAAAAAAAAGCCTGCCCTGATCTGGCAATACTATTATGTTAAAAGCTACTTGTTTACAAAAGGCTGTAATATCAGGACAGTACACAAGCTGAAAAGTCACAGGGTTAATGAAGTTACAGTAGTTACTAGAAAGATTAGAAGATTTTTTTGTTTTTCAAGGTTTTTGAGTACTACACTATTTTCCATTTAGAAGAAATAGAAAAAAATACTTCTTCAAATGGTTACAAAGAAATGTATCTATAGCTCAGTAAAATTGTTATCGTCGGTTCACTAAAGTTCATCAGTGTGACATAAAGTCCTTTCACTTTTGAAACTGACTACGCAGTCACAACAAATTATAATTACTTGTGCATGCTAACTTTTAATTAATGTTCAAACCCATAAGTTATACCATGCATTAATTAAGTAAGATGGATATATATGTTATCGGTCTCACTAGCGAAAGTTAGCTATGCCATGCTGATAAGTCCTGATAAAGATGAAAAAGCTGTCTGTAGCTGCTATACTTAATCAAATCAATTAGCAAGAACTTGTAAATTATGTACTATGTCTGTGCTGTGTATTCTGCTTTTAGTTTTGTACATTCATTGCTCAACAAATACAGTATGTGCTATGAAAAAAAGTGTTCCTACAGTACATGCAAGAACTAAATTATTTTCCATACCGGCCTGATGTCAGATAATGACACAAAAACTGTCACAAAAACTTTCCATACCAGAGATTTTTCTTTTATTTTCAATGAACTTCAATGAACTTGATTTATTTCAATGCCTTCTCAAAAGCTCAAGATTTACTGCCTGGATTGTCTTCAGAGATCTCCATAAAGCTCAAGGGCGGGTTTCTCCACCTTCTTTGACATATTTCCTGTTTGAAAACAACACATGATCTTCAGGGTGGAAAATTGAGGTGCTGCAGTAATGAGTCTCTGTTCCACTGCATTATAATAATAATAATATAATAATAATAACAAACTTTATTTCTCAAAGCGCTTATATGAACTGGTGTTAAAGCCTGATGCATACTCAGAAGAAGAGGAAAAAACATTCTTTGTTCTTCTGCTCTAGAATCCTGTTGGACAGCCAGATTCCTAGTGCCCATCTCATATCTTTTGCCCTCATATTGAATATTAAATTAAACTCGCATTTTCATGGCCATTTTGCAGATTTCCCATGTTTTATACACAAAACCACATGTATACCACAGTGTATGCAGTTTTCATTGTGTTTGATTTATCATTAGATCCCATTGTTTCTATCAGTGCTCACACAACCTGTTTAAGCTATATAGTGATTATCGCCCTTTACTTCTTAATTGGAGTATTTCTTAATACACATTTGCAAGACTAGATATTTTGGTGTTGGTACAGTACGTAGAGAGAGAGAGAATTATGATATACACAATGGCTGCATTTTATGACATTTATATTAATTATTAGAATTAATGTTAATATTTATTTTTATTTAAGAAGGGCAAATCCCAGTTTGGTTTTCATATGTAAAATGTCATTTTATTTAAGGATTGGGATGAGAGGGAAGCATCTCCAGTGAAATAGTTCAGAAAGTTGTGGATCCATTGAGATTTATGTGACAAAACTTCTTTTTTATTCTTTTAAATTCGGGATTAAAGGTCATACAGACAATTCCAATGATCTGCTTGATCTTATACTGTAGGTTATACATGAACATGACAATGTTGCTCAGTGCTCCTCTAAAGAATGCAGAAAATGTCATGAAACATAAATCAGATTTAGTTACAGTACTTACAGTGTAACTACAAAAAAGCTGTCAGACCTGAATTTGTATCATACTTCAAGGATTCTTGAACATTCCTTCACTTGTCTAAAAGGACACTGTAATGTCATACCTGGTTTTCCCAGGTGTGGTCTAGGTGAGATGACTCGTCTTTATTTTTCTTCTCACGGCAGCTTAAGTCGACTGTTATGTGCACAGTTGCTGGGAGTCCAGTGCACAATGAGTGATAAGACACTGTCTCATACCCTTCACATTGCAGCCCAGCAACAGCAGTTTTTTTAAGATTTCTTATTTAGAGTATCTCCCACTTCATGTGCTACATGCACACAGGTACACGTTTACTGTGCTTTTTATTCCACTCAATATGACTCCCCACCATGAACTATAACCCTTCTGGTCCTTGACTACCAATACCATTGCTATTCCCTGGGGTTCTATACCTATTGTCAACTAGTATTTTAATAAGAATTTTACAGTAGTTAACAGTCGTGGAATATTTCCTATATTTATTTTGTCTCTTTTTTTCAGTTTTATTGTGAAGCAAGGTTTTATAGAAAGTATTACCGTTCAGTTTTTATACATTCAAAGTATAACCATTCAGTGAGCGTGCTTCAGTTTTCTAGATACAATATTTCCTATATTTATGTACACTTTTGATCATTTTAGCTGTGAATGAAGGAACAAAGGTGACAAACAGTACAAAAGTCCTGTCTTGAATACACTTGAGGTAATTTGTTACTTAAAAAATGTAATAGAAGTAACCAAAGGCACAGAAAAAAATGATCAATTTGAATCGTTTATTTTTTTCTTCAGAGACAGAAACTTGCATCAACTACTGATATTGTAATATTTTAAGTTAAAACACAGGTGTCCACCATATACCAGGTCTTAATCTCCTTAATGGAAAAAGAACTAGTAAGCTTTATGTGATTAAGAGCTTGGAGGTGAAACTATTACATGATCATTATCATAACCCCCAAGAGATTCTGAAAATCTCCTTTTTAGATTTCTTAAAGTTCTACAGCTGTTTCAGTGAGGTAACTGCAATTTTAAATTACAGGTTACTGTTGTCTCTTTTGATTTCCCTTGTGAAAATCAATCTAAAAGAACTGTTTATTACAATACTTGCACTTCAGAAGAAAAAAAAATCAACTAGTTACCAAAAATCCCTCTTGATTTTTAATGTTTTTTTGGTGTTTGGGAGGGTTGTAAACACAATGACAAATGGACATGTTACACCCCCATCAGTAGTTAAAACATGAAGTTCGACACAAATTAAAAATGGGATGATAACCACAGAGAGAATAATTCCTTGTAGTCCTACATGATATGCTGGAACCTTGCTTCTTGCTCTTTAAAAAGCTTCACAGATTAAAACGTTCTACACTGATTTTTAATGAAAGCATCGATTCAAGCCTGGAATCAGGAATGCCTTTAAAAACCCAACAAACTGTTTATTTCATCATTGACAAATGTACAATCAAGATAGAATTAGGCGCTTGTGTAGAGCTAGGAGCTCCTCTGATATAGGTGCTCTTGAGCTGCACCGTTAAAAGATATCAACAGCTGTCATCTCTCTTAGGGGCGTCGCTGGCTCGGAAGGAATTACAGGGGCTCCTGGATTCTGCCCAGCGGAACAGCAGGAAATGGTCTAGCATAACGTCCTTTACTCTCCTCCTGGGTTCCCACCATAGGAGCTCCTGATTGCAGAGTGCACTGAGAAACAAGAAGCACAACCCAGGTTTAAGAACAGAGCTTGACCCATTTTTTTAAATAACAAGCCACAGTTTGGGGGTGAAGAGAAGGTGGAATGGCGAGGTCATTCATGCTAGTGGCATAGTGAATGCACAATGCTTGGGTCAGGAGCAGAATATGTAGGAAGAAAAAACGTGAAACAACCGATGATTCCCAGGCAGTCCAAACTGTACCCTGCCATTTCTGACTGAACTGTAACTGTGTAAAAGGTTTGCTGCCTTTTGGTCCATTTCCAGTCCTATCATTTCAAACCCAGGCATCATAAGGTGTGCATTAGTAATACTAAATTCACATGCAACAAAAAAAAAATGGAAAGTAAATTACAGCATGAAGTAGAAAAAACACAGGGTGGTTTAGTTTTAAACTAATTTAAGCTTGTATGTTACTTTACCAGTTAGTAGAACAGGTGCAAAAAAACAAATAAATCTACTCAAGGGATTGGTTGGTTGTTGTGCTCCTACTGATCATGACTTAATTCCACAATTGGAACCCTTTTATCATCTTTAAAAATCACATGCCATCTGGTGGCTGAAGTCAGCCTTGCTCCTTGTCTTTCAGCAGAGTTGCCCGACTATAGAGTCAATTCTATAGCCACTTAACAAAAGAGTGAGGCTGAACTCATTCCATTAAAAAATGGTAAACAAGGTACATTTTCTGGATCCTTTTTTTTTTTTCACGGCATCATACCCTGTCAGTGGCCTATATCCTGCTGGCATTCCTCAGCTTGGTGACTAGATCCTCCACCGTCTCCACCTTGACTCCAGCTTGTCTCTGGGGCGGCTCTTCCACGCTCAGGATCTCCAGGCGGGATGTCAGATCCACACCCAGGTCAGCCGCTGTCACACACTCCATCTTCTTCTTCTTAGCTTTCTGAAGGGAGAGGGGAGAAGGATGTTTTGGGGCTTGTGAATTACACATGACACCTGCTCATCAGAAACAGGTAGAAAACGGCTGCTCAACTTGGCTGTGGAATGTCTGACCAAGGATGAACAAATGTATTCAAAATGTAGCTGTAATTCTCGGAGCAATACTGCCCGCCCTTGCTCGGGACCACTCAAAATCTTAAAGGGGAACTGCTGCCCCAATTTCTCAGACCAGTTCTTAAATCTTGGCAACAAAATAAATTCATTGATGTTATAGAAACATTTAAGTCGTGAACCTTGTGAAAGTCGCCATGTCGTCTCAAACTCGCATTCGATTTCCCACGAATTGTGACACAGTGCAGCCCTTTCCGCTCACTAGTCACTGTAATGACGAATGTAATGCGATGTAGGAGCGAATACGTACGTAGGTTGCACAGCAGACATTTCACTGCAGAAATGGTCCAATGTGATCTGCACGCAGAGTTAACAAGTAAGCAGTATTTATCGGCAAAACTGTCTTGAAATCAAAAGCATCGGATTAAAGAGGTGTATTTATAAACTTGCTTGTTTACAAAAAGGACCCTGGCGTCCTGGCCAAAATATCCCCCTGGCCATTACCAATCATGACCTTCTAATAATCCCCGTCTCTGAACTGGCTTCATCCCTCTGCTTTCCTCCCCACTGAGAGCTGGTGTGTGGTGTGATGTACTGGCACACTCTGGCTACCGTTGCATCATCCAGTTGGGGCTACATATTGGTGATAGTGGAGGGGATCCCCATTACCTGTAAAGCGTTTTGTGTGGAGTGTCCAGAAAAGTGCTATATAAGTGTAAGGAATTATTACTACCTTCATTATCTATGGTATGAATCAAATGATTTATGTGCTTAGCAACGCCCGTACTCTACACTGCAGATGCATACTGACCATGATATTTGGCAGGGTGGCATAGCGGGGCGTGTTGAGGCGCAGGTCAGCAGTCACAACAGCGGGCATCTTGATCTTAATGGTCTCCAAGCCCCCATCGATCTCGCGGACGACCTTCAGCATGTCCCCTTCCAACACCACTTCGGAGGCAAATGTTCCCTGGAGGAGCAACAAAAAGGTGTCTTTATTTTCTGAATTCAAACTGCTCATCTAAAATAGAAAGATCTAACAGTCAAGACAGCAGCAGATATAAGATGCCTGTCTGAGGACTTCATCCAAACAAAATTAAAAGATGAGAATTAGAACAAAGCACATTGCACCCAACTGTAAAGAGCATTATGGGATTCAGTTTGGCTTGTTCTAGGTCACCACCAGACATCAGCAGAACAAAAAAGTACATTCCCCCCCAAGGTAACAGGACTAACAAATGTGGATGATATTAAAATAAAACAGTGGGATTTTGTGCCATTCAGTGACATTCATTTGTAAACCTTAAGGAATCCATTGATAATTAATAATAAAGTAATGACTAGCCAGAGTGGTTTAATTAAGAAAAATGCCCTTATGTACTAAGGTTTTGGTACTTGGGGTCCCGGCTGAGGGGGTCAAGGTCTGTTTTGTTCAAATCAAAACTGTTTTCAAGTTGAAAAATAATGTTTCAGCCTAATACAAACTATCCTGGAAATGTCCTCAGTCACTGGTTCAGTTGCACTGCATGTACCAAACTTGATCTTAAACGTTAGACACCTACAAGTGAAAGGGGCATTCTCTCGTGTGCATTTTCAGAATTACTGAAACCTCTGGGATACCAGAACATCGTCAAGTTCAGAGAGGTTAATTCGGCCTTTTCAACACAATTACAATTACAAACAAGAAGAGGCCATTCTAGGCTATTTGGTAGTTAACTTATCCAAGGATGTTGTCCAGCTGTTTCTGGGTGCCACGAGGTTGATATCAATTAGAAATACCGTTGGTCTTTTCTTTTAAAGCTGAAAGCAAAATATGCCCCAAAAAGAACCCTGAAATAATTTAGCTAGTGGTTATCAACTCAGCTAGAGCTGAAACCAAAGATCACAGTAAAATCCCCCAGGAACAGTGGGGGCTGCTGATGTATAATATCATAACCGGAAGTCAATCTACCTGAGACCAGTCCAGCAGGGCAGCGGTCATCTGTCCAGTCTGATTGCAGTCATCGTCAATTGCCTGAAGAGGACAAAATCAGTGGTCAGCCAAGATTAAGAGCTCAAGGCTTCCCAAACACACAGCAGCAGTAAATGAAGGATCAGAAATGTGATGCTATTCTGCAATGAAAAGTATTTTCGACAGCGGAGCTCCTACAAACTTTACACTACACAGTTCCACTATTGCGTAAAGTGACCATGACTACATGAAATCTACAAAACAAAGAACTAACATAACATTAAAGGGAAAAAAGTCCTTTATCCACCTATGAATGGTTTGCACCAGATAACATTTCAGACTAATCTCTTTAATAAAAACACAGCCTTATTTAAGGCTGATGAAAGACACACAAGAAGCCCATTCTTGAGTTAAGTGGTTCACCAGGATTGAGCTTATCCTCTTATCTTTAATGTTAGACTCAAAATGAATGAGTACTCCAACGATAAGACACTAGTCCATTTCTAGGTATTCCTAGCAATAATGGAACCCATTTCACAGAAAATGGGCCCTTGCACACTGCTGTTATCCAGTCCAAAGTGGGGACTCTGGTCAGTAACCTGGAGCCTTACTCGCTGTGTGCTGAGAGACGCCACATAAGTGTACGTTGCAGTAATTATTTTGTATAACTGATCTTACCTGCTTGCCAAGTACTACTAGAGAAGCGTTTTCTTTCTTCGCTAGAGCTGCCAGAATCTTAGAGACCTGCAGAGGCCCCAGGTTGTCATAATCCTTCCCAGAAACCTCCACATGGATCCCTCTGTCAGCGCCCATTGCCAGCGCTGTGCGGATGGTTTCCTGGGGAGGACAAGGAACCTTCACAGAAGGAACCTCTGTCTTGTTCTCAGTTCCATGGCATATCCTGTGCGTACAGTCCACACCTGAGCTAGAGTGGCTCAGAAGACCATTTTACATTAACTCCCCTCCACCCTAATGGTACCTTCAGTTCTGAGTGAGCCTGGTTTAGTAGAGCAACAGAGACTTATGAAGAAGAGATCACTTCTATTTTACCTTTTATACTGCTCTGCCTGCAGGTTGGTAAACGTACACTATTTCCCCATCTTCAAGCACTCATCATGATGTTAATCAGGTTTTTACCTTGACATGCAGCTCTACACGCCAGCTGATACCAGATCAACGGACAAGCAGTGAACAAACCCGCAACCCTTATATAAGATACAAGATGCTGATTACTAACCCTATCTTAAACTTTGTAAAAATTAAACAATTCAACATGTGAAAATACAGATGCATTTACAAAGCCCAGTCCTGTGAGGCTGTTTTTGGCAGCTTCTAGTGGTGGCCCCATTGCTACTCCAGTTTGTTTGGTATGTAACCACCTAATCCTAGAAGAAAAATAATTATCACTATAATTTTATTTTGCGGATGCCTTAATCCCAGGATTTAAAATGATGAAATAAGAGTAATTTCCTCCATTTTTTCTCTCAAATACTCTGTGCAAAGTTCTCTCAGAAAGATGCTGAATTTCAAGCCACAGCTCACAAGAGAAACCAGGACATCAGATTCAAGAACATAGCTGGGTAGCTTGTTACAAACTCCCAAATACCTTTGTGTAAAGACATACCTCTCCTGTTCTCAGTTTTAAATGTTTTTCCTTATAAAGGAGGCTGAACACGACTCTCTCACACACAATCAAGATCTCAAAAGTCGCTCTCCTTAAAAAAAAAAAGTCTGGCAAACATCTGGTTGGTTACAACTTTGCTGGACTCACCCTGACCCCCGCATGGTCCCACAATAAGAAGACGGGACATGAATGAGGGGGTCAAAGGTCATGAAGCGGTGGCATACCTGAACCTGCTGGGGCCCACAGCTCACGGCAATGACCTCGTTCACCAGCTTCTTCTCCTTCAGCCTCACCGCCTCCTCCACAGCGATTTCACAGAACGGGTTCATGGAGTGCTTCACCCCATCCGTGACAACCCCCGTCCGGTCCGGCTTCACCCGGATCTGCAAAACCAAACCGCCGGTGAAAGGTCAGAGGTCAGAGTCAAGCAAAGAGCCTGGAACACCAGTCTTCTGGGATTAAAAAAAAAAACATTCTTTTTCTCAGTATCACTTCCGAGTCTGAGTATGGGCTATCAAATAAATAAGGAAACAAATCTCAAGTAAACATAAGGTAAGAAAAGTCTAGGACAGTAAACAGAAAAAAGAAGGAAAGATGGAAGAAAAAGACGAAAGAAAAAAAATATACTTATGCAAGTGGTAAATTTCACTTTGCACATTTTCTTTGCAGGCTTTGCTGATATTCGTACTTCATCAAATGCAACAGTCTTCAATTTGTTCATCACGGTTTTTAATTAAAATGTTATTCAAAAACAGGACAGGTTAAATTAAAAGAGTATACATTTAACATCTGCCAATTCCACACAAGAGCTAAGGAAGTTACGTTAAACAACAAGGGACAAGAGGTAGAGAAACAGGAATTAAGGAATAGTGTCACACAAAACAGGAGATGGATTTAATATGTAATTAAACATCACCAGGACATAGGGGCTGTAAGGGAATAACCAAATAAAATGAGAAGGAGCAGAAGCAGAAAAATCAGACGCCTAAAGATATAGTGTTTTAAAAGCATTAAGAGACTTCAGGAGAGGTTAGAATGAGGTACCTGATGTTAGAAATCTTACAGAAAAAATTGTAGAGAAGTGTTGCATATACTGTACTGTATATGCTGACAAAGGTTAATATTCATTACTTCTAGTTCAAGATACACTTGCTTTTTTTGAGTGGATAAATTTTTTTCTCTTGAAATGATCAATCTCAATGTTTTAGTAAATACAGGTTATTTCATTTTTATTCTTAAAATGCACACGCGTGTAAGTGGAGACATGAATGATAATTGTCTTAAGGCGGAACTTAAGCAACACAGCGCACTGTAGAATTTACTTATTAATCACGAGCTGAATTTTGGGTTGCTTGTACAGAGCAATACTAGGTTACATATACTGTAGGATGATAATTTCAGAATTGGCAATGCATTTGCTTTGCATAGTTAACGACTGTGCACTAAAATGACACTATTTTAGTGCACAGTCTAATTTAGACTAAGGTGTTCCTTACCTACTTTTTATCAGAAATGACAAAAAAAAGTAGTTAACACAGACTACTGAAGTTGCTTAAAATTGCAAACCTTCACCAGCATAACCATACAGTATATATATATAGTAGTTCAAGTGGGGAGCTGCGTCAGCATGCGTAGGCTGCAAAGGAACAAGTAATAGGTTTATTCCATGTTGAAAAGAGAGTTTCGGCTGTGAAGCCTTCTTTGGGTGTAAGGGATATGGTATATATTCTATACAGTATATATTCTGTTCTGTGTCTGAGTTACTTAACTCATTCCCCGAAAACTTCCATTAACCGTCTGCAACGTGCAATATAAAGTATAGCGTTAGAAAACTGAACTCAACTGATAACCGATTTTCATGTCACATTCGTGTGAGATCTGATTACAACTTGCAAGCAAGACCTGACCTTGTCCCTTTAACGAAAAGCCTGAAGGCTAACTGAAGACCAATCGAAAAATAAAAAATCTCTCCATAGTCTGAGAGAACTGAATATAATTGTACCTTGACTGCGTAGTCAATAACCCGCTTGACACCAACCAAAACCCGAGATGACATTTTGAACCTGACAAAAACAACTCCTGCACTCTTCTTCGGACAGGAGAAGGGAGACGGACGGATTTCACAGGGACACCGGGAAAGAAAAGTAGGGGAGTGGGGAGGGCTTAGGAACTCCCCCACGGTAAACCAATTATAAAGCAGACTTTCGATTTATAGCCAATGGGAAAGCGTGACCAATAAGGAGAAAGCGCAGGTCCTTTTACTGCGGTGCAGAAACTAAAAACAGATCATTTGAGTTCCTATGTGGCGATTGCAAGAAACTGGGGCAAAGGTTCACAGACTGTTACAACAGTGTGCTGTGCCAGGCTGGACGGTATCTAGCGGGATATTTTCTGCATGTTCTGTCGCAGCAATGTGAGGAAATAAAAATGGTCACAAAGGTGAATTCTGTTCAGTGTACTGTTGCTAAGGATCTGCGACTGTGGCTGGAAGGTTGCCGGTTCAAATCCCCTGGCTGGCAGAGAAATCCCACTCTGTCAGGCCCTTGAGCTGTATAAATGTCTGACCCTGTGCTCTGACCCCAAGCTTCTCTCCCTGTCTGTGTGTCTCATGGAGAGCAAGCTGGGGTATGTGAAAAGACAAATTCCTAATGCAAGAAATTGTATATAGCTAATTAAGTGATCTTATTTTTGTAATAAGACAATAAACTGATGAGTGAAATACTTACAACTTCTTAACAAGCGTATTAAATCCATCCTACTGCATTAGACAAACTGAATTCATGGAACTTTTTTTAATCGAACAATATCTGAAAATTGTATACATAAAACTATCATAAACAAGTACATTTAGTAATTACATTTAAACTAAGTCACCATTAATACTGTTTGCTACCTCAACTATTAAACTAATCACCGAGCTAATAGTTCTTTTATTTAAAAGTACTAACCAATAGGTAACTTCATATTTTTTTCCGTAGTGAACCAAGAACAAGAGAGCATAAATGCAAATTGCTTGACACTGCGTGTTGTAGTAATGAAAACAGAATTTCTGCAAAGGTTGATGGTCGTTGGAACATAATTGTTGTTGGAACATAAATGCTGATGTTGGTTCTCCGGCTTCTTTAAAATATATTTTATAGGATTTATGTCTGCACTTATAATTTCTTGTTAGGCAGATACTATTTAAAATTGGGACTCTAAATTCCAGATCATAATGTGATGTTCAGAAACATGAAAAATATACACCATGACTTGATTATTTATAAACATATTTAAAAAGAAACTATGTGACATCATCATTGAGGTGTGACATCACAAAGTACAGTTAGAAAGCATAGCAACAACAAAAACACTTTCTAAAATAAATGGAAAGTTCTTGCAGTTTTTAAAATCTAGACACACCTCTAAGAAAAAAAAAGATCCTTAAAGTTGTGCAGAAGCTTCAGAAGGTAAGAACATTCAATAACTATCATTAATGAATTATCATTAATGAATACTTGTGTAGAATCTGAGTAAAAGAGTGTCAATGTCATCACACTAGAGCAGAAAATGATGTAGTGCTGCTGCAATTAAGATTAATGAAGATTATCTTTTAAAAATAGTAGTTTAGTAACTACAATTCTACATATAACACTCCATTGAAATCCAGCACTTTATGGCTCTTGTCTTTTCTAAAGTGAGATAGCTGAATTCTTAATATAAGTAATTGATAATGGCTTCAAGAACAGCATAGTATAGACTGTGGTAAACTTGAAAGTTTCGGTTTTATGACCATTAATTCTTACATTTCCATTGTAAGGATGGAATGACCTCTGGATGATGTCAGGATATACTAACATTCGAAGAATTATGATTGCTGCTCCCAACATACACCTTACCACATTCTCTAGGAAGAATGATCTTAGGAACAACTTTGTGTGGCATTAGATAATATTTCAGATTCATATTCAGAAACAATATTTCAGATTCATTTGTGTTGGTCTTTTATAATCAATTAATCTATATTGAGGAAGTATTGAGGTGTTCATCTGTGCATTGTATAATGCACTAGTAAGGCCTCATTTAGAATATTTTCTACAAATTTGGTTACCATGGTATAAATAAGATATTGCTGTTATGGAATCAGTCCAGGGAAGAGCATCATACTAGGGATTAAACACTTGGCAGGATAAAGAAACAGAATTTTTTTAGTTTTGGGAAGAGTAAAGAGGGGACCCGAGTATTCAAAATCCTTTAAAGCATCGACTCAGAGCACTCTGTGAAAGATTCTTTAAACGACATGAGTAGTAACTACACAGAGGTGCATTTAAAGTGCAGGTGTGCCTCATCTATGAAAAAGGAGGCACTTATTTACTTAAGGGTTGTGGTAGTATGGAACACTTTACACAGCCATGTTGTTGAAGCTGATACCCTGTTCTCTGGCAGATGAGATCCTGGGCTCAATTAGCTACTAAGTAGTCTTCCATCCAGGTACTGACCAGGCTCACACCTGCTTAATGTCAAGATCTGTTAAGATTCTTGGGTCAGTAATGTATTAGCAAACACATCAGAAATCTGGGGAAAATATCACCTGTTGTTTGCAAAATTACTGATAATGTAGAAGGTGTGAATATGAAGAAGACCAAATCAGTTGCCCAAAATAAGCTGGGAAAATCTACAACGGAAGATGCGTCTTTCTTTGTTCTTGGCCCTCTGAGCTTTATTTACTCTTTGTAGTCTTGTAAATGAATAAAATATTTACCTTCCTTTCAGTCAATTTTGTAGCCACAAGATCATACAGTGTTTTTGTAATGTTGTAGGATGAAAATCTACCAGCTATGGGGGCCCTTAACAGCCTTTGAAAAGTCTCTGCTGGGAATCTGGGGGAACACGATCCCAGAGGAGTTCTTCAGGGAAAGGAATCGCAGCATTCGGCCTCCTGCGTACTTCGCCGAAGAGTTCCAGCCCCAGCATCCAGTCCCGGAAAAGAACTTTGACCCGACTGTCAGAAGACCCCAGTCAGCCCGGCCCAAACATCAAAAAGTCCCTCGGCACATTCATTCTCTCAACCTGGGTTGCTTTGTGAAATGGGCCTCCAGCTACCCTGACCTCCACTGCAATGATATCTGCGCTATGCTGGGTGAAGACAAGTGGTTTTACAGCTAACCATTCTAAAGCAGTTGGTCATAAATGTATGTTACTATACATAATGTCTCAGGGGATTTACATCATACCCAATTCAGAATAATCATTTCATTCTCTTTTTTATTGTCAAAAGAATAAGTTATGAAAATCAACTTGTGTCCATTTTGCATTTTACTGTTTACGTTATGCATTTAAATAGCTTTACTATGGTTTTCTATGTGCATTTAGTGTGCTTTTAAAACACAAAGAAACATTATAACTGTTTTTCACCCTGGTAACACAGGTAATGTGATGGTTAGTAGTCCTGCTTCACAACTGTTGGGTCTTGGATTAAATTCCAGATCACACCTTACATCGTACCGTATACATGCAGTACTCAACCAAAACAATATATATTATAACTATAACTCAATGACCAACAATTTCTCAAACAATTCAAATAAACGTTCCTGAAAAGGTAAAATTCTAAGCTTTGTGTGATAATGTAAAAATACCATAAATAAGAGAACTGTGGATTATCAAATGCTAATAAACATATTTTAATTCACCCCAAAATAGTAAGCACAAATGTTGATTTTTTTTGTATATTTGTAGAGATATATTATCCTGGCAGGTAAATACAAATACGAAAAAATTCCATTTTAACAGGTTAAAGTGTTTGCATTTTTTAAAACAAAGAATTCAACCGAAACTGAATTCACTCATCAACACAATCTCTAAATACTCGAAAAACGAATTTTAATTATTCTTGTTCAAGGCGGAAGTTATATTACATCTTACAGGAACTTCAGGCATTATTACCATGAACTTGAGTATCTTCACTTAATAATAGAATTGCTTTACTGTACTATAAGGAAATTAACAGCACAGGTGGTGACATTCTTGTGTCGTTTATTCTTTAGAATTAATGCACTGCTTTTGTGCAAATACAACATAATTTCCAAAACTATTTAACATCAGTATTCACAGTTTTAGTCCTCGACTTTCATAAATTATTTGCAAAGAGTATAAAGACAATAATGAATCTGACCGTACCTTGTTTTATATGGAATTTTACCTTCGTTCAAAACTACATTTCCCATAGTGCACTTACAAACGAACAATTGAACGGTTATGCAACATTAGTTCTCCTCGAAAAATTTTGAATGTTTTGGTGTAGACCAGCTCACATATTTTTACTATCGCCGCATGGGGTTAAAAAAAAACACCTGTAAACTTTCTGATACATTGTTTTTAAAAAATCTAGTCCCGGGTGTTACTAACCGAAGCACGGCGCTTCCGCGGTAAAGAAAAACAGCTTGTTTTCAGGTGAAAGATGAAACAAATACAATATTTCATAAACTGAATAACAGTTATCGCTCTTGGGGTGGAGTGTGTAGGTTTTAGCAGGCTTAATCCTCCATATATAAAGAGTTTCTACCGAGTCATGCACATATCGGTGTAAGCAGAGAATCTGTTTTTAACTTGTCCTTCCTGCTCCTTCTCCTTTCTCCTCTTCCGGCGAGACTCTCGACTGTCAGGTGGCTCTTGCGAAAACCCGGATTGGATCCTGCTGTCAGCTGAGTGACAACGTGATCGCTTGATGAAAGTCATTTTTTTTTAACAGAATCAATGCAGTCCAGTGGGAAAACGACCAAAAGAAAGCCCAATTATAAAACAGAAAGTTCATCACAGTTATTGTTTTCTGTGTAGTGCTCGCCAGGTTATTAAACGTTAAAAATGCATCAACAATTTTAGCAAAGAGATAAAGTATTAGATCACCCACATATGATGAGACTTGGGGAGAAAATGAAAACACCTCGCTTCTGAGTTATCGTGTGATTCAGATTTTATGCCAACTCGGGCCGAAACGTTGTGTTTTCTTTCTTCATTTTTCATCATGGAATAAACCTATTACTTGTTCCTTTGCAGCCTTCGCATGCTGACGCAGCTACCCACCTGAACTAACTTTTAGCAAACTAGATAGGTTACTAAAAGCTTCAGCAACCACGAACTATAAAGTTTAGCAACTAAATGTGTCTTCTTCTGCATTGTAACTTATCTGACGTTCAATGAATGACACTCTTGTTTTTATGATAGCGTTTTCACGTTCGATCACACCAGTTCTGCAGTGTGAAGCAGTGCTGTCTGTATTGTACAGGACAAATCCATGCTATTTTCTAAAGGGTTGGAGGCAGGGTTATATATTCTGTCAGTCTTGGACATGAACCCAGTTCACAAACAGACAAATGAAAAATCTTGGATGTGCCTCCAAATCCCATGACAGCTCAACTGGAAAATAAGGGTTGGATTCCTGTGACCATGATACGAAAAGAGAACCCTGAGCCAGTGAGAAACAAGCACACGGAAAACAAGAACTATATCAGGACAGAAAAGTAGATCGTACAGGCATGTCTCTAAAGAATTTAGTCACAGAGCAATAGGAGTCCTTTAGTACATTTCTTTTAAATAAAAATTTGGTGCTGATCAATGTGCGGGCGAAATATAGCTGCATTACAAATAAAATGTTTCAATAAACATCGAAAACACCAGTCCAGAAAAACACACTCTAGCTCGTGGCATGCACAGCACTTAGATTGTGTCAGTAGGAGTCAGATCTGCCCATTACCTCAAACCTAATTAGCCAGGTATAAAGTGCTGTCATGGGAAAAGTGCAGAACTAGAGGACACAGATTAGGGGGCATTTAGAGAGAACATAACTGTCAGGTGGCTCACTAGACATTATGTCGCTGAGAATAACAGGGCATTTAAGAGAACTCTCAAAGAATTCCTCAGTCAGTTTACTACCAGGTACGACACGTTCAAATGAATTGTCTCCACTCCGCACGTAAACTTTTAACTAATCAGACCTCCCAACATTTTGCCCAGAAGGCACCATTTGACGCTTCACCGCAAAGCGATTTTTAACAGTCCGACTTACCTTATAAATGGAGGTTTAGCTATTTTAAAAGAGAACAAACCGTCACCGGTCTGAAATGGACTTCACACACGCTCACGATCAGCTCATGACATCTAAACGTTGAGAAAGTGCCTGACGCGAAATAAAAGTATCTATTTCATTCACTAAACCCTCAGCACCCCGTGTGCAACACGTAGCGAAGCGTTCAAATTCAGATCAAGTGTGCAAACGATCTTCTGCATTAAGGTCGTAGGCTTGGAGAAATAGTTGGCTGTAATTAAGACATTCAAAGGCATTTCCAGTTAAAGAATATCGATGATACTTACACGACCGTACTGCCCGCTATCACCCAGCTCCGCTTTTGATACAGCAAAGACAGTGCCAACTAAAAAGCTGTGATAAAAGATATCGACAATGCAATTACAGACCACCCCACAGTAACGCAGTGCCCGGGATACATACAGGTAAGAAGTATCTGCAGATCTGCAGTTCCACCCCGCTTCTGTCTAAAGCCAGGGCATTAAAATTGAATCAGGTAGCGATCCTCTCATCAGAGACACCCGGCATCGCGCTGCACCGGGTCTCCAACACGGGCGATTTTTTTTTTTAAGATGCGGGGGGAAAAACCACGACATAAACTGTGCACCTCTTCGGTGGCTGTACGTGCAATACGCCGTTCCAGTCCATATTTTGTCAGCGGCGACGCTGTGCCTACCGCAGCGGATTGATACGCAAAACAAGGCGCCCGGGTTTACCGAGGAGGAGCGGAGCGGAGCGGAGTGGAAGGTGGGGGGGGGGACGCGGAGAGACAGAGAAAAAGGGCCGGCAGGGACTGGAGAGGGAGAAGACAGAGACCAGAGTCTGAGAAAGGCAGCGGCTCTGCAACTCGCACTAAGCGGGCAGCCTGTGATAGTAGCCAGCCAGCCAGCGCAGCGCACAGCCCACTCGGGCGCCAGTCACGGGAGGGAGGGACGGAAAGAGAGACACGCAGAGGCAGAGAGAGAGAGAGAGAAAGGGAGGGAGAGAGAGAGAGACACAGCGCTCTCCATTTTTCTCCAAGCCTGATCTCTCCTCACGTGTCCTGGAAAGGGGATCTCACATGACCCGTGTGTTTGTCCCCGTGATCAAAACTTCCATCTCCATCTCTCTGAAATTCACATTTTAAATACAAACCCCAGGTCCCCACATGGACATGCTAGAACAGACGCTGGATACCGCGGCCAGGTAAGGACGCTCTCCCAGCTAAAGCGCCTTAATGGCTTCCGCCAGCCTCCATTTTCGAGCCGCGGAGCCTCTGCTTTTTTTCCTCTTCTTTTGGTGGTTAAAAAATCAAACTGTGCAGCAATCGAGTCGGTTTTCTTACGTTTTAGTTCCATCTAAGATCTTAGTCTATGTGGGTAAAAAAAAAAAGACAGAAATGTGTAAAGAGAATTGGTTTTGTTTGTTTGAAATGTTTGTATTTTTTTTAGTTTTGGGGGGGTTTGCTGTGGCCTACGTTACGAAGTGTTTAGTACTCGGGCTTTTTTTAGAAACCGAAAAATAACGGCGCTACCGGGCTGTTCAAAAATGGACTTAACTTGCAAAGCAGCGAAAAGGAGTTGCCGGTTTTTTTTTTTCGGACTCTCTCTATATTAAAAAAAATTTTAAATCACGCAGGACATTTGAATTTTTGCACTGCTGTAAAGAAGGGTTGTGCTTCTTAACCCCAATTAAAAAGCGCGGAGACATTGCCTGCATCTGTCAACTTTCGCTTAAAAGGAGCTGACAGAGTTTTAGAAAATATCGGTGTACATTATTTTCCAAATGAGCATTTCTCTCTTGCAATACGCATTGATGTTCTTAAAGTGTGTATTTAGGACTAAGGCGCCCTTGACAGCACGGATACTGGCCATACCTAATCCGTTCAGTGCCTCTTTGGGCAGAATATTTTTAATTATATTTAAGCTGTAATTATATTCAAGTGTAATCATTTCCTGATACTCATTTTTAATCACGTATAAACTGTTGTGGCGGTGTTGGAGGACATCCCGTTAAGCTTTTCGCGGACCGGCTCCATGACGCGATGTGCAGGTTAGCTGGTTTCGTGGTGAAAGCGCCTTTTTTTTTTCGTGCGTTTGCAAACTCGTACGGATTTGGCCTTCTCTCTCTCTCTCTCTCCTGTTGTGTGGCATGGTTTTGTTCTGACATCCTATCAATAATTGACCAGCGAGGGATATAGCGGGACCCAACTAAGTCCTGGGCAGATTTAAAATCTTGAAAGCGATTTAATGTCGGTGCACAGAGAGTATGACAAGGTTGTCTTTGTCGAAGACGTTTGGGGGCTTTTGAATAAAAAGTTTGGAACTTCTACCCTTTTTTTTTGCGGTAGCTAACTTTAAAAAAAAATACATACCCTTAATTAAGGGTACCCTTGATTAGTTTTATACATCCATTGAGTTCATATGATGCATGTGTACCTTAAAGGTAAGTATCATTGTGCTCTGCTTTCTTTTTTATTACTGTAAAATAAGCTTTTCAAGGATGGCTTTCAGGATTACCATCATTTTCAATATTGCAAAACATAACCGATGTGCCCTGGCTTTATAAGGGCCTTATCTTCTTCAAAATAACGAACGCAAAAAAATAAAAGCAAATTGGGCATTTTAAGCTTTTTTTTATTTTAAAATGCACTTGAATGTTTTAAAGTCGGTATCTGGAAAAGAAGGCAAAAGTTAAATGCATTGGGTGTGTAAAATCCTCGATTGTTTATTCTTGAACAATCTGGAATAGTAGCAACATACCAGGAGGGCAGTGTTCCTGATTCTACTGTATGTCGTGGACAAGAGGAACAGCATCTCTTGGCAGTTATTTGTGGCACTCTCTATATAGGTGACTGGAGTACAGGGTAGAAAGTCACAAAAACGGTTTTGGGAGTGGGGGTGGCATGGTGGTGCAGTGGTTAGGTCAGGGGCCGAATGGAATGGAATTCTGGACTTGGGGTGCTGTCTGTGTGGAGTTTGTATGCTCTCCCCATAACTCTCCGGTTTTCTCCCACAGTCCAAAGACATACTGGTAGTTGATTTGGCGTCTGGGAAAACTCACTCAGGTGTGAGTGTGTGCCCTGCAGTGGACCAGCATCTTAAATTGCCTACCCTGGGAACATTAAAGCATTTTGACTTGAAACTGTCCAGGCTGTACCCTGCCTTGAGCCCGTTGCTTGCTGGGATAGACTCCAGTTCCCCCTGATGGCCCTGAGTTGCGTGAAGCCGTAAGGAAACCGATGGCTGGTTTCGGAAGGATTCAGTGAAGGGCAACTCTTCTGCCTGTCCATGTTTTTGGTATGTTCCCTGTGTAGAGTGGTTCAGATTTTGTTTTTAGAAAACCTTTAGCCTCTTTGTATATCATGGATATGGGCTTAACTGAGCTTACATGGATAGGAGTCTCTCTGGAAGGGTTTGATGTGTGGGGCAATTTGTTTTTCTTTTCGTCCAGTGTCTCTGTGTGGATCTGTTTAAATCTTGCAGTCAGCTCAGCTCTGGTGCTTTCTTTCCCAGATTCTGTGCAACAGTTCTTGTACAAACTTGACACTGCACTACATAAGATAAAGGGAAACATCAGAGTGCATTATCAATTATTTTCCCAGTGCTTCTTAGGGTTCCAGATCAATAGCCAATCTGTCCTAATGTAGGTGACCCTTTGACCCTGTTCATCAATCTGTCTTTGCATAAATATGTAGGTGTAACATGAAATACTGAAACCCTATGGCCAAAACAGTTTGAAATGCATTAATTACGTACACAAGAAATAAAGCAAGCAAAATGCAACGCATTAATAGTACTGAAAGTCAGATAGCATTTATTATGGGGAAAACCCACACTACACTTTTTCTGTAGTGGATTTATTAGGGATGTTCTAGTGCTAAATTTCTTTACTGTTTGTTACTGAACAGCAAAAATATCTTGGAAGCATCGCCTGAAGTTCTCCTTGTGTTTCAACATATCAAAATTAGCACCTTCCCAACAGTCGCTCAGTTTCCCAGTTTTCAGATTGTATGCTTGTGGCCTTGCTAAGCAATAATGAAAGCAGACTGTTAATTTTCTGCATGTGTAATAATCGAATACTTTTTTTCCAGTTGCTCGTACAAAGAGCTTGGACATTTATCACAAGAATCTTTCTCAAGGATTTCATCAAAAAGCTCATTTGAACTATTCAAACACAACCTTAATTAGAATCGCAACTATTTGTATAACTGTAAATGAGACCAGGCACATTTAACTCCTTTGGCTGATTGCACAGACAAGTTGTTTTCCCTTGTGTTCATTGTCATATATGATTCCGACTGTCTGAATGTTTATTTTCACAAACAAAGCTTGTATCACAGAGGAGCGTGCCTCTGTCTGCAATATTTTGTGCATGGTCTTAAGGGCTTCTTACGTCTAAGATGTGAAGTTTAGATGTTGTGCCTGAGGTGTTTTCAGAGTAAGATGTAATATTTGATTCTCTTGTGGTGCATAGCTAAAACTTCACAGCACTGAAACACCCTTTAACTTCTGTGCTCTGTTTGGATTATTTATACCACATTGAAGGCTCTACCATGCTTAGAAAAATGCTATTTGTAACCCAAACAGGACTGGATTTTAATAGCTAGAAATGGGTGTTTGTGTATCCTACATGGTGATGGGTGAATATTACATTTTGACACGCTTTTGAATAGTAACCAGTCAGTGGATGTTTCTGATAACAGCCAGTAGGGATTTTCCTGTGGTGGACATTACAATTTGTCATCTAGACAGCAGCAAGTATTGCTTTTGGAGATGTAAAGCATTTGGCTGAGATGAGTGTTCCTGTAGGGAAGAGGTCAGAGGTCAGAAAATGGTCCCAGGCAGTGCTGTCTCTGCAAGTGTGCAGAAAAGGTGTATGTAGTAATTTATTTTAGTAAGAATTGGTGATAAATTCTTTGTTGCATGTGGAAAATGGGAATCAGGCCTTGAAGCCAAGTAATGCATTTCTTATTTGTAAGGAAGTTAAAAACTCACTTTTACCTTTCTAGATAAAAATAAAATACTTCTTTCCGGATTGTCGAATGTCCAAAATCTTGTTGGAAACTATAAGGAGATGTAAACTACAGTGAGACTTAGTGAGTTCTTACAGTATGAGGAGGTACATGCTGTCTGTATCTGACTGCAGCAAATTAAATCGTTTTATGTAATGTATGCATTTCAGACAATGGGTCCAGTTTCATCTATTGATTTCCAAGTGTTCAAGACTGCCCAGAAATCTCTGATACAGTGTATGCTTGAGCAAACAAATTCTTCTTTTATTTTTTATGTGTTGTCTCTTGACTTTCATACAATGCTGAAGTGTGCATAATGTAGGCCTAGCTCACATATTCAAAAGCAAAAAAAGGACAGGAGATGGAAATTGAGGAAAGAAAGATGTCACTGAGGATTATATTGTTTGAAAACAGATCAGTGTTGGTATACACTTTACTTGGATTTTTTTTTGTGGGAGTTGAAGTGCATTTGATAAAACTGCCCGAGGCTCTTTAGTGTTCTTTTAAAGATGCTTATTTTAGCTGTAGGATCAGTCTCATGCACAATAAATTGCTTGCTTGGCCAGGTCTTATCATCAGACAGCTTTCATTGTAATGGCACAGCAGTTACCTTGTCACTGGACTTGTCTTTGAGGGCGCCTCACTCCTCCAGTTGATGTTAACTTGCCTGTATGGGTTCTGTGGGCCTCATTGTGTCGTTCTAAAATGAATGCCTTTTGGTATATTTTGGATAAGTTCATGCACCAAGCAGGTATGTGGAACAATTGCTAACTTCAGAAAATAAGGCCACAACTTACTTGAACTGTTCTGAAAAATGTGTGGGTGTAGTTTGTCCAGTTTCATGGTGAATATGCATCATAAACATGTCTGTTAATAGTAGGGTAGTATTTTTTCATTGCATTTCTGGCTAGTATTCAACTTGCCTGAATATCAGTATTGGCAGATTTAAGTGCAGGTTTTTAAAATACCTATCCTCTTAGATTACCTGAAAGTACCTGCAGTAACCATATTCTTGTGTTATTTCAGCAAAAATGCTTGTTATATCATTTTGTGTTTCCATGCTGGACAGGCATCTTGTTTTATAATAAATTAGCTCTTGGTGATCTTTAGCTTGTCCTTCTCTCTATTGTTTTTCTGTGCATCACCATTACTGAAAGGTCAGTGGGGCAAATACAATTGGACCCGGGCTTATTCAGTATTTTTATCAAGAAATTGAAAGTCAGGTAGATGGTTCGGAGAAAGGTATTAGTCGGTACCTGGCTTAGGAAATGACATTGCAGCCTTCATATGGATCGGTATTCTTGTTTTATGTTCCAGTGGATTTTAAAACTCACAGCTTGGGTTGCGAAGATATGTATCTATATCTTCTGTTTTGGCTACCGCTCTTCAAAATTGCATGGGAGTGTAAGTTATTGTATCTTCCACCAGGATGGCTTGAGGGATTCTTAACGTATAATGATTTTGTTTTTATGCATTGTACAGGCATAAAAAAAATTGCGTGCCAATCAGTCCCAATTATATCACTGGCACTAGTCTCCCCTAGGACTCCGGATTTTGTTGCTGTTGATACTGGATGTCACGCTTGGAAAAACTACTGCACTGGCAAGCTTAATATTCCATATATTGTGTCTGTGTCTGTGTCAGTGTAAGGAATGCTTGTATTGAGATATTGTTTATCTCATACTTTCTCATATCTCAAGTGATAAATGTTTGTATTCAGTTAATTGTACATTTCCACTAATTGTCCGAGTCACAGTGATCAAATTCAGAGAACGGATTGTCTCCTCTTCCCTTAAGCTGTGTTCTTGCCTGGGTTTACTAGAGGCTTTTTTGCATTTCTTGTTTATATAAAAAGATACTGTTTTGCCAGTTTATTCCATAACTTCATCCTTCCAGTCAACGGTAGTTCTAATAGTAGTAGAATGCTATTTGTGTGGGCAAAATAAATCCCAAGCGCACAAAAAGGAAGAGAAAAGGCTGTTTTTCCACAGTGAATTTATCCTGCAGCCAAAAGAAACATTTATAAGTGCAGCAAAATCTTGCAATTATCTGGAAAATCATGATCATTAAAATGCCAATTTACCTGCTATGAAAAAGAACTGACATTATAAATGTAATTATGCTGTATGTTTCACTGTTCAGGCACTAAGTGCTGGAACGTTTGTAGGTATTGGGTATGTTCCCTGCATAAACTTGCTTTGTATCTCTTTAGTGTACTGAACTAGTTTTGTAAAAAAGGTAAAAACCATCAAATAATAGAATGTTTTCTTTTTTCCAGTCACGAGAAAGGACAAGAAACAGAGGAAGTTGTTCAGCTGCAGGAAGGTAAGTGGGTTATGGTCTTGATATTGAAGTTTAAGGTTTAGAGGTGCTGTTGTGCCACTGTCACGCATAGCATATGTATAATATATGTATAAGCATATTGAGGTTAAAGTCCAAGTGCATGGTTCAGCAGGTTTGTACTATGCTCAGCATCAAAGGAAACTGCATCAAAGTAACAAAGGTTATTGACATGAAGGTGTTGATTTTTTTGTAGCCCATGCACTGAAATTGTGTTGAACAGCCTTGACATAAGTAAATTTTTTGTGCTAATTTGCAGTTATCAGGGTTGATAAACAGGGGTCTCCAAAAAGTAATAGTGTTTAGAAGTATAGAAGTAATAGTGTTTACTTCCAATGCATGCTTAGCATCTGATTGCAGACGGTTCTTTCATGGGACTTGGTCCAATTTCTCTTATGGAGCCTGGAAAAGTGTGTGCTTGTTCATTGGTCTCTAAGCCCTAGATGCCACGTGATCCCAGCTCATTCCACAAATGTTCAGTGGTGTTCAAATGTGCTGAGTCCACAGCACATTCTCCGTCTTGCATATACATGAGGATGATAGAATGAGTCTTGCGGGGAGATTTTTTTTCTGACGGCATCCTGCGGTGCACGAAGGAAAAAAGGGAAAAAAGTTCATTTGGGAAAGAGCAAAATAGCAACAGTCGATGGGAATTACTCACAATTGGCACCAGCACATTTCAAAGTCCTAAGTTGCAATAAACAACTTTTGTACACCCTCCGGCTGAAACGTTCGGTTCCTCCAGTCTATATTTTCCTTTGGATATCCTGATTGTTTTTTATTCCTGTTCATTACGTGTGGGACTTCAAGGACTCTCTCTCCCCTCAACATCAAAGAGGATAGTCCAGAACAGGAGTCGTCAGGGTGGTAGGGAACTGAGTGCACTCAGGGGGACTTTACTTTCATTTGGGTTGAAAACATTGAATTCATAATTGGTTGCTTCATTTTATTTTATTTTTTTGTTGTTCATTTCCTTATCGAGATCTTGACCCTAAATTTGAATTGTATTCTGTTTTTATTGTATTCTTTTTTTTGTTGAATGTGTCTGTTGGAATTGCTTGTATCTGTCTATGTAAATGGAACTTTGATTGTAAACTGTTGAAACACCTCAATGTGATTTAATGCCCTTTGAAGTGAACTGTGTTTTGATGTACACGGCCAAAGCTGCCTGTATGTAACTGGTGTTTATCCGACCTACACAGGTGAACCACAATGTAACCAGAATTTAATCATGGGCCTGCAGTTGAAACACAAAAAGATGAATCCACCTTCCTTTCCAGGAAAATACTTGTCTAACAGACCATTTAACGAAATTTGCAGTCACGATACCAACAAAGGATCAGAAGGCAAAAACCATTGCCAAAGCACTGTGGGGAAAACTTGATTGTCCCTTGTGGGTTCCGTAGCCGTTTGCTTAGCGACCAAGGGAAAGACTTTGAATCACATACCATCAAAGAATTGTGTTCTCTCATTTGAGCTGAGAACGTGAGAACACCACCGTATCATCCACATGGAAACCCTGTAAAGTGGTTCAACAGCACACTTTTAAGCATGCTTGTGACACTAGATGAGAAGGACAAGTATCTTTGGAAAGACTTTAAGCCTTAAGCCTTAGAGGGAAACTCAAGTTGGCTGATGGATGAGAACGCACCATACAAAGAGTTGCAGATGGCAACTCCAAGCAACTTCCATAGCCGGTTGCTTAGTGACCAAGGGAAAGACTTTGAATCACATACCATCAAAGAATTGTGTTCTCTCATTTGAGCTGAGAACGTGAGAACACCACCGTATCATCCACATGGAAACCCTGTAAAGTGGTTCAACAGCACACTTTTAAGCATGCTTGTGACACTAGATGAGAAGGACAAGTATCTTTGGAAAGACTTTAAGCCTTAGAGGGAAACTCAAGTTGGCTGATGGATGAGAACGCACCATACAAAGAGTTGCAGATGGCAACTCCAAGCAACTTCCATAGCCAGTTGCTTAGTGACCAAGGGAAAGACTTTGAATCACATACCATCAAAGAATTGTGTTCTCTCATTTGAGCTGAGAACGTGAGAACACCACCGTATCATCCACATGGAAACCCTGTAAAGTGGTTCAACAGCACACTTTTAAGCATGCTTGTGACACTAGATGAGAAGGACAAGTATCTTTGGAAAGACTTTAAGCCTTAAGCCTTAGAGGGAAACTCAAGTTGGCTGATGGATGAGAACGCACCATACAAAGAGTTGCAGATGGCAACTCCAAGCAACTTCCATAGCCGGTTGCTTAGTGACCAAGGGAAAGACTTTGAATCACATACCATCAAAGAATTGTGTTCTCTCATTAGAGCTGAGAACGTGAGAACACCACCGTATCATCCACATGGAAACCCTGTAAAGTGGTTCAACAGCACACTTTTAAGCATGCTTGTGACACTAGATGAGAAGGACAAGTATCTTTGGAAAGACTTTAAGCCTTAAGCCTTAGAGGGAAACTCAAGTTGGCTGATGGATGAGAACGCACCATACAAAGAGTTGCAGATGGCAACTCCAAACAACTTCCATAGCTGGTTGCTTAGTGACCAAGGGAAAGACTTTGAATCACATACC